>NC_137805.1:12697658-13297658 GCF_963383645.1 Muscardinus avellanarius | reverse complement strand
TCCTGGGTGGCAGTGGCCCGTGGGGGCGTCTTTCTCAAGGTAGGGGTGAGCCCAGGCTTGGAGAAGTGGGCTGAAGCTATGCTGGGAAAAGCCCTGGCTGCCACCCTGCTGAGTGTGGACTGCGCTTGGCCCTGGGAGCCATTAAAGGTAATGGGCATGGGTGCCGTGACTCGATTCGAGCCGCGGTCAATAAAAGGGCTTCTCACGCCCAAACACAAGCTCATCTCCTGGGCAGCTCGTTAAGGTGCAGGTGGGTCCTGCCAGGCTCGGCCGTCCCGGCTGACCCCTGACCGCATTTCTAGCAAGCTCTGGGCAGTGCAGTGTTGCTGGTCCATGGGTCTCACTCTGCAGTGAGGAAATAGACCAGAGGGGTGAGGTGTGGGCACAGGAGACCTTCTCCCCGCCCTGCACGGTGTGGGGAGGGGCGGGGAGCTGCCTGGGAGCAGGGGAGGATCGTGGGAGTGGCATCCAGAGCCACCTGCTTGAGGGGGGGGGCTGGGTGAGGACACGGGGTGGGGATTCCAGGCTGGGAGTGCAGGCCTGATTTCTAGGATTCCTGACTGTGCGGGGCTCCTGAGAGCACCAGGGGTGCCTGGGGTGACTGTGTTCCTGCGGAGGGTGACTTGCAGATGGCAAGCAGGGTGCCTTATCTCTGCCCATACCCGAGCTGTGTGCTGCAGGCAGCCAATCTGGGGGGAGCATCCTTCCTCCGGCCAGGGTGGGGTGAGAGATTGGGGAGATAGAGTCTCCGCAGCTGCGGGCCCTCACCCGGCCCCTCGCCGCCCTTACTCCAGCCGTGTGCACCCCTGCTGCCTCTGCTGAGGTTACCTGAGGCGCGCCCTCCGGGTCTTACCCTGCTCTAGGGCCCCTGGGAGTCCGGTGCCTGATGCTTCTCCCCCTTGCCCCTGGCTGGGCCTCTACAGGCAGGGTCTGCTGCTCTCTGGAGCCTCAGTTTCCTTGTTTATGACTGACAGGTTCAGTCTCCTCCTGGGGACCGGGAGGGGTGTGTGGGGCGGGGCACTCCTCTTCCCGAGTGACAGCCCAGGTCGTTTAGTTTTGGTTTACTGCTAACATTTGCATGCTAACCGTGGAGCAGAAGGAGCAGAAGGAGCAGAAGGCTCCCATGGAACGCTGTCCCGCTTGCTCTGGGGTGGACTCTCAGGGCCCCGCTCCTCGAGGCTCTGTGTGGTCTGGGGTGGGCATCCGAGGGCACTGCTCAGTTAAGTCCCCCCGAAACCGGTGGGGCGGGGGTAGCAGTCAGCTCGCCCAGTGGAGGCTGGGAGGGCACCCAGGGAGCACCCAGGGGCCGGCAGGGCAGGAGTTGACCCCTCTCCCCCTGGGCTCCCCACGTGTCCCCTGCATGTCAAAGGAGGCCAAGCCAGTCTCCCCACCCCACCCCGCTGGACCCCTGTCCCTGGCCGGGCTGACCAGAGGGTGGGAGGGCAGCATTTCTCAGAGTGAGTTCTGGGGACAAATAGACTGGAAGTGGGAAACTCCAGACTCAGTGCATCTGTAAGAATGGAGGCTCCCCAGTCCCGTAGAAAGGAGACCACTTAGTGTTTCCAAACTGAGTTGACCATGGGAACTTTTTTTTTAACCTACTAGGGATTGAAGCTAGGGGCATTCTACCTTTGAGCTATACCTCTGGCCCTTTTTTTTTGTGAAACAGTGTTTCCCTGAGTTGCTGATGCTGGCCTCGAACCTGGGAGTCTCCTGCCTTAGCCTCCCAAGTACTGGGGATTGTAGGCTTGTGCCATTAGGCCGTGTAGAAATCTTTTTGAAGACTTCTAATAACAACCCGTGGACCAAGAAAATAGCCCTTGGGAACAGCTGATTTGTAAGGGTGCTGCTGGCTGGGAGACCCCAAACATGGGTGATGGGCGGGACCAGAAATGCAAGAGATTGAGCCCAGGGGCATTCTGCCTCTGAGCTACACCCCCAGCCCTATTTTTATTTGGAAATAGGGCTCACTAAGTTGCTGAGGCTGGCTTTCAATCTGCAAACCTCCTGTCGCAGCCTCCCAAGTACTGGGATTACAGGCATGGGCCACCACCCCTGCCTAGCTGGCTGTTCTTACCAGTGGGGTTTGTGGATGGAGCTGTTTCTCCAGGAGGGACCTGGGGAAGGGGATGGTCACTGCACACTCGGGAGACTGAAAGCTGACAGATGGTGAGACCAGAGTGGGCCTAGAGGAGAAGAGCCAGGCTGGGACAGCCAGGACTGGCCTCCTGGGGAGGCAGCAGGCTGGGTGAGGCAGGGTGAGGAGTCACAGGCTTGGGTGCGGGTCGAGGATCCTGGTGGGGCGTGGGGCAGGCTTGGGGACTGTGTATGGGGACCATCCCATACACAGGTGTGTGGTCAGGCCATCGGGAGCCACTGAAGATTTCTAGTGATGGACAGGGATGTGGGTAGGGGTGCAGGACTCCCAAGAATAGCTGTATCCTTCATGGCCAAAAGTGTACAGAGGGGTGGCTTGCTTCTGTGATCCTTGTCTTCAGGTTCTCAGCTGTTTTCCCAGAATGCTGGGAATCCTGCTCTGTTGCTCTCCTGGAGGGAATGTGGGAGGGGGGGACCCCGGGTCCCTGTGTCCTTCTTCTCCCCTATGGCTGGGGGACAGTCCTGAGGCTACCTGCCCTTCCTGCTGCCTCTGGCTTCCTGGACCCTGAGGCTGCTTGTTCAGCAGCTCAGGAGGGTGGGTGTGGCGCTTCTCAGTAGGGACGAGGAGCTGGAAGGCCTGTGGTCAGGTGCAGCTCGCCCCAGGGCGCCTGGTCAGGATGCTTGGAGGTTCTTACCTGCCCCCAGCCAGCTCCTGTCCTCCTGTGCCCTTGTTTGTTTTTGTGATACTGGGGACTGAACCCAGGACCATTTTACCTGCGAGCTACATTCCCGGCCCTGTTTATTTTTTGTTTTGAAATAGGGTGTGGTGGCGCAGGCTACCACATGCCTGTAATCCCAGTACTTGGGAGGCTGAGACAGGAGGATCACAGGTTAGAGCACAGCCTCAGCAAGTGGTGAGAATGTCATTCTAGTGAGACCTTGCTTCAAAATAAAAAATAGGTTGGGGGGTGTAATTCAGAGATAGAGTGCCTCTAGGTTCAATCCCTAGTACCCTTCACTTTCCTAAAATAAGAAATAGGGTCTCCTTATGCCAGGCGTGGTGTGGTACACGCTTGCAATCCCAGCATTCGGGAGGCTGAGACCCGAGGATCGTGGTTCACAGACAGCCTCAGCTACTTGGCGAAGGCCCTTCACAACTCAGTGAGACCCTATTTCAAAACCAAAAAGACTAAAAATTAGGGCGGGGGTGTAGCATGGAGGTACAATGCCCCTGGGTTTCATCCCCGGTACCGCATGGGGAAAAAAAAAAAAAAGAAACAGGGTCTCTTTGGGTTGCTGAGACCACTAGGTTGCTGGGAGCCTTGCTCTGTTGCTGAGGCTGCCCTTGAACCTTCGGTCCTCCTGTCTCAGCCTCCCAAGTACCGGGATTACAGGCATGTGCCACCATGCCTGCCACCTTGCCCCTTGGTCTTTCTTCCTCAAACAGGTGGGAGCCTGAGGCTGTCTCTGAATCTGGGTGCAGAGGGTGGAGGATGAAGAGGCCCACTTGGGGTGTGCTGGGGCCTAGGGGGGCTGGGGCGGCCCCCCTGCCTCTCACTCCTAAGTCCCCTGGCCTCTTCCTGCTTCTCGGGGTTGGTATTGAGGCCTGTGTGACTTAAGACCCGAAGAAACACCTGGAAGTGAGTTAGAATGTATTAGGAAATGACAGAGAACCTGACCACCCGTGCCAGCCACGGCAGCCCTGGCAGAGGTGGTGCCCTGGCCATGCTGTTCACAGATGAGAAGCCGTGGTGCCAGCAAGGGGATGACGGCGCTCAGACCCAAGCTCTGGAGCGTCTGGCCTGTGCCCTGCCTCAGCGCCTGGCTCCTGGCTGGCTGCCAGCCCTCTTTGCATGGTTCGAGGCCCCCAGGCACCTGGGTTTTAGATTTCAAGCAGCTGGAGCCAGCAGGAAACCCCGGGACCACCAATGGGCAGACAGTCTTAGGAAAGACTTTTACATATTGCCTTTCCTTGTTAAACATACAAGGTTCTTTTACTCTTTTTTAATTTTGGAAAATGAATTTAAAAAGTCATACACAATGCAGAACTCTGTGAATTAATCTGGAAAGGTATGGAGTTTTTTAAAAAGCCAGCCAAGGAAAGACAGTGAACTTGAGTCTTTTGCTGGATTTTAAGAAAGAGCGAGTCGCCGGGCGTGGTATCTAACCGGGTAGGTGCTGGAGTGTGCATGTCAGCTGGCAGGCTGTGGACCGCTCCGAGCCTCCCTTTCCTCCTCCGTGGCAGGGAGTATCCATGTGAGGAGTAACTGGACCGCCCGCAGGAGCAGCGCCCCGTGCTCAGGTGTGCTCAGTAGAAAGGAGCGGCTCAGAATGCAGGGTGTGAAGAGCCTTTTCTGATTTCAAAAGCTGATGAGTTATTGAGTCTCTCCTTGACTCAACGAAAGGACTCCAAGAATATGTTTATTGTCCAAACGTAGCATCTTAGCTCCGTAGGTGTTTCTTGGATTAATTCACAGGCCCAGGGCCCATGTGCGTGCTTTGCTGTGAACACCGTGGCTTTAGACCTTCCAGCTCTTGCTCAGTGGGGGCTGTGCTTCAGCCTGGAAGAGCCCTTTTGTGGTTGGTCCTGTGCCCTTGTTAGGTGAGCGCAGACAAAACACCCCAAAGTCACTAGGAGGGGACAGTCTGGGGCCAGCAGGAGAAGAGGTGGCTGTTTAGAGGTAATTACCAGTTAGTTGCTCTCTTTTTGTGGGTCTAGGGATGGAACCCAGGGGCATTCGATCTCTGAACTACACCCCCAGCCCTATTTTTACTCTTTATTTTGAAAGAGGGTCTCACTAAGTTGCAGAGGGCCTCACTAAGTAGCTGAGGCTGTCTGCGAACCGCGATCCTCCTGTCTCAGCCTCCTGAATGCTGGTGTTACAAGCGTGCGCCACCATGCACGGCTGCTATTTGGATTTTCATTTATGCTGGGAAAAGCAATGGTGCCATGCCCTGACCCTTATGGATGAGGAAACCGAGGGTGAAGGGCTGTGCCCGGGGCCGGGGGAATGGGGTGGCCTGCCGCTATTGCGAGGCACCCAGGCTGGAGGGCAGGTGGACCGCTGGTGGGCAGGTGGACCGCTGGTGGTAGCCCCAGGTTTTGGCGGAGCTGGGGGACCGCCCGGCTTTGAGATGCCTCCTGCCAGTCCCTGCCTGGCACAGTGCCGCAGTGTCAGTATGTGGGGAGGGGTAAGCAGGGAAGTGCCAAGCGGGGCGGTCCCTGGGGCAGAGTGCCTGAGACAGCAGGCTGAGTAGAGCCTGCGCCCCTCCCCGCCTGGGCCCTCTCTGCCAGGCGTGGGCTGGTCTTGGGCGCTGGTCGGCCGGCGCTGTGGGCACTTGGCGCAGCCAGTGGAGAGCGGGCAGGGGCTGCGGGATGGACAGCAGTAGCGCTGGGTTCTGTCTGGCAGCTGGGTTTTCAGGGCTGTTTTTGTTGCGTCATTTGGTGACCGTGCGTACTGTCCCCTCTCTGTGATGCCTTGTGCTGGATGGGGACCAAAGAGAGATGGGCTTGCTGGGCAAGGCGTAATGGTGAAGAGGTGCCCTTTCCCCGGACTTAGCAAACCTCCCGGGGCTCTGCCTGACGCCTCAGATGGCTCTCTGCAGGCAGGGCAGGGCGCACGAGGGTCTCTGCAGAGAGAGCCCATCCAGGCTGGGTGGCGTGGGGCCCGGTGTTTCTGAAGAGAGGGTGGTCTTACAGGAGACTCCCGGCAGTGGGGCTGGAGCCCAGCACAGCCCGGCTTTGTGCATCATGTGGGGCCACAGGGAGCTGCGAGGGCGAGTGGCTCCCATACCCTCAGTTCTCCTCGGTGGTTCTGAAAGAGTGCCTGGAAGGTGCTGATGGGTGTCCTCCTCCGCAGCCCGCTCCTGGGGTGCCCAGTGCCCGCACCACAGTGCTGAGCCTCCATGCAGTGCGTGTGGGTGGTGCTGGGCAGCTCGCAGAGGGCCGACGCCCCCAGTCGTGGCTGCCTTAGGGGTATCCTGGGCCCTGCTGGGGAGCCTCCTGCTTGCCTGACTGCAGTGCTGGCCCTGGGAGAGAGCCGGCCAGGAGCCCTGCCTCCACCTGTGGCCCCGCTCCTCACTTCACCAGCCCGTGTGTGGGCAGGCGGGGGGTCGCAGCACTAGTTGGGTGGCCTGGGGTGTCCTGACTGGTCACTTGAGTCACCGTGGCCTGTCCTCCCCACATCCTGCCTTCAGCAAGGCCCCAGGAGGCCGCCCCTGCCCTCCCTTCCCGACCTCCCTACCCCTGGGCGCTTGTCACCCCCGCCTGTCAGGTCCCCGAGGCCCTGCGCTGTGCCTGCTGCAGGGTGGCACTCACTAAGCCTGTGATGGACGCAGGTCTGCCCTCACTCCCGCCCCACCGGGCTCTTTCAGGCCTGGCCGTGCTCTCCCCAGCTGTCAGCACCAGCCAGGCCTCCTAGGCCTGGCTTCTCTACAGTGGTGCTTAGCCTTCTCCCCAGCCACAGGTCCTGTGTTTACTTAGACTCAGCACCTGCGGGGTGCAGGCACCGCCAAGGCTGAATGCCTGTGTTTGTTGGGTGACCGTGTGTTGCCCTGCCTGCCCTTGCCTCTGGCTCTGGGAAGTTGGGACGCTGATGCTGCTTGTGGAGCCCCATGCCCTCTAGTGGGGGGCCCTCCCTGCCTGGCCCTGTGCACGGAGCTTACCCGTGTGGCTCAGGGTGCGCCCCAACCCTGTGGGCGAGCTCCAGTGCAGCCGGGACGCTGATCCCCAGGCGAGGTTGCAACTGCTGCGGGAGGTCAGGAGGGTGCAGCGGGGCCTGAGGCCTGGCAGGTGAGTTGGGGAAGTGAGGGGAAGGATGCTGGGTGTCGGAGCTGACCTTGTAAGCACCTGGGCCCCCCTGCCTGGAGCTCTTTCCTGGGAGTCTGGCGCCTCCGCCCACACCAGGGGCCTCTTCAAGGTGCTGTGTGTATCCTACCTCCAAGCTACACTCCTAGTCCTATTTTTTTATTCTTTATTTTGAAACAGGGTCTCACTGAGTTGCAAAGAGCCTCACTAAGTGGCTGAGGCTGTCTGTGAACCAGGATCCTCCTGTCTCAGCCTCCTGAATGCTGGGATTATGAGCGTGCGGCACCACGCCCGGCCCTGTTGCACTTTTGAGTTAGTGTCTACGAGCTGCAGGGCGCCCTGTCCCTTTAATCTGTTGTTGTGTCCTCGCAGGGGCGAAGCGGCTCCAGACAAGGCTGAGTCTTGGGGGAGCCAAAACACAAATGCCGGGCTCCCTGAGGCCTTCCAGGGGAAGCCCAGGACCCAGGAGAGAGTGGAGCAGGTGTGACGGCAATACCATTTGGTTTTTGCAGTACTAGGGATTGAACACAGAGGCCTTCTATCACTGAGCTGAATGCTTAGCCCTATCTTATTTTGAAACAGGGCGTCTCAGCCTCCCAAGTCCTGGGATTATAGGAGTGCGCCAGGGCGGGCTCCCGAGATCACTCTGGGCTGGAGCTGGGCCCTGTCCCTGGAGACCGCTTTTGCCAGGGAGCAGCCTGGCGCAGAGGTTGGGCCTTCCCCTGAGCTGCTTTGGGGATGGAGACAAAGGAGGAGGATGTGGATGTGCTTGGTGTGTGGGTAAGGACACCTGTCTAGCTCACAGCACGTTATAGGCATGGAATTCAGAGGGCCTTGGGAGCCAGGCAGCCGCAGCGTGGAGGGAAACGCCACTGCAAGCCTGACTATCGGGCAGCACTCTGCATGCACTGTGAACTCAACACACTGCTGATGAGGGAACCGAGGTGCATGGTACCCGTGCAGTAAGTGCTGGAGGACCTCGGCCAGTCCCTGGCCCCGTTTCTTGGACTCCTCTTTTCGTGTGTTGGCAGACCCCAGTGTCTCTGGGCTGGTCTGGAGTCTGCGTTTGGAGCCTTGGCTCCATGGTGGCATCACACAGGGCCCTAAAGGAAGATCTGTGTGGCCCTCCCCAAGGACCCTGGGTTGTTTGTAAGTCTCCAGTGAGCCCATGTACTGTCTGGGAAGAAGTTTGTCTCCTGGCCCGGGCCGGTCCTCTGCACCTGGCCGGGCATCTGAGGAGAGGGGCTGAACTGAGCTGCGTGGGCCTGGGTGATGTCACTGCCCACCTCACTGTGATGACTAGCTACGGGTCACCAATAGGAGCATAGAAACGCAGAAGAAAGTAGACCGAGGTCCTGGTGTGGTGGGAGGCTCACCTGGGGCCCTCTACCCTCAGGTCTCTGGGGACAGAGATAATTAGTTATCTATTGCTGGAGAACCAAGTAGCTCCCAACTAGTAACAAGACAGTGATAAACGTTTATTATCCCCAGGGCTGGGGATATGGACTCAGTGTTGCAGTGCTTGTCTAGCATGGCCAAGGCCCTGAGTTAGATCCCAGCACCCCCTCCACACACACACACAAGACCTCGCTTGCATGGTACTTCTCCTCCGTGCTCTTATGGGTCAGGAGTAGGAAGCGGTGGAGCCGGGTGGTGCTGGTTAGGGTCCCCAGAGGCTGCAGTTATCTGAACGTGGCCGGGGGATCTGCTTCCAGGGCGGTACTCCTGCAAGCAGGCACGGTGCCTTGGCTGTTGGTGGGAGGGCTCCTCAGTGGGGTCTGGAGGGTCCCCCACAGTATTTTAAGCGCCCCAAGGGAGCAAGGTGGGAGCCTCGTGTCTTGATAGCCCTTCCTAGAAGTCGCCTTCCGTCACTTCGGCGCTTCCCTGCTCGCTGCGAAGGAGAGCTCGGGAGGAGTACTGGGAACCAGGTCCCCCCAGGCCATGTTGGAAGCCGGTGGCCACGCAGGCTGTCCGTCGTTGGACTTGCAGCTTCACAGCTAGCCTGGCAGGTCCAGGCTCCCCGAGTGAGTGTACAACCCGCTGGCTCTTCTTCCTTTGCCAAGAGGGCTCCCCCTTTTCTTCTGAAATAGGCTTACAGAGCCTTTTAAAGTTGTCCTTTACACGTAGGGAAGAGATGGGGGAAGCAGAGACTTGGTGCTTGTGGAGAAAGCTGGGTGCCGGGCAGGCGCTGCCCCTGTGGCGGGGTGGCTCCCTCAGACCCGATGGTCCTGCCTCTCCTGCAGGAGGCTTGACCTCTCTGTGCGCTGGATTTCAGCCATCCACCTCCGGCCGCGTGGTCCAGTCTTCCCGTGTGGTACCTGCTGTAAGTGTGCAGGCGGGGCCGTGGAGCCGTAGGGACCACTGCTGCCGCCTGGCTCTGGCCAGCAGTCCTGCTGTCCCACTCAGCTCAGCACTGACAGCACCTGAGGCTCAGGTCATCCATCTAATAAGTGGTGGAAATTCAAACCATGCTGTTTGTAAGCGAGTGATCAGACCACAGGAGCCTCATGAATGCCATGGAGCTGTGAGTCCAAAGGAGGGGACTGCTTACTCAACTGGGTCATCAAGCGAAGTGTAAAGAAGCGTGCCTCTGTGACTGTGAGAGGGCCCTGTCTCTTCCTGCCGTTCCCCAGGACTGTGGGACTTGGCACTTCAGAACAGAGCTGGTGCCCTGGTCTGGGGCTGGTTCTTCCTGTCTGGGTTCCAGCCTTGTCAGGAGACTCTCTGGGGAGCACCATATCCTCTGGGCCTCCCCTGCCCATGGCCCGGCCTACTGCTACCCGGGCAGTGACCAGCACTGTGGTGCCTCTTACACCTCTGAGGCTGATGACTTCAGAGGGGATTCAGTGTTGGGGTGTCAGCTACTAAAGGGAGTGCAGTAGACTGCTGGGGACACAGGTGGCTGAATAGGGCCTGGGGTGTCCTTAGAGTAGGGATGGACATTCTCCTTCTACAGATGGGGCTCAAGCACTAGTGGGCTCTTTTCAGGACTCACTAGTAAGTGGCAGAGGCTGTTGTCTGGACACATTGGCCATGTCGAGGACCACCCAGGAGGCACAGTCATCTGGCAGACCCCTGATGGCTGGGAATGTCTGGGGCTTGCTGCCTCTGGAAGATCTGGGACCTGAGGGGACAGATGTGGGTGCTGCTTGCAGAGAGGTGACTTCTTACCTGGCCAGGCAGAACCTTTTCAGACAGACAGACACACACACACACACACACACACACACACACACACACACACACACCAGGGTGTGGGCTGTGAGTAGTCTGGGGCTGGAGTCCCTGAGCTGGCTCAGTGTTTGAGAGATTCATAGGAAGCGTTCAGGAGACATGATGGCCAGGCCTGAGCTGAGGTGCTCATTTCGTTGAAGGTGGATCCAGAGGTGGTCTTGGGGTAGAGCTGTTGCGGTCGGCGTGCAAGGCTGGGGAGGGACGGCACCCCACGTCTGCTCTGAGCCATCTTTACCTGATTTTTGGGTTGACCCAGCCACTGGGCCCCAGCTGAGCTTTATGCTTAGGAAGACCCTGTCCTTTCTCTGGCTTCTTTCTAAGGCTTCCTCCTCTCCTCCACCCACAGCCAGGCTTCCAGTTGGCTGGTCTCCTGGGCTCTGTGCCTTCCAGGCCTGGGGGTCGTGAGACAGTTAACCGGGGTCACATGCAGGTGTGTCCTGCCTTGCAGAGCCGCGGGGATGGAGACTAGCTCAGGGTGCCCCCTCCCCGTCCTGCTGCTGGTGCCCCAGGCTGGCGTACTGGGTTCCATCCCCCATGCACTGAATCAAGTGCTGTTTCTGCCCGTGCAGCACAGCCGAGGGCCCCTGGCTCTCATCTTTTCTTCTGAAGTAGGCTTCCAAAGCCTTTTAAACTTGTGCTTCTAGAGCTCTACCCTTTAAAGGCACTGTGCTCGAAGAGGCGCCCAGGTGCCGCGCGGAAGGTGGGGTCCGTCCCCACCGTTGGCCTGCGCTGTGCTGTCCCTGAGTGGGCACCTATGCTGTTTTGCTCTTGTGAACTTGGAGGCGGCCAGTGGCCACCACCTCTGGTTCCTCTTCCGGGCTGAGTCAGGGCTCAGGCAGAGTCAGTGTTAGGTTGGGCATCGGTCAGACGCAGGGCTGTGAGGTGCCTGATTGGTGTCAAGGTCCAGCCTGATATTAGGGTTCAGTCTGATAGGCTGTGGCCTGAGCTCCAATCAAAACTAGGGTTCTTGGAGCTTTGGGCCTTGGATTCTGACCTCTGGGTTGGCCTCTTAAGGGGTCTTTCTCCTTGCCCTCCCTCTCTGAGATGACCCTGGCAGGCGGCCACACCTGTATTATCTCACTTAATCCTCCCAGCAGTCCTGCCAGGGAGCTGACCTCCCACTTTACAGATAGGGAAGCTCGAGACTAAAGAAGGCTTCAAGTGTCAGAGTCTAGGACCAGCGAGCTGAGCAAGTGGGGCCGACGATGCGATGCGTGGGGTGAGTCAGAGGTGCTGGCCAAGCAGGGCTCAGAGAGGCAGGCTCTGGTCTGGGGTGGCCCGGCAAGTCAGGATGTGACTGCGCTCCTGGGCCTGCTCCCCGCTGGTCCCCAAGCGCAGCACTGACCCCTTTCCTTCCTGCTGTCCCAGGCAGGGAGGATGGCAATGGGGAGGGTCTGGCTGGGCGGAGTTGGCTGGCCCCTCCCTGGGATGGAGGGTGGGAGGAGCCTTGCCATGGACACAGAGGCCCTTTGTCTGTGCTGCTGTGTAGAGCAGCTGGTCTGGGATTTCTGGCCGTTTTTCACATTGGAAGAATAATCGCATTGTCTGGCGGCCTCGAGAGCCCAAATCTCTCTGCAGACCTGCCAGGCAGTCCAAAGATGTTCCCCTGGTCCAGCACCGGCTTTCCTCTCCCCCCCTCCTTAGACTCTCGGTTAGACTGAGAGTGGGGAGAAGGGAGGGGTGTGCTGGGGAAGGCCCGCAGCAACTGCCTTGCACTGGGGCGGGGGAGAAGTCTCCAGGGTTGCTGGGGAGGGTACAGGTGAGCTGAGCCCGGAAACTCTCCCAAGAGCAGACGTGGGGCTGAGGGGAGCGGGGAGACGCTGGTTGGAGGTGTCCACAGGGCAGCCCACTGTGGAGCGCTTCCACTGGCACAGTCCTGGACATCAGGGTGGGGACAGGAAAGTGAGCATGTGGGCAAACTGTCTTAGGCACTGGCTGAGGAATTCGCCCTGAGGGACCTTGGGGAGGTGGCAGGGCATAGACACACTTGGGAGTGACCTGTGTCCGGCAGGCCCAGCGGTGGGTAGATTTTTGTGTCATTGAGGGATGCCTTTGAAGGGACCCGTGGGGTCACTTCTGCTGCAGTACCAGTGGGAGATGCAGGTGGGCCTCACGGTGAGTGGGAAGGGATGTCTGGCCCTGCTGCTGTTGACGCTTGCCCCGGGGCAGGCCAGCCTGGGACCTGGCCCTGCTCCGTGATGGTGGCGCTAGGCGCCGGGGCTGCGGCCTCACTCCTGGTCTGGGCCCAGGGTCTCCTGACTGATGTGCGTGCTCTGGGGCTGGCTGGGGGCCGCAGTGTAGAGCCAGTGCGATGGGCTCGCTGTTGCAGCACTCACTGTGCTTTGGGGAACAGGAATGGAGTGGGCTTGAGCCCTATAGGCACAGAGCTGCCCAACGGGTGCGCCTCTGTTAGGTAAGCCAAGACGGCTCTGACACGTGCCAGGGAGGTGTTTTTCATGGCCTTAGGTGGACTGCGCCGGGACCCCCACTTGGTGGGTCTGTGTATGTCCTGGGGGGAGGGTGTCTTGTGAGAACGGAGGCTGGAAAGATCAGCCGGGTCCAGAAAGTATGGGCTGGCTTACAAGGGCCTGGCCGCACTTGTCTTTGAGAGAGCGGGGCTGGGGGATTGAGACCAGACACGGGTGGGTTTCAGAGAGGAGGCTGAGGGCCCCTGGGCAGGTTGGGGATGAAGTATGGTGATTTAGGCTGCAGGGGAGGGGACCAGGAGCGTCTCCAACTCAGAATGCCTCTGCTTTGAGCACGGGGCCGCCCAGCACTGTGGTGGCTGAGGGGTGAGTTCCAGGAGATGGAGGGTGCCCCAGTTCAGTTCCAGGCGTGTGCAGGAGGGCTCCGCAGGGCAGGGCCGGAGACCAGGACTAGAGCAGGACTCTGGTATCTGGCTAGTAGGTGTCACTTGCTGGGAGTTGATTTCTGAGGGTGACAATAAAATTGCAAGGCTGTTGAGGTGGCAAGGAGGTGCCAGCCAGCCCCAAGCTTGGCTGCTAATGCTCTGGCTCCCCAGGATGCAGTTCTTTAGCCAGCTTTGGAGCCCGTGCCATGGGACAGGGTTTTCTTCTCTTCCTGGCTCCGCTCCTGCGGCCTTCTTCCAGCTCGTTTCTTGGACAGGTCCAGTCTGGTGCTGGTCCGGGGCAGCGGTCATGGCGGTGGTCTGTGGGCTAGAGGTGGTGGGAGGGATGCATGCCCTGGCCGGCCTGACTTATTGCAGCTCCAGGCGTGGCCTGCACTGGGACATGGGAGCCCTGGCACAGGCCCTGGGCAGGATGCCCCGGCTCCCACCCCCAAATGCCATGGGAGCAGTAGCAAGATGGCCAGTGTCTCTGGCCCGGGCCTCCCTTCTCCACCCCTCCTCCTCCCCCTCCTCCTCGCCTGGCTAAGCCAGCACTTTTTCCTTCTCTCCTTTATCTGTGTGAAAAGTACAGGGTGTTCTGTTTCTCCTGTGCATACAGATCAAGAAGCGGATGTTATTTATTTATTTATTTCCCCAAAGCGAGAAAAGGACAGGCGGGCACTGAGGACCAGTTAAATGATTCCTTTTCCTCAGTAAGGCAGCTTCTCATGAATTAAAAAAAATCCAAAAGGGAAAAACATCGATGCGGCCCGTAGTGGTGGTGCACGCTTGTAATTCCAGCATTCGGGGACAGCCTCGGCTTCTTAGCAAGGCCCTTCACAACTCAGTGAAACCCTGTTTCTATAATAATAAGCCGGGCGTGGTGGCGCACGCTTGTAATCCCAGCGCCTGGGAGGTTGAGACAGGAGGATCGCACAGGTTCGAAGCCAGCCTCAGCTACTTAGTGAGGCTCTCAGCAACTTAGTGAGACCCTGTTTCCAAATAAAGTATAAAATAGGTCTGGGAGGCCGGGCGTGGTGGTGCATGCTTGTAATCCCTGCACTTGGGAGGCAGAAACAGGAGGATCACACAGGTTCGAAGCCAGCCTCGCTGGCTTAAGAGACCCAAATAAAATATAAAATAGGTCTGGGAGTGTAGCCCAGAGGTAGAAGGATTCCATCCCCAGTACCACCAGAAAAGGTTTTATCTCCAGTACCACCAAAAAAAAAAAAAAAAAAAAAAGGTAGCCTTGAGTGTAGAAAAGCCCCTGGATTCCACTCCCAGTACCACCAACAAATAAATAAATATTAAAGACTGAAAAACAGGGCTGGGGGTGTAACTTGGAGGTACAAAGCCCCTGGGTTCTGTCCCGATTACCGCAAAAAGAAAACATTGATGCAAACCAACAGAAACAAGTTGCTTCTGCCTCCTCCTGCTGGAGACAGTAGAGCCCCAGGGTCCTCTTGGCAGCGCACAGCAGGTGTTCCTGGGTGCCTTCTCTTCCTTCCAGGGGCCTCAGGGGTGTTGGCTCTGGCTGGAGGGGCCGCAGGTCATCTGGCCTGATGTGTGTGGTTCCTTAGACAGAGCCCAGGGCAGGTCAGGACTGTGGGGTTAGGTGAGGGTCAGGGCCGAGGCCCCCACTCACGCGATAGCCCCTGAATTCAGGGTCTTTGCTACCAGTGGGGGAGCGGTCTCGTTGACAGGGAGGCCCCCCTGCACGCCCCGCCATCCACTCCAGAACCCGCTCCAAGCTTGGTCTACTTAGACTCTAGCTACCGAACCTGACAAGTTGGTTTCTTGCGTGAGCCCCTAAAATGCTGAGTCTTGTGCCGGCTGCCATGGCCTGGTTGGACTGCCCACCGCCTAGCCAGGCCCAGGGCTCGCCTCCTGGGGAGCCCTTCCGGTACAGGCCTTTCTCCTCTCCAGTGCCCTGGATTTCAGAGGCTGTCCCCCAGGAAGCCTGGTTGGCTCTGTGATAAGCAGACCCCAGTTAAATCCCTGTTACACCCCGGGCCCCACAGCAGCTCTCCAGGATGAGCACCATTCACCCCGGAGTTTGGGGTGGCCTGGGGGAGGGCAGGGTGGCTGCAGCCTCTTCGGTGCGCTGCCCGGCTGCAGGTGGCGTCACCGCGGCCCCCGCAGCACAGCACGCCGCGCTGCAGACCTGACGCAGCGTCGCTCGGCTGGCAGACATCCGGCAGCATCATCCCTGACCTGCCGCCCGCCGGCGTGCAGGCGGCCACATCCTCGCCTCTAAATTTAGTCCGCAGGAAGGAGAACCCGGGGGAGGGCAGGGTAGGTAAGGGAGGGGGGACTCCAGAGAACTAGCCCTGACCGGGTGCGCCAGAGGGAGGGGCAGCCAGTATTTCTGCAGGGGAGGGCAGAGGGGGAGGGAGGAGGCCCCTCAGCGCAGGCGAATAGCCCTGCCTCCTGAAAGTGGAGACTGGTGAGGGGTTCCGGGCCTCGGGCGCCACCTTCCGGCCTCTCGGGGACCTGTTCTGCCCCAGGGGGCTGGGCTGGGTTTGGAGGGCGAGCAGGCTGAGGCCCATCCCGGTCCTGGCCCAGGCATCACGTGGCAGGTGGCAGAGACAGAAGGAGCAGCTTTTCAGCCTTATCCTTTTGCTCAGGACCCTCTGTTAAAACCTGTATCGAATGGGGGTTAGAAAACACCTTTGCAGGTAGAATGGCGATCTCAGTGGTCAGTCGGTGGGATGTGCAGAGGAGCGAGTCCGCGGTCGCGATGGATGGGAAGGCGGTGCCAGGGCATTGAGATAGACCGACACACGCACCGTGCGTTGCGCAGATCCTCCGCGTGCGACCAGCGAGCTTTATGTGTTAATGGTTATGGAGGCACAGACCAAGACGCACGTTCCCTCCACACGGGAAGCTCCCCCGGACCCTTCCCAGTGGCTCCCCTCCTCACAGCCCCTCCTGACTTGTCTTCACAGAAGACAGTTCTCTGAATTTGGATGAATGGAGTCAGACAGGATGCGCCCTATGCTGCTTGCTCAGTGCCCTGCCTTTGAGGTCCACATACGATGTTGCTACGTGTTTCAGATAGTTTAGCTGTTTATTGCTGAAGAGTCTTCCATTGGGTTAATATACTGCATATAGTGCAATACACTTACTTGTCCTCCCAGTGATAGACCTTTGGATTGTTTCTGGGTTTTTGTTATTTAAAATAAAGCTGCTAGGAACATTCTGTTTGAACACACGCTGCTTCTCTGGGGCGTATTAGGAGTGCGTTGCTGTGTGCTGGGAATGGCATGCTCAGCGCTTAGGTGAGGGTGGACATTTTTATTTGCCCCCTGGTTGCTGCCTGGTCGCGTCCCTCCACCTGCATTAATTCTCCTGGTCCATCTTGGGCACTGTTAGATTCTACAGCCCCTGCTGCTCAAAGCTCAGAAGAGGTAACTGGGGTCGAATTTGTGTGGGTCAGGGAGGGGACAGGATCAGAGCTGGGCGGCCCCTCAGGATGGCCCCCAGGACCTCCAGACCCTCTTGAGCATCCCGGGTGTAGAGAGGCAGCGTCCTCCTGCTCTGGGGCCAGGTTCAGGCGCCGCTTGGCCTCCCGGCATCAGCTGCCCTCGCCTGGCGTCTCTGAGCAAGCTGGTGTAGTGTAACTGTCAATTTTATGTCTGGCCTCTGGTGCCACGGGGCCTCATGGTCCTCCGTTTCCTGGGATCCTCACTGGTTTGTGGTGACCGAGGGGCTGGGTGCCGGGGGAAAATAACCTACCCAGAATAGCAGAGGCTGTTGGGTACCAGCCTCGTGGCAGTTTGGGGGGGGTGAGTGGTAGACTTTGTCCTCCCCACCAAATTGCCGCCTCATTGAGGCTGTGGAAGACCCACAGAAAGCCAGAGAGGAGAGAAGGGGCAAGGGAGAGAGCGCGCGCCAGGGAAGAGTCTGCAAGAGAGGGAGTGCAGTGCCCAGCACTGTGTGTGCAGACATCCCGGGCTTAGTGAGAGCATCCTGGGGGCCCCACCAGTTTCCTTGGGTCTGTGTGAGTATCCTGGGGTCGGTGTCAACGTCCTGGGTCTGTGTGAGTGGGGTCCATGTGAGAATTCTGGATTCTGTGTGAGTATTCTTGGGCCTGTGTGAACACCCCAGGGCTGTTATGAACATCCGAGGGTCTGTGTGAGCCTCCTAGGGTCTGTGTGGGCATCCTGGGGTTGCACACACTGGACCACAACAGTCATGCTGGGCCAGCTAGCTCAGGGTCAGCAGCATCGGGGTCACGTCTTCTGGATTTGGCCTTCTTGGTCACTGCCGGCTTGCGCTTTGGGATGTGGGCAGGGAGGAGGCATGACTTGGGGGTGGGAATTGATGGCCAGGGACATAGGATGGACTCCATCTCCCGCCTGCTGGTGGGCGTCCCAGGTGCATCCCTCCCGTTCTTTCCGTATCCCTCCCTTCCTCCTGTCTTCCCTTCACTTGCCTCTTCCTCCCTCCTTCCCTGCATCCTTTAGAGGTAGCTCATGTGGTCCAGATCTGGAATCATCCTGCAGGGCAGAGTGTGCCGAGCCGCTGCCCGTGACACCCGCCTTCCCCGCAGGTTCCTAGGAGGTGAGTGCGGACGGCATGCAAAGTTGTGAATCCAGCGGCGACAGTGCAGATGACCCTCTCAGTCGTGGCTTGCGGAGAAGGGGACAGCCTCGCGTGGTGGTGATCGGCGCCGGCTTGGCTGGCCTGGCTGCGGCCAAAGCGCTTTTGGAACAGGGCTTCACAGATGTCTCTGTGCTCGAGGCTTCTAGTCGCATCGGAGGCCGCGTGCAGAGCGTGAGACTCGGTAAGCCTCGCGCGGCCCAGCGCCCCCAGGGCCCCTCGGGTCCCCTACCCTGACCCTGTCTGAGGTCTCATCATTGTAGCTCTTTTCCTGGGGTGCATGTACCTTCGTGCAATCCATCTCAGTATTTTCCAGAAGCTTCCTTTGCTCCTCGCAGGACTACCACTGAGGGGGGAATGGTGGGGTTTTGACCTCTATTTTTGGAGAATGCTGGCTTGGTGCGTGAACTGGGGTGGGTGAGCGGTATTTAGGAGAATAGGAATACCCAGCAGCAAGCTTTCTTGTCAGCAGTGGGCAGGTTCTATATCACGAGGGGGGGAATTCTACAGGTTCCTATTAACTTAAGTGTGAATTACCATATCACGAGTGAGATTTAGCTCTCAGGAAATAGGAGGTCAGGTTAGCAGAGGTGGGGGGACTTGGGGCTTCCTTGTGGGTGATGTGCAGGTCTTGGGACTGTCGGTGAAGATCTGCTCAGGGTACAGATAATGAGGACCCCGGAGAAAGTAGCCAGGTAAGAGGCTTGCCCTGGGGTGTGAAGATTTTGCCAGAATCTTAGAAAGTACCTAAAATGTGTCTGAGACAGGGCTTCCCAGCTGTCCTGGGGTCTGACCAGTGAGGGCTTTCCTATTGGGACCCTGAAAGTGACCCAGTGCGACCACAGGGTGGCCTGAACTGTGTGGGTTACATGGGTGTGTTTGACATATTTTCCAGAAGCTTCCTTTGGAAGGAAGCCCCGTGTCTGTTCCCACCCTGGCCAGCAAGTGGCACCCACGTGCTCGCTTGCTCGAGGGTGGGCGGTCAGGCCGGGCACCAGCAGAGGCTGAGGACCCACAGGCACCAGGGGCCATTCTCTGTCTTGGTGTGCAAACGCTGATCGCCTTAAGAGTCCTCCCCTAGCACGGTGTCAGGAAGTTCTGTCCCTCCTCCCCTGGCACACACTGGCGTGTCTGCTGGCAGCTTGGATGACAGGGCCAGCCAAGTCTTCATAAACCCAGTACAGCCCACAGGAGCCCTGGGACTCTGCTGACACCTCACCAGCTGGCTGGATGCCTCGGGAAGGGCACTTCTATTTATGATTCTCTAGTCTTGAGGAGGTGTTCAGTATCTGCCATAGAGACAGGGGGAGGCAAGATGCATGGCCCGGTCGTGGAGGTGGCTGACAGCTGAGACACATCGCCCTAGATGGTCCTCGTTATTTGCAACCAGACATCGGATTTTGAGCTTACCCACTAGCAGGCCCCCAGTCCTCTCCTAAACCCAAGTCCTGTTGCCCTAGGGCTCGCTGTCCATGAGGTCAGCACGGAGGTGGTGTCAGCACCCTCTGGGTGCCTGATCCTCTTTGGCGAGATGGGCGGAGGGATGGGACGTGGCAGGAGAGGGCAGGAGCTGTGTCCCAGCCAGATGGGGCTTCCTAGAGATGGGTGTGATGCTGACCTGGCTCCTGGCTTTGCACTGCCCACCTCGTCCTTCTGCTGAGTATCTGAGGCAGGAAGGCTCTGTCAGGCTGTCCATGGTGCGTGACTTGGAGCTCCATTGGTTTAGGTCCCTCCTGAGAGTGATGGTTCCTTTCCTTTCCTATGGCGAGCTTGTCACTTGGGGGAGCCCAGGCCTGGGGCTGTAGAGGAGGGCTAGTCATTGAATGCCGCTCTTGGCCACTGGCGCCCCCTGCGGGCAAGGCGTTGGGCTTTCAGCATTTCATGCCTTTTCTTGGCTAAAGGGGGCTGTGCATTCTTGCCTCTTCCAGAGACAGCAGGACATTCTGTGTTATTAGTTATGGCATGAGGTTGTATTTTTTTTTCTTGTTTTTGGCACATGCCCATATACAGGGCTATTTTTAGTAACTGGTAAGTTAATTAGAAGCAGCCCAGGAGAGGGAATGAAATAGAGGAGTGCATGCCCAGTTTGTGGGGTGCAGGCTAATGCTGCTGTTAGGATGTATTGGATAGCTATTGCTGCATAACAAACCGACCCCAGTGGCTTAAAACAAAATTGTTTCATCTGCTCAAAATCTTCGGGCCAGAAATGTGGGAAGGACTCAGGTAAGTGTGTCTTCTGCCGCTCCTGCCTCAGCCATCCCTCTATGGCCACATTTGGCTTACTAATATCCCTTTCACCACATTCTTCTAGTCAAAGCAAGGCGCAAGTCCAGCCCAGATTCCAGGGGTGGAGAGCAGGAGGACTCCACCTCTCAATGGGAGGACTGGCAGGGTCACGTCGCCGAGGGGCGTGTGTATGGGGATAGGATGAGTTATTATGACCATCTTGGCGAGAAATTTACCACGCGCATCTTGAACCAGGCTTGTGAGAAAACACCAAACATGTTTCCATCTAGTCTCCTTGAGTTACTTCATTGTCTCTGGGGCCAAACATGGAAGGAGACAAATGTGTCACAGCCCTTGCAGCATGAGCAGAGGAAACTGAGGCTCAGGCACAGGCAGCCCCGCGCAGAGGTCTGCTGCCTTAGCTAGGGACGGGGAAGTCACACCAGTGCCCAGGCCTGGCCCACTGGTATCCTGGAGGCCCCATCCCGCCCCAGAAACTCTCGTAAGCATGTACGTTTCCATGGAGATCTGTTGTGGACTGGCCTGGGGAGGAATAGTCCAAACCGGAATGCTGGCCCTCCCTCTGCTACCCTAGACGCATGTCGGAAGAGGCCATTTTCTAGGGAAGGCTTAGAATCTGGGGCTTTGGGGCTGTTGGGGAGTTGAGATAAGGGCGGCTGAGGATCCTGGTGTTTCTCTGGGACGGCTGCACCCCAGCTGCCCACAGTATTACTCCTGTTGGGGAGGCACCTGGAGGAAGAAGGTCTGGCGTCTGGTGTTATCTTGGGCAAGGTGAGACTGAAGAGCGGAGCTTTGGAGAGCTCCATCCCAGAGTCTCTCACTGGGGCAGAGTTCACTGGGGCAGAACCTTCTAACCCCGTCCTGCCCCGCCGTGTGTGGGGACCCTCTTGGGGGGAAGGAGGAGGCAGTGTTCTGGCCTTCCCTGAGGAAGCCCGGCCCCTCTAAGGGCCTGTCGTTGTCACCATCAGGACACGCCACCTTTGAGCTGGGAGCCACCTGGATCCATGGCTCCCACGGGAATCCCGTCTACCATCTAGCAGAAGCCAATGGCCTCCTGGAAGAGACAACCGATGGGGAGCGCAGCGTGGGCCGCATCAGCCTCTACTCCAGGAATGGCGTGGCCTGCTACCTTACCAACCACGGCCGCAGGATCCCCAAGGACGTGGTTGAGGAATTCAGCGATTTATACAACGAGGTGAGGGCGGGCAGGAGCCGAGCACACATGTTAGGGCGTGGGAGCCTCCAGGGTCTTCTGTGATCCTGGTTGTGTCTTTGCACACTCTGATCCCATGTGTGGAAAAGCAGGACAGTTTGAGGATAAGACGAAAACGAGCGGTGAGATTCTAGGCAAGACGACATCATCATCATCATCATCATCATCATCATCATCATCACCGTGTGTGTGTGTGTGTGTGTGTGTGTGTGTGTGTGTGTGTGTGTGTTACCGGAGATGGAATCCAGAGGCATTCTACCTCTGAGCTACACCCCAGCCCTAATTTTATTCTTTATTTTGAAACAGGGTCTCGCTGAGTTGCAAAGGGCCTCACTAAGTAGCTGAGGCTGTCCGTGAACCGCGATCCTCCTGTCTCAGCCTCAGAATGCTGGGATTACAAGCGTGCGCCACCACGCCCGGCTAAGCAAGACATTATTGATAGGTATGATGTCATATTCTCCAAAAAGGTGTTAAACATCTTTTGTTAGACTTATTGGTAGATACTTGGGTGTATTGATTGTTACTGTTGTGGTTGTTTGGGATATTCTTGTAAATAATAGTTTTCTTAAAACTTTATTTTCAGCCAGGTGTGGTGGTTCATGCTTGTAATCCCAGTACTTGGGAAGCTGAGACAGGAGGATCACAGGTTTGAAGACAGCCTCAGCAACTTAGATCCTTAGAAACATATTGAGACTCTGTTTCCTAAGGAAAAAAAAGAATAGGTCTAAGGGTATAGCCCAGAGGTAGAAGGCCTCTGGGTTCCAACCCCAGTAACACAAAAAAACCCAAAAAACACTTTATCTTCTAATTGTTGCTGGCATATAGCAATAGAACTGACTTCTGTATTTTGATTTTAACTCTCTTGCTGAGTTATTTTGGCTCTAATAATGTAGTTATAAATATGTTAATCTATATTCTCTATTAGTATTTTCATTTATATTCTAGTAATATTTTGAAATTTTATGAATATAATCCTATGTGAAAAATGAGAATTTTGTCTTTTTCCTTTTTAATCCTAGACCAGCACTGTCCAATAGAACTCTTTGCAGTACTGGAGATGTTTCAGACCTGCACTCTCCAGCGCAATAGTCACTAGCCACTTGTGGCTTTTGGGCACTTGGCACGTGGCTAGCCTGGCGGTGCTAAACACTGAGTTTGAGTTGCTGCGGGTGTCTTGTGACCACGTGCTGTTGGGTGCATAGCCTCAGACTTCTTACCTTACTCCACGGGTTAGTATCTCAAGCCCATGGTAGATAGAAGTAGCAATGGTATACATCCTTGAAGTAGTCAGGTTTTGAAAAAACTGTTAATGTTTTTAGTATCTTTCAGTGGGGCTGTGAACTGCACTGAACAAGCAAGGTCATGTGTGTAGACCTTGCTTTCTATAGCCCGTCATTTGAAATATCCTGACCTTCGCTCCAGGTCAGTAAACGGGCCAGCAGGCACCTTGGACATGCGCTTGTCTCTCACTGTGGCCGTCCCCGCTCCGTAGAGCACGGGCGCGCTCAGCGTTTCATGTGTGTGCCCTGGCACGGGACGTCGAGCGCAGTTCCGTGGGGTTACGCGTTTTCACACAGCTGCGGAGGTTGAGTCGTTCAGGACCAAGTAAGGACTAGCTAGCATTTTTCAAAGTAGACTTTCCTGGTCAACACCATCTTGAGAGTGCTCTCAGCATGGATTCTTCTTGAGAAAGACTTTTCAGTGGACATGACTTGTTCGTGTGTGTGTATGTGTGTGTGTGTGTGTGTGTTACTGGGGATTGGACCCAGGGATTTGGGCATGCCAGGCAAGTGCTTTACCACTGAGTTACACCCCAGTCCTTATTCCTTTAAATGTCCTTAAAAGTAGGTCATGAGCCAGGCACACTGCTGCTCACTATACTCCTAGTGCTTGGGAGGCAGAGACAGGAGGATCGCAGGTTCAGGGACAGCCTCAGCCACCTAGCAAGCCTTTCAGCCACCTAGCGAGCTCTGTTTCACAATAAAATATAAAATAGGGCTGGGGTGTAGCTCAGAGGTGGAAGCCCCTGGGCTCAGTCCCTGGTACTTCCCTTCCCTTCACACAAAGTAGATCACCATCAACTTCTTTTCTTCTAGATGGTTTGATTTCTGGAAACCCAAAGTGTGAGTTGTAGAGTAGTGTGGATGCCCGGGGTTCTCATCAGTGGTGCTTTGGGTCTGAGGGATGCAGTGTCAACACGAGGTTAGGATTTCCATCTGGGGCTCTTTTTGTAGAACCCAGAGGCATTCTGCCTCTGAGCTACACCCCAGCCCTATTTTATGTTTACTTTGAAACAGGGTCTCACTGAGGCTGGCCTCGGATCTGTGGTCCTCTGTCCCGCCTCCCCAGTACTGGGCTTATAGGCAGGGCCACCACGCTGGCTCTGTGGTGCTCCCAGCCAGTGCGGCCATTCTGAGGTGGTGTGCTCTCAGCCTGGAAGCCCTGCTGGAGGGTGGCGTGGGATAAATATGCGGGCCCCAAAGATGATGACCTTGGAGGGCCATTCATTTGAATGCATTATGGTTTTAAAGCAAGTCAGTGGATTTGTACAGTGGCATCATATTGAGCTTGGTCTCTGGAGGAAGACTATCTTGCTTTGAATAACAGGTCTATCATTTATCAGCTTTGTAATCTGGAGCAAGTTTTTGAGCCCCTCTGAGCCTTTTCTTGTCTGTAAAAAGGACGTGGTTGTACCTTCTTCACAGTGTCATGAGGATTAAGTGAGATCCAGATGAAAGGTGCTTAATAAGAATTGGGGTTGTAGCTGGGCTTGGTGGCGTGCCTTTGTAATCCTAGTATTTGTGAGGCTGAGACAGGAGGATCACAGGTTCAAGGCCAGCCTCAGCCACCTAGTGAGACCCTTAGTAACTTAGCAAGGTACTGTTTCAAAATAAAAAAGGGCTGGGGTGGGTTCAATCCCTAGTACCAAAAAGGAAAAGAAAAGAAAAAAATGGGTCACCAGTCTGGCCCATTTTCCTCTCTCTCGCTTTAGGAAAATGTTATGTAACCCGGGGAGGGGACCGTACCCAGATGGCAGCTCGGTTCAGTGGAGAAGGTCCTAGCTGGTGATGGACGCACAGACTTCCTTGCTGGGCCCGCATTTGTTACGCCTGCGCCCGGGCGGATTGGCTCCTGGTCAGCGTGAGCTGAGGACTGGCCCATGCTGCTCATCGCTCCAGGAAAGCCCTGGGGGAGCCTGCTCCTTGGCAGGGCTCCCGCCTGAGGAATTTGCTGAGGGCTCCAGTTACGGCCCAACACCCAGCATCTTGTGACTGTGGGGAGGGCAGAGGAACAATTTAACTCATTTTCTTGTGTGTAATTTGCACTTCAGAGACGAGTTTAATTCCTGTTTCCATCACATGCGGAGGTTGCTCCCGTGTGGGAGTGTGGGGGTGGGAGCGGCGGCTTCTTGGCTCTGGGCCTCCCTTCACTGTGACCCAGGGCCTGCCCTGGGTGGGTGGGTTCAGGGCAGACACTGTTCCCACAGATGCCCTGACCCAATCCGCACTCACCTCGGGAAGGGCTGTACCTCCCTGTGCTCAGCCCGAGGCCCAGACACCTTGCCGGGACCCCCGGTCTCTTGGCGGCTCCCTTGGGTGACACAGCCCGTGCTGAGTTTGCCCAGTGCATCCCTGCTCGACTCTACGTGCTGTTCCGTCTGCTGACACACTTGGGTTTTCCTCCCCTCTGCCAGCCTGGCTGCCTCCCCACTGCCTAGGGTGGTCTGGGTTGATCCTGCGGCCCGTGGGCTCTTTCCTACCACGGCGCATCCTGGAGAAAGAGTGGCATGGAATCCGTCCTCCGGAGTGCAGGCGGGGCTGAGGACACCGTTTCTCTGGCTCACTATTATACCTATGTCTAGCAGGAAGCCCAGTAAACGTGGGTGGGTCAGGCTGGGGCCTGCCCCCGGCGTGCCTTGCCCTTTCCTGGGAGACCCTCCCAGCATTTGGTAGGGGTCGTAGTCCTTCCAGGCAAGCAGGGGGGGCAGAAGGACAGAAGGACTCTCTCCCACGGACTGGCTGTTGATGAGCTGTGGGCTGGAGTTCTTGCAAGATGATTTCTAGCCCTTGGTGCTCTGGGGCATCGTAGGAGGGTCTCTTCTGCTTTGGGGCCTCCCCTCGGGTTCCCTCTTGTTTACATGCACCTGAGACCCAAGAGGAAGGAGCACTTTGTGTGTCCCTGATCTCAGGGCCCCTTTGCTGCCCTCCCCCCAGCCCTGGCCCAGTCACAGCTCCAGATGCTCCACTGGGAGGGTGGGGGGCAGGGAAAGGGAAGGCAAACTGGAGGCCAGGCAGCCCCGGGCAGGGACTCTGAGGGGGCAGTTTCGTTCCCCCAGATTGTACAGGCACCAGGTAGTTTGTTTGTTCTAGGCAGTTGGGCCTGGGGACCCACCCCACTCTCGCAGGCCGAGGTGGACGGAGGCTGGCTGCCCAGGACAGCCTCCCCTTCCTAGCTGGCGGTACTTCTGGCCCCTGGCGCGGCACCTCTGGGCGATCCCTGGGAGGCAGGACTTTCGGAGCAGTGAGGGAGTGTGCGTCCCGTTTCCTGGGTCTCTCTGGCAGGTCTATAACTTGACCCAGGAGTTCTTCCAGCATGGTAAACCAGTCAATGCTGAGAGTCAAAACAGTGTCGGGGTGTTCACCCGGGAGGAGGTGCGGAATCGCATCAGGAATGACCCTGACGACCCGGAGGCCACCAAGCGCCTGAAGCTTGCCATGATCCAGCAGTACCTGAAGGTATGGCGGCGGTGGCGAAACCGGGCAGTGTGAAGACCGAGGGGAGCGTGGTGGGAGGGCTCGCTGCTCCTGCCGGGCTCACCTGGCTTCTCTCTGGGCCCCCTCAGGTGGAGAGCTGTGAAAGCAGCTCACACAGCATGGACGAGGTGTCGCTGAGCGCCTTCGGGGAGTGGACGGAGATCCCCGGCGCCCACCACATCATCCCCTCGGGCTTCATGCGGGTTGTGGAGCTGCTGGCGGAGGGCATCCCCGCCCACGTCATCCAGCTGGGGAAGCCCGTCCGCTGCATTCACTGGGACCAGGCCTCAGCCCGCCCCCGGGGCCCCGAGATCGAGCCCCGGGACGAGGGCCACCACAATCACGACGCCGGGGAGGGCGGCCGGAGCGGAGAGGGCCCCCCGGGGGGCAGGTGGGGCGAGGACGAGCAGTGGCCGGTGGTGGTGGAGTGCGAGGACTGCGAGGTGATCCCTGCGGACCACGTGATTGTCACCGTGTCGCTGGGTGTGCTCAAGAGGCAGTACACGAGCTTCTTCCGGCCAGGCCTGCCGGCGGAGAAGGTAGCCGCCATCCACCGCCTGGGCATCGGCACCACCGACAAGATCTTCCTTGAATTCGAGGAGCCCTTCTGGGGCCCCGAGTGCAATAGCTTGCGGTTCGTGTGGGAGGACGAGGCAGAGAGCTGCACCCTCACCTACCCGCCCGAGCTGTGGTACCGCAAGATCTGCGGCTTCGACGTCCTCTACCCGCCCGAGCGCTACGGCCATGTGCTGAGCGGCTGGATCTGCGGGGAGGAGGCCCTCGTCATGGAAAGATGCGACGACGAGGCGGTGGCCGAGATCTGCACGGAGATGCTGCGTCAGTTCACAGGTGCGCCCGGCCCTTCTCCTGCCGCCGTTCTCGGTGGGGCCCCGGGCAGCTCTCCCCTCCCCAGATCACGAAAGCCAGACGGCTGTGCCCACCGGGAGAGCCCGCAGGGCACCACGCTCAGGCTCCGCCTCCTAAATTGCTGATGCTGTTCCAGCTTGGAGCTTGAAACACCCAAAATAATGCACTCTGTGTTCTTTCCTTTCTAAGGGCTGATGGCAAAGAACTTGGACACCTCTGCCAACTGCCCGCTTCCGAGGCAGGCTTGCTAGGAATTGCATTTGTGTTTTCTACTCTGAGCCTTTTAGCTGAATGTATTCCAGGAGAACTTCATAGGGACAGACTCTTCACTCTAGAAGGGGCACAAACGGGCACGGTGGCACACACTTGTAACTCCAGTAATCGAGGTTCACGGCCAGCCTCAGCTACTTAGTGAGGCCCTCTGCAACTTAGTGAGAGCGATTTTTATTTTATTTTTTTGCAGTACCAGGGATGGAACCCAGGGGCGTTCTACCTTCAAATGACACCCCCAGCCCTATTTTTTGTTCTTTATTTTGAAACAGGGTCTCGAGTTGCAGAGGGCCTCACTAAATAGCTGAGGCTGTCCGTGAACCTTGATCCTTCTGTCTTAGCCTCCTGAATGCTGGGATTACAAGCGTGCGCCACCACACCTGGCTGTAAGACCCTATTTCAAAATAAAGAATAAAAAATAGAGCTTGGGGTGTAGCTCAGAGGTATAATGCCCCTGGGTTTAATCCCAGCATCATACACAAATAAAGGAAACGTGGTTTTAATTTTTATTTTTTTTTTTTGGTGGTACTGGGGATTGAATTCAGGGGCCTTCTATCTCTGGGCTACACTCCCAGACCTATTTTATATTTTATTTGGAAACAGGGTCTCTTAAGCCAGTGGAGGCTGGCTTCGAACCTACACGATCCTCCTGTCTCCGCCTCCCAAGTGCAGGGATTACAAGTGTGCGCCACTACACCTGGCTGGAAACGTGGTTTTCTGCAATTTTTTTTCTTTTTTTTCAGGGCTGGGGATCGAACCCAGGCCTCTTGAATGATAAGTAGGCCCTCCTCCATTGGGCCACATTCCCCAGCGCCTGTAATTACTTTTAAGATAGGAAAATTAAATCCCTGAGAGACGATTGCTTTGCTGGGATGACCAGGAGGTGATGGGTGGGGAGCCACTGGAAGCCCGGCCTCCCGCTTCCCTCACATGCCCGCCCCCTGCAGCTCAGACTTCCTGGAGCCTGGAGGTGGTGGAGTCATCCATGTTGGGATGTTTTCTGCAAACAACCATGTCTTACCTTCCTTCCCCTTGGTTCCTCTGACTCCCCAACAGGGAACCCCAACATTCCCAAGCCTCGGCGAATCCTGCGCTCATCCTGGGGCAGCAACCCCTACTTCAGAGGCTCCTACTCGTACACGCAGGTGGGCTCGAGCGGCGCGGATGTGGAGAAGCTGGCCAAGCCCCTGCCCTACACGGAGAGCTCCAAGATGGCGGTGAGTGGGGCCTGGAGGAGCTGCCCGAGGGGAGGGGATGCTGCGTCCGGTGGGGGTGAGGAGGGCCCGGGTCGTGCCTCGGGGCACGCTAAGGTGCGGCAGTGATGGAGTAGCTTCTGTAACGAGAGACAGTAACACAAGGCACTTACTATCTGGAGGAAAACAAGTGAAATCAAACTGAGAATGTAAATGTTTTCTCAAGATTGTGGAGACCGAGCCGTCTTCTCCCGCGTCGGCCAATATGTTGGCTAATATGGTAGCCACTGGCCACGTTGAGCAGAAGTCGATTAGCACTGAAGGAGGTTAAAAATTCAGCTCCTTGGTTGTACTTGTCACGTTTCAGGTTCAGTAATCACACGGGCGGCACCAGTTCGATGTTTTCTCAGTGTTTTACACAATAAAATTGAGTGTTGCCCTCCCCCAGATTATGTCATCTGTACACTACAAAGCAGTGAATCTAAGCGAAAGATGTATTTTGGCTCCATAACTGGATTCTGAGTTTTCCCAACCAAGTGTACACATACAATAAATGTCAGAACCTAACAGGACTATATTTCAGTCAATTCTTTGGAGTAATTGGTGAAGGAGATTTTAGTCCACCAATGTGCACCGTCTGCCTGGCTATGCTCAGAGGAAGAAAGAAGAGTTTCTTTCTTCAGAAGTCTTTCTCCAGAGAGGCCCTGGCCGCCACCACAGCCCTTTGTAGGAAGCAGACCCTCGCCCCCCTCAGGACCAGTGCATGTCACGGGACTGAGCAGAGCAGTTCAGAAGTGTGCCTCCATCACGGGACAAGATCTGGAGGCAGGTGTCAGGACAGCGTCCTGAGTGCCCAGCTCCTGCCTTCAGGGCCACCTGTGGCCCAGGAGGGCTGAAGAGGCTCTGGCTCTCGCTTCTGCGTCTTGGGCTGGAAGGAGGAGGAAGGGCAGATATCTGGGCAGAAAAGGAGAGCCCGCAGAGCTGAGACAGCTCTCCAGGCAGCGGTGCATCTCGCTGGCCGAGCTTGGCCACATGGCCACGCTGCTGATGTCATGGCCGGGCCACATTGCTTTTATTTTGGATGACGCTGGGCCCAGCTGAAAGCTAGGGCCGTGTTGCTGAGGGGACAGGAGTACAGGTGGAGTCGGGAGCAGCTGCCGCATCCACGCGGCCACAGCCACCCCCTTCCCGTTTCGCCGCCTCCGTGGTTCCTTGTTGGTTGTGCTGCCTCGCCTGGGACCTTGCTAGAAAAGCACCTTCTCAGTCCCCCCAGACCTGCTGGATTAAACACTCTGCATTCCAGCAGCACCCAGAGCTGGTGCCCCGGCTCGCAGTTTCAGAGGCGCCGGGACGAGGCCCATGCGCAGGCCAGAGCTTGAGCTTTGCCTGACCTCAGCAGGACAGCCTGATTCCCCAGGTCAGGCCCGGCTCTGCCGCAGATGCCCTGCCCGCAGCGTGCCGCACCCTCGCCACTTTCCCTCTGTCTGGATGCTTTTTGCCTGTCTATTCACCGGCATCCTCTGACAGCCAGCCCAAAGGTCCCGCCCCTGGGAGTCTTTGTGGGATCCCCAGATCCTGGGCCTCTTTTCTGGTCTTCAACACCTCCCCCCAAAACACCCATCACGTCACATATGACGCTGTTTGGTAACTGGGTTTCGTGTCTGGCTTCCCCACCAGCATGGAAGCTCCACAAAGCAGCAGCCTGGTCACCTTTTATCATCCAAGGGCCCAGAACAGTCCCTGGACTCTATCAGGGGCTCCAGAAAGGTTTGTTAAATTACTGCCTAACTCTGTCAAGGGCTTATGTTCTTCCAGGTTCTCAGTGCTTAGATTCTATGACTCCACTTAATTCTTACACACCCTCAGGAGTCGGTGGTATAAACCCATCTGGCAGACGAGACATTCAAGGCTTAGGGAGATTAAACCACTTGCCCCAAGTTCCTGACAAGAGGCACGCAGAGCCTTTGGGAGTGCAGAGCCAGGATTTCTAATAGCCTCAGGGCAGAAAGAACTGAGGCCTGGATGTGTGGGGCAGATGCAGGGAAGGTGGCAGGTGGGATGGGTACTCCTCATCCTGGAAGCAGCAGTGCCTGCACCTGAGACGCCTGCCCCTCCTCTGGTTCATAGCAGGGACGGGGGTTCTGGGACAGACGCCCTGTGTCCTCTGGCCTCTGCTGCGCCTCCACCCTCACCCTCCCTCCGCCCAGCCCATGCAGGTGCTGTTCTCCGGGGAGGCCACTCACCGCAAGTACTACTCCACCACCCATGGTGCCTTGCTCTCTGGCCAGCGCGAGGCTGCTCGTCTCATTGAGATGTACCGGGACCTCTTCCAGCAGGGGCCCTGAGGGCTGTGCGCCCTGCCCAGCCAGCTCGCTCCTCAGAGAACCACTAACTCGTGACCGCCGGCCCCTGTCCGCCCCCCACCGTGCTCCTAACCCCCAGTCCTCTGTAGATGGATTTTTATCTTTTGTAGAGCTAGACACCCTGGCTAGCTTGGGACTGGCCCTGTAGCATTCCCTTTTCTCCAGGCTGGGTGGTGACCAGGTGGGGCTGGTGACTTACCTCTGTGCTGGGATGCTGCCCTGCCCCCTCCACCCCCACCTGCAGACCTCCCCCCCTTTTATTTCAAGTGCCTTCAATACTTTGCATTTTGGGGTAATAAAAGAGGCGACCCTTCCTGTGCTGCTCCGCTCCTCTCCTCGGGTCCCCTTGACCTCCGGGTATGTTTTCAGTCCCATCTCCTTTGAAGGGGCGGTGGGGGAAGCTGTGTCCCAGAAGGGGGGGGGGCATCTGCATTTACTGGCAGGGGTGGCCCCTCATCCCAGCCTGCGTATGGTTGTGCAGCGAGGTCCCCAGGAGTGCAGGCTCCCTGCCCCGCGAGGCTCCTCCAGGGCGGGCCTGGGTCTGCCTGAGGGTCCGCTGGCAGACTTCTCAGAGCTGGACGGGTGGCAGGCTGCGAGCAAGGTGAGTTCCGGGGAGGGGACCCCAGCTGCGGCTCCCTGCGGGCTCTCGTTGCTCATTTCTAACCTGTCGCTGCCCCAGGGCCCCCGGGCTGGCTTTGGAACCTCGGGATGGTCTGGCCATTTGGCAGGGGGATCCCAGGCTCGCCACCTGCCGCATTCTATGGCCGCCACTTGTCACAGGGGCAGGTTTTCGTCTCTTTGCTGAGTGAAAACATCCGCCCGCACCTCTGTACTCTCCCCCTCCTACAGATGATGATTCTACATCTGCACACCTGCCCGCACACTCACCCACACACCTGCCCGCACACTCACCCACACACCTGCCCGCACACTCATCCACACACCTGCCCGCACACTCACCCACACACCTGCGTGCTCACGACCCACTCACGTACACAGAGCCTCCAGGAACATTTAGTCGTGTCCTCACTCAGATGTCTAGAGACATCTGGATTCTATGGAGTTGAAGGTGGGGTGGTGAGAAGCAGAACCCGGGTGGCCCCTCTCTTCCCGCTCGTGTGAGTGCAGGTCTGGCCCCTCCCCAGGTGTTAGGGCCCGTCCTCTGCCCTCCAGGGCCCGTCCTCTGCCCTCCAGGGCCTGTCCTCTGCCCTCCGGCCTGGGCCATGCCTGGGCCAGGCCTCTGCCATGCTCACCCCTCACTTCTTGCTTCTGTGCCGAGGTTGACCCAATGGAAGTCTTCACTTGAGCTCCGTGGAGGACTCATATCCACCTGCTGGCATAATGGGAGGCAGTAAGAGTAGATATATTGGAAACATTATTTTGAATAGAGGCATCTATCCACATGTTTCAGGCCCCAAAGCCATCCAAGCCACCACTGTGCCTCCGACAGCCCCTTGCCAGTAGTGTCTTGTATTTCTGTTCTTAGGTATGCCAGTATAAAGATGTCATCTACCCCCCTTTATACAAAAGTGCCCAAGTATTAATCTTATCTTGCATTATTTTAAACTAATACGTGTCAGCCATCTTTCCATGGTACTTAGAGACAGTGTAAATTTTGATCTCACTCTAGTCAAAGCAGGTCTGTCTCCTTCCTTGGTTTCCTACCCACTCTGTGCCCTGGGAGGCGCCGGCCGTCTGTCATCCTCCCCAGTTCCTGGATTTCCCCACCAACCGCATGAGTGGGCAGAAGCAGCCCCCGCACCGTGGTATAAGTATGAAGGAACACAAGAGACACAGGCTTTCCGGCCGCAGGCATGGGAATTGCCCAGGACTCCACGGGGCGAGAGCTGCGAGCATTTGGTGACTGGATGTAGGGTGTGGGTAGGAAGGAGAGGGAGAATGTCCGCTTGGGGCCGCCGCCACTGGCAGGATGCAGTCAGAAGTGCCAGGCACAGGGTCTCTTGGCCTGGGTGCCAGCTCCTCTTGGGACGACGGTCCATCCCTGAGGTAAGTAAAGCCTCAGCCTTCGCGTGCCCGCCGGCGCTCAGGTAGGTGTGACGCTGAGACCTGCACCCACCTCGGCCTGGCTGCACGGTGCAGGCTCATTCTCTTGTACTTGATGAAAAGAAGAGGCTGGTGCCAGGAAAGCAACAAACAAAACCCAGGCCATTGCTGGAAAGCATGGACTTGGGCACGGCACCACAGGAAGCCTGCTGGAAGGTGACCCAAGCCGGCCGCGTGCCTGCCGGCCTTGCCACCCCGTTTCCACCCAAGAGAACCCAAGTGCAGTGCCCACCCACACTGCACCAGTGTTCTCATAGCAACGAAGTTCGTAAATTAGAAACTGGAAACAGCCCAGATGTGCACCCACTGGAGAATGGATAAGGTGGTGCATTCACACAGCTGAACACCAGGGCGATTGAATAAAATGAACTGGGTTTTGGCAACAATGTGGATTAATTTCAAAAGCATGGTTGAATGAAAGAAGCCAGACACAAGGCTATGCGCTGGGTGATTTCTTTTGTATGAAGTTGAAGAACCTGCAAGACTAATTTATGGTGTTAGCAACGAGTCGGGGCAGCTCAGGGAGTTGGTAGGAACTGAAGAGCGCGCATCAGGCTACTCACTGTAGATTTAGGCCCTTTTCTGTGTGACTCAATTTAAAAGTAGGAGCCGGGTGGCGTATGCCTGAAATCCTGGTACTTGGGCGGCCGAGACAGGAGGAGGCTGGCTCGTGGCCGCCTCGGCAACTTAGCAAGGCCTTCTGCAACGCAGTGAGACCCTGTTTCAAAAATAAAAAAATAAAATAGGGCAGAAGTGGAGGTCAGAGGTAGAATGCCCCTGGGTTCAGTTCCCAGTCCCCCTAACCCCCCACACACAGAGGCTTAAGTGGCAGACGCCCTCCCAACCCAAGATGTGGTGGTGCTGACTTAACTCATTTCCTCCTGGCAGTGAGGTGACCCATCTTGAGGGCGGGTAAAGGGAGGAGGACAGGCTCATGCACCACTGGCTGCCCTGGCCCCGGGGGTGGGCGTTGACCTGAGTGTTTAGAATGCCTTCAGGTTCAGGTCCATTTCTACTGGGTCCCTCATCCTCTCTGTATCTGCAGCTGTGTGTGGAGGCAGGGAGGGGAAATCGAGGGTCCCGGGGCTGGCACACGGCCATAGAGCCTGGAGAGGGGCAGGACCCTGGGAGGGAGCCACGGGTCCCTCTGGACACGCAGGTGGGGTCGGTATGGGAGGGGTGGCTCTCTAGAGCCTGCCAAAGCGGCGAGCCCTCCAGTGTGCTCTTCCACATCAGATAATGCATGATGTGGGTAGCGTCTATGGTTTCCAGCTCCAAGAAAGCAGGTGTAAGGTGGATGAGAAAGGAAGAGTCTCTCGGAAGAGAGGAGACGCCGCATGTGCAGTGGCACAGGATGCATCCCGGGTGGCCATTACGTCTTTGAAGCAGATGTGACATTGATTGAAAGCGAAAGGTGTCCGTCACACGGGATGCCCAGGCCAGCCCCGGCCAGCTTAGCCACATGGCGACGCTCACCTGGAGACGTCCCTCCCGGGCCGGGGGTGTGGGCTTCACTGCGTGGATTCTTGTGCTGCAGGCATTGGGGAGCACATGGTCAAGGGTCAGGTGGCCTGTGAAGCCTGGGGAGTGCCCGCTCAGAGGCCCCGTCTTTCTGCCTTTGCCGGCACATGACAGGTGGGCAGGACATTACCTTGCACATCATGGCAGCCGCCTGGCGTGTGTGCCCTGCCATGGGCGTAGGGGGTGAAACACCTCTGGTCTGAGCCCCTGTATTGGTGGCTTTTTGTTGCTAGGACAAAAGACCTGAGATAATTGAAAGGAGGAAAGGTTTATTTTTATTTTTTTGTGATCCTGAGGATTGAACCCAGAGACATTCTACCTCCAAGCTACATTCCCCATTCTATTTTATTTTATTATTATTATTATTATTATTATTATTATTATTATTATTATTATTTGGTGGTATTGGGGTTTCTGTAAGCCCTTCTACCTCCGGGCTACACTCCCAGACCTTTTTTTTTTATATATATTTTTGAAACAGGGTCTCTTACGCCAGCGCGGCTGGCTTCGAACCTGCGCGATCCTCCTGTCTCTGCCTCCCAAGCGCGGGGATTACAAGCGTGCGCCACCACACCCGGCTATTTTTTATTTTTAAAACAGGGTCTTGCTAGGTTGCTGAGAGTCACCAAGTTGCTGAGGCTGTCTTCAAACCTGCAACCCTCTCGTCTTAGCCTCACAAGTACTGACTCACACGTGGCGCTCAAGTGAGCCACCCCATCCAGCTGGAAAGGTTTGTTTACATTATGGTGGGAATGTATGGTGGAGGAGGGCTGCTCACTTCACCCTGGCTGGGAAGCAAAGAGAGACCGGAAGGAGCTGGGTTCTCAACATCTCTCACGGACACGCCCCAGTGACCTAACTCCTCCCACTAGGCTCCACCTCTTAAAGGTTCCACCACCGCCCACTAGTGCCACAGGCTGGCAACCAAGCCCTCAACACATGAGCCTTTGGGGACATGGATCCAGACTACAGCAGTCACCCTGCGTTTACATGGGCTCGTGGCATGAGCCCAGGGTAACCCTGAGGTGCGGAGTGAGGTGGGTGGGCTGCTGGCTCAGTCCTGAGAACTGCCTGCCTAATTAATGGTCTGCCAGACTTAATGGTAGAGTTACAGAGGCTGGGGTTTCTTATAATGACCAGCTGGGCTGTTTGTTGAAGCTCCTCCTGATTTGTGTTGGACAAGAAAACCATCAACACACAGAGTTGTTGCCCTGCTGAGATGCCCCAAACATGTTATATGTTTAAGGAAGGAAGGGGGGGGGAAAGGAGTCGGTCACTGCCTTGTTTCTCCTGGTTAACAGGAGATTCATGGGTACAAAAGCGGTTCTCACTTCCTGTGATTCTAGTGGTGGTTGGTTAACACGAAGTTTGAAGGAGAGGTTCAAAACCCAGATCTCTCAGGGAATGCCAGGTGGTGAGAATTTATTTCTGCAAACTCAGCACAGGCACAGTTTAATCCGCTGGATTGGGGATCCCCACACACTCGCAGCCGACCTCATCACTCATTTTTGTCTTCGATCTGCTTTGTTCCCTCCCCGAAGCACGGGGCCCCACGAGCTCACCATCTCCATCCCAGTCCACGGCCACGTGGTCACTTCGTGTCCTCTTTTTTGTGAGTGATGTCAGTGTCCGTTCCAGGGTGGCGGCAGTGATTTTCCTCCCTTTGCTTTAATTAGCTCGGGTTAAGTTCCTGTCCTCTGCGCAGTACTGACTCGTTGAGCTTGGCCCAGGACAGGGAGTTTTACATTGGGTTCCTCATTTCTTGGCCTCTTTCCGGGCCCATCAACACTCTTGACCTTTGTTTTGTTAAAGCCCGTCAGCCTAAACCTGGGCATAGATCGAGTCGCACTTAGGTCTGGGCCACCAACAGGTGCGGCTAGAGAAAAACAGCACACCTGCTGGCCGGAGTAAAAGCAAGGCCAACCAATCAGCACAGCCCACGGGGCCTGCCTCATCTTCCCACGAACGGCACGGCGGAGGCAGACCTCTCTGGTCTGGCCCACCATTTGCCTCAGAGCACACGGCCGCCCTCGCTGACCCCTTTAGCTCAGGCTGCAGATCGGATGGTTAGGTTTGCCACCAGCACATCTTGTTGGCTCTCTACAAAACCCCGAATCAGTCACGCTGTGGGCCCGGCAGCTGCTCTGGCTTATCTGCCCTCGGATGGTTGCAGCGGACTCTCGGGGGCAGCCCTTCGTCCACCCCGCACCTTTAGCCCTCTGGCCACCAGCCAGCGAGGCCAAACTACAGCCTAGCCTCGCTGCTTCCCTGTTACTACCGACAGCCATCGCTCTAGGGAAGGGGTGTCAGCAGCCGCCCTCTGGTGTCTCTCCCCTGGCTCCCACCTCCTGCCCCTCTCCCCTGCCCTCAGCCCCGGCTCTTCTCCATGTCTGGAATACTTCTCCCCAGGTATTTGCAAGGCTCCCCTCGCTGCTTTTGGAACTCTGCGCAGACATCCCTTCTCTGGTAAGACTTGCGGAGCACCCTCTTTCCACCGTGTCCTGTTCCCTGTTCCCTCCCTGTGCCTGTTTCTTGGTCTCCGAAGGCCATTTTGAGGTGTGTGTGTGTTTATTTGCTTATGTCTATGTTCCCTACCCTCTCCCCACCGTAATGAGAGTCCCCTGTCCCTGCTGCATATCCAGTGTGTCCCAATGGTGCCCAGAGCAAAGCAATCAAGGCTATCTGCAGCTTGGGTGGGCAAGGGGCTGCAGACCCGTCCTCCATGCTCGGGACAGTCCCCACGGCCCGCGCCACTCCTGGCTCACCCAACGGGCCAGCTCACCGGGCTCCACACCCTCCCGTGGACCTCACTGCTCAGACGCTTGGGAGGTGAGGCGTCTGCATCGGCCTCCCCTGGGGTGGCTCTCCACCTGTGCCCTTGTGCTCCAAACACAGAACTGTTGTGCAGGGCGTGCCGCCTCCTTCCCGCTCCTCGCCGCAACTCCACCTTTCCCGCCTTCTTCCCTTTCCCTTTCCCTCCTTTCCTTTGCTGGTACTGGGAATTGAACTCAGAGGCATTCTACCTCTGGCGGCACCCCCAGCCCAATTTTGTTTTTGGTGTCGGAAGCAGGATCTTGCTAAGTTGCCGAGGGTCTCGCCAAGTTGCTGAGGCTGGCCTTGAACCCGCGGCCCTCCTGTCTCAGGCTACTCCTGTCTTTCCTATTACGCTTCCCCTTCCTGCCCCCTTCCCTTGCTCCCGTGCAGTCAAGCTTCACCACGGCGTTTTCTGCACTTGCTCTCTGCAGCCTCCACCTTGGCGAATGTTGGGGGGCGACTCACAGGGAGAGAGGCCCAATAGGCGCGGGACCCCTGCTGGATATCTGGAAGGCAGCGCAGACCAGGGACTAAGCCACGTCCTCTCGCGCCATCTCCTGGCCATATGTGAGAGCAAAACCCTCTTGTGCTGAGAGCATGTGTCAGGATCCTCTGAGCTTTTCAGATTTCAAACCCAGGAGCCAAACACCAAACAACATTTAATCACAGGACCTCCATTTAATTAATATTGAATAAACGAATTCTAAAGTACTATTTATTTTTCTTTTTTCTCTTTTTGTGATACTGGAGATTGAACCCAGAGGCATTCTACCTCCAAGATATAGCCTCAGCCCTATTTTTTAAAATTTGAAACAGGGTCTCACTAAGTGGCTGAGGCTGGTCTGGAACTTGTGATCCTCCTGTCTCAGTATCCCAAGTCCTGGGGTTACAGGCAGGCTTACACGGCCACGCTGGCTACTTTTTCTTCTCAATAGAAAAACGAGGCCTTATTGGATCCTAAAGTTATTTTCTTTTGTCCATTCCTTCAGTTGTTCATTCTTATTCATCCGATGTTTAGTGACTTCCTTTGGCATGCTGGGTTCAGCGATGAGAAAGTTTACTTATGGCTTCAAGAAATAAGTTTATCAAATCAATAAGCAAATAAGATATAATGCGGCTTTATCTTGTTTCCCAAGTGAAGCTGGACTTTTGGGTTGTGTATATAACTCTTGTATGTGTGGACTTAAGTAGTAGGTATGACTACATTTACTGAACCCCATTATCTGGCTTCCTCCTAGGGAAGGAAGGACAACTGAAGAATAAATATATTTATTGATAAATATAACTGAAAAATAAATATATTTATTGGAATATAATTGCAGATGTAGCACACAGATCGTGGGTGTATAGTTTTATGAATTTTGTACCTCCCCATGTAACTAGAACCCAGATCGTGAGTCAGAAGTACCCTTCCCACTGATTATTCCCACTAGGGTGTGTTAGTTTTCTATTACTGTAACAAAATGCCTGAGGTGATTAACTTACAAGGAGAAAAGGTCTGTTTTGGCTCACAGTTTTGGAGGTTTCAGCCCATGGTTGGGGAGACCCATTGCTCTGGGCCTGTGATGAGGCAGGCGTCATGGTGGGGAGTATGTTGTAGAGAAAACTGCTCGTCTCAGGGTGGCTGGGAGCAAAGAGAGACGGGAAGGGGCCGCTTTGTACCACCAGCCACATACAGGCATGAAACATTGCCAGCACCACCGAAGCCCCCTTCATGAGCCTGCGTGTTTTGGTCCATTTTTTGTGCCTATAACACAATGCCTGAAACCAGGTGATTTGTAAAGACTTATTTTGGCTCATGGGTCTAGAAGCTGAGAAGTCCAAGAACAGGCCAGATGTGGTGGTGCACACCTGTAATCCCACTACTTGGGAGGCTGAGACAGGAGGATCACAAGTTTGAGGCTAGTCTCAGCAACTTAGACTTTAAGCAACTTAACAAGACCCCATTTCAAAATTTAAAAAAAGGTCTGAGAGTCTAGCTCAGAGGTAGAATGCCCCTGTGTTTAATTCCTAATACAAAAAAAAAAAAGTCCCAAGATCAGGCACTGCACCTGCTCTGCTTCTGGGGTGGCCTTCAGGCTGCGTCTACAGATGCAAGCAGAAGTGGAAGTGGGTGTCTGTAAAAGTGGGAGAACATGGGAGGTGGACTTTCTTTATGATAACCTGCTCTCATGAGAGTCAGAACTCTTAAAAGAAGGCATTAGTTCACTCTGAGGCCCATCCTCCTGACCCAGTTCTCTCCCATGAGGCCCCACCTCCGACACTTTTTCACTGAAGAAGTAAGGTTCCAATACATGAGCTTCGAGGGAATCAAACTATAGTACTTCCCAAACACAAATTCCTCTCTTCTCCCCAAAGTACTTGATTCCTAACACTAGAGGCTCATATTTGCAAAAAATTTTATTTTGTGGTACTGGGGTGGAACCCAGGGCCTTTTTTTTTTTTTTTTTACCTCTGGGCTATACTCTCAGACCTATTTTATATTTTATTTGGAAACAGGATCTCACTAAGTTGCTGAGACCCTCATTAGCTGAGGCTGGCCTCGAACCTGTGCAATCTTCCTGTCTCATCCTCCCAAGCACAGGATTATAAGCCTGCACCACCACGCTGTTTGCTCTATACTTCTAGTAGGTATGTTTTATCAGGTTAAATAAATTTATTTCTATATGCAGTTATGTTTTATTGTGAATGAATATTAATTTTTTCAAATGCTTCTGCATACATATATATATATATATATATATATATATATAGAGAGAGAGAGAGAGAGAGAGAGAGAGATTATGATAGGGTTTTTCTATTTCAATCTAGCAGTGTGTTAATTACACTGATAGCATTCTCATGATCTCTTGGTATTTTGGGTATAGTCTTAACCTTGTATCAGTCAGCTTAGGCTAAGTTCTGTTGTGGTAACAACTCTCGAATCTTAGAGAATTGCAACTAAAGTTTATTTCTTGCTCACATCACATGAACAATGAGAATGGATTCGATACCTTCTGAGTTCCAGGACCCTGGTTGATGGACTGAGGTAGAGGGTTGCCAGAGCATCCCAGTGCTTTTGTTCAGAAGTAGTATCAGGTTTCACTGGCCAAAGCCAGTCTGTGACTAAGTCTGACGTCAGCGAGGCTGGCTGTGATTTGCCTGCCGGGACTCTGGTAGGTAGGGGCAGCAAGTGGTTTGACAATAATACAATTGACCACACTGGTCAAGATGCATTGCTTAATGTTGTTGGATTTATTTTGTAAACATTTACTTGGGGTTTTGTATCTATGTTCACAAGTATTCTGTAGATTTTTTTTTAAGTACTGGGGATCGAACCCTCTGGGTGTATTCTACCTCTGAAATACACCCCCAGCCTTATTTTATTTTTCATTTTGAAACGGGGTTTCACTAAGTTGCTGAGGGCCTCATTAAGTTGCTGAGGCTGGTCTCAAATATACAATCCTCCTGGCTCATCCTCCCAAGTGCTGGGAATACAGGCATGTGCCACCATGCCCAACTGGCCTATAGATTATTTTCTCTTTGTTTTTAAAAATAATTTGAGTATCCTTATATCTTTTAGTTATATATCTTGAGAAAGTATATATAAAATATTAATGATCTGCTTCCCGAAGAGTTAAAGAATTTGTGTGAAACGAACTCGGCCTAGTGTCTTGTGTTTTTTGGAGTAGACATATGACTGCTGTTTTAATGTTTTCTGGTTAATGTTTTGTTAAGATTTTCTACTTTTTTGGCAGATATCCAGTTTAAAATTTTTTATTTTCATAAAGCACTGGCCTTTTTGTGTTGGTTTAAACATATACTGCTCTGACGTTCATAATATTCTCTTTTGTGACTTCTTAGGCCCCGTTGTGTTTCAGATTTGCTCTTTTACCATGTTCCCATTGGCTGAGTTTTTTTTTGGGGGGGGTACTAGAGATGGAACCCAGGGGCCTTCTATCTTCTGGCTACACCTCAGACCTATTTTTTATATTTTATTTGAAAGAGGTCTCATGCATTCAGCTGTGCACTTGCATTTCTGTGGTCACCACGACGATGACATGCATGCGACATTGCTGGAGGTTGAGAGACATGTCACTCCAGGCACATGGGCCTTCCCGCCCAGGGCCAGTCTAGATCAGCCAGTAGCCAGCCAGTGCTTAGACTGGGAATGCACCTCGCCAGGCCCAGCTGACCCAGGTCTGTGAGGGAGATGGGGAGATTTCCTGGATGGTCGTTATGTAATGCCTCAGTGGTATAGAAGACGACCTTGAACCTGCTTGGCCAGCCTTGGGAGATGGAGAGGGAGTACTGAGGCCTGGCTGAAGTTGCAGTGGCTTAGCTGCAGCCTAGAAGGTTGAGTTAAAGGAGCAGATGAAAGAATCCCGAGAGCCACATCCAGGGAGCCTGGGGCTTGAGCACTGGGCGCTCTGAGAAGAGGTTCAAGATGTAGACACGTGACCCTCATACTGCTTGCCAGTAACATCTACCCTCTGGACCTGACTGCCAGTCCATAGTTGGCACCTTGCCTGGCTGCATGGGAGTCACCCAGCTGCTCTGCTTGAGGTCCTATTTTTATTTTGAAAAAAGACTGCTTGCAGGAAGCTGGCCAGCCCTCATCAATTATAGGGTCCAGGTCCCTCAGGATATACCTGGGCGATCAGCAGTCGCACCCTGGGGGCTCCAGGACAGGGATTAGAGTAGAACACAAGGCTGACTCTCCTGTAGGATTCTGCTCCTTGTGATTCATTGGAGAACTCTTAAAGCAACTGCTCCATTGCTTTTCTTTCTTTACTGGAGCAGAGAATGTTTTCCTGCCCCACTGACTTGTGGGTTGGTCATGTGACTTGCTCTGGCCAATGGGATGTGGACAAGATGCAATAGGAGCTGAAGCCTTTAACATGCACCTGCAGTTGGTTTTGACCTTGTGTGTACCTGCCATTCATCATGAGAAGTACATGCTCCGTACAGCTTGAAGGTTCAAGAAGAATATGGAGAAAAGGGTGACAGATCTGAGCTTGTTTAAGCCTGGAATCAAAATGGGGGCAGATGCAAGCAAAACAATGGCATTCTTGTCGTTATCGTCTGTAAGTTTAGAGATGGCCCGTTTCACAGCATTAACGTGGTACTAGTTGACTGATACACCTTCCCTTGAGGGAGTCACCTCGCCCGAGTGGGATATTTCTGGACATGGGTGATAGGATGTGTAATGGGTTGACAGACTGGGAAGGTGTCCAGGGTACCTGTGTATTGCCGATAGTAGGTGCTCAGTAAATATTATCAAATGCACCCATTGTTCAATGACGTCTCTTGGCTCTCTGTTGTTGGTTGGAGCACCCTGGCTGGTTGAAGGGTCCAGAAGGCACTTGGGCTCCACCTGTGTACCTCCTGGGTGCTGGGGTTGGGAGGGGACACAGAGTACCTAGCCTGTGTAAGGTGTTAAACGCTAGCCACTGAGGTGAGCAGAAGGTGCTCCCAAGAGCTTGGAAAGCAAGCTCTGGACTGTCTTCTGGATGAGCTTCGAGACAAGCAAGTGGCTTATGGGCATGGAGCAAGGCACAAAGCTGAGAACGCAGCACGAGCCAGTCAGAAGACTGGAGGATGGAGAGGGATGTGTCATGGAAACAGGAGGAGCTGCACGTCAGGGCTCACGCATGGAATCCCAGGCTTGGGAGGCTGAGACAGGTGGATCGCAGGTTCGCGGCCAGCCTCAGGACTTCGTGAGGCCCTCTGCAGCATGGTGAGGAAAATAAAATAGGGATGGAGGTGTAGTGCAGAGGCAGAATGCCCCTGGATTCAATCACCAGCAGCAAAAACAAGAAAGAAAAGAAAGAAAAGAAGAAAAGAAAGAAAGGAAGACAGAGAGAAGGGAGACAGACAGAGGGGAGCTGCGGGGGTGGGAGCTGGCCCAGGGTTCCAGCCATCAACCCCTTGGCTCTGCCTCAGAGCTCCGTGGTTTTCAGACCATGTCTTTGGCCTCTTATCAAGCTCATTTACTGTCACAAGGACATTGGTTGCATAATAATGTTATATTTCCCACTGAAAACTGGCACATCGGCCTTGGGCTTAAAAACTTCACTTGTGAGTGAGTTAGGCGGTCTGTGTCAGCGCAGAGACTGGCCGCTGGACCTGCTTTCGAGAGCCATGATACAGAGACCAACACCTCAGCACAGCTAGCCAGGTATTTCCTGATGTCCCTCTTTTCTTTTCCCAGGTCTCTTCCCAAATCCTACACAGTCAGTTAAGCAGGGAAGATGTCCCTGTAGCAGAGGACTTCCAGCATAGTCTCTTTGTGTTGCCAGGGTCCTGGTAAGAGAGAGACTCTTAAGTTTATGCTGTTTGCAGATAAAATAAAAGGATCCAAGCTTGAAATGTGTCCATGGTGTATGGAGCAGACACTGGGAGCTGCCTGCCCAGTGTACACTCTCTGTGGTTTCTTGCTGCCTGACTTTGGTTTGGGATAACACTGTTCCCAATACAGGGCACACAGTGACCTTTGCTTTAAAACAAGGGCCACGGGGGGGTGGGGTGGGAGGGCACCAAGCACTGTGTGAATGTATGCCATTTTCAATATGATCCGCATAAAATAAAATAAAAAAAAAAAAACAAGGGCCAACAGATTTTTTTTCCACAAAGGGCAAGATAGAAAGATTTAGGCTTTGTGGGCCAATTGGAAAAACTGAGGATATTATGTAGCAGCTTTACATAATTTTTACATGTTATGAAATAGTATTTTTTCTTCCTTCTCCTCTTATGATGCTGGGGATTGAACAGAGGGCTGTTCTACCTCTAAATTACATCCCCAGCCTTCTTTTAGGGTTTTTTTTTTTTTAATTTTGAAACAGGGTCTAAGTTGTTGAGGGCCTTGCTAAGTTGCTGAGGCTAGCTTTGAACTTGTGACCTTCCTGTCTCAGCCTCCTAAGTGTTGGGATTACAGGCACACATACCTGGCTACTTCTCCTCATTCTCAATCTAGGAGCTCTACCAAAGCAGATGGTGGGCAGAATTTGGGCTATAGAATATTCAGACCCCTCCTCTAAATCAGTCACACCCACGTTTTCAGTCACCCCTGCAGGGCTGTCATGTGACCCAGATCTGGCCAATAAGAGTTTCAATGGAGGTGTGTGTGTGTGTGTGTGTGTGTGTGTGTGTGTGTGTGTGTTTCTCGACAAAAGCATTTGAAAGGAGATGATGGAGGGAGGAGGTGCTGCAGCCTAGACACTTGTCCTTCCTTTGCCTTGAACAACAGGATAAAAAGCCACAGGACAAAGATCAGGAAGCAGATAGAAAGAACTTGCACCTCCAGTGGCCCATTTATCTGTCTTTTAACTTGTCAAGTGGGGAATCTCATCAGCTTGCTTACTGCTTGCTGTGTTCTTAGTTGATCCAGTGTGCTGGAGGTGCCGACTATATTGGCTCTGCTCCTCCGCGCTGGTGCCCAGATGGCTATTTCACCTGCCCAACCCCCGTCCACCCCACTCCCATCTGCTTGCCCTTGCTGTTAAGCCTGACCCCAAATTAGGGAATCTCTGTGGCTTGGCTCAAATTGAATGGGGCCAGTCTGACTCTCTCGCTCAGTAGGAACTGAAATTTCTTCTCTAGTTTCTGGTGGGACAGATAGAGGTAAACACAAACAGTATGGTGGAGATGCATGAATGGTGCATCCAGAAGTGTCATCGCTGAGGGACCTGCAGGTGTTTCTAGGGAATCTTTACCTCTGGCTCTGGGCTCAGAACGCTCAGCCTCTTATGGCCCCATTCCCTGGATTTCTTCTCGATTCCAAACATATCCTGCTGTTTCCCCTCCATTCTTACAAGACCAGAGCAGTTTCAGAAGGTGGGTGGGGTCCTGCTCCTCTTTCCCTGCTCCCCCCAGGGGCAGGTGGGGGAAAGGACGACTGGCCAGCCCAGGTGGCAGGAGAGCAGGCCCCCCCAGGCCCCATTCCCTGGCCCCAGGGAGCTCTTCCAGGCAGGGCTGTGGGGCCAGCTTGGCCTTTGCAAGCATCTGGTTTTGTGCTTTTCTGGAGCCTTGGGGGAGAGGGGGAGGAAATTCTTTCCAAGTGGATGGTGAACATGTAGCCCCCTGGGGGTATAACAGGATGAGAATAGAATCAGGGTCAGGAGGGCCCTAAAGAGCCCAGGCTCTGACAGGTCACCCTGGGGAGGGTGGTGGAGGTCTCAAACCTTTCCCTAGAACCTGTCAGCGCCTGATACAGGACACAGGGACTGCCCGGTGGCAATGGCCTTGAGAGGCCTGCAGGGGGCCCTCAAGGGGCTCTGGATGGAGGGGAGCAGGGTCCCTGCAGGGCGCAGCTGGCTTTCTGTGGATGCTTTGAGTAGACTCCAGCCAGGACGATGTGGGTGCCAGCACCCAGGGAGGCTACAGGACTTAATTTGCAGCAAGGGGAATCTCTGAAGGGGGGTTGGGAGGCTGAGAAGACTGATAATTGGAAAGTGCAGAGGGCGGGGCAGGAGGTGAGTGGCCTCGGGCTGTCTTGGGGTCACCCAGGGGAGGACACACACACATCCGGAGCTGGAGACAGCCTCCCGGGAGTCATTTATATACAAGAGGCCACTGGGATGATGTGAAGTGGATGAGATTATGTGGAGAGTTGGGAAAGGAGGAGTAAAACTCCAGGAACATTTCAGGGAAGGGAGGAGAGCCTTGGGAGGAGGTAGAGACAGTGGTCAGCTGGTCAGCTGAGGAGCAGGGAGTGGACAAGCTCAGGAAGCCAGGGGTGGCTGTGGGCATACACTGGCAGAGACGCAGGGGAAGAGCCCAGGGAAGTGGACCGTCCCAGGTAATGGGCAGGCGCTCTGGTCCCTGGAAGTGTGGGGAGCGAGGCCAGGTGGGTGGCAAGGAGCAGACCACAGTTGGGTCCTTGGGTGGGGAGCAGGACGAGGCTTTCTAAGGACAGGGGAGGACTTGGCAATGCCAGTGTCCTTGGAAGCTCGCTCCCGCACCTCCTCTTACATCTCAGACCATCCCTTTCCCACTCAGACTCCTTCCAGCCTTCACCATCCCTTGAAGCTCACATGAAGGAATTCCTTCTTCCAGAAGGTATGGGCCCACATTTGCGCACACCCCAGGGACTCTCTCTCTAATCAGATGTGTGGTTCCAGCTGGGGGTCCGAGGTGCCTGAGGGCCCAGGAAATGATGCATCAAATACCTTTCTTCCCGGTGACCCAAGTCACTGGCAAACGCCTCCCTCCTCTAGAAGGGCTGGTGCGGTTCCCTCTGTTGCTGTTGGCTGTTCTGTGGCCCGCTGAGCTCAGGGCAAGGTCAGCAGCTCTGCTCTACACAGCAAGGTCCCTAGGTGCCTCTGTGGAGGCACCATGTTGGTTCCGCAGCCCTCCTGTATGTCAGCAGGCACGCCGCTTGTGTGCTGAGGGGCTGTGCCCACGAGAGAGGGCTGAGTCTTGAACATAGGAAACATCAGCAGATGACATCATGCCTGGAGCAAGGACCGAGCCTCCACGTCCACTGAATTATCCAAATCCTCCTGATGAAGTATCTTCTCATATGGTTCTCTTCCCATTGGCCTGTGGACTCATCTCTCCCAGCCTGTGAGAGCCAATGTTGACTGTGCTCAGAGTCCTCCCCAAAACCATGCCTGGGGCACCCATGTTCGACCATTAGACCCTGGGGGCTGCCTCCTCACTGGACCAATGGACCCTGTCTCTATGAGGAGATAGTCCAGGACGTCCCCAGCTTTAGGGAGGCCAGTATGTGCAGAGTGGAGCCGTCACTGGGGAGTGCGGCATGCGCCTAGCATTGGCTACAAGCTGCCCTACCCGTGCAGAGGGGCCGGGGAGGCCAGGCCTTTTATAGAGTGACCACATGAAGCACCTGCGTCCAAACCCTGCTATTGGCTGCCTTTTTCATCTTGTTAAATTGCTGCCAAAGTCTTGTTAGTGGTGACTTATTACACAGACTATCCTTTGCATACAGGACAGAAACTTCTGGCACACAGTATGGCTCCATGTTGGCTCCAGCAGCTGGCTCTTCCAGCTTCAGAATAATCCCGTGCACCCCAGGGTATGGTTTAACCAGCTCTCCCTCCAAGGGCCCGCTGGCCACAGTCAGCACAGCCATGCTGGTTGGATATAAATGCGGCTGGTATTATCTAGCTGAAGGACAAACTGCATACAATCCATGGGAATATGAGATTTTAGTTACAGCTAACAATCGTGGTTCCTGGGTGTGGGCACTCTCACTAGCCTTGTATGCTATTTGGTCTTGTTTATCTTTTCATGGAAAGTACTTTTTAACCCACTTAACTGATGGCTACCTTCCTCACTGAGGCCCTCAAGAGTATCAAGGATGCTAACAAAGGCAAAATTTGTATTTATGATACTCTTTGGTTCCCAAGAATTATGTGAAAAAAGTTCTTTTTTTTTTGGTATTGAGGATTGAACCCAGGGGCATTCTACCTCTGATCTAGACCCACAGACCTATTTTATTTTTTATTTCGAAATAAAGTCTAAGTTGCTGAGACTTGCATGGAAACGGCAATCCTCCTGTGTCAACCTCCCAAGCACTGGGATTGCGGACACGCGCCACCATGCCTGGTGAATCGTGTAAATTTTAAAAGCCATTGAAACTGCCAGCCCCTATGGTCATGCTAAGGGGCCCCAAGGATGGTAGTCATCAAAGACACAGTTAAACCGAAACAGAAAGGTGCATGTAGACCCAGTCTATCTTGTTGTGGACCTAAGGGTTTTGGGAAAAAAAGTTCTTTATGGATCACGTGCTAAAGAGGTTGCACAGTCTGGACAAAATATAAGTACTCTTACCAATAAATAGGTTTCAAAATGACAAGTAAAGCTCCCCCCAGTTGGCAGCTCAGAATCCCAGCAAGAAGTGATGGGCACACTGAGCTACTACGTGTAAACAGTAAGGCCCTGGAGGGAAGGGACCAGGGCCACAGGCGCCGGGGTGTGTGGCGAGGACCAGGGCCAGGCGGTACAACAGGCTGTGTGCCGGCCATCCAGTGCCCACAGCTTGCAGACAGTGGTGGCAGGCCCACCGGGTCCCTCCAGGCGGCAGTAGGAGAAACTGTCCATCGAGCAGCCCTGGCCCCGCTCGCTCGCCTTTCCTTGGTGGCAGCCACTGTAGGGCCGCCGTGCGTCTTCCTCCCCAAGAGGAGCAGCCTGCCCGGCGGCACTTGGGACTGTCCACCCAGGCTTCAGGGCCGGGCAGACGGGCAGTTTCTCAAACAGGAATTGGGGGCCAAAGGTTCCTCGGATCCTGCAGCCCCTACTAGGAAAAGCGCTCCGGGCACCTGTGTCCAGCAGGGGGCCCCATAACCTCACTTTGCAGGGGGCTCCAAGCCCAAGTCCAGCCCCAGGTGCTCATGAGAGCTGCGGAAGCGGCCATCCTGAAGTTTCAGAATCCCTGATCCATCGGGCCTCCCTCCCCACCCTGCCCTGCCCCCGCAACTCCCCAGCCCAGCTTGGGGCTTCTTAAATATCAGTCTCCCGGAGATTGCTGTAGTCGGCACAGGCCTGACAGGCGGCGCCCTCGGCCCCAGCTTGGGGGACGCCCAGGGACACCACCTCCACCTCGGAGCGCGGGGCGCACGCGGGCTCCGCTCCCCCGCCGCGGATCTTGTGTGACAGGCTGGAGACCTTGGCGCGCAGCTGGGCGGTGGGCCTCCGCCAGGGCCCGAGCAGCCTCCACTCGCAGAAGGCGGAGGGCTTCCCCGGGCTGGGGCCTGCAGCCTGCAGCTCGGGCGTGCCGGGGGCCTCGGGGGCCGGGGGCGCGATGAGGGCCAGCGGGGCCCCGGGCAGCTCGGCGCTCGGGCTGGGGGCGCAGTCGGGGTGCGGGCCCCCCGTCGAGGCCCGCCAGGGGTGGCCGTAGACACGCCAGAGGGGGCGGCGGCGGCGATGGCGGCGACACTGGCAGCGCAGGAGGCGGAGGAAGGCGCGCTTGAACTCGCGGCTGGAACAGGGGTAGATGAGCGGGTTTACGCAGCTGTTGAAATAGCCGAGCCAGAAGATGACCTTGAAGACGCCCTCTGACGGCTTCAGGTGCGGGAACAGGGAGCCTGTAGGGAGCAGAGAACCAGGCTGGTTAGGTAGCTGCGCCGCTGCCCGGGAAGGGAGGTCCAGTCCGGCCCGGGGACAAAGGGCTCCCAAAGGATCTCTCCCGGATCCCTGGTAGAATTCAGAGCCCCATGAACTTGGATGGGGAGAAGCGATCATCTCCATGTTCACCCTCCTCTACCTAAAACAGCATCCTCAGTAAGCACAGCGACAGCTTGAACAAAACCATGGGAGCCGCTGTTTCTGTAGATTAAAAGGAGCACAGTCTCCGCAGATGTCCCCCCACTAGTCCTTGTCGGGGATGTTTTGAGATATTCCCCACGCTCCCTACTATTTGGGAATGACAGTCATGAGAAAGCACCACCGGATCGTGTTGCTCGAGCCTTGACGTCGAGGCACATTTCTTTAGTAAGTCACAAATTTCACAGAAAAATATTTTGACAACCTTTCCAACACCACCAGTCTCATTTGCATCGTTTGTATTTTTTCTGCTTTTGAAAGCATGGGTGAACTTCGTCAGATGTAGGCTTCATCAGATGACTAAGTAGCCCCCCCCCCCTGCACAAGAACAGGTAAGAACCCAGGGATTATATGCTGAGCAAGTCCCGCCCCATGCCAGGGCTGTGCTGGGCACCGTGCATGGCCCTGGCCCACAGGAAGTGATTTGAATATCACTGCAATGCAGGTGGGGTGCTGGTGGGTAGTGTGGTGGTCAGCCTGTGCCCGCAGGGAGGGGTTCAGGCTCAAGGGCAGCTTCCAGCCCCTCAGAGGATGGTCAGGAGTCTGGAGGGCCCAGGTGTTAACAGGGGAAGCAAAAGGTGTGCCACAGGACCCAGGAAAGGGCAAAGGGTCTGACATGCTGGATGGCCACGGCTTTTATCTGTGGGGAGTCAGGAGCCATGGATATTTTTAAGCAGGTCAGAGATGGGGCTTAGAACTGAGCCTCACGATGTCAACGGCTGTCACCCCACAGTAGGATTGCCCCACTGTGGTCAGGGGAAGCTCCTGGGCAGGGACACTGGGATGTGAGCTGTGCCAGGCAGACCCTCCTCCACACAAGCCTCTCTGCCATCCCCAGCATGGCTCTGAAGGAGGCCATGTCTCCAGCAGAGGCCCAGGGTGTCCAGCTGCCTGTGGACTAAGCAGCAGGGTGGCAGTCTTTGACAAATTATGGACTCCTCTCTCTTTGCTCCCTTCTCCCAAATAAAAGCAGGATCCCCTACTGAAGGGTCAGAGGCACACGACGGGACCCTTGCACACCCCCCCCCCCAACCCAAACTGAGGCGAGGAGCGAGAGGCGGCCGCTCAGAGCCAAGCAGCCCAGGCTTCTGGGGTCTCGCTCACAGAGCCCAGGCAAGCTATCTGGCCTTCTAAAGCCTCACTTGGCTTCTCTGTGAAATAGAGACAGTCGTATTTCTCTGGAAGGGTTTTGGGGAGGATTCACACATTTCAGGGCTCAGCTCTCAGCAGGCTCTTAATACTGGGGCGCGGTTGGGGGGTGCAACACTTGCCTAGCATGCCAAAAGTCCTGGGTTTGGTCCCAGGCATGGAAAATACTAACAGCAAAAATTGTCCATTTATTCCTTCTCCAACCCTTTTCTGTGGCTTTGGAGAATGGAGACCACAGCCCTGGGGAGGGAGCCAGTTTCTGTGTCCAGAAACAGTAGCTGAGATGTGGGGCTTGGGGCTGGCTGGGCATTGGGTAGATGCGTCGGACACATGAGTCGGGCTGTCTCTGGAACGCGGAGGCTGCTGGGGTGGGCCTCAGCCTCCAGGAGGGCCGCCTTCAAGAGCAGCATCCCTCAAGGGCTGCGAAGGCAGACCACATGCCCAAAATAACTTTCTGACTCAGGCTACGGTTCTTTTATATTTAGCCCAGGGTGACATATCAGTGGACTATGCTTTCCAGTGGTAAGCCTGGAGCTGGCCGAACGACATTATTACCAGAGCGGTTTTGATTCCCCTTGGTGGGTAACACTGCACTTTATAATATGGCCTGAGTCTTGTAAACACTCATGTTCTAATTTATGCACAGTTGACTGGTTGTGGGGTCTGCTATGAATTGGAAACTCCTTACATCTGAAGGAGCTGGAATGCAAACTCAGCCTTACAGCCCCCCAGATTTTTCTGCTGGGCTTGGTGGCACATGCCTGTAATCCCAGGATTTGGGGGGCTGACGGGAGGGCCCCAGGTTCAAGGCAAGCCTCAGCAATTTAATAAGAACTTCAGCAACCTGGAAAGACCCTGTTTCACAGTAAAAACTAAAATAGGGCTGGCAGGTGGTGTATCGTGGAGGTAGAATGCGCCTTGTTCAAACCCCAGCACCAAACAAACAAACAAACAAACAAACAAACAAACCTAGAGCGTAGAGAGAAAAGACACATGGAGCAGCAGAAAGCTAATAAGAAGTGGGCTATCAAGTCGGTTAGCAAGGTGGCAACCAGGGCTTAATCCCATTGGAGGCTCCCTGCTTGGGAAGGGAGGTGGGGTATTCACACACTCATCTGCCATTGTTGGGCTGCGGTTCCTGGGTATTAATTTTTTCTACTTTTTGCTCACTTCCTGGTGGACAAGGATTTTGGTGGGCAGAGAAGGCCGCTGGGCAGAGCGGTGCAGACAGGTGCTCAGGTGAAGTGGACCTGCGTGTGCCAAAGATCCAGGGGAGGTGGGTGGGCACCAACGGCTTCTGCCACATGGCGCTGCCGCTGCCCTGCCCACTGTATGCACACGTTGTCTAGAAGACATAGACGCCTGTGCCTCAGGCTCGGACTCCATAGGGTGAGCTCCTGTGAGACAGTTGCCCTGTTCTCAAAGATGGCTGCGGCTCACATAACCCTTTCTACTCTGGTGTCTGCCTGCACCTCCTGCACCCTGCCTCGCTCCCCCATTCCCCCCCCCAACACCTCTGGATGCTGCGGGGACCTCTGGGGTCAGGTAGTTTCCCTCCCCATCGCCTGCCTGGAGTCTGTGATGGAGAACTGTCCTAAGACCTCAGAGGGGGGCACTTGTCCCTACCCTGCTCTTGGGGTGGGGGTCAATGGACAAAGCCATCTCAGCCATTACCAGATTCCTCCTCCCCAGTCTGATTTATGGCTACCGGGTTGACCAGCTGCCAGTGCAGACCTTTGCTGATCCTATACAGGTATCAGGGTTGGCCATAGTCTGTCCCCCAAAGCTTTGTGTGCTGGAAGCTTGACCCCCAGTGTGTGATGTGGACGTGGTAGAACTTTTAAGAGGTGGGGTCATGAGGGCCCCACCTTTGGAAAGGAGTGATGCTGTCTGGGGGAGTGCTTGTGTGATGGGAGTGGTATTCACTATTGTTATGAAGCAAGGCTACCCTGCATGCTTGGTCCTTTCTCACACAGCCATTTCCTTTCTCACTTCTTCCCCAAGTTTTGATGCCACCAGAGGGCCCTCTCTAGATGCTGGCGCCATGCTCTTTGGACTTTCCATCTACCGGAACTGTGAGTCAAAGAAATAAATCCCCAGCCTCAGTTATTTTGTTATAGCAACACAAAATGGACTAAGATAATATGAAAGTCTTGCTGGGTGGATGGGGGCTTGGGGACAGGGCCACTCTCTCCCAGTCCCTGGGCAGCATCCTTCTCGGGCCAGGGGCTCCCTCTCCCACTCTTCACATCGTCTGTGGCCTTTCTGGCAGGAGAGTTTCCTGCCTCTCCATCCGGGTTCCTAACATGGTCTCCTTCCTCGCTGTGGTCCCAGCATCTCTCTGCAGTCTTACCCGTCTTCATGCACCATGGCCACAGCTGGCAGGTTCCCCAGACTTGCCTCTGGGCTTTGTCACAGAACCATCCTGGATGTCCTCCCTCCATACCTGGTAGTGCCAGCTCCAGTGGCACCTCCTCCTGGCAGCCTTCTCTGTACTAACCCCTCCCAACCCAGCTTGCTTTCTCTTCCCATGCCAGCACATCACACTTGCTTCTCAGTGCCAAGTTCACTGGGTAACCACGAGCCTCCTCTCTTGCCCTTAAATGCTCGGTACCCAATGGCACTTGATACAGTCACAGACTCTCCTCATCCTGTAGCAGCCTGCATCTCATCCATCACCACCTCCCGATGGCTCCCAGGCTCCCCCAGTTTTGCACCACCTCCTTGGACCAAGCTATTATCCTGGTCGACCTGTGGTGCCCGGCTATGTGGTTTTCTGCTCCTGCCCTTGAGCCCCCACAGCCTGTTCTCCACACAGCAGCAAGGGCATCTTTGAAAACAGAAGCCCGAGCATTCCTTTCTCCACTTAAAACCCACTTTCTGCTGCCAAGGGCAATTCCAGTCCTCTCTCTGGTCTGCACGGTGAGCTCCTTGGACCCCTCCTCCCAACCTCCTTCTCTGCTTAGCTGACACGCCTGCTCCATCCTCCCACATCCTCATCCCTCTTGACTTGAGTTGGATTTATCGGCCAGATTCTTACTGGGAGCGATCTAAACCTCCTTCCCCCACAGCCGTGTCCAGAGTGTGCAGGGTCCTGGGGTCTGTCCTCCTTTCCCTTCCCCTTCCCTGTCCTCCAGCCTCCACCCTCTTTCTGAGCCTTCTGTCACCCCTTCTTCTGTCTCACAGAAGAAGCAGAGGCAACAGAAGCTGCCATTTACCCAATCTGGCCTCTTGTCCTCTTTGTAAGAAGGGAGTCTCCCCTCCTCCTAAGCTTGGTGTGTCTGCTTGGGTTGGGGTTCTGACCCACCCTGTCACAGTCTCCAGCTGCGACCTTGTTCCCTCTATCCTTCCAGCCCATGCTTGCTGCTCCTCCTTCCCACCTGTGCTTCTGCCACCCATCTAGCCCCAGCCTTCCCACCATGCTCTCCTACCCCTGGAGGCTGCTCATCTCGTGGCAGCTTCCAGGATGGCCCCAGCCTTCCCACCATGCTCTTCTCCCGCTGGAAGCTCTTCATCTCACGCTGGCTTCCAGGATGCCACTCTGTGTTGTCTTCCTGCTCCTGGCCAGTTCCCTTTGCCGCTGCTTAGGTGTCCTGTTGTGTGTGCTTACACTTTAGCAACTTTTGTTACTGCTCCATTACTCTATGAGGTGCTATGTTTCCTGAAGGTAGGGATAGGGTCCATTTTTTCTTCTAGTTCCAGTGTCTAGCTACATGGGCCTGACCCATGTTTGTTGAATGAATGGATAAATAAATGGCATTTGGATAGGTGGTCTCTAAGTGACTGGGAAGGAAAGGGAGATGATTTTTTTGAGTGCTCAATACCTAATAAGCTTCAGGTTGGGCCCTTGCTGGGTTTTTCATTGAATCCTCAAGACATCATACTTTTCAGAAATTCTAGGTAACCCCAAAGGGCAAGGATCAGGGTCAGGATATGCACCTGAGCTGGTCTAGCCCTAAAGCTTTTAGTCTTCCCATGACATCACTTAAAGATGGAAACAACATGGTTGCTGGGGTCAGGGGCTACATTCAGCCCCTTTATTCCTCCCAGAAGCTGATGTGGCACTGATGGCTTTGTATGTCCTCAAGGGTACCCTACGGGGCTCAGAAGGGCTGAGCTGTTGCCTGCTGCCTGGACATCTCCTTTACCTTCTTTGCTCAAAAGTTACCTTTGGGGCATAAAGTGAATGCTGTTGGTCTCTCTACCCAGTGCCCCACCCCCAGCTGCTGACAAAGGCTCCTAGTTGCTCTTTTCTTCTCTGGAGAACTGTCCTTAACCAACAGGAGTGACTTCAACTGGGAAGATGACATCTGCCCCTAAGGGGCAGCCTGCAGCCTATGACAGACATGGGGATAGAAAATGCAGGCCCCTAGCATCAATGTGGCACAATTCATTGCTGCCCTTCTTGCTCCAGAGATCTATGGAGGAGTGAGGTCGAGGCCAGCCTTTGCTGGAGGCCATTACCTGGGTGTTGAGCCCACTTGGCTCCCTCCCAGTTGTTTCCTGAGAGCACTCCCTCATTCCTTTGTAGAAAAATCTCCCATCTCAAACTCTGCCTCTAGGGCTCCTGTCCCAAGATGCTCATGAACATGTCTCCAGGATCCTTTGCTTGGTACCAAACTTCCATCCAGCGATGAGTCCTAGGTTATCACCCTAACTTCTGCCTACTGCTGGGAAAGGGGGACAGAAGAGTGTACACTCCTGTCCACTTATTCCCACTCAACAGGTGGCTTGGGGTAGGGTGGGGCTGCACTCATCGCCTACAGAAACCGGAAGGACACAGGGAGATGATCATAAACAAGTTCTTGCTGCTTCTCTGATCCTTGACCTTGTTTTCTCAAATGGTGTCCATCAGCTGGGCTGACTGCTCCTGCCTGCCTCCCCCCATCCTTTGTATGGGGGTTGTTATGGTTTATATAAGCGCCCCCTGCAGATCCATGTATTAAACTCAGTCCCTAGCTGGTGGAGCTATAGGGTGGTGGTGGGACCTATAGGGTGGAGCTATAGGGTGGTGATGGGACCTTTAAGAGGTGGGGCCTAGTGAGAGGTATACAGGTTATTGGGGCGTGGCCTCAAAGGGGACTGTGGGGCCCTGGACCTTCCTTCTTCCTCTTCTTTTGCTTCTTGGTTATGAGGTGAGTGGTTTTGCCCTGCCACCCACTTTCACCACAATGCGCTGCCTTGACACGGAAACAAAAGCAACCGGGCCAACCAATCACAGGCTGCAGCCGCCCAAACCTTGAGCCCAGAGAAACATCTTTTATATGTTAATTATTGAAGGCATTTGTTATAGAGAGGCAAAGCTAACACGGGCACGTTCAGGGGCGTAATCTAGTGTCCAGGGGACCAGACATTCACTGGTCAGAAGAGGTTGGGCCTCTCCTGTGTCATCAAACAAGCATGTTGGTTGGGTGAGCTTGGCCCATGAGCTTGGCCCATGAACTATTGGAGAAACTGAGGCAGGGGTGTGGTCTGCACTCTAGATTGTTTCAGTCCTCGCTCCTAAGGTATGGGAATGGCCAGGCTCAGGAGGAGCTGCTGAGATGCTAAGGCGGATGGAAGGCGGGCGGGAGGGGGGAGAGGTGACCAGAGCCCAGCAAACCAGCCAAGCCCAGCAGAGGACAGACAGCGCCGACGCCAAGGGGGGCTGTGTGATTAACAGCAGTCTTTTGGCATCACCAGAAGAGAACTCATTCTTGGCTGACGGTCAGAATTCACAGCCAGCCTTGTTCATAACTTGTAGCCAACCATGAAATACCAGGCTGCACCCGGCCTCCCACTCTGCAGACCCTCTCCTCTACTGGTCACGTTTGGGTCCACAGCACGCCATGCCCACAGGCTGTTAAAAGTACCCTGTCCCACCAGCAGGGCTGGAAAGGAGGAATTCCAGCCCCAGACTCTAGCTGCTCCCTCGGTGGGAGCACTTCCCAAGAGGGGCTGGATCTCTGCCTCCTCGAAGAAGCCCTCTTTGCTACGTTAGAAAGGGTCAGACAAACCTCTCTACTATAGCACACTGGAGCCGCGACCCGAGGACGCCGTGGAGACCCGAGGACGCTGTGGAGACCGAGCCACGCCTCTGTCTGAGGAAATAGCATTCTGGGAGAGACAAGGAGATGAGCCAAGCTCCTGGGACATCAAGGTTCCTGGAAGTTTGGAGGTGCAGCAGAGAAGGGGACGGGGAGAGTGCTAAGGGACAAGGCCATTCTGAAGTGGGCGCAGTCACGGGGGACTCCCAGGAAGCGGTGTCCTGGGTAGTAAGATCCAGAGCTTCTATGGACTGCCAAGGGCACTTCGAGGTCAGCAGTGCCAAGCCAAGTCTCTCAGATTCCTGGCATTGCCAATTTTCCACGGTGAGGGGTAACTGGCGGGCTCCTCTGTGCGAGATGGACCGGGAATAGATCAGAAGTCCTTCGGTGCCCCACGATGGCCTTAGGATCCTTGAGCTCCCTGGGGCCTTCAGGGAGCTCTTGGTCTGGCCTCTGGGCTGGGCACTCCTGGAGCACAGAGGCTGGCAGCCGTGGCGGAGGAGCGCGGATTTCTGTCCTCTCGCCTCCCTGGGGCCTGCCCGGCTCCTGCCCGGCCCCATCCGCTCTTTTGTCTTTCCCTCGCCTCCTCTCTTCCTCACTTGCCTGTTCCTTCCCACTTCTTTCTCTCTTTGTTACCATTTCCTCACTGATCTCCCCTGATCTAATCTGTGGCCAGTCCCTGGCCATACCTGAGCTCTGAGTGACCAAGCTTACGGTCCAGCCGAAAAGCCCTTCTGCTCAGCCACCCGGACGGACGCTGACCAGGCAGGTCTGAGCTCTGGGGCCATGCTGAGCAAGGCGCTGGGCTGAGCAGGTTGCACAGAACAGCAGTCCTGCGAGGGGAGGAGGCTGCCGGCAATGGCCGCTGCCTGGGCGACCCGGCACGGCTGCCTGGGCACTGCCTGCGCAGCCCTGGGACGGCTCTGTGGGCCCTGAACTTCGCGTTCTCGGTCTGTCCCCACACCACGAGGAAAGGGACACCTTCCACCCCCTAGGTGAGGGTAAACAGGGCTCCTGTGGGCTGAAGATGGGCGCCCTGAGGCGTTAGGGGCCCTGAGCTCCGTGGTCTGCAGGGGTCTGTAGGAGGATCAGGACAGACAGGAAGCAGCCGCGGCCCACGCTCAGGACGTGCTCCTGGCGTGCATCCAGGCAGGAGGGAGCGGACGCTGGCCCGGGGCATGTGTGCGGGGGCTGGGGGCTCAGTGAGAGTATGGCTGCAAACTGACCCTTTCCCCTAGCCCCAGCCTGACCTCTGACCCAGGCAGGAAGTAACAGGACTCTGGAGCCAGACTGGGTTCCAATTTCACACGTGACATTTAGGAGCTGGGGGCGCTGGTCACGCTACTTAACTTTCCAGTCCCTTACTCTCTTCATCTGTAAAATGGAGCAGCTGGGACTGTCTACCTCATAGGACCATTTAGAGGATGAACAGCGTCCGGCACGTGGGCTCTGTGGCATCACTGATTAATTAGTTGAGGTGATGGAAAGATGAAGATGAAGACTGAGGAAATGTTTAAGAAGCCTGGTGAATGACCAGGGGATGAGGAAGGGGGCTGTTGCTCAGGATCAAGCCTGGACCACAGAGGACGCACAGGAATGCCCCTTGCCCATACGTGGAAGGCGGCAGTGTGTGTGTGTGTACGTGCACATGTGGCAGGCTCAAGGTGATGGTGCGGCTGGAGTGTGGGAAGATGGTACAGGGAACAGCTGTCCCAGATGTGTGGCCCTGTGCATACTGCCCTCCCTGGCCAAGGAGACTTTGCAAACACAAGCTAAGGACCTTTGGATGGAGAGCTGATTCTCGATTATCCAGGTGCTCAGAGTAATCACTGGAGGCCCCGTGGGGGAGAGGGAGCAGGAGGGTGAGGGGGAGCTGGGGCAGAGCCGGCCTCGCTGCCAGCTGCCGGATGGGGAAAGGCCAGGAGCCCAGAACACAGCTGCCTCCAGAGGTGGGGAGAGGTGAGGAAATGAGTCTCCCCCAGGCCTCAGAACACAGCCCTGCGGAGATTTGGTGTTAGGGCTTCTGACCCTCAGAACTAGGAGATGGTACATTGCTTTAAGCTATGAAGCTTGCAATAGTTTGTCATAGCAGCAATGGGAAAGTAGTGTGGGGTGTCTGAAGGGCTGGGGGCCTCGGTGGCTGGAAGATGGCCTGGAACTTACTAACGGACCTAAGGGGCAGAGGGGACTTTTAGGGCAGCCGAGATGGCTCAGCGGGGGAGTGGGATGGAATGAGAGATACAGGGGTCATGAGAGGCCAGGAGAGAGGGCAGCTGACGCACCACGGGAGAATGAAAACAGGCCGGAAAGGGCTCTAAGCTAGAGACAGTGCAGAAGCAGGGCCAGGGTAGTGACTGCGGGGTGGGGCGGGGCAAGGACCCAGGAGCTGCCCTGCGTGGGGCTGATGTGCTCGGGCATCTGGAGAAGGGTCAATGTCAGATGATTCTTTAAAGAAGTAAGTAGCAGAGCTGGGTGTGGTGGCGCACACATGTAATCCCAGCATTTAGGACGCTGGGACCAGAGGATCGCGGACAGCCTCAGCTACTTAGTGAGGCCCTCTGCAACTTAGTGAGACCCTGTTTCAAAATAAAGAATAAAAAATAGGGCTGGGGGTATAGCTTGGAGGTTGAATGTCCCTGGGTTCCATCCCCAGACCCACAAAAAAAAAGAAGAAAGAGAAGAAGAAGAAGAAGAAGAAGAAGAAGAAGGAGGAGGAGGAGGAGGAGGAGGAGGAGGAGGAAGAAAGCAACAGACCGGCATGCTTGAGCACTGCCAGCACACCAGTGTACATGGATGAATGGTCCGAATTGGGATTGGGGTCTCACAGAGGTAGGTGGAGGGGAGGGAGTTAAAGATGGTTAGAATATAGTGATGGATCGTGGGACTAACTATCCAGGGAAGGCAGGTGCAACTGACCACAGGGCAAAATGAAGGGCAAGAAGGTGAAGGTTTGGTTGTGGTTGAGATCAATGAGCAGGTGTAATGAGAGTCAGGGAGGCCAGGAGCAGATGGCACTTTTATTGCAGAGATGCACCGGGGATTTGTGGGGAGGAAGGCATAGCGTGCTTGGGCATGGCTATGGTGGAAGGGGGAGGGGATGGCCACCGTACTTTGAGGCCCAGATATCATCACAGGTCAGCCTCAATATAGTGGCGCCACATACGTGATGACCAGAGTAGGGATGAAATGGGGATAAACCTTGTGACCCCAACACCTAAATCTTTAATGAATGAGGCAGGGCAATTACCAGTTCATTGAATGTTCAGGACAAATACTTTAGCAGGAGTTGGGAGAGGATAAGACCCTCAGGGAGGAAGGAATTTGTGTCCAAAGACATAAGCCCACCACCATCAGTGGTGTATTTTTACTTTTACAAAAAATGAAATATTTTCTAGCTCTGCCCACTTGTCAATGACCAACTCAATACCAGTGAACAGGTGGGAGTTCAGATTGTGGTCTCTGAATTGCTATTTTCCACTAAAAGAAACCAGGGCTCTTTAGAGAAATCGCTAATTCTAGGCCCAGGGCAGAAAAATTATAAGCTGGGCCTGAAATGTCTCATCAAACCAGAAAGCAAGGAAGTATTCAAGATTCTTCCAGCTGTGCCAAGTAGCTTACTTAAAAAGGTGCCCACTGGCCAAACCCAAAATAATCATGTCTATAAAGTGTCAAAATAGCACGAATGTCTAAAAATTCACCTCTGGGAAGAATGCTCGAGAATCAGCTCCTCTTCTGATAAGTAAGGAGAAGAACTGAGTCTTCCTCCTGCTTTTCCTATAGATTCTATTTCAACCAAACAGCTAGCTGTGATTTCTTTTTGGAATTCTTTCAAGTGAATAAATGCAGAAGTAATGACAGGATTAGACTACCACCATATATATATATTTTTTTTTTTGGTGGTACTGGGGTTCCTGGAAGCCCGTCTATCTCCGGGCTACACTCCCAGACCTATTTTATTTTTGGAAACAGGGTCTTCTAAGCCAGCGTGGCTGGCTTCGAACCTGTGCGATCCTCCTGTCTCTGCCTCCCAAGCGCGGGGATTACAAGCGTGCGCCACCACGCCCGGCCGACTACCACCATTTTAAGCCCAGTGATATAACAAGTCCATGCCATGGTCAATGGCTGCTAAGACCAGCAAGTGAGAGATGGATGTGACCCCTTTCAGAGGATGGATGAGTCTGACAGCACCTGAACCCTGGTCATCCTGACACCACACAAGAGAATTCACGTCCAAACCATCAAACCCGAGCCTCATCAAACAGCTTAAAGGAAGTACAGGGAACAGAGGGGCATGGTAAATAGCATGATGGGAGGCAAGCAATCTAGTTTTTTCATTAAATAAATCAAAACGGGGGTGGGACCAAGGAGGATTTACCAATTAAAGAAATCTAGTAGGCAAATGGACCACATGTTTGATGTGTATGCCTTCCTTGGGTCCTCAAACAAATGAACTAAAAGTTTATAAAGTAATCAGCTACCTTTAAACACTGAGAAGGTATTTGATGATATTAAATCATTCTTTTAATGTGTTATAATGGATTAGAGTTATTTTTAAAAAGTTCTTATCTTCTATAAATACATGCTGAAAATGTTTTAGATAAAGTGATGTGATATCTAGAATTTTCTTCAAAATAATCTGCAGTGGTGAGAAAGTGGATGGGGGTTGGGACGAACCAAGATGAGCCTTGTTTTGAAACTGGGTCACAGGTACATAGAGGTTCGTATGTATGTATGTATGTATGTATGTATGTATGTATGTATGTATGTATATATTTGCGTACTGGGTATTGGGCCAGGGGCATTCTTCCTCCAAGCCACACTCTCAGACCTATTTTTTATTCTTCATTTTAAAATAGAGTCTCACTAAGTTGTAGAGGGCTTCACTAAGTAGCCGAGGCTGGTTATGAACCCGTGATCCTCTTGTCTCAACCTCCCAAGTACTGGGATTACAAGTGTGCGCCACCGCACCTAGCCATGGTAGCTCTTTAAATTGTTCTCTCCGCTTAAGTATGCATTTAAAACTTTTCATGATGAAAACGTAAATGACAAAACAAAACAAAGCACAAAACAACCTAGGGCTGGGGATATAGCTCAGTGGTAGAGTGCGTGATTAGCACGCCCAAGGCCCTCGGTTCAATCCCCAGCACTCTACACCAACTAAAGCTTCACAAAAAACCCCAACTTATTGCTTATTCATAACAGCCACTTAATAAATGTTAGATGTTATATTTTTTAAAAATTTAGGCCATATAGAGGGTCACCCCCACCCATCACTAGTAAGGATGGTCACTTGTGGTAGAGAGAAGTTATAGATAAACACTGCATGATTCTACTGATATAAAGTCCCTAAATGAGTCAAATTCATAGACTCAGAGTGGAATGGTGGTTCTCCAGTTCCTCAAGGGGAGCTGGTAACCAACAGGTGTAGTTTCAATTCAGTAAAATGAATAAGTTCTAGAGATCTGCCATATAACCTTGTTCCTATAGTTAGCAAAACTGTACACACACTTAAACTTTTATTAAGCGGGTATCTCACATTAAGTGGATAAAATAAATAACAGAATGCCATACTACCACAATAAAGTAAAGAAACAACTGCTTTGCCACACAGACCCTTGGCACGGCAGAACATGAAGAGGCCGTGGGCTCTGCCCCTTCCTTCCTCTGCACACATTTACTGAGCACCTGCTGAAGCCACAAAGGCACAGAGGGGAGAGTTAAAGCTCTGGCCTCTTCTTCAGGCTTTAGAGTGGGAGGGGGATGATGTCATTACCTAGGAGGGACACGAAGCACCCCACCTCTTTTCCCTGCATCTGCAAGCCCCAGAAGGATCCCAGGAAGCCCGTGGAGAGGGTTCCCCTGGCACCTGGCCAACTCTCAGACACACGCGCACACCGCTCCTTTTCCGACTGTTGAAGTGTGCCTTCCCAGCTGTTGCTGCTGCACGTCGACCCTCAGCATGGCTCACGGCCTTCCTCCCGCCTTCTCTGGCTCTAATTAAGGCAGTCAGGTTGACAGACTCAAGTTTACACGTTCTAAGTGCACAGCCTGATGCCTTATATACGCACACACTAATGTAGTACATTAATGCTTAGAGTGAGATACCGAACATTCCTGGCCCTGATGAAGCCCTGGGGCGTGGCTTCCAGTAGGTGCCGCACACCACGCACACACACACACAGGCAGTCATCCTGAATTTTATTGCTACTGACTAGTTTTGCCTGTTTTTGAACTTTGTCTATATAGAACCATACCGTTCGTAAGCTTTAAGCTTTAGATCTGGCTTATCCTGTTCAATAGCACGTACGCAAACTTCACCTACGTCGTGGTGCACATAGGGAGTTGTACCTTCTCCATTCTCTTTCTGGCATCTTCTCACAAATTACTCATTTTAGGCTTCAGACACCAAGAACGCCCAGCCACACCGCTGCTGTTCTTCTATGACTGTGGGGTAAGCTCTCTTTGCCCCTACTTTGTGATACACGCCGAGTGACGATGGGGCCGTGAACTATGGGCAAAGTGTGCATGGTGTTTGAGGAACATGTGCACACCCAAGTCTTGGGGGGTCAGGGAGGTATGCGTATCACAGGGACATACTGACAGTATAAGAGAGAGACCCATGTGTGGCCTCCTGATGGCTGGAGTGTGGTCCTGGGACACTGGCTGGGCTGGGACTGTGCATGTGTGTGTGTGTGTGTGTGTGTGTGTGTGTGTGTGTGTGTGTGTGTACTGGGGACTGAAACCCCCAGGGGCACTCTACCTTTGAGCTATACCCCAGCCCTTTTTATGAGACAGCTTTTGCTCAATTACCTAGCCTGGTCTCAAACTTGGGTCAGCCTCCCAAGTACTAGGGTGATAGGATTGTGCCACCATGGCCAGCTGTGCTGGGACTTTTGAAACCAGAATCAAGATGTTGGAGCTCTGGACAGCTCAAGTACATTGAAGTACACTTGGGGGGGGGGCTGAAAAATGACATCAGAGGTCAGCAAGGCTTGGTGACCTGCCCAACAAGGAGGGCCTGCCAGTGGTCATCAGAAGTGACTGGGGGATCTGGTGTGCGTACAGGTCTCACAGGACAGCTCCAGTTTTGGGCCTGGCTGGGGCACTGCCAGGCAGGCCAAAGTCAAAGTACTGCATTGAGGGGAGGCGTGGCCTCTGGAGGCTCTGGGGAGGAAGAGGAAGGATGGGTGCTCATGGGGGCGGGGTTTCCCCTATCCCTCCTGGCCCTCTATGGCTCACAGGAAAGGTGATATGCATATCTACACCAAAAGACTGGCCCAGACCTCTGGGGATGAGAAGACTCATCTGTCAAGGGCCCAAAGGCTCTGATTGGGCACACTTCCCACTGTCCGCCTCCCAGGTCTGTAGCACCAGGCTGCTGGCCTCCCAGGGAAGCCCTAGGCAAGGTCTCTGCCTGCTGACCCTCCCGACCCTCCCCTCCACACTGTGGGTTTGGGCTGCTCTAGACACTGGGCTACAAGGTGCTGGAGATGGGCCATTTACACAGTTGTCTGTGATTTTCCATGGCACTCAGCCCTGTGCCAGCTTGCAGAGGCCAGGGGTATGCGTCTGTCCTGGGCAGGGCTGCCAAGAGCCCCTCCTCCACAGGCCTCACAGACTAGTGTCCAACCTGGGCCACCCTGGAGACTGAAAGAGGGGTGTGCCTCATAATCAGGTTGGTTGGAAGGCACATAGCAGGAGAGTCCCAGGAGTGGGGGGCATGCCGTCACTATGCATGGCAGACGGCCGGGCAGGGTGTGCCCGTCACTGGGGGAGGGGGTGCCTCATGTGTCCACAGGCAGCCCTGGCACCCACAGCAACCCTTGCTGCCTGGCATCACAGTGCTGGACATGTGACATCTAAGGTTCCACTGAGTGACCCTCGGCCTGCCTCAGAAGAATGCGTGACCTGTGGTCCCTCCTCGCTGGGAAAGTGGAGCAGCCAGAAGTGTGGGGGTGAGCCTCTCTGAGGACCTCAGGATGATAGGTGTCTAGCGTCTGGATCCCCAGAGGCCCTCATAACTCAGGACACCCATCGGTGGCCCTGTCTCTCTCTGCTGCTCACTACCCACAGCATCGAGCAGGTGGTATGTGGCCCATTGTGCCAATGCCCCCAGGGCTCCAGCCTTTTCTTAAGGCTCTTGGTACCCCCTGGGCTGCTGGGGCTACTTGCCAGTAACTCCTGCCATGGTTGAGGCTGGTTCACCCATGTTTCTGCAAGCATACCCATTCTTGACCCCTGTATCGAAGTTCTTCACATCCCCTTCCCCCATCACATACCTGGCACCTCTCTGCCAAGGCATGCCAGCCCCTTGGAAGGGTTGCTGCTCAAAATGCTGCTGGTTCTTTCTAAGGCACCTCCGTATCTCAGGTCCAGAGGCATGGTCGCATCAGGACATCCTGCCCATACCCTGATCCTACAGTGGCCCCTGCCCGCCTGTTAGCCCCCCCAAACCACATGGGGAAGACTGGAATATTCTGTTTCCTTGCCTGGCCTCTGTTGGCTGTGCCGCTGGCTAATGATTGACAGCTCCTCTCAGTTCAGCTCCACCAGTGTGCCAAGCTCTGGTGTGCATATCTTAAACATACAGCTCCATGACCTTACATTTGCAAATGCCCCTGCAGTCTATTCCCAGAGCAAGATACAGAACGTCTATCAAGGCCCTGGTGCAGCAGAGTTGTAGGACTTGAGAAAAAGTGGTGTGTGTCCAGGAGGGTTAACCACCATAGAAATCTAGGGATGATTTCCTGGAAGAAGGGGGATGTGTGATCTGTACCTCAAAACAAACAAACAAACTAGTAGGAGCCTTTTGTCGTGTTGATCTCAGTGGTGAAAGATGAGAAAAATCAAACATTCAGCAGGAGATTCGATCAATGCATCTGGACTACTCCCAAATGTACTGCCATCAAAATGGGCCAGTAGTAGCCAGGTGTGGTAGCGCACACTTGTAATCCCCGCGCTTGGGAGGCGAAGACAGGAGGATCCCACAGGTTCGCAAAGCCAGCCGCGCTGGCTTAAGAGACCCTGTTTCCAAAAATTAAAAAAAGCGGGGCGTGGTGGCGCACCCTTGTAATCCCAGCATTCGGGAGACTGAGACCGGAGGATCGCGGTTCGCAGACAGCCTCAAGCTACTTTGTGAGGTCCTTTGCAACTCAGTGAGACCTGGTTTCAAAATAAAGAATAAAAATAGGGCAGGGGCTGTAGCTTGGAGGTAGAATGCCCCTGGGTTCCATCCCCAGACCCGCAAAAAAAAAAAAAAAAAAAAAAAAGTATAAAATAGGACTGGGAGTGTAGCCCGGAGGTAGAAGGGCTTCTGGGAACCCCAGTGCCACCAACAAAACAAAACAAAAATGGGCCAGTAGTGCATACATTTCAAGGACATAATGTTGGGTAAAAAAAGGCAAACCAAAGAATGACATGCATGGGCAGGTGCCATTGATATAAATTCTGAAGACACACAAGGCAATGCTGTAGTTTGTTATGAATACAGACGATTGTGGTAAGAGTATAAAACAAGTATGCGGGCATGATAAACAGCAGCTTCCCCTCTGGGGAGGCAGGAGAAAGAGGAAGGAGAGGAGGCACAGAGTTGCAGCTGGACTCTTTATTTCTTTGAAAGGAGAGGATGGGATCTAAGGCAAGTATGGCAGAAGGTATGGGTGGCTGTGGGCACATAGGTACTTGTTACTTTATTTTCTCTGCATTTGGGCATTGTTTAAATTTTTAAAAGAAATTAAAAAGAAAAAGAGAAGTGGCATTCTCTACAGGGAGCTGGTGTCCACTAAAGGCAGGAGGACGAGGGTGCCCACCGCTGGGCAGGCCAGAGCAGGGGTTTGGGGAGGTGAGTAGGTGTATGTGAAGGGCACAGCATTTGCCCCTCCTCCAGGTCCTGTTGCTTGAGAACATTCTGTGCTCCTATTCCCATAGCAGCCTTTGGCAGGTGATTTCTGAGAGAAGGCTGTATTTGTCTTGTACGCTGAGCTAGTCATGAGCATACCCACACTCACTATGGATCGCAATTACATGCCCGGGCCTCACGCCATTCCTCTAGGCCAGCTTTATGATCCTCCCCACCATCACTTTTTACATATGAACAAACAGCAGACACACTGAGGGATTTGCCTGAAGTTACATAGCTATTTAGAGGCAGAGCTGGGATTTAAAACCAGGCTATCTGGTACCAGAACCTGGGCCCTCTCTATAGCAGTCTATTGCTCCTCACATGCCATGCTGGGTGCGGTGGGTGCGGTGAGGACAGTCACAGAGCCCTGCCCTCACAGACCTTCAGGGCCAGTGGGGGCGTCAAATGTGAGATGAAGCCCACACACGCAGATGTAGTTACAAGCAATGATCTAGTGAAGAAAGAGAACCTTGTTCTTTCAAGGGGAATTAAAAGGAAGGACACGACCAAGACTGGTAGCTCCAGGAAGAGGGGACACTTAAATGGAGGCCTAAAGGCGGGGGAGTTGGCCAGGAGGGGCTGGGCGCGGTCCAGGCAGACTGAAGAGGAAGTGCAGGGGCTGAGGGCAAGGCCCGGGCTGGGCAAGGAGCCCAGAGAGGGCAGGGGCAGGGCAGAGGGAGGTGGCCCCTTGCTTGGTACCTCCCTCCCAGGAGGGGAACCACATATTCAAGGCTGCTGAAGCTCATGCCTGTGGTCCTATCGTAAATATTGACAGTACTCACAGCGTCCCGTCTTGGTTGGAAAATAACAAATTCAAAGGCCACTGTGTCTAGGCCAGTTTGGGTTTTGTTCCTGGGGCAGTGGGAAAACACTGAGGCATGTAGTTGGAGAGTGACACATCTGGTTGATGACACATAAAGCTCACTGTGGCTGCGCGCCTGCAGGGGGCAGGAGGGAGGCCATTGCGTCTTGCCTCACTCAGCTTCAGAGGCCAGGAGGCCCTGTTTGGATGGTAGCCACGGCGGAACTCACTCAGGGCAAATGTCGCCAGGGATGGCGTTCCCTTCCCCTCCCAGTGCTGGTCCAGCCCCCAGGCCTCAAGGGGTGGAAGGAATCCACCAGAATAGCTGCCCTGAGAAGGAACCAGGAGCGTTCAGTCAGCGACCATGATCATTAACTGTTCAATTCATAATCTGCCCCTTCCTTTCCCTCTGTCCCCACACAGTCCCCTCCTGTGTCTCCTCCACAAGATTTCAGGGGAGCCCAGGACATCCCCCCAGATGCCAGCGGGGTCAGCTTCCAAACCAAAAGAGCGCTGCAGAAAGGAGGGGCGGGTGTCTGCTGAGGTACAGGTTGAGTGGCCAGGGCCTGCCGCCCAGGAGTGAGTGAACAGGCCGGCCCACCGCGCCCTGCACCTACCCCAGGCGGGGTACACCAGGGGCACACACACTGCGGGCCCACCTAGCTCTGCACCTACACCAGGCAGGGTACACCAGGGGCACACACACTGCGGGCCCACCTAGCTCTGCACCTACACCAGGCGGGGAACACCAGGGGCACACACACTGCGGGCCCACCTAGCTCTGCACCTACCCCAGGCGGGGAACACCAGGGGCACACACACTGCGGGCCCACCTAGCTCTGCACCTACACCAGGCGGGGAACACCAGGGGCACACACACTGCGGGCCCACCTAGCTCTGCACCTAACCCAGGCGGGGAACACCAGGGGCACACACACTGCGGGCCCACCTAGCTCTGAACCTACCCCAGGCGGGGAACACCACGGGCACACACACTGCGGGCCCACCTAGCTCTGCACCTACCCCAGGCGGGGAACACCAGGGGCACACACACTGCGGGCCCACCTAGCTCTGCACCTACCCCAGGCGGGGAACACCAGGGGCACAGACACTGCGGGCCCACCTAGCTCTGCACCTACCCCAGGCGGGGTACACCAGGGGCACACACACCGTGGGCCCACGTGCGCCCTGCACCTACCTCAGGCGGGGAACACCAGGGGCACACACACTGCGGGCCCACCTAGCTCTGCACCTACCCCAGGCGGGGTACACCAGGGGCACACACACCGTGGGCCCACGTGTGCCCTGCACCTACCTCAGGCGGGGAACACCAGGGGCACACACACTGCGGGCCCACCTAGCTCTGCACCTACCCCAGGTGGGGAACACCAGGGGCGCACACACTGCGGGCCCACCTAGCTCTGCACCTACCCCAGGCGGGGTACACCAGGGGCACACACACTGCGGGCCCACCTAGCTCTGCACCTACCCCAGGCGGGGAACACCAGGGGCACACACACTGCGGGCCCACCTAGCTCTGCACCTACCCCAGGTGGGGAACACCAGGGGCACAGACACTGCGGGCCCACCTAGCTCTGCACCTACCCCAGGCGGGGAACACCAGGGGCACACACACTGCGGGCCCACCTAGCTCTGCACCTACCCCAGGCGGGGAACACCAGGGGCGCACACACTGCGGGCCCACCTAGCTCTGCACCTACCCCAGGCGGGGAACACCAGGGGCGCACACACTGCGGGCCCACCTAGCTCTGAACCTACCCCAGGCGGGGAACACCAGGGGCGCACACACGCTGACCGCACACTACGACAGAGGTCTGCAGAGATCTCAACAGACTTCTGTTTACTCAACAGGGTTAGGAAGGCCAGGCCAGGCCATGGTGTCTAAGAGTTGGAACCTGTAAACCGAAACGGGCAGGCACTAAGAACCTCTCGCTCTTCCTCTACAGAGTAAGAGACCAGGGAAGCGGCCGAAGCGCCCTTCTCCAGCCCCGGGCGGGGGAGGCCGGCGGGGGAGGGGTCACTCACCGAGCGGCAGCACGAAGAAGAAGGGGAACCAGCAGAGGACGAAGACGCCCACGACGATGGCCAGCGTCTTGGCCGCCTTCTTCTCGCGGGAGAACTTGAGCAGGCGCACGGACAGCGAGCTGCGGAACGTGTGGCCCTTGGCGCCCCGCAGGCCGCCGGCCGCCGCCCCGCGGCAGTGGATGCGCAGCACCACGTCGGAGGCCTTGCCGCGCTCGCGCTTCACGCCCGCCTCGAGGCTGCGCGTGGTGCTGCGCGCCACCACGTACACGCGGCAGTACATGACGACGATCACCGCCATGGGCAGGTAGAAGGAGAACACGGACGAGAAGACGGCGTAGCCCGCCTCCTCCGTGATGCCGCAGAAGCGCTCGTCGGGGGGCACCGGCTCCTTCCAGCCCAGCAGCGGCCCCACGGACACCACCAGGGCCACGGCCCAGAGCAGCGCCAGGATGGCGGCCGCCTTGCGCTCCGTCATGATGGAGGGGTACTTGAGCGAGTGGCGCACGCCCACGTACCGGTCCACGGAGATGGTGCAGAGGCTCAGGATGGAGGCCGTGCAGCACAGCACGTCCACGGCGGCCCACACGTCGCAGAAGGCCCGGCCGAAGGCCCAGAAGCCCAGAACCTCCATGGTGGCCGAGAAGGGCAGCACCGTGGCGCTCAGCAGCAGGTCGGCCACCGCCAGGTTCACGATGAAGTAGTTGGTGACCGTCTGCAGGTGGCGGTTGCAGGCCACCGAGAGGATGACCAGCAGGTTGCCCGCCACGGCGGTGAGGATGAAGGCCGCCAGGAAGACGCCCACGCCCACGCCGTGCGCGCCCACCACCAGCCCCCCGACGGCCGCCGAGCCGTTCACCTCGCCGCCCGCGCCCGCGCCCCCCGGCTCCGCGGCCGCGCTGCGGTTGTCCTCGCCGCCGCCCGCGCCCCCCACGCCGCCGCCCGCCGCCCCCGGCACGCCGCCCACCGCCCGGGCCTCGGAGGCGGCCGCGCCGCCCGCGCCGCCCGCGCCCGCGCCCGCGCCCCCGCCGCCGTCGGGCCGGGGTCCCTCGAAGGTGGCGCCCAGGAGGTGGCGGAAGGGCATCTCAGCGCGCCGCCGTCGGGGCCCGCGCGGGCCCGCAGGACGCGCCGCCGGCTGCCGGGGGCCCTGCGGGCATCGCCGGGCGCGGGCGAGCAGCGGACCGCGAGCCGGACCCGCGGAGCGCGCCGCCCTCACTGCGCGCCGGCCACGGCGGCGCCCCCTCCCGGCTCGGCGCGGGCGGGCCGGGGGAGGGGCGCGCGGGGCGGGGCGGGGCGGCGGGGAGGGGGCGCCCGAGTCCGCGCCCGGCTCGCTCCCGCGCCTCGCCGGCCCCCGGCCCCTGCGCTCGGCTCCCTCCGGCTCCCGCGCTCCCCCCTCCAGCCCCCGGTCACTCGCGCGCTGCCCCTGGGTCCCCCCTCCAGCCCCCGGTCACTCGCGCGCTGCCCCTGGGTCCCCCCCTCCAGCCCCCGGTCACTCGCGCGCTGCCCCTGGGTCCCCCCTCCAGCCCCCGGTCACTCGCGCGCTGCCCCTGGGTCCCCCCTCCAGCCCCCGGTCACTCGCGCGCTGCCCCTGGGTCCCCCCTCCAGCCCCCGGTCACTCGCGCGCTGCCCCTGGGTCCCCCCCTCCAGCCCCCGGTCACTCGCGCGCTGCCCCTGGGTCCCCCCTCCAGCCCCCGGTCACTCGCGCGCTGCCCCTGGGTCCCCCCCTCCAGCCCCCGGTCACTCGCGCGCTGCCCCGGGGCGCGCAGGAGCCTTGGAGGCGCGAGTCCGGGCCCCGGCTGCCGACTCCGTCCGCCAGGGAGCAGCAGGCGCCCGGGATCTGCGGACGCCGGCGGGAGCCACCTGGGACTGCGGGCCCCGGCCGCCGCACCTCCTCCCTCGCCGGCCGCGGGCCAGGTCGGCGACACCGAGCCCGTGCGGGGTCTGCAGGGAGCCCGCTTGACCCAGGCTGGGCGCGCAGGACGCAGGACCCGACCCTGGGGGGTTACGGTCCTCCGACCCGCCCGGGGCACAGCGACCTACAGAACATCAACTTCGGCGCTCTTACTCTACTCCCCATCAAAGGCTGAAATGAATCTTCCTCCTACTCCGCCAAACGCGGGGCCCTCGCTCGGGGCGGGCGGGCCGAAGCGCTGGAGGGTGGGAAAGGTCACTTGGCGGGATGGACAGCCTTGGAGGGAGGGAGAAGGCGGGCTGCACCGACCCAGGCTCCGCCCTCCCGAGCTGGTGGACCCGGGAAGAGTGGCGTCCACCTAGAAGCGGGGCCGCGAGGCCGATTAGCCTGGGAGAGGGCCCGGGGGTCGCGGGTGTCTTAGTTGGAGGACGCTGGACCTGAACGGGAGGGCGGGACAGAGGAGGCGCGGCTGGTCCGAAGCCAGCGCACAGGTGCCGGGAAGGGGAGGAGGAGCCTCATTAAGTGGCAGGTCCAGAGGAAGAGACACTGGAGGTCAGTCATTCAGTTAACATAAAAGTACTTATCTGGCCGCGGTCACGCGGTGTCGGTGTGGGCGCTGTGCTGGACACTGCGTGTGGCCTAGGAAGGGAGCCTGGACGCTGCGGCGAGGGCCAGGGTGGAGACGGCGGGGTCAGGCTTTGCAGAGTGGTCCGGGACAGGTGAAGAACCCGCGGCCTTGGTGCCCATTTGGCCGTGGCCGTCACAGGGGCGGATGCCTGAGTGCCCGATGAGGAGCTGCTTTGGAGAAAGAACGGAACGCGGGAGGACTGTTGCGAGATGGGTAAAGCCCTCCTCCCAGCCTAGGAAGCCCGGGCTGTCGCAATCACAGCATAGAAACAGGTCTTCCAGGCCAGAGGCTGCCCTATTAAATCACCCGTATTTTCCCTGGGTCTTTGGAACTTAGCATGGAGGGTGGCAGTGTAAGCAGTGTGACTCAGGAGGATTAGCTGGCAGCGGACCCAAAGCAAAACCCCGGGTTTGGGCTTCCTCTCCGTAGGGGAAGACAGGGCCTGGGAGGGGAGCCAGGAGCCCCTCTTGGGAGTGCTGGGTGGTGGGCTCTGCTCTCAGAGTGTGGGGTAGGCACAACTGGTGGAATCCACCTGGGCTTGGGGTTTGGGTACGGTTAGTTTTCAAAGAAGGTTGTGACTAGGATAATTAGAGCTGGGGTTCTGGGGGCCTGCTTGGCTCCCTATATCCAGAGAGCCAGCAGAAGGCTTAGGGATCTTTGCCAACAGGGGGGGAGAGGGAGATGTAGAAGAAGATGGGGCAGCCTCACCCCACTTCAGGCCGGGTGGTCCTCCGTGTACAAGGTTCCCGAGCTCTTGGGGAAGGGACCTGGAAGGGGACAGGAAAGCTGTGGGGTCATCTGTCGGCTCCTGTGGCAGCTTATATGATGCTTAAATCCAAGAAGGGGCAGGGGCCATGTTCTGCCAGCTGAGGCAAAGAGAGGAACTGTGTTTCTCTGAAGGGAGGTCTCAGTGGTGGAGGGCTGGGATAGAGCTCACTACCCCACCAGGCACGCCATCCATACCCATACTTTTGCTTGGGTGCCTTATGGGCACCTCAAATTAAACTCATTCTAAAGTAAACTCACCATCTTAGATACTCAAGTCCTCAATTTGCTCCATTTCCTTATAAAAAAAATGGAATCACTGTGCAGGCTGCTGCTGTAGCCGGGAACCCCGATTCCTCCTCCCAGTCACCCTCTACCCCAGATCTAGCCCGTCTTCAGGTTCTACTGGTTGTTTTTGCCTACCTGACTTTGTGAGTCCATTCCTCTCTCCTCAGTCTCAACCTCAGGTCAGGCTGAAAAATTTCTCATTCCAATGTTCATTTCTACACTTACAATATCTCCTCTCAGTTCGAAATAAGGTCATTTTGCTCTTTAAAAAAAATTCTCTTTTGAGCGCCGGGCATGGTGGCGCACGCTTGTAATCCCTGTGCTTGGGAGGCGGAGACAGGAAGATCGTGCAGGTTCGAAGCCAGCCTCAGCTGGCTTAAGAGACCCTGTTTCAAAATATAAAATAGGTCTGGGAGTGTAACCCAGAGGTAGAAAGGCTTCCAGGAACCCAGTACCACCAAAAAAAAAAAAAAAATCTCTTTTGTTAAGAGTTGTGATAGTGGGTGTACTCATTTCGAGTCACCCCTTCATGCCAGTCTGGTATGGAGCTGTATTTCTATTTTCTGTATTTCTATCTTTCTAATAAACTTCTTTTTTTAAAAAAAGAGTTGTGATAGTGCTCCAGGTAATTAGTTTAGGAGGTGGTCCCCCAGGAGTGCAACGAAGTGCTACGTTTTTAGAAGATGCTATTCCTGGGGCCCTACCCAGAGTTTACTTGGACTACAAATGGATACATGCAAGCCAGAGGCTTTCATACCTGAAGTGGTTCTCATGTGAGGTTTGTGTTTTAAACTTGCATATGTGAATAGACGCTGTCCAGACAGACTGTCTCCCCAGAAGGCTAGAATTCCAGGTCTAGGAACTCAGATTCCTAGGCACATGCCCAGTGCCTTTCCATTTGTCCCCTGCCAATCTGCCTCCTTGTAACCATCTTCAAAGACTTCCTGGAGGAACTGAATTTCAGGGAGAAATTACATGGATCAAGAATTGTCTTTTGTCCTTCCTGACCTTGACTCCCCCTTTAAAGAAATGTTGGGTGCCTTGTGAAACTGCCCTGCATGTGACCTATCGATGTGCTCAGCTGAACAACACTTACGATTGGGTTTATTTGTTTGGTTAAAATATTTATCACAAGCTAGGGATGGTGGTGCACGCTTGTAACCCCAGCATTTGGGAAGCTGAGACAGGAGGGTGTTGGTTCGCAGCCAGCCTCAGCTACTCAGTGAGGTCCTTTGCGATTCATCGAGACCCTATTTCAAAATAAAGAATAAAAAATAGGGCTGGGGGTGTAGCTCAGAGGTAGAATGCCCCTGGGTTCCATCCCCAGTACTGCCAAAAAAAAAAAAAAAAAAAAAAAAAAAAAAAAAAAGTCAGTAGGAGAATGGGCAAGAGCCGCTGTGGTCCGTTGGGATGCGATGTGCACAGCGCCCTCTGCTGCATCTAACCTGCACTGAGCTCTCCTGTTAGAGCTGAGCCCTTGGCCGACATTTGGACTTCCAACTGCAGAGCCTTCCTGGGGAAAGCAGGATATCCTCAGTAGGAGCTCTTATCTTAGCGGGAAGCCCTATAGTGACATTCAGGCTCTGCCCTCTTCCCTGTGTGGTCTCTGGCATATCTCTGGGCCCCCTTGTCTTTATAATGGGGGGGGGGGCAAATGCCTAGAAGATTAAAGCTCTGGACCTCTTGCTCCAGGTGAAGTCTTGGCAGAAATGGCAGAAAATCTACTATCAACAAGCAGATATTTGCAGAGAACCTCTGGTGGGCTTGGGGAAGCCCCTACATCTGGTCCTCTGGCCTCTCTCTCAAGGCTCCCTCTGGTTCCCAAAGCACCCCCGGGGCACCTCAGTCAGAGAGCACAAGGAGCCCTGTGGGAAAATTGCTGGAGCCGTGGCCTCTGGGGACCCTGCTGGCCTTCGGGTTCTTTGTGACTCAGTGGCAGGGCTCCCAGTTTAAGATGGGAGACTAAGCACCTATATTTATCTTTTCTCCCTTATGCGACCCCTGAAAAGTGGTAGTATAGAAAGAAAGGGGGGGGAAAGGTTTTTCTCATAAGTAAGAAGTTAATTTTTAGGCTGGCAGACTCTAGACTCTTTTTATTTTTGCAGTACTGGGGATGGAACCAGGGACATTCTACCTCCGAGCGACACCCCCAGCCCTATTTTTAAATTTTTTTTTATTTTGAAACAAGGTCTCACTGAGTTGCAAAGGGCCTTACTACATAGCTGAGGCTATCTGGAAAACGTGATCCTCCTGTCTCAGCCTCCCAAGTGCTGGAATTACAAGAGTGTGCCACCATGCCCGGAGACTCTAGACTCTTAAATAAAAGCAGACTTTAGGAACCCTATAAAATGTCAAGAGGGGATTGAAGCATCTGGACCAGCCCCCCTCTCATGACGAGGGCACGATTGGTTGGCACTCAGAGTCAGGATGTGAACAAGAGGCAGTGCCGACTGGGAAGGCAACTGTGCCAGGTACATTCTGGGTCTGGCACCAGCTGGTCCACCCTTAGTGCCACATCACCAGTCCTGTGCAACGTCATTTATTCAAGACAGATTAAGCTAATCAGCTGTGTGCCAGGAGCTGTTCTGGGCACTTGGAGGTACGGTGTTGAATAAAGTCCCTGCCAACTTGCAGTTGGCATTCAAATGGCAGAAAATGCTACCAAGAGGAGTTAAGAGGAAAGCGTTCCTGCTGCCAGGGACAAAAATTTTCTCTGGATTTGATATCTGGGTCCTGGAGATCTTTTTTTCAACGAACTCTTCAAAGAAAACCTAATTCCATAGGAACTCTTTTCAGTACCTCTTAGCAGAGTATTTAACAGAGTAAAGTAGCAATGTAGCTAAGAGTAGCAGAGAGGAGCTGAGCATCAAGCCTGAAGCTGTAAAAATGTATGCGTGTGCCGGGCGTGGTGGCGCGCACTTGTAATCACTGCGCTTGGGAGGCGGAGACAGGAGGACTGTGCAGGTTCGAAGCCAGCTTTGCTGGTTTAAGAGACCCTGTTTTAAAAAAAATTTATATATATATATATATATATATATATATATATATATATATATATATATACTGTAATAGGTCTGGGAGTTGGGAGTGTCGCCTGGAGGTAGAAGGGTTTCTAGGAACCCCAGAACCACAAAAAAAGTATGCACGTGGTATAAACTGTATGCACATGGTGTAAAAATATATGCTCATGGTGTAAAATGTATGCACATGGCATATACATGTGGTGTAAAACTGATGCACATTCTTGGAAAACCTGGCTAAAGCTACCGCTTCCTGGGACCAGTCCCTGTGAAAAATGTGGATATCCATTCTGTATTTCAGCCACAAACTCATCTCTAGCCTTGGCCTGACCTTAAACCTTACCGTGGTGACTCAATCCTAACTCTGGCTACACCCCGGCCCATAATCTGGACCACCCATAACCTAAGCCTTTCTATCCCTTTGGTCAGCAAGGGCACTGGAAGCAGGGATAAGGGCTCAGTACCACCTTCAGAGATCTTGGCGCTCAGGGGTCATGGCTTAGGGAATATCTGGGGGAAGGATATTACTTGCGGGGAGGAGATACTGGGTGGTCCATTCCTATCTTCAACAGAGGCTGGAGGGAATTTGAGGCCAGTTATGATTTGATTGTTTATGCTAATATTTGCCTAAACTTAATGGAGTTGGGAATTAGTGACTGGATCTCCCCTTCTAGTGGAAATGGTAGAGGGCAGCGGTAGGATGATGTTCCCGCTCAAAGCCTGGCAAGGCGCCCGTTGCTCTGGGGATCCTTGTGGTGGAGGGTGGGGAGCTGTTTGCTTTGCAGCTGTGTTTTCTTCTGCTCCTAAGAGATATTGTTTTGTTTCTTTTTATTTTCTTCAAGAGAGGAAATAAGCTGGGAAGCAGGATATTGGACAGAGCTGGAAGACCCGTTAGAGTGAAAAACTCTGGGGATGGGGATTAGTCAGGGTATATTAAAACCCGTACTAAGAAACCCCCAAATTTCAGTGGTGTAGAATAATACAATTTACTCATTTAGTCAAAGTCCAATGTGATTCTTTCTGGTTGGGCAGCTCTCTTGGGCAGATCTCTTCCACAGTAGGACTCCAGGGAGCCAGGTGCTTCCAATATGTGGCATCACTGCTTCCTAGAGACTTAGAGTCCTCCAGAGCCCTGGGGACCTCTTGCAGATTGCCTATATCAGTGCCCAAAGAAAATAGGGAGAATGGGGATATTTTAAGAGCCAAGGACAGAAGTTATATCTAAGCCCAGCAGTCCACGTCTCCACTTAGATGTGGTTTAGCCAAGTGCCCAGGAATAGAGAATGGGCTTAGTCACGGTCCAGCCTGTGTGGCTGCAGGAGGGCAAGCAGCCCAGAAAGGCTCCGCTGGGCATGAGCTGGGCAAGCCCGATGGGCGCACTGTGAAGAGAGCAGTTAGCTCAGCAGCTCCGAACCTAGTTCAATGGCTTTTCACGTGCTAGTCCTTCTAGATCGCACCCAATATGTACCTTTCCAGCATGACTAATTAAAAAGGAGACTGGGGAATGCCGTTTGGGAATGTGTTGGTGACAGTGACAGTTCTAACCCGCTTAGCTCTGAAATACAATAGGAGAATTAAGGAGGATACAGAGGGCTAGCTTTGTTTAAACCATCATGGAGAGTAAGAAATGTCTCTTTCTAGGATCCACCCAAACCAGTGAGAATCCCACTTTCCCTTATCGGTGCCTGAAATTCCGTCCTAGTAATCTAGGTCTGCTAACTCCACGAGCCAATGTGTTTCTTGTTACATTACAGAGTTTTCCAACCTCCTAGTAGGGGTGACATACAAGGTAACATCTCTGATCCCCGGGAACTGATTACCCATGGTGGGATGGGATAGTGGGAGAAGAGAGGAAGATGTCCTGTGAGACTGTTCCATGGTGATAGAAAGTTCCAGGGATGCACTTTTCTTTCTTCTTCTTCTTCTTCTTCTTCTTCTTCTTCTTCTTCTTCTCCTTCTCCTTCTCCTTCTCCTTCTTCTTCCTTCTTCTTCTTCTTCTTCTTCTTCTTCTTCTTCTTCTTCTTCTTCTTCTTCTTCTTCTTCCTCTTCCTCTTCCTCTTCCTCTTCTCCTCATTCTCCTTCTTCTTCTGGTACTGGGGATGGAACCCTGGCTACACTCCCAGACCTATTTTATTTTATTTTTTTAATTTGGAAACAGGGTCTCTTAAGCCAGCGAGGCTGGCTTCGAACCTGCACGATCCTCCTGTCTCTGCCTCCCAAGCGCGGGGACTACAGGCATGCGCCACCACGCCCGGCAGGGATGCACTTTTCTTTTCTTTTCTTTTCTTTTTCTTTTTTTTTTTTTTTTTTGGTGGTACTGGGGTTCCTGGAAGCCCTGCTACCTCTGGGCTACACTCCCAGACCTATTTTTACATTTTTTAAAATTTGTAAACAGGGTCTCTTAAGCCAGTGCGCGCAGCTGGCTTCGAACCTGCGCGATCCTCCTGTCTCTGCCTCCCAAGCGCGGGGATTACAAGCGTGCGCCACCACGCCTGGCAGGGATGCACTTTTCTAACCTGACGGGTTTTCTGACCCCCAAATGGAGCAGCAAATTCTAATGAGAGAGATTTCCTAACTCAGAATTAAAATAGGCGCGTTTCTTGTAGAGGAAGTGGTCTATGATCAACTGGAGAGGCCAGGCAGGGTTACAGGACTCCAGTCCCATCAGGGAGGCTGAGACAAGTCCTGCTGGGATGTCAACCTTCCCATCCATGAAGAAGATGGCCCAAAGCCATTTTCCACTTCCCTTCTCCTGGGCCAAGATTCAGTCTCTGGAGAAGAAAGTGAAGAAAGGAGGATTTCCCTTGATAATGATTCCCTGGAGGAATGGAAGAATGGAAGAAGCAGAAAACTTCAACTGTCCCAGGATAAAATGAGGAGCCGAGGCTGGCCTTCCCTGCTTTAATGTTCTCCATCCGTATCCCCTGGGCCCCGACGGTTCTTCCTTTCAATCTTCTCTGTGCATTAGTCACTTAAGCTCTCTGATCTCCCATTTCCTCATTTGTAAAATGGCGATAATAATCCTATCCCATCTAGGGATTAAGGAGTCTGCAAGAATCCCATTTACCTCCTCTGTTTCTCCATGGTCGCTGATGTATGCATTGGTGATGTCTTGCGATGCAATTTTGTTTACCTGCTCTGTCTGGAGAGTGAGTTTCTTGGGCTTTTCTGTGACGTGACCGATCATTTTATCTCCACAGTCAGTGCAGCGCTGGTCTTTTGAAGTTGCCCAGCGAATGTTTGTTGAGTCACGAACAACAGATGAGTGAACGAATGGAAGCTCGGACTGTACGCTGAGTGCCACCGAGGGCTCAGGCCCATGCCTCTGTCCCAGAGTGCCATTCCTTTGGTAATAATAGATGGGTGGGGAGGGCTTTTCTGCATTCCAGGGAGCCTGATGTCTCAGGGGCAGGACGGGGTCCCATTCTCCTACTAGGAGACAGGGAGCTGGGACAGAGTGGCTCATGCCCTTGTTCCCACCGTGGGAGAGACTTGCCCAGAGAAAGCAGAACTTTCTCTGCAGCTCTGTGTGCTGTAAGTCCTCTCTAGGAAGCCCTTCCTTAGGTGAAGCCCATCTCTCCACATAGGCAGGTCTGCCTGCGTGTAGTGCTCTTTGGGCCCCATCAACAGGCTCTTTAGGGCCTCATCGAGGCCTGGGATTCAGAGGAGATGCAAGATTCCAGTAAGCTTTGGGTTTTTGTCTCAAGGAGGACACTCAGCCTACTGTGCATATACATGTCCCCTGAGCAATTATGACAGGCAAAGATTTGTCTATACGTATCTGAAGATTAAATAGTCACCAAAGCGCATTCTCCTATAGCAGTATTGTATATCTACACATTTTTTTTTCCTGATCTCGTGTCTCTGACCTTTGACATTGGCTTGGCCACGTGACTTGCTTTGGCCAATGGGAAGTTAGCAGAGTGATGAAAGCCCGGATTGGAAGGTGCTGTGTGGTGAGGTTTGTGCTTTCCTGCTTCTGCCATCTCTATGGGAATACCACATTCCAGGTGGCCATTGCATCTCCATACCCGGCACCAGAATGAGGTGCCAGGAGTAAAGCTCCCCAACCAACCGGCAGACCATGAATGAGAAATACGTGCCACTGAGGTCTTGTGGTCGTTTGTTATGTATCAAGGGCTGACTCATACAAGGAGCACTGAGTCATTTCGACTTCAGACTCTGTTGACATTAACAGTTTGGGAAAAGTATTTGCTGCCTTTGAATCACAATGCAACCCATACTGAAGCTTAATGTGCAAATGGCCAGTGACATAACAATTCAGTCTTAGGTCCCCCAATAGATATGTACAAAATGTTCATAGCATTTCGCTCATAATACCAGAAGCTAAAAATAACCCAAATGTACTTCAGTCCATCACAAGAGGTTAAGGAGGGAATGGGAGTGAGAGGAGAGACAGGATGTTATTGGGAATAACAGAAGAAAGACCTGTGCTGGAGACGGGCAGGGGTGGGATGAAGATGGCTTTTTCCAGCTGGGAAAGCTTGGAGTGTTATTTCTGAGCCAGAAGGAAGGTAAAAGTTGAGGGTTCAGGAGCAGGAAGCACATGAGTGGAGAAAGGTGCTCAGCGGTTTTCAGGAATGGGGAGACCAAGGTTACACTGGGAGCTGGCTTCAGAAAGAAAATGAGCAGAGGGGAAGTTGGAGATGCTTGTGGATTTCTTGGGAGGAAATCTAAGAATCCTGCCTGAAGGGAGTGGTGGGTAATGGGGGATTTGAAAGAAGTAATGAAAATGTTTAATAAATATTGAGGGAAAAAGGAAAGGGAATTGTCCAAGGATAAGTAGGATTGCTAAGTAACCCAAAGGTCCTGCCGGGAGAAGAAACTTAGAACATTGCGGTACTTTCTAATAAGGCCCCACAGCTTGGGATATGGCAACCAAAGAGTTAAAAGATGGGTCTGCTCTGTGCCTGGGAGATGATGGGATAGGAAGGACCGAATAGCTAGGGATTCTGTGGGAGAAATGACAAGTTTGACTCAATGTTCCTATCTTTCTCTATGGTAGAAGGAGGTAGATGCCGTATAATCTGATGGGTCTCGAGAGTCCAAGAAGCCATTTAAGGCAGGCAGGTGAGGTTTTGGAGGTTTCCCCCTCCATTGTACCAACCAGAGTGGCTCAGCTGTTATCTTTGGGTAATACTGACATTTTCCCCCCAAAACAACTTAATTGTCATGCAATTAACTGTTCATATTTTAAGTATACAACTTGATAGTCTTAACTCATTAAATGTTCGTGTGAGTACACTGTGAAACCATCACGATTAATATAATCAACATATACATTCCTCCCCAAGTTTCCGCCTTCGTTATCTTTCACTGATCTGAATTTTGTCACTATAGATTAGCTTGTATTTTTAAGAACTTTGAACTAATGTTTATGGTCTGGCTTCTTTCATTCAACATAGTTATCTTGAGACTCATCCATGTTGTCTTATGAAATGATAATTCATCTTTTCTTGCTGAGCAATGCATCAGTGTGCATGTGTGTGTGTGTGTGCGTGTGCGTGTGTGTGTGTGCGCACATATGCCACAATGTGTTTACCTACTCATCTGTTGATGGACATTTAAGCTGTTTCTGTTTTTGGATGCTGCAAACAAAGCTATGGTGAACATCTGTAACATCTGTATTCAAGTCTTGGTATGGACGTGTGTTTTCATTTTTCTTGGGTAAATATGTAGGAATGAAATGGCTAGGTCATAATGGTGTTTTTAAAATCTGCTTTTGTCTATATAGGTACTTTATATTTCTTGTAGCCAGCATATAGTTGAATCTGCTCTTCCTTAAATTTGTTCTTTATATGTTATATAGAGAGCATCAAGGCTGCTCTCAGATTTTTTCTTTAATGCTTTTTCAATTTGATGATGATGTATATTGGATTGATTGGTCTCCCCCTCCCCCTCTTCAGAGACTCCAATTATGCATATGTTACACCACTTGAAGTTACTCCATATCTTACTGATGCTGTATTTTCTTCCTCCTCATCTTTTTCTTTTTTTCTTCCCTGTCCTCCTCCTTCTCATTTTCTTTCTTCTTCTCTAATTATTTTTTCTCTGTGTATTTTATTTTAGCTAGTTTCTATTGCTATGGCTTCATGTTATTAATTTTTCTTCTGCAATGTCTAATTTGCTATTAATATTTTCCATCTAAGATGGTTTAGTCTCTCCTCTCTCTCTCTCTCTCTCTCTCTCTCTCTCTCTCTCTCTCTCTCTCTCTCTTTCACACACACACACACACACACACACACGGAACTGCACCCAGAAATGTTCTACCTTTGGGCTATGCCCCCAGCCCTATTCTATTTTGAAAACAAGTTCTTATTAAGTTGCTGAGGGCCTTGCTAAGTTGTTGAGGCTGACCTCAAACCTTTGATTCTCCTGTCTCAGCCTCCTAAGTCTGGGGTTACAGGTATGCACCACCACACCCAGATAATTTTTCTTTTTATAAGTTCGATTTGGGTCTTTTAAATATTTTCAATGTATATATTTATCTTTTGAATATATAGAATAGAGTGATGGTAACTGCCCTAGTATCTTTGCACACATAACATCTGAGTCAATTCTGGGTCAATTTTGATGCATTGATTTTTCTCCCTCATTAATGAAGGTTGTCAGTAGGGAAGTGGGCCATCTACAGGCTCTGACAATCAGGCTTTGTCACTGTTGTTAGATGAATTAGGTTCTTATTTCAGAATTCCCCCCCTCCCCCATGAGCTAAGTTTCCTGAGAGGCCCTGGTCTGACTGGTTAAGCTACCATCCCCTTCTGACCACACCTGGTCACTTACCTGGGAGACCTGCCCCCTCCTGGTGCTCTTGGCCAATCAGTGAAAGAGACATTCCCCACTGACCCCCAGCCAATTACCTGGCTGCATGACCCCTTCCATGGAACTCTAGCCAATTAGTTCAAAGGGCATTTCTCCTAGCCTATTAGCCCCCAATCCGTAACCCCAAACCCCTATATAACACTGACCTCAGCACATGCGCCCTCTCCTCCTTTATCTTCTTTCTCTCTCTCTCTCCCCCTCTGTCTCTCCCTCTCTCTTTCTTTCTCTCTCTCTCTCTTTCTGTTTCTTCCTTTCATGCCGGCCTCTCCAATAAATCTCTTGGCTACAAGGTGGTCTCTGGTGTGGTCAAACTTTGTCCTTTCAACTGCCTCTCTCCAGGAGGAACAGGCCCAATAGGAGATTCTCTATACGTATTTTTTTCAGCTCATGTGTTTTTCCAGATGATATTTGATGAAGTAAGGCCATTTAGGAATACTGGCACAAGAATAAGTATTCTGAGGACATGTATAAGATTCAGGAGTTTTTCCTGGAAAAGGAGCAGGGTTAGATTTTGATGACCCCTGGTGCCTGGGGGTCCCCAGCCTGACAGATGACTGTTTTCAAATGCAGATTTGACAATTGTGCTCCCTGCAGAACACCAGAGAAAGACTTTCTCTAGGCAAAAGATGGAGATGGAAGCCGGGCGTGGCGGCGCACGCTTGTAATCCCCGCGCTTGGGAGGCTGAGACAGGAGGATCGCACAGGTTCGAAGCCAGCCTCAGCTGCTTAATGAGGTTCTCAGCTACTTAGTGAGACCCTGTTTCCAAATAAAATATAAAATGGGTCTGGGAGTATAGCCCAGAGGCAGAAAGCGTCTGGGTTCCACCCCCAGTACCACCAAAAAAAAAAAAAAATGGAGATGGAAGGAGAACTTTGCCCAGTCCCTCTGGTGACCCATAGCAAAGCTTGACTGCACAGGTTCTGGTCAAGTGAGAACAATCACTCTATTGTGTGAGTCTAGGTTAATCAACAGTCCTGGGGCCTGTGCCTGTGTTCTACCCTGTGACTCTTCTTTCTGTGACAAACGAGAATTTTGACAGTACTGTGCAAAATGGAAGAACAAGAGAGCAAAAGAGATGAAAAAGGATGACCTAGTCCTACCAAAGATGCAAAAGAATGGAAGCCAATTATGAATCCTGGGTACTAAACTGATAATAAATAGCTGAGAACTCCATGCAAAGAGAGCTGACTGACCACTTTGGTGTGGGTTTGACAAAGCCCAAGTTGCACAAGGTAAGGGGCCACTACAGGTTCCACACTTGGCCAAGGGCTGAAGCTCATGGCAATGGGCAGTGCAGGCTATCTCGGTGAGACCTCTAGGGAGACTGCAGAAATACGTGAAGACTACCCGGTTGTGAAGAAACAACCTATTCATTCAGAGCTCGCTGCGGCGAGGGACTGGCCACCATTGCTTGCGTTTGGCGGGAGGCCATTGAGGCAGTGGGCAACCTTATAGCGGAGAAACCATGGGAAGGCTCCAGGTACATGTGATGGAAAGCTATTGGCATATGTGGACCCTGAGGCAGGCTGGCTGGAAGAGTGGCATCCTGTGTGATTCGTTTGGGGAGCACGTTTAACTTTCTTCAATTGGTCCCAAGTTGGAACCTGGTGCAAAAAACGGGAAGCTGTAAACTGCCGGCCAATTCCTGACCATTCTGGTGGGATTACTGCAGAGGTCTGGCTTTCTGGGCTGGTTGCAGTACACTGCGGGTCACAGTTCTGTGGTTTTATCTGGTCTGGCCGTTGTCCATTGACACGTTAAACAGATATTGGTGTCTCCCTCCAGAAAGTACAAAATCTGGATACATAAATAAGTAGTTCAAGCACAGACTGTGCCTGGGATTAGCAGCTCATCTGAGGCCAGGCTGAGAGGTCTGGCTGAGGGCAGAGTAAGGTTTGGGCTGTTCTTAGGTGTGGGTTTGGTAACCGAGGTAGGGCTGACAGTGCCACTGGCGCCATGAGCCCTACCTCTGGTTCAAGGCCATGCTTTCCCAACGTCTTCCTTGGCGGTCAGAGACCCCTGCTGCTGCACTGCTGTTCCTGGTCACTCGGGGAGTCCTTTCAGGCAGATTGTGAGGTTGGGAGGAAGTGGCCTGCCTTTGATAACAGGGGCGCACGGTGAAATTACAGCCTGCGGTCTCTCCCCGCTGTGTGATAACAGCGCCATCCCACCTGCACAGGAAGGCGGCTTGACAGCCACCTCCTCTGACAAGCCTGAATTGTCCCCTGCCATTGTAGTGAACAAGATGCCATGACGCCACGGCGCTCCAGGCTGGCGGAGGTGTGAGGACACGGAGGAACCTTGGGCACCGTGTTCCTTTCATCGTGCGGTTTAACTGCATTTTCCTAACAGCGTGACTACAGACGTCACTATAATCCACGATCTCCAGTTCCGCCTGTCTCTTTCCTCAGCTTGGGGGTGGTGGTGGCGGCGGCCGACCCCGCAGAGAGGCTCTGGCCTTCACGGGGAGAGCCCAGGAACCGAGTAAACAAGGTGGATTCAGCTGGCGATGAGCGAAAGGAAGAAAACCCAGCAGGCCGATGCACTGTGGGGCGGCTTCCCGGGGTGCAGAATTAGGGTGATTGAATTGGGGTCACAAGATTCTGGCACCAAACTCCACTCACCGTCTTGCCCAAGGCCACCTTCTTTCCTTGCTCTTGGGTCGATCTTTTCTTCTTCCTCCACACCATGAATACGTATTACATACTGTGTACGTAAAGTCCGTTCGAGGGCCTGGCTGGTCACTGGGATGGAATTGGGAGCAAGCACAGCTGGCCTGCGGTGGGGCCTCTGGTCGGTCTGGGCGATGGAGCGTAAGAACAGGAGAGCAGTGAAGCTGTCAGGAAATACCAGGTTTGGGAAGAACAGACAGATGTGTTTCAGGCAGAAGAAAAGCTTGTGGGAGCCTTGAACAATCTAGTACCAAACGGAGGCCCGGAACAGGGAGGATGCGGATGGAGGGCTGGGGTGCCCTTAGAGAGGAAGCCGGAGGCCATTTGAACAGGCAGAGAGGTGTCTGTATTTAATTCCCAGGATGGCAGGAGGCCATGGAGGGCGTTAAATTATTATTATTATTATTATTATTATTATTATTATTTATTTTTTTTTTGGTGGTTCTGGGAATGGAACCCAGCTGGTTTCTACTTCCGGGCTATACCTGTAGCCCAATTTATTTTTATTTGAGACAGATTCTTGCTAAGTTGCTGAGAGCCTTGTGAAGTTTCTGAGGCTGGCTTTGAACCTGAAATTCTATTTCATCCTCCCTCGTACTGGGATTACAGGCATGCACCGCCAGCTATGACATGATTTTTAAAAATGATTCTTCATAGTAGCAGTAGCAGTAGCAGTAGTACTAGGGATCGAATACCAGAGGAGTTCTACTTCTGACCTATACCCTTAGCCCTTTTTACTTTTTATTTTGAAATAGGCTCTTGCTGAGTTACTAAGGGTCTCACTAACTTGCCGAGGCTGGCTTCGAACCTGGGATCCTCCTGTCTCAGCCTCCCATGTACTGGGATTATAGGTATGTGCCACCTATGCCTGGTACTATTGTTTTTATAAAAACAATTATTGCCTGTTATAAACATTTCTTGAAAGTAGCCAATGAAGAGCAACAACATACGTTAGTGTCTCTTTTTAACTCGTCACTTTGGGCACCAGGCTGAGAATGGCAAGATAGGAGGTGGGAACTCACTCATGAAACAGGTGTCTGCGGGGCGCTGGCCACATCGCAGGCTTCTCAGCCTGGGGTGGTGGTGACACAGCTGAGCAGGCTTTCCTGGCGAGCCCTCAGGAAGCAAAGAGGGGGTGCAGCTGGGGCGACTGAGATCAGGAAACCCCACCAGGTTAGTGTGACGTGGTATAGGGTATGTAATATAGTATATTTGAGCCCTTTCATGGAGGGTGACATCAGAGCTGGGAGATGAGTGTGGCAGGAGGCAGCCAAAGGTGGGGCCAACCAGGGGAGGTGTGGGCGGGCAGAGGAGCAGAGGGGAGGGCAGCCACCGTCCAGGGCCTGGGCTGGATTCCAGAGATAGAGCCCTACAGACGCACCTGCAGGCGGAGCCCGTGGTGGCTTGGAGATGGAGACCTGGGCAGATTGGAGGTGTATATTGGATGAGACGGGGTATTGAAGGCAAGGAAGGTATCTAGGGAACTCATGAGCGTTTGCCTTACACAAGTGGCAGTGTGGCAGGAGCTGCTGTTTCCTGTCATGGAGAGGACTGAGCGTGTGTGTGTGTGTGTGTGTGTGTGTGTGTGTGTGTAGGGGATGTTTTTTGGGGAAGTTAAGAATTCCGTTTTGGGCCGGGCGTGGTGGCGCACGCTTGTAATCCCCACGCTTGGGAGGCAGAGACAGGAGGATCACGCAGGTTCAAAGCCAGCCGCGCGCGCTGGCTTAGGAGACCCTGTTTCCAAATAAATATGTAAAAAATAGGTCTGGGAGTGTAGCCCGGAGGTAGAAGGGCTTCCAGGAACCCCAGTACCACCAAAAAAAAAAAAAAAAAAAAAGAAAAAGAAAAAAAAAAAGAAAGAATTCCGTTTTGAACATAGTATATTTGAGATGCTGAGTCCAGGTGGAGGTGGTGAGGAGGTGTTTTGATATCCAGATTGGAGTCCTGCAGAGGGTCTGAGGAGCATTGAATTGGGCATAGAGGGCACGCCGGTGGGAATGGATTCCATCACAGGAGACAGGAGGCCGACCGGGAAGGTGTGGGGAGGAGCGCTGGAGAGCTGGGTGGGAGCCTGCAGGTGGGGTAGCTGCTTAGTTGTTGTTAATGCTCCCCACGGGAAAAGATTTTCACCCTGAGAAAGTGCCAAGTCACATCAAATACAGACAGCTTCCAAATGGAACCTCCTCCTCCTTCTCCTCCTTCTTCTCTTCCTCTGCTCTCCTTTCTCCTCCTCCTCTGCTCTCCTCTCTTCTCTTCCTCCTCTTCCTCCTCCTCTTCCTCTTCCTTCTCCTTTCCTCCTCCTCCTTCTCCTCCTTCTCTGCTCTCTCTTTCCTTTCTCCTCCTCCTTCTCCTCCTCCTCCGCTCTCCTCTCTTTTCCTCTTCCTCCTCCTTTCCCTCTTCCTTCTCCTCTTTTTCCTCCTCCTCCTCCTCCTCCTCCTCCTCTTCCTCCTCCTCCTCCTCTTCCTCCTTCTCCTCAGCTCTCTCTCCTCTCCTCCTCCTCCTCTCTCCTCTCTCCTCCTCCACTCTCATTTCTCCTCCTCCTCCTCTTCCTCCTTCTCCTCGGCTCTCTCTCCTCTCCTCCTCCTCCTCCTTCTCTTCCTCCTCCTCCTCCTCTCTCCTCTCTCCTCCTCCACTCTCATTTCTCCTCCTCCTCATCTCCTCCTCCTCCTCTTCCACTCTCATTTCTCCTCCTCCTCCTCCTCCTCCTCTTCCTCCTTCTCCTCGGCTCTCTCTCCTCTCCTCCTCTTCCTCCTTCTCTTCCTCCTCCTCCTCCTCTTGATCCTTCTCCTCCTCCTCTTCCTCCTCCTCCTCCTCCTCCTCCTCTTTCTTCTCCTCTTCTTTTAAAAGTTATAGTTGTGAGGAGGAGTCATTTCAGCCATATTTCTTAAGTGTTTAAACATTTTCTTTATTGGTGCATTGTAGCCATCTTCCTGGAAGTTCTGAAGTGGGAACTTCTTAGAGAATGACCAGAGAGGCCATGATGACGGTTCTTCAGGATGCAGCTTTGACGGGCTCCAGCCTGCTCTGGGCCTCTGTGGCTGCCAGGCTGTTACTGCTCATTGTGACTACGGGCTCTGCAGAGCAGGGTGGGATGAGGGCTTCATGTTCTTAATGAGACTCAGTCCTTTTTCTTGCAAAATGAAATGCTGTGTTAATAATAAACTCCGGCTAATTTTCAGAGTTGTAAAGAAGTTGATTCTAACACATATTTTTGGTCATTTTTCCCATTGAATTTTCAGAGGTCTGCAATCTGCATTTTTTTAAATGTCACTTCATCATAATGTGATTCTTAAACTTTTTATTTGTTATGGCGCTGGGTTCAACCCAGGGTCTTATAAAAGCTGAACAGGCGTTTTACCACTGAGTGTACCTCCAACTCCATGATGTTATTAATATGTTGATCTAGGCATTTTTTAACATTTGTTTTTGTTTGTCTTTGTTTTCTTTAGCAAGTATTTCACAGGTTGCATTGTATATTTCCTCCTGTAACATATGAGGACTCCTGTGATACGTGGCTGTTCATTTTTACGTTGCTAAGAATAAACCAGGAAGTTTGTCAGCCTGGCCAATCTATCATAAAGCTTGTCTGCAATTTTACTTAGTGCTTTGAGTGGCCTTTACTTACTAATTATTTCACCAGGAAGCGTGAAACTGCAATTTGTAAAATCTGACATTCCTTCTATATTTATTAGCTTGATTCCTCCGTGAAGAAATTTCCCTCATCAGTTATTTGGTTATCCTGAACTATAGTTATATAAGAAAGGCAGGGCGGAAGCTCGATTCTTTTTTCCCCCATTTTTATTGTGGTAGAAACATACCGTAAACGTTGCCATCCTAAGTATTTTTAGCGCACAATCCCGTGGTGTTAAGCACATTCACATCACTGTGAAATGAATCTCCAGGAAGTTTTCATCTCTCAAGCCTGAAACTCTTCCACTTTCCTCTTCTGTTTTCTCTTTGCCCAGCCCTTGCTAAGCACTGCTCGAAGTTCTGTTTTTATGAATCTGACTACTTTAGATATCTCACCTAAGTGGAATCATTCAGTATCTGTCTCTGTGATTGGCTTATTTTACTTAACAGTATCCTCAAGGCTCATGCATGGTTCAGTCTGTGACATGATTTTCTTCCTTTGTAAAGATGGAGTGATATTCTCTCGGATAGACCACATTTTCTTTACTCGTTCATGGTCTGATGGACCTTTGGGCTGCTTCTGCCCCTTGGCTATTGGGAACAATACTACTATAACCATGGGTATGCAAAGAGCTCTTGAAGACCCTACTTTCAATTCTTTTGGCTATTTACCTGTAAGTGGGATTGCTGGATCTTATAGTAGTTCTCTTTTTAGCTTTTTGAGAAACTTCTATATTATTTTCCGTACTTGGTTGCACCAACAGTATTCAGGGGTTCCAACTTCTCCATGTCTTTACTAATGCTTATTTTTATTTTTTGTTTGTTTTTAATATAGCCATACTAATGGGTATGAATTGATGGCTCACTGTTTTTTTTTAATTTTCATTTCTCTAATGAGTAGTGATGTTGAGTATTTTTTATCTGCTTATGTTGAATATTTTTTTATTTGGCCATTTGCATGTTTTTTCAGACAAATATCTATTCAGTCCTCTTGTTCTTTAAAAACGTTAGGATATTCCATTTTTTGTTTTGTTGCAGAAGATATTTTAATGTCTACTCTGGATACGACCCACTTATTAGATGCATGACTTGCAAATATTTTCTTCGATCCCACAGGTGGCTTTTTCATTCTCTTGATTATGTCTTTTTAAAAAAAAGATACTAGAAATTAAACCCAGGGGCATTCTAAGTTTGAGTTATACCCCCAGCCCTGTGCTTTTGTATTTTAAAACAAGGTCTCACTAGATTGCTGAAGGCCCCACTAAGTTGCTGAGGCTGGCCTTGAACCTGCGATCTTCCTGTCTTAGCCTTCCAAGTAATGGGATTACAGGCCTGTGTCACCGCGTCTGGCTGGCTGTGTCTTGGTCACAAGCCTTTAAGTTGATGCAGTCCCATTTGTCTCTGTTCTATTGTGTTCCCCTTGTTTTGAGCATCGTACCCAAGAAATCATTGCTTGACCCAGTGTCATGAAGTTTCCATCCTATGATTTTTTTCTAGAAATTTTATAGTTTGAGATCTAATATTTAGACCTTTAGTCCATTTTGAGGATTCTAGGAAGCTGGTAATCATGCTTCCCTTTGTGGAAAGAAATGTCTCAAGGGCAAGCCTGGGAGAGAGGCCTATTTTTTTTATTTTTCACCATTTGCCTTTAACCTCTTGAATTTTGTATCTTGATTATGTGCTATCTATTTATACAAGGCAAAAGCTGAGTAGCAGAGTTAAAATATCTGTTGAGAGTAATAAAGAACTTCAGTGAAATTATAAAAGACAAAAATTAGTGATGGAGAGGCCAGATGCAGACAAGTTTCCCAGGATGCCACGCAACAGCTTAAAGAGATGAAACCTGGGAAAGAGAGAAAGCCTGAAGCCAGCCCCAAAGTGGAACGGAAGCAATGGTCAAAGCCACAAAATAGTACCTTTTGAGATGAGCAGTGATCGGAGGGGCCGTACCACACACACCTCAATAAATAATAACCAAGAGCCTGATAATTCAGTGCATCCTGGCGAAGGTTTCATAGTTTAGGTATATCAGGGAAAAATATAAAATTTGGGTGTAGATCTCTCTCTGATAAATGTCATTGCACCATTTCTTGCACAGATGTTAAACCCGTGGTTGTTTTGGGAGGATGTAATATTCTTTGAAAGAAAGATCTTTTAATCAAACATGCCTGTGAAGCAGTGTAGGCTGTATCCTTCCTCTGGACATTCATGAAACGCATTTGGTAAAAAGTAAATCATTGGCTTTTGTTTGCCCATATTTCCCAGTAACGAATGCCATGCCTTTAGTAATCTCCGTAGAAGAGTGCTTTGTACACCACAGCTTCTGCTACTTGGTAGCAGAAGTCTGGGATTGTGATCCAAGAATTCTAGGCTCTACTAAGTTGTTCATATGTAAAGGTACCAGGAGTAAATTATGTATAGTGTTGAGATACAAAGTCTTAGGAACTGCATCATTCCATGTACCCCTTCTTTAAGAATATCGCCAATATGAACTCTAGGGCTAAATTAGTGTGCAGGGTTTATTGAGAGACAGGCAGCCATGATCTGAGGCAGTGGAGTGTGGTGGAGACAGCACCAGCCCGGAGTCGTCAGCATCCCAAGCAGATCATTGACTAGCTTGGTGAGCTGCGCTCATCTCCTTAACTTTTGGTGTCTGTCATGTGAGATAACATGTGTATTATCTCAATTTGAGTTCCTCAAGAAGCAGACCTCAAGATGAGGGTTCAAGTCTCAGGAAACACTGCTTGGGAGTGAGAAGTGAGACCGGGAAGGGAAGGGAGTCGTTAAGTGCATGTTTTCAAACCGGTTACCCCTGTGGGCAACTGGAGCGTAAGCACCTTGGGACCCAGTGTAGAACGCACGCCTCCTGTGGTCCCACCAGCGGGGTGAGAGGCGGGGCCTTGGTACTCCCACTTTCGTCAGTCGTTGTTGTGGGAGCTGGGGCGGCTGTGGATTCCCTGACACATCTGGGCTGTCCCTCCACAAGGCAGGGAGGGCTCCAGAAGAGACCCTCGGAAGGAGTTGCAGGTGAGGAAGTGGGCATTCCTGGGAATGGTTGGTTCTGAGAGGAAGAGGTGGAATACTCTTGATGTCTACATGAGACATCCTTCTAGGCTCATTACAAACACTGTGCTAATAACAATCATCAAAACATGTATCTGGTAAGCCAAGCATGAGAGGAAGGGATGGGGAGGGAGTGGGGTGCATTTATGTCTACACAAGTTTCTTGCTTCATTATGATGTATAAATAAAATACACCAATAAAAATTTTAATAAAATATGTATCTGGGTTGGGTATGGTGACACATGCCTATAATCCCAGTACTTGAAAGGCCAAGGCAGAAAGATCGCAGGTCTGAGGACAGTTTTAGCAATGTAACTAGACTCTCAGCAACCTAGAGAGACCCTGTTTCAAAACAAAGAATGTAAAGGGCTGGAGGGTGTAGGTAGAATGCTCCTGAGTTCATTCTCCGGAACCACACGCACAAGAGAAACATATTTTTAAAAGTGCATAGCCAGGCATGGTTGCGCATGCTTGTAATCCCAGCATTTGGGAGGCTGAGACAGGAGGATCTCGGTTCCTGGCCAGCCTCAGCTACTTAGTGAGGAGACCCTTTGCAACTCAGTGAGACCCTATTTCAAAATAAAAGAATAAAAAATAGGGCCAGGGTAGAGCTCAGAGGTAGAATGCCCCTGGGTTCCATCCCTAGTACTGTAAAAAAAAAAAAAGTGTATATATTTGAATAGAAACGCTTTGGTGCTCACCAATATCCCTTTTCTAAGTGCCCCCTCGAGACTTACTGTCCGTGGGGGACAGGCTCCAGCCACACGCAGCACAACGCGCGTGACCCCATGGCGTGGTCTGCTTTGGCCCTTCTTGTCTTGTTGGGCCCACCTTCTGCAACCCTCTTCTTTCCCTTGCTCCCACCTGCCATCTGCCTCCAGAGAGAGCAGAAGTGCACAGATGCCGGGGAAGTGCTTGGTGGCTAACAGAGTTAAATTCAGGATGCAACATGGGTCCTCACCCATCTGCATTCCCATTTCCACGCAGAGGTTTCATTTTAGAGCCAGCATCTCCTGATGGGAATGGTGTGCTGGGGGCCTACAGAAATGAAATGCATGGATGGTAGCCAAACCTCATCTTAAAAATTAGATCCCATCTTTTCCTCCAGCAAAATGCTTGGTGGAACCGCTCACACGGACCAAAGCTAACTGGCTCGAGCTTCTCCCCTGCTACTTGGAAGCGGCCATCTTAGGATATTTATGTTCTAAAAGATCCTCTTATCTCAGAATCATCTCTCTCCCCAGATGCCAGCCCTTCATGCCCCAGTCCCCATGGTCTGGATGCCGGCCCCCTGTACTCAGGGCAGGATGCCCACAGCATCTGCTGGTTTGGCCGACTGTCCAGGAGTCTCCTAGTACATGTGGAGACCGTCCAAAGTTGCTTCTTAGCTGAAGAAGATTAATTTTCTGACAGACAACCCACTGGTCCAAGACTGGCTGTGAGCGAGGGGAGAGATAGAGATAGATAGATAGAGATAGATAGAGAGAGAGGCCTTTCCCTGCAAGAGTTCCCATCTCCTGCTTCTAAACCTGACATCTCAAGGCCATGCTCACTCCTGGGACAGAATTGAGGGCCTTGGTTTTTCTATTGTAATTTCTTTCTTTCTTTCTTTCTTTCTTTCTTTCTTTCTTTCTTTCTTTCTTTCTTTTTTCTTTTAGGTCATGGGAGGTAAAAGCACTAGAAAAACTCAAAACAGTGCCTAGAACAACCCACTGCATGTTCTTAAAAACACGGCGATCTGCCCGTGGCTTTATTTTTTTGATAATATACAACAGAGCCGCTTGCATTTTTCCCACTCAATTGAGTGACTTTTTGATGGATTTGACTGGTTGTTTTGGCATGGCGTAGGCACAAACTCGAGCTGGGGCTCCACAGAGGCGGCAAAATCAGACATGAATAATAATCATAATAAACCTTCACAGCATTTGAAAGTTTCCAAGAGCTTTCCTGTACATTTACCTTCCTTCATTCCACCGTGTCCTGTGACACGGACGGCTCCTGTTGTTCTGATGGAGACAGGACCAGAGGAGGGCATCCGCCCATCGTCCGCAGCCCTGACCAGCCCTGGACTCCTCCTCCGGGATTCTCCCCATCCCCAGCCCCCACACACCATGCCTGAGGGGATGTTCACAGCAGAAGCTGGGGCTCAGACTCTTCCCACATTTGCTTGGGTAGATGGGCTCAGCGTCGGCCAGCATTCCAAAGAGGGAAGGGAATCTCAGGGCACTGGACGCCAGCCTGGACCAAGGCTCTGATTGATGAGTTCTGGGGACTGCAAGTCAGGGACTGCAGGTTGGCAGGCACGCAGGACACAGTGCCGCCCCCTCTGACAGGGCTGGTGCCAGGCACTGCCGGGCGGTGGACACATTGGCCTTCAATGTCCCTCCTGCCCCCCACCCCCAGCCATGCTGACCTTTCCAACAGTTCCCGGTGGCCCTGGGCACATCATCTGTGTGTTCTTGGCCCCAGGATCTTCTCCAGGCCCCCATTTCTATCTCCTCAACCTCAGGGAACCTTCCTACTCCTCCTTTCCCTCCCCTGGGATCTTTCTATTCAGGGATGGAACAAAGTGCTTCTCAGAGGAGGACGCCTCAGGCCGCAGGTGAAATGTGTTCGTTACAGGAGCCTCTGGGGATGGTGCTCCCGCTGAGCTCGGCCCAAGCTGTGGGTCTGAGTGCAAGCTTCCTGCTGCCCTAGTAGGGCATGCTCAAATCCCGCCTCTCCCAGGAAGCCTTTCTGGATTGCTCTGGTTCACACTGATCTTGGGTTTTGTGACCTCATAGGAAGCTGGGTTGATCATAGTCGTGCTCCCAGCTCCTCCTTCCTCTTCCTCTCCCTCCTCGTCTTCTATCTATTCTTTCTGCTTTTAATCCTCGTTTGTCTGCACTTAATGACCTATGATAAAGAGAACATCATTCTTGACCACCTCCCTCCTTCCCTCCTGTGTAATTAACGTGACGTCCTTCATCATCTTCCAATCAGAAGCTTGCATATTTTTGCCTAATGGTAGGGCATCATTCTTATTCAACAGCCAAATGACTTCCCCCCAATAGAGTTGCCTAATGAACGAAGGTCATAATGAGTCGGTTCAGTCAACGGAACCTGAGTGTCAGTTCAGTCACCAGGACTAGGCCTCCGTGGTGGCCCGACCTGTTCCCACGGCTCCTGCTCCACCCACCCCGGCCTTCCCCCTGGACCCCTTTCACTCTGTCCTTCAGAGTCCAATTCCCATGTAAACAAATGGTCTTAGGTCACCAGAAAGTTCCCTCCATTTTCTTGTCTTGAGTAATATGTCAGTTTTCTAGAAAAATAAAGCTTGTGTTGAGTTCCTCTAGATTTCATTCTTGTACCATTCTTTATAATACCCTTGAAAAAACTCCCCCTTCTTTGAAATACTTGCCACCACCTGTCTCTCCCAGTGATGGGAATCCATGGACTTTTGGTCACTCTCCCTGTTGAGAGACCTCAAAATCCACAGCCTCCTCGCCCTCTGCCAGGAGCACCCTAAAACTGGCTCACTTTGAATCCAGCCAGCCACCCACCCACCTCCACTCCTACACCAACATTGCTGGGCGTTGGAGAAAAAGTGCTCAAAATGTAGGGATTCCTGCCGCCAGGAACATATGGCCTCCACCTCATTTAGCTCCCTGCGACTTCTTTAGAATCTCCTTCCTCCGCCTTTTGTCCACCCCCCTTCCTGCCCTACTTCTCCCCAACACCATCTCTGTGATTGTGTGCATACAGTGGGTTCCCAGTGTCCTGTGGCCGCCCCCTTCTCACCTCCCGGGGGACGGATATGCCCCTTCCTCCGGGTCTTCCAGATCTGGAGCCAGTGGAGGGGAGCGGCGCGCTGATGGTGGGTCTCCGGGTTTCCCCCAGGACAGGTTTGGGTGTGATGATGAAGCGATTTGGAAGCTCCCGAAATTTACCAAAGGAGAGCAGGTGGTCCTGGGTTTGCGACCCGTCACGCCGAATTGATTACCTTTTGCCAATTTCTACAGCTTGTCTCTAACTCCGGCTCACAGTAGACAAAGGGTTCCATCTTTGTGTTGGGGGGACTTTCTGGAACTTCCCATGGGGTGCTGTTGAGCATGGAAGGGGATGGGAAGGGGGAGCAGGTGTGGGCACAGGAGCCATGGAGGCTCTGGGCTCCTCCCCCCCCGACTTCCCCTTTGAAGGGCTTGATGAAAAGCGGGCCCCTGCTCTGACCCGCTGTGCCAGATGTTAATCATAGTTCATTTTGTGGAATTTTCTTTCAGCAAAAAAAACCACATAGTTTGACCAATTAAAGCCTCCTTTGGCCTATGCCCTGGCAGAATTGGAGACAGACAGTTGGGAAAGACGCCTGGTCCCTATGGCTTTTCATCCCTCTCGCCCCTGGGGTTCCCCCTCGGTCATGGTTCAGGTTTAGAGGGAAGCAGCGACAGGAATAAACTGTGTAGGCTCCAGGCTCTTGACAGAGGGAGAGATCCAGCCCCATCGGTGTCGACAAGACCCCAGGCCAGGCCCACGGGGCAGAAATGGGCTCTAAGAGGCCTGAGTGAGCTTCCAGGCTGGGAGAGGAAGAAGGGAAGGTAGCTGTTCCTGCCGGGTGGGCCAGAGACCTGAGAGGAAGGGGCTGCCCAGGGAGCTGAGTGGGCGGCGGAGTGGGTAGTGTGATAGGGTGCCCCTCGTGCCCTGCACCTGCCTGAGCTTCCTGCCAAGCCCGGTGTAGTGCGGGATGATGCAGGGATGCTACTTGGTCTAAGCCAAGGAGCATCAGGACATGGCACCATTCCATGGGCCCTGGAGATAAAGGCTTTGTGCATCCTGGAGATGGAGGGGGCAGAGGAGGGGAAATGAGCAGAGGAGATGCTGAGAGGTAGCTGATGGGCTCCTCTGTAAGACCCACCGGAGACTGGGATCCAGAGCGAGGACAGGTGTCCTGGTTGGTGAGGCCGAGCACTGGCAACACAGGCGTCTCTACCGTCAAGGGAACCCCACTAGCATCCGAGGGCCCGGGAAGACCTGGGGAAATGGGGTCACAGGAGAGCAGAAGAAAGCGACGAAAGTAAACTTGTTAGACGTCTGTGTACTTGGCATGGCGTCCGTGACTCACTCCTGTCTCACTTGAGCCTCCTGGGAGCCCGTTCATTCATCGATTTGATCATTCAATAAGCATTCATGGACAGCCTGCTGTCTATTAGGCTGTGTGTGTGTGTGTGTGTGTGTGTGTGTGTGTGTGTGTGTTGCTGGGGACTGAACCCAGGGACACTCAACCTCTGAGCCCTTTTAAATTTTTATTTTGAAACACAGTCTAGGTTGTTGAAGGTTTCACTAAGTAGCTGAGGCTGCCTTGAACCTGTGATCCTCCTGTCTTAGCTTCCAAGTACTGGGATTATAGGTGTACCACTATGCCTAATTTATTGGGCATTTGTGTGTGTGTGTGTGTGTGTGTGTGTTACTGTGTGGTACTGGGAGCTGAGCTCAGGTACATTCTACCTCTGAGCTACACCCCTACCCCTGTTTTATTTTCAGTTTGAAACAGGGTCTCGCTAGGTTGATAAAAGTCTCACTACGTACTAAGGCTGGCCTCAAACCAGTGATGTGTCAGCCTCCTAAGTACTGGGATTACAAGTGTGCACCACCACACCCAGCTTCACCTGACTTATTAATTTAATTATTATTGTGTGTGTGTGTGTGTGTGTGTGTGTGTGTTTTACAGGGAATTGATTACAGGCATGTGCCATCATGCTGGACAGTGTTTTATTTTAAGACTCCAGGGACATGTGGCCCTCCCCTGCAAGCTCATAGTCCAGAGGGAAGACACAAGTGGAAGGGGCCTCTGTCAGGGTGCCTCCTGGAGGAGGTGGCCTTCCAGATGTGTTTGAAGGGTGCCTCCCGGAGGAGGTGGCCTTCCAGATGTGTTTGAAGGCCTTAAGTGGAAGGAAAATGAAAGGGCAAGGTGAGAAATGGCAGGTGTTCCATGTAGAACAATGAAAGTGTGTACCGGTACAAAGATTCGGAGCAGCGACATTTTTTAGAATGTGTAGGTGGTTTCATGTGGCTGAGGCCAAGGCTTTGAGGCAGACTCAGGGATATGAGACAGTGGGAGAGCCCTGCGAGGCCCACGAGCTCTAATGGGGTCTGATTGCCACAGAAAGACTTTGAACTATTTGTCTATTATCTACTATCTATTTATCTATCATCCACCCCTAACACACGTGTCTGAGGGGCCACATTTAGGGGGTCCACTGCGGCCCGAGGCTGTGGTCAGGGGCAGCGCTGAGATCTGAATGAATTCAGTGGCTTCAGAGGTGGAGAAGAGCCAGCGTTTTCAGGGAGCTGAGTGCAGAGGGCAGGATCAGACGTGAGGGCAGGACGGTGGTCATGTCTTTAGCTCCTGCAGTTGGCTGCCTTGAGCCCTGCTGTGGATGGGAGGAATAGCAGAGAAAAGCACAAAAGCTGCCCCCTCCTATGGCATTTTCAGACTGCAAGGAGCGTGCACGAGGAGCGTGCAGCGTGGTGTGTGCTGCCCAGTGTGGGGTGAGGAAGGGGCCCTAAGGTGGGTCTGGGTCGGGTCTGGGAGTTTCTGTTCTCCACAGGAGACCAAGGAGACGAGAGGGAGGGGAGAAGCGTGGGACAGAGGTGTGAGTCCTCCTTTTTTTTTTTTGGTGATGATACTGGGGTTCCTGGAGACTCTTCTGCCTCAGGGCTACACTCCCAGACCTATTTTATATTTTTATTTGGAAACAGGGTCTCTTAAGCCAGTGAGGCTGGCTTGGAACCTGCGCGATCCTCCTGTCTCCGCCTCCCAAACATGGGGATTACAAGCTTGTGCCACCACGCCCGGATTGAGTCCTCCTTTCATGGATCGCAGGGCCACTAAACGGGTTGTTCTGGCTGGAGGCTGGCACACTTCACCGTGGAAGCAGTGGAGGGACAGGGTTGCAGGGTTGTAGGTGGACACGCCGAGCTGAGGGTCTGGGGGCCATCATGGGCTGATGTCCAGCAGCCGGCCTTTACCAGAGGGTTCGAGGCTACATGTTCAAGTTGGCGTCCCTTAACACATCTGGTGCTTGAGGCCATAGGCTGGGGTGACCCAGTGCCAAGAAGGAGTCCTAGGAATGGTTGCCCTTCCCGATTCTCTTTCTGCCTCTTTCCCTTGGTACTGAAGATTGAACCCAGGGGCATTCTATCTCCAAACTATAGCCCCAACCAGATATTTATTTATTTATTTATTTATTTATTTATTTATTATGGTACTGGGGATGGAACCCAAGGGTTTTCTACTTCTGGGCTGCACTCCCAGACCTATTTTTTTTTAATATTTTATTTGGAAACAGGGTCTCACTAAGTTGCTGAGAGCCTCATTAAGTAGCTGAGGTTGGCGTCGAACCTGTGCGATCCTCCAGTCTCAGCCTCCCAAGTGCGGGGATTACAAGCATGCGCCACCATGCCCGGAGGATTTTAATTAATTATTATTATTATTATTATTATTATTATTATTATTTTGTGGTACTGGGGGTGAAACTTCTGAGCTACACCCCCAGCCCTATTTTTTATTCTTTATTTTGAAACAGGGTCTCACTGAGTTGCAGAGGGCCTCACTAAGTAGCTGAGGCTGTCTGCGAACCACGATCCTCCGGTCTCAGCCTCCCAAATGCTGGAATTACAAGCATGTGCCACCCTGCCTGGCTCCCCATAGGTATTTAAATGTTTTACTGTGCCAAATTGTCTGCCACTTCCATAGAAGTTATACCAAGTAAGCTTCCACAATGCATGAAAGCGCCTGATTCTACAACATCACCTCTAAACTCGCCACACTCTTCTTGTGTTATTAATCTGACAAGTGAAAAATGCTTAATCCCTGTTTTCATCTGCACGCCTCTTGCTTTGAGGCAAGTCGAGTGTTCTCCTATATACTTAGAAAGCCTAGCGCCGGGCGTGGTGGCGCACGCTTGTAATCCCCTGGGAGGCGGAGACAGGAGGATCAGTGAGGTTCGAAGCCATAAGAGACCCTGTTTCCAAAAATAAAATAGGTCTGGGAGTGTAGCCCAGAGGTAGAAGGGCTTCCAGGAACCCCAGTACCACCAAAAAAAAAAAAAAAAAAAAAAAGAAAAGCAAGCAAGCAAGCGCCAGCCTTGGTATTTGGAGGGTGATTGGAGAAGAAAACTCTGTAATGAGAGAATCAGAAGTGATGACCGGGTTGGGGTTGGGGGGAAACCACACCAGTCAGAAACAAAGAAGGGGAGGGAGGTGCTTCAGAGAGGAGAGGAGGCCCTGCGGGACACTGCTAGAGGGTATAAAGAGTTGGTAAGGACAGAGGACAAAGGAGCGGCCACTGGGGACTTCGTGTTGGAGTTGAAGCCGAGTGATCCTCCTCTCCCGTGAGGTATTATTATTTCTGTTATTTGGAGGAGTAAATGAACCCAAAGGGCTTGCCTTGCCCAAGCTCACAGAGCTAGTAATGGTGGAGCTTGGATTTGGTCCAGGTATGTTGAAGCCCCAGAACCTCAGAAAGTGGAGGAGAGTGTTCATCTGGAGCTACTACTATCTAGGACCTGAAAGGGGCTTTGAGTTTATGGTCTCATTGGTCCCATTTTATAAACAAGGAAACGGAATCCCTGTTTTCAGTTGTTCATCACTATAACAAAAACACCTGAGATAATCAACTTTAAAAGAGAAAAGGTTTAGTTTATCTCACGGCTTTGAGGTTTCAGTCCCAGGTTGGTTGTCTGGTTCCTTTGGGACCTGTGGGGAGGCAGCATATCATGGTGGCAGCGCATGGTGGAGCAAGGCCTCACTCATGGCCAGAACTAAAAGGGAGAGAGAGGTAGAGCCCAAGGTCCTGTGCCCCCTCGAGGCACACTCCCAGTGACCTGAGGACTTTCACTAGGCCCCACCTCTCAAAGGTCCCACCACCTCCTAATAGTGCCGGGGGCTGGAGACTAATCCTTTAGCACATGGGCCTTTGGAGGCTATTCCAGGTCCAAATGGCAGCAGTCCCAGGAGAGTGGGAAGACTTGGTGGAACTAGGATGTTGCAGATGGTGTTGATAGCGTGGTGAGATTAGAAGTCTCTCGCATGAGTGACCCGGAGTCAGAATCACTTTTAGAAACATAGGGCCGCTGGGGAGAAGACAGAGGTCTCCCCGCTCTCCTTCCATCAGTGCCTTTCTTTTATTGAAGGTTTTAACCAAAACCTTGTAAAATTGATTAACCACAGGAGACAGCAAAGCAATCACAGGATGAGTCAGAACAAAACCACAAGGTAGTCAGGGATGAATCAGGGAAGGAAAGGGTAAACAGTTCTGGGAGCTGATGACAAGAAGGCTTTCAGAAATGGGAGACCCCAACATGAGCCTGGATTCTAGCCATGTGTGATGGTACATGCTTGTAATCCCACTATTTGGGAGGCTGAGACAGGAGGTTTGTAGCCAGTTTCTGCAATTTAGTAAGGTCCTCTGCAACTTAATAAGACCCTTTAAGAAAATACTGAGGGTGTAGCTCAGAGATAGAATGCCCCTGGGTTCAATCTACAGTACCATACCCTCTTCTAACCCCCCAAAAACCCCTAGACCTGCTACCCTGGCCCACTGCATTTTGTGGGATCACTTCTTTCCCTACCAGGGAGCACTGGTAGGTAACAGACCAACTAGAACTCTCAGGGCCCAGTGGAGAGTCCTTAGCTCCTTGAAGGAACAGAACTGGGCCCAACTTATGTATTCAAATAAGGTCAGGCTATTGGCACATTCTGGGTCTTCTCGGTAGCCCTTTGGAAATGATCTGGGAGCTTAAAGCAGACCTTGCGCCTCTCTGAGAATCAGGAATCCGTCTTCTCTCAAGGGAGATCCTCTAAATTTCTCCAGCTAGGGCTGCTGTCATGAGTTATCATCTATGTTTAGCTCTCAGTGAAGCAAACCAGGTAGATATACCTCTGGGCTCTCTGATGGTTCATTTGCCCATTCATTTTAGACATTTTTGCAATCAGGTTGAAATTAATTTGTTACCCTAACAATATATAGGTTAGCACCCAGATAATCCCAGCTGAGGAGTTTGTGTGGGGTGACAATATGCTGAGTCTCTGAGGATAAATCCTGATTGACTAAACCAGTCATGGGAATGTGTTTTTCTTTTCTTTTCTTTTTTTCTGCCAATACTCATTTTCCCAGAAACCCTTGCAACTGGACGGATGGGGACACAGTTCTGGCCAATGACATGTAAGAGGCAGACGTGGGAAGAGTGTGCACTGGCATTCCACCTCTTTGGTTGGTGCTTAGAGCAGAGGCAGCCATCTTGTAATCGGAGTGACAATCAGAGACCAAACAGCCAGAAGACACAGGAGAAGAAAAACGGACCCTTTGGAGACTTCACCTGGAGCCTTGTTTTTGTTTGTTTGTTGTTTATTTGATTTCTGAATTGCATTCCACTGTGTGACTCTCCCAATATTGATTTATTCTTTCTCTTACATTCAGATTATTTCTAGTTTGGGGACTATAGCAAATACAGGTGTTAGCAACCTCTTCAGTATGTGTCTTTAAAAGAACACGTGTACTCCCTCCTTGGTACCTACTGTGCATACCTGGGGCGGAACCGTGGCACCATATGATAGGGATTGTGGAACTTTAGTAAATGTACCAAACAGTCCCCGGTATAGTTACACAACTTCACTCCCACAGCACCACCTGAGAGATCATGCTGCCCCGCAGTTTTGACAACACTGACATACTATTCTCTTTATTTCAGCCTCTCAAAGAATCTGAAAGATGGCTGCATAGCAAGTCCATCTGCAAAATCCACACTCCTGGCCCTTGTGAAGAGCCTTGGCCAGAAGCATCCATGGTTAGCCTCAATTTCCTCTTTGCCAGGAGTTCCGGTATCTGCCTCCCTACCATTTCTGCTCTGGAAGGAAAATCCCTATCTTGGGATTCAGGGAGTGAAGGCTCCAGGGGTGGGACTGGCATAGCATGAAGGACCGAGGACAGCCCGGGGCCCGTCAGTAAGTGACTGAGGGAGCCAGGAGGACAGGACCAAGTAAAGGCCAGGATGTTGCTGGCCACCTCAGGAATGATGGCTGTCTTTGTGCCCATCAGAGAGAGCTGTGGCCAGCCTTTGGTGACAATGAATTCTATCTTCAGAGGCCCTCATGTCTGGGCCCCACTAGGAGGCTTTTCATAGTAAATCCTTCAAAACAGATTCAGGGAAAGACCTTCCATTCCCCTTTCTCGCCTGCACCACGCCCTAGTTCTGGAAACCCCCACAGAGTGTCATTTCCCTGAATTATGATGCACGCCTGCAATCCTAGTGACTTGGGGGGCTGAGGCAGGAGGATTGAAATTTCTGGGCCAGCCTGGGCCACTTAGTGAGATCCTGTCTCAAAATAAAAAAAAAAAAAATGAGGAAGGTTGGGGATGTAACACCTTGGTAGGGTGCTCTGGGTTCAATCTTAGTACAAAAATAAATAATAAATAAACAAATAATATTTAAAAAGGAGCTGGGCATGGTGGCATACACTTGTAATCCCAGTATTTGAGAGGCTGAGACAGGAGGATCATAGGTATGCAGCCAGCCTCAGCTACTTAGTGAGTCCCTCTGCAACATAGTGAGACCCTGATTTAAAATAAAGAATAAAAAGTAGGGCTGGGGAGTAGCTCAGGGGGTTCAATTCCCAGAACTGTAAAAAATAAAAATAAAAAACAAACAAACAAAAAATACCCAAGAATTACTTTGTATGTGAGAAAGAACAAACTGGTATTATATAATACATATAATATATGTATATATACTATATGATTCTAATAGCAAATATAAGGGTTGAGTTGTGTCCCCCTCTCCAAATTCCTAAATTTCTACTTTGAAGACCTAATCCCTAGCACCTCAGAACATGACTGTATGGAGAGATACAGTCTTGAAAGAGGTAATTAAGCTTAAAGGACGAGCTCATTAGAGCAGGCCCTAATCCAGGAGAGCATATACCAAGCATGATGCAGACACGGAACCCTAAAGACACAGAAAGTCAGCCATACAAGACAACAGCAGCCTCTGGAACCATCAGCCCCGCCCACACCTCCATCTTAGACAGCTCACCTCCAAAATCCTGAGAAGATAAACCCCTGCGGTGTGAGCCACCCACACCGTGGTGTTGTTAGGCAGCCTCGCAAGCTAACAAGATGTGATAACGCGGACAGATCCCAAAGGCGCACGGAGTGAAAGGAGCCAGGTGTACACGTGTGCGTGCGGCTGGATTCCATCGAGATGAAAGTTAGAGACCTGCAAAACCAGCTTGTGAGCTCGGTGGGAGGAGGGGGGACCACGAGGAGCCTCTGGGAGACTGGAAGTGCACTGCATCTGATTTGGACAGTGAATGGTTATATACCTAAGGAAAAAGCTACGTATATAAAAATTTTAAGATGTGGACACTTAAACTACACCTAATAAAAGAGTTAAAAAAGAAAAGGAAAGGTTCTCTAGAAGTGACATGAATATTTCGGGGTCGGCATCGCCTCTGTGGGGCTCGTCCGCCGCCTTTACAAATGGACGGTGGGAATCCAGGCCAAGGAAGCACTGTCCAAGCCAGTGCCTTTTGAATCCGAGACGAAAATAACCATGGCTCAAGTATGTTCTTTCCTTTTTTTTTTTTTTGCTTCCAAATGGGAAAGGCACAGGCTTTTTCACATTCCCAGCCAGAGGGAATCTTTCTCAGACTTTCCATAGAGATTCTCCTTTGGGCAGACACCAAACATGGACATGTTCCACCCGGGCACAGCCTGCCGCAGTCCCGGCTTCTGCAAGGAGAGGGCTGGGGAACCTGGCCGAGGTGCCCTCCTCCTCCCCCATCGCCCGCCTCTCCAGGGAGGTGATCAGAGGGACCTTGGCGTGCTCCCGAGGACCAGGGTGGGAGAGAGTGTGGGCCGAGTCAAACGGTACCCAGGCTCCAGGCAACTCCGCACAACAGCCTTCCCACCTTGCAGAAGGAATGTTTAGAGTCCCTACCGCCACCCCCAAGAAAAGGAAGTCACAGATATTAAAAAATAAAAAAGAATGAAAGTCAGAAACTATAGTGATCCATGCATATCCATGTTCATAGCAGCACAATTCACTATAGCCAAGTGATGGAACCGACCTAGGCGTTCATCAACGGAGGAATGGATGAGGTTACCATGGCACCCAGGCACAGGGAGTTCTACGCAGCCATAGAGAAGAGCCAGAGTCTGTCATCTGCAGGAAATGGATGGAACCCGAGAACAGTATGCTTAGTGGGATTTCCAGTCTTGACAGTCAAGGGTCACGTGCTTTCTCTCACAGGTGAAGCTAGAGAGAAAACAGAAACAAAAAGAAACTTCAGTTAAATGAAGAAAGAGACCAGTGGAACAGTGGAAGAGGGCTGGGAAGGGAGGCGGGAGGAGGAACAGGAGAGCCTATGAAGGAAACAGTTCCCATAAGGTTGTGTCCATGTATGAAGGTATCATTGCCAATTTTTTTTTTTTTTGTGGTACTGGGGATGGAACCCTTGTACCTCTGGGCTACACTTCCAGACATATATATAATTTTTTTTTTTTTTGGAAGCAGGGTCTCTTAAGCCAGCGAGGATGGCTTCGAACCTGTGTGATCCTCCTGTCTCTGCCTCCCAAGCATGGGGATTACAAGCATGCATCACCAGGCTTTGCTCAATTTTTTTTTTGTGTGGTACTGGGGGTGGAACCCAGGGGCTTTTCTACCTCCAGGCTATACTCCCAGACCTATTTTATACTTTATTTGGAAACAGGGTCTCACTAAGTTGCTGAGAGCCTCGCTCAGTAGCTGAGGCTGGCTTCGAACCCGTGTGATTCTCCTCTCTCAGCCTCCCAAGTGTGGGGATTACAAGCATGTGCCACCACGCCGGCTGTCATGACCAATTTTACTAATATGTATAGGGCGCGGGGTGGGGTTGGAGCTGTGTGCATGTGTACGTCACTTCAGCCTAATCACAGTGCCCTATACAAGTGTTAAAGAGCAGAGCGTAGCCGGGCGCGGTGGCGCACGCTTGTAATCCCCGCGCTTGGGAGGTGGAGACAGGAGGATCGCGCAGGTTCGAAGCCAGCTGCACGCGCTGACTTAGGAGACCCTGTTTCCAAATAAAAAAAAGTATAAAAATAGGTCTGGGAGTGTAGCCCGGAGGTAGAAGGGCTTCCAGGAACCCCAGTACCACCACCAAAAAAAAAAAAAAGCAGAGCGCAGCGGATGCTGAGCGTAAGGGCAGGCAGCGAGGTAGTGTCCCAGTCCTGTCCGGCTCTGTCCATCTGTCACTTGTGGGGAGGAGCCTGGTTTTCTGCTGCTTCACTGCCTCTCCCTCTCCCCCATCCCCGTCCCCTCTCTTCATCCCTTCACTTTCCCTCCTCATTGTCTATGTTCCTGGGGAAGGGACAGATCTGTAGGAACGACCTCTGCGGGGCAGGCACCATGGCAACTTTGCTGGGAAGGGGCTAGTTTTCAGGCGAGGACCCCGGGCGCAGGGCAGCGGAGGGTCGCGCCTGAGATGGTGCAGCCAAGAGGCGCCGGGGCCAGGACTGGAATCAAGACGGCTGAACCTAGGCATGGGCTCAGCTGCCTTGAACCTCCTCCCCTGGACAGCTATGTCCTATCCCGTCTCTAAGATAAATAACGTTTTAATGAAATATTTAACACAATGAGAATTAATGCAAAAATCCACGGTGAGTGAAACATTAAAAATTTAAGTAAAGACAGGATTAGTCTTACTGACGTTTCCTTCGGCTCCAGGCTCTGATACACAGGCTCCTCGTTTCCGGGTCCTTCCTCCTGATGTACGGTGGTAATTCCAAAGTGCACGTGGGCCTGCTGCTCCATGTTGCCCACTCTCTCGTCCCCAGAGCTCTCATCCGACTAGTGCGTCCCACCCTCAATTTTATCTCAGTGCCGCTGACACCAAGTTCTACGTGCCCAGCTCTGCACTTACCACTCTTCTTAGATTCAGGTCTTGTAATTCCGCCGCCTGGTGGAACTCTCCCCCCTGAACACGGCTGTGCTTCTAAAGTCAACTCATCCTCGACTGACTCTGTCCCCCTCATCCCATCCTCAGATCTCCTCTTTGCTCACCTGGTTGTCAGCATCAGGGCAGCCTGCTGGCCACTGGCCTTCTCCCTCATCTTCATCGTTTACAAACAGTCGGCACTCAGACTTGCTGGCGTCCATCTTCACATACTTCCTACAGGTGCTTGTTCTCCTCCCATGATCCAGGCAGATCATACCTGGAACTCACCCCTTCCTGGAAGGTTAGAAGATGTGGGAAAAAAAAATATATATATATAAGGCCAGGCATGGTGGGGCACACCTGTAATCCCAATACTTGGGAGGCTGAGACAGGAAGATCATAGGTTTGAGGCTAGCCTCAGCAATTTAGTAAGACCCCCAGGAACTCAGCAGGATCCTGTTTTAAAATAATAATAATAATAATAATAATAATAATAATAATAATAATAAACATAGGCTCGGTGGCTTGTCTGAGGACCACAGCTGCAGAGGGGCTTGGGAGGGAGGAATGGATTTGCTTGGAGCCACATAGGACGAGTGGGGGTCAGACCTCAGGCCCATATTATTGCAATGCCTCCTTAGTCATTTACTTTGTAAACGAGTATTGAAAGGTGCTTGCTGAGAGCCAGGCAGATAAAGACTGAAAATCAGTTTAGTGTTTGAGAAGGTCGCAGCCTGTTAGGAGAGACCTCCCCCCAAGAGCAAGCCATGTTGGAGCAACCAACTGTGCCTGAAAAAAGGGGGCGTCGGGGAAGTTTCCCAACCGAGGTAACACTGGGCGGAGGGAGGGAGCCACGTGCCCTGGTGATGGTTTTGGCTGTGATGGCGAGGAGGAAGATGGTGACGCTCACCGAATTGATGCACGGAGAGAGACGCCCATCGGGACGGCGGTGATGGGCTGGAGAAGGGATCTGGCTTTGGCGATGCTGGTGGAACTGGAGACGAGGCGTTGATGTCAGCCATCCCGAACCTGTCCACAGGCTTCGTGGCGTGATGTCCGGTCCCCGCCTAGCCATGCCTTATGAGTCAGAGCGTGGCTTATCTCTGCCTTTTTCTTCTTGAATGGAGAAGCGTTCCAACCCCAAGGCTTTCACTTGGCTTGCAAGCAGGATATGAAGATAATTTTTTTCTGGCTGTTCACTTACAGGCACTTGCCTGCTCTGGGATTGTAAAGAGATATTCTTGCCATTGGCCTTGACTTGATTTTTAATCTGGAGAAAAAGCCACCAAGAATGGAAGAAAGGGAATTTTTACACTAAGCACACATTAGTCATCTGGCACAGATATTGGACATCGGAGCCTTTCCTCCCTCCCCTGTTGTGGAGTCCTGTGATTCAGCATCTAGGGCCTGGTGGGTCTGGATCCCAGGAGAGCGTCTGTGCTGTGCTTGGACTGCTTGTGCAAGAATAACATGGGAGCCGTGCCAGGTGTGGTGGTGCACGCCTGTAATCCTAGTTCTTGGGAGGCTGAGACAGGAGGATGGCAGGATCGCGGCCAGCCTCAGCTACTTAACGGGCCCTCAGCAACTTAGCGAGACCCTGTTTCCAATAAAATAAAATAAAATAAAATAAAATAAAATAAAATAGGGCAGGAGTGTCGCTTGGAGATAGAATGCCTCTGGGTTCAAACCCCAGTACCAAAAAAGAAAATAAAGAGTGGTCGTTCTTCTGCCGGTCTTCCAGTTCTATTGGTGGCCCTGCTAGCCAATAGCTGCAGAGGGACTTCTCCATCCTTGCTTTATCTATCAGGCAAGGATGGAAGGAGGACCATCCCCAACCTCATCACTCCTAACTTAGTGTGACAGAGTTTACTGCGCACTGTCTCCTGGGCTGCTGACTATGGAGGAGGAGAGACCTAGTTAGAATCTGGCACAACCAGACGTGTGCAGGACTGAGAAACGATGAGTGAAGGAGGATCCATAGCTTTGGGGCCCCCAGGGTTTGCAGAGGGGCCTGCAGGTGACAGGAAGCAGGTGAATGCCCGGCTGGTTGTCTGCAGCCTCACTTTAGCGTCGGAGGGGAATGAGAGGGGTCCCAGTTTGCTTGGGGGCACCAGTGGGGGAGCTCTGTAGGGGGGTAACATCAGGGACCTTGTGGCCATGCTTGCAGTGGCTGCCACTCTCCACAGCCGACTCGTGAGCAGATGGGGCCCAGTTCCACGACGCAGCATCCCAGGGCAGCCAGGACGGCAGGCGAGCAAGGCGCCTGGTCCTCGCTCCTGCGGGGTCTCCAGCCAGTCCCGGTCTAGCCAGGCTGGTCCAGCTCCCCACCCTCACCCCGGTCCCCCTTCCCTCAGAACGATGTCAGTGTGATGATGCCAAAGGGAATCGCATCCTGGGAGACTGGTGGTCCAGAAAGTTTAGAGGAAACCCAGACCTTTCTTTGCTGTAATGACTTCTAGAGATCTTTTTCACTTCCCACCCACCATGTAGGGAGTCTAACTTGGTTTTTTTTTTTTGCCAATAATCGGCCATGCTCCATAGCTGACTCTCCACCTGAAATGCTTTTTCCTGTTCCCTTGCCGTGGCAAGAAGCCAGGCATTGGGAACACCAGAGCACAGAGCATTCCAGGGCCCAAGGCTCCTGGCGCAGCCTGCCCAGCAGAGTCGCTGTCCTGTATCGGGGATGGTGTTTATGTCTGAGTGCCATAGCCACCTGCAGCCAGAGTTTTAAATTCAGAAGAGTCTGGGAGCAAATCGGGCAACTCTGAGTTATTTTTTAATGCGAGAAATAGAAATCGAGAGCCCAGACTCCCAGCATTAGAATCCTAAGGCCAAGTCCCCTAAATTGCCAGGCATGCGGGTCACTGGTTACCCGCGGGCCCTTTCCTGTCTTTATACACTGCTTTGTTTGTAAAGAACTACGTTTTCCAGCTTCCGTTGTGCCCAAACCACTTTATGCACAGTGAATATTTGGGAATTTGAGTCTGGAAAGCAGTTCTTAGCTGATGACTGACAAGTTATGGGTATAAATACCCCAGCTCTCCTGTCCCCGATCAGGACGCTCTGAGACGATCCTGCCATGCTGGTCCAAAGTTTCCCTCCCTGGCACATCGGTTGACATCACACCGTCTGACCTTCTTCCCTTCCCACTCCCACATCCTGGCTCCCGTACCATCCCCCTGGGAGTAGTGTGGATGAGACGTGTCCACAGGGCTCCTCATCTCGGGGGAGATAAGGCAATAGCACCAGTGTATTCTCATCTCTCCAGCTTCCTCTGGGCTGTATCAGTTGGGCACCTGGCCCATACTGCTGTTTGGGCCGTGTCTGTGAGCCTCACCTTCCCGAGGTAGGGAAGGCGCCTTGCGTGCCAGTCTCACGGGAAGCACAGCAGGGCAGGGGTGCCCTGGAGTCACTCCTTGCCCAGGTGGAGGGCCGTGGAGGGCACAAAGATCAATGCTTTCCTTTCTAACAGACGGCGCAGACGCCCAGGGTTGATGAGAAGCACGTGGACTGGTTGGCACTCTCTTTTGCTCCCGACGGATGCGTGCCGGGAGCCGTCGTGTTTTGTGGTAGTCTCTTATTACTTTATTAAGACATTATTTTTACCTTTGCTGTGTGGTGTCCCGAGGCTTCCCGGCCTTTGGGACACGTGGTTGGGAACCTTCTAGAAGCCTTCCTGAGGGTGTTACTCGGAGGTAGCATGCCCTGGGTTCTATCCCTAGTACTGCAAAGAAAAGAAAAAAGATTTGGTTTGTGACCACCAACCTAAGTTTCCCTCACTGGGAACCAGATCAAGTACTGTGTTGGGACAAAGAGACGCAGATGACCTGACAAACTATACCCAAGCAGCCATTCTGACTCTGACTCAAAAAAAAAAAAAAAATGTGTGTGGGCTGGTAGACATTTCTCCCAACCACATTGTAATAAGTTTTCAAATCCAGACATGTCTTTCAGCAGGAGTCAGTGCCTATTGGGTGGCAGGGTCAGGCCAAGTTTACCTCAGTCTCACTCCTCTTGAGCCAAAGAGCGGCTACCCTGAGAAACCTGCTCCCCAGCCCACAGCCCTGCCCTTGACCTTGACCTCAGACACATCCCAGCCCTTGACCTTGACCTCAGACCTACCTCCATGTCCACCTTCAGGTCCTCTCACCTTGGAGCTCGCTGCTCCCAGTGAGAGAAACTTGAGTAGGTGGTCACAAACCAAATCTTTTTATTTTTATTTTTTGCAGTACTGGGGATGAAACCCAGAGGGCATTCTACCTCTGAGCTATACCTTCAGCCTATTTTTATTCTTTCTTTCTTTCTTTCTTTCTTTCTTTCTTTCTTTCTTTCTTTACTGACTTATTTATTTACTTATTTATTTACTTATTTATTTATTTACTTATTTACTTATTTATTCATGGTACTGGGGATTGAACCCAGAGGCATTCTACCTCCAAGCTATACCCCCCAAGCCCAATTTTTTTTATCCTTTATCTTAAAGCAAGGTCTCATCAAGTTTCAGAGGGCGTCACTAAGTAGCTGAGGCTGGCTACATACTTGGAATCCTCCTGTCTCAGCCTCCCGAGTACTGGAATTACAAGCGTGTGCCACCACGCCCAGCTTCCAAATCTTTTTAAAAAATATATTTTTTATTGTTGCGTTGCAGTTGCAGACAGTGAGATTCATGGCGACACATTCACGTATGCACATAACATTACTTGGTCTGTTTTCTTATTTGTGTCTCCTTTTCCCTCTCCTCCCTTCCTGCACGGCATCGGGATTCATAGAGATACAGTCACGTATGCATGTAATGTTTTTAGGCTGTCTTCTTCCTTGTACTCCCCTCCCACTGGTCGTTCTCCTAATTTTTACGAGCTCCTCTTTCCTTTTTTCTCTCTACCTTCCATATCTGAGAGAAAAAAGTGAAGCCCTTGATTTCCGGAGCTGCTGACCTCGCTAGCATGCCGCTCTCCAGGTCCACCCACTGTCCTGCAAATAACATGATTTTGTTCTCCTTTCTGGCTGAGCATAAATCCCTAGTGAGCCTACATCACATTTTTCTCTATCCATTCATCTGTTAACAGATACCTCGGCGGGTTCCATAATTTGTCTATTATGAATTGTGCTTCTACAAAAGTGGGCATGCATGGATCACTGCAGTAGTATTTCAGAAAGACACTGCAGGGTCGTATAACTGGATCACATGGTGGTCCCCTTCCCAGCCTTTTGAGGAAACCGCCATTCTGATCTCTGTCGTGGTTGTACTAATTTACAGTCCCACCAACAATGTACACCTGTTCCTTTCCTCTTACATCCTAGCCAGCGTTTATCATTGATAAGACAAATCTTAACCCACTGTGTAGGACCATGGATACTCTCTGACTACACCTAGCAAAATAAATAAATAAATAAATAAATAAATAAATAAATAAATAGATAAATAAATGTAGGTTCCCGAGTGTAGCCCATCCAGAGTTAAGCCCTGAGCACATGACCTTACATCTCTTGTGGATGCAGGGCCCTTGGTGGCTTGAATTCTAGGGGGTTCTACAATCTGACCTTGCACCAAGCACCAAGTGCTCATCAGCACTGTGTGTCTTTTGTATCTCCAGCTCCATCTGTTCACCCTGAATCTGGAACACATGGACCCATTGAAGGAATTAAACGGTAATTGGAAAGAGCTCAGCAAAATTGGCCAAAGACTCAAAGAACATTTGTCCAAGAAAATCACAGAAGATAAAGAGCTGGTGGTGAAAGGGAGGCTGAGATCCTGGCAGCCACCTCCACAGCACAGGGAAGGCAGAGGGGCTGGCCTCTGCAGGAACGACGCTTCATACACTGATAACAGAGATGATGAGACTCCAGCTCCCAGTAGACTAAAACACAGGGGCAGTGAGCTTTGGCTGGGACTAGTTGAAAAGGACCCGGAAGCCAAGCATGGTGGTGCACAGCTATAATCTCAGTACTAGGGAGGCTGAGACAGGAGGATTGCAGGTTCGTGGCCAGCCTCAACAACTTAGTGAGATCCTCTGCAACTTAGACCTGGTTTCAGAATAAAAACAAAATAGGGCTGGGGATATAGCTCAGAGGTAGAATGCCCCTGGGTTCCATACCCAGCAACACACACATACACAAAGGAAGTCCATGGGAGGGGTATTTTATATAAGGAACTAAAGCATCTACACATGTTCTCATCTAGTAGGGCTCTTGGAAACACTCTCCATGAATATTGAGGCATGACTAAATATCATACATTTATAAAAGTGTGCAAAAGCGATGAATTTTCACAAATCCATCACCCACGCAATCACAAAATCGCACCTGTTGAGTCAGGGGTCTAGCTCGGGTCTGGGGCGGGTTCTGCCTTTGACCTCCTGGGCCCTCTGGTTCTCCTTCCTGGAAACAGCCTCACATATTCTCAGGGTTTGTAAGAAATAGACTTTGTTTACAACATGAGTTATTGGTGATAACTCCTGTGGTCCATTTCATCTAATTTGTCAGGCTCGTGTGGCCATCTCTATTTCCTCCTTTCACTTCTTGCTTTATGTATTTTGCTGCCTTGATGTTTGGTTCATTCTTGTACTAATTTACAGTCCCACCTCTTGCAGTGTTTGTGGAAATTGTCTTTGTTCTGAAATCAACTTTGATATTAGTTAGCTACTTATGCTTTTTTTTTTTTTGTGGGTCTGGGGATGGAACCCAGTAGCATTCCACCTCTGAGCTACACCCCCTGCCCTATTTTTTATTCTTTATTTTGAAACAGGGTCTCACTAAGTCGTGGAGGCCTCACGAAGTAGCTGAAGCTGTCCGTGAGCCGCGGTCCTCCTGTCTCAGCCTTCCAAATGCTGAGATTACAAGGTGCGCCACCATGCCCGGCTTATTCATGCTTTCTTTGAATTAATGTGTATATGGGCCCGAGACGAACACTTGGGAGCTGGACTGTAGAAGTAGACAGCTTGGCCACCTGGAATTCTCGCTCTTGTGTTCCTGATGTGGAAGCAGCTGGGGTGGCTAACACATATTTGGGGTGAAGACAGGGGAGCCCAGGGACTAGCTTAAGAATCAAACACACAGGGGCGGGAAAGAAATGCCAGGGAAAAGGAAATAGGTGAAATGTTTTTATCTTTTTGGTTTTATTGGGCAAATGATGGACTGTTGTGGATAGTTCTTGGGTCTGATTCTTTAGGGAAATAGTTCATTCACTGGGCTTCCTGTGTACTCAGCGACTCCTTATTCAGAGGGACAGTTAAGCCTTTACCGATCACACACAAAAGGGCATTTGAAAGAGGTCATGAATGGTTCAGCAAATTCAGTTCCATCCCTAGGGCAGAGCTCCAGTCTCATTCTGGGATGGTCGGCCATGACATCATCTTCAAGTATGAGAAGAACACATGTAAGAGCAATTAGGGCTTCCACACCCTTGGGCCCTTCTTTAGGACTTTCCATTACTCTCAGAGCATAAGGGCCCCAGTGATGGGCCTTACAGCCATGGGCGGACAACACACAGGACAAAACATGCCCATGGCGTTCTGATTAATACAGTGAGCCGAATAACTAGGGCAGTCAGGCAACCTCTTCATAAAATGTCACCAGGAAGTTATGGAAAGAGCCAGCCAGTAAGTATTAAGGGGAGAAAGAAGAAGAAGAAAAGGGAAAAGGAGGGGGATAAAAGGAATGAAAGAAGCAGAGGTCAGCTGGGCGTGGTTGCACACACCTGTAATCTCAGTACTTGGGGAGCGGAGGCAGGAGGGTGACAGGTTCAAGGCCAGCCTCAGCAACCTAGCGAGACCTTTAGCAACTTAGCGAGGCCCTGTTTCAAAATAAGAAATTAAAAGGGTTGGGAGTGTAGCTAAGAGGTAGCATTGCCTCTGGCTTTAATACAAAAACCAACAAACCCCAGCCCAAACCACCACCACTACCACCAGCAACACAAGCAGAGACAAAGCAGGTGGCTGAGGTGCATTTTTGGTGTAGCACAAGAGGATCAACTATCAGCCTCCTCGTGTGGAGCGGGGGCACCAAAGAACTCCATCCCCGGAGCTGCCTCAGGGCCTCTCAGTTCCTTTGAGTGAAATTATCTGGAGGTATCACTGTCCTTTTGCTGTGATTAAAAGTGCCTGCTTTGCATCGAGCACTTCTCAAAACAGGAGCTCTAGCTAAGTCAAATAGGAAGGCCACGCATGAGTCAGTGCGTCCCAGACCTTAATGAGCACGCAGGATTCTGATATTTTAAAATAAATTTATTGATGCATTATAATGGTACATAATCCTGGGATTGTGATATACCTGTGTATTCACATAGTATACATTGGTCTGTTTCATTCCCCTGTGTCTTCAAGATTCTGATTTCTTTTTTTTTTTTTTTTTTTTGCAGGTCTGGGGATGGAACCCAGGGGCATTTGACCTCCGAGCTACACCTCCTGCCCTATTTTTTTATTCTTTATTTTGAAACAGGGTCTCACTGAGTTGCAGAGGGCTTCACTAAGTAGCTGAGGCTGTCCTCGAACTGCGATCCTCTGGTCTCCGCCCCCCAAATGGTGGGATTACAAGCGTGCGCCACCACGCCTGGCTTAAGAATCTGATTTCTAAACGCCCGTAGCTGAGGCTGTTGCTACTGGTTGGAGGTCCACACTTGAGAAGCAAGAGCTTAAGCAAATAGCACACATGCACGCAGACACACACGCCACATACACACATGCACGCAGGCATGGACACACACAAGTGCTCCCACACCATCCATTACCAATTAAAACATGCCGTGCAGAAGTTAGCGAAATTCCCATGGATAACCACCCGTTGGTTGGCTGAACTTGTGACTTTTCATTTAACTCCAGTAGACAGCTAGGAAAAAAGCGAGTGACTCTGAAACCAAATGCTTCTAATTTATTTTATTTTTGGCCTGGGAGTCCAAGTTATATTAAAAATTAATGAAAAAGACTCCAAGCTAGTAAATTTTGTTTTGTATTTTAGAGCAAGAAAAAAATCAGTACATAAAAACTCTGATAGTTTATTTAGCCTTCTGAGATCATACCTTTAAGTGTCTCCCTAGGGATGAATAACAGAACAGTATGAAAGAAATGGATTATTCAGTAAATGGTGTGGGGGCAATACTTTAGCAATTTGGGAAAAAATCAATTTAGATTTTTGTAAACCAAAATAAATTTTAATGGATTAAAGAATCAAACATAATATATAAACGACTATAAAAGCACAAAATAACCTCTAGATGGGAAATACTTGATAAGGTTAAAAAAGTTGAAAGAACTCATAAAAGAAAAGTTACAAATTTTATTAGATAACATTAAAATGTCCTGTCTGTAATGTTCCTTATTCCTACCCTGGGATAATTAAACAAAAATCAAGGGAGTTATGGAAGAGTGTAAACACCACCACAATCAAGAGTCAAAAGCTTTATTAGCTCTATTCACTTGTCAAAACTCACAGAACGCCGGGCGTGGTGGCGCACACGCTTGTAATCCCCGCGCTTGGAAGGCGGAGACAGGAGGATCGCGGAGGTTCGAAGCCAGCCTCGCTGGTTTAAGAGACCCTGTTTCCAAATAAAAATATAAAAATAGGTCTGGGAGTGCAGCCCAGAGGTAGAAGGGTTTCCAAGAACCCCAGTACCACCAAAAAAAAAAAAAAAAAAAAAAAAATTACAAAAAAAATGTAATAAAAAATAGCTGCTGAGAGCCAGGCAAGTCACAAAAGAGGAAATTTAAAGTGCTAAACAATAAAACATAAATTCATCAGTGTTTTACGTTCTGCCCATCAAATTAGTCTAAAACAAAGGGAAAATGGCAATACATGCATGTTAGCAATGGTGAGGTTTGGTAGGCTGAAATGGCTTCCAAAGACATGTGACATGTATGATAGATACATTAGAATCATATCTTGATTCTTGGAGCCTGTGAATGTCGCCTTATATGGCAAAAGGGTTTTGCAGATGGGACTAAATTAAGGATCTCGAGGTAGGGAGTCTATCCTGGATTATCCTCTGGGCGGGCCCTAAACATAATTACAAGAGTGTCCTTAGAAGAGGAAGGCAGAGAGGTTTGTCTCGTGATAGAGGAAGAGTAACAGCTATGACAACGGAGGCAAGAAGAGAGGGAAGGCCACGGGCCAAGGACTGTGGGTGGCCTTCAGAAGCTAGCCGGGGCCAGGAGGTGGATTTCCTTATAGAACTTCTGGAACGAGCCAGTCCAGCTGACCCTTGATTTTTTCTCAGTATAACTGATTTTGGTTGTCTGGCCTTAATAAGTCATGAGAAGAAAAAATCTGTGTTAAGGCTCCATGCGATATAATATAAATATTATACTAAAAGTATCAAGGTACCATGACCTTGACTACATAAAAATACATTGAAGGGGACGGACTGAAGGGATCTAGAACAATGGATGTGGAAGACCATTTTTCGTCATTGATCTGCCCTGACTTTTCAAAATTGTTTATGATGAGTGGGTGTCACTTTTAGAGTAAAAAAATTAAAATCAGTAACTGGAAACAGAGGGTAGAGGGGTTGGGTCTTGAGGCCATGATGACCGGGCCAAAGATGGACACCACTCATTGTAGCTTTCAGGGATCAACCTTGGTGGGATGGTCCTAATCTCCAATGTTGCTGGTCTCGTGGCAAGAGGAAAAAGAAGATCTCTGAAGTTCATCTCGCAGGTAATGAAATGCTCCAACCCAGAATGCCATGCAGTGCCAGCTTGTGCCGTCAGAGGGTCCAGCTCTCAGAAGCCTTTGTGCTTGGGTTAATGCTCTGCTGTGGCCTGCAGGGGATGCTCTTGGTGCCCGGCCCGGCTGCCCTGTTCGCAGAAGGAGCATCATTTCCCCATCTGCTGTGTGTGTTCCTCTGCTAAAGGCTCACAGGGAGCTCCTGAGAACCACCTTCCATTCAGTGGACGCCATCTCATCTGGAGGTTTCGTCTCCTCTTCTAGAGAAGGGCAGCCTTCAGCGGATGATGGACAAGGGGTACAGAAGGCCAGTCCTTTTATTTCAGGGCGGGTTATCCATGCCAGAGCTCCCCATTAAACCCAGGCCCTTGCTCAGCTCCACCCCCCGCCTGACATCCCTCCACCAATGAATGACCTGCACTCAGATCCCTCTCTTAAAATCTGCCTCCAGGGTACCCTCCGTGCACCCTGTGGGCTTGCTGAGTGTCCAGCTAAGGAAGGATGAGGCTCCAGGCAGTAGCATGGGGAGGTGGAATTTCTTTCTTCACGGGTACAAACAGGTTTCCCAAAGCCTGAGGAGGGAAAGTGGCTCACCAGGGTGTCTGCAAGGCCACAGGGATCACACTCATGATTTGATGGGTCACAGTCAACTCTCAAAGAAGGGACATGGGCAAGGAACTTAGCTGGGACCTCACTTTGATACAAGCTAGAGTGGTTTGGAAGAACATCTAGTCACAGTTTCTCTCTCCCCTACTCCCTGCTCGCGAGTCCTGATGGCCTCTGCCTTGGCCCCGCCTGTCACACTGCTGCTCTGTTTCTGTCTGTCCCTCTGTCCCTCAGGTTGCCTATCTCCCTGGTTACCTTTCAACAATGACTCCGAGCTCTTTTCCTCTAAGCTTCCTCTTTGTCTTCCACCCCATGGGCAACATCTACCGCTCTTTTGGGCTCTTCCCTGACCTTCTTCCTCTCCATCATCAGACGTGACTTTTAACTTTAAACAGCACCAGTCTGTTGTAGTTTAGGCTACACATTTAGACCATTAGCTCCTTGGAGTCCAGAACCTCTCGGCATCTCCAGGGCCCTACCCAGTGCCGGCTGGAGCAAGGCCTGGGCTGAACGTGGTGCGTGGACTCCCCATCCGTGCAACTGCCTTCTCTTCCTTGTATAGGGAGAGGCTGGAGAACCAAGACCCACATGCACCAGCCCCCTGAAGCCATGGCTCGGAATGAGACAGAAGCCAACTTTCAGTTACTTTGACTCTACTGGAGCAAGTTTTGCCAGTGAAACTCCCCGGTTCATCCTGGAGGCTGGTCAGCGTTTCGTAGGTGTTGAGAGACAGGACCGGGGCGCCCATGCCTAGCTAATGGGTGTCTGGAGAGTGTGGCTTTTTTCTGGAATGAGTGGTTGCACAGGGGACTTCTGACCCCAGCACCAGAAAGGAGCTGTGTCCCTGCGTTTGTGGAGGAGGAAGCACCTCTCTTGTTTTGGGTGTTGTTGTTGACTGTTGTTATGGGTCTTGTGGCTCTGTTGACCCTTTCAAAAGTTCTCTGAGCTGGGTGTGGTGGCGCACACTTGTAATCCCAGCATTTGGGAGGCTGAGACAGGAGGATCACGGTTCGAAGACAGCCTCAGCTACTTAGTGAGGCCCTCTGCAACTCAGTGAGACCCTGTTTCAAAGTAAAGAATAAAAAATAGGGCTGGAGGTGTAGCCCTATCACAGATAAGGACACTGAGGCTCTGGACAGGGACTGAATAGGACAACATCAGGGCCCAGACTGGGACCAGGACATTGACCTCTTGGCCGAGTCCTTCTCCATCCGCAGGAAATAAGCCTGCCATCACCACCCTCACCCTTCCCTGTGTCATCCCCTAGAATGACCCCCTTCAATGGGGGTGGTGGGGGTCGGTTCATTTCTCTAAATATTTGTACTTTAATATTTTACTGCTGATAACACGCAGAGGTGTGTGTGTGTGTGTGTGTGTGTGTGTGTGTGTTGTCCCATAGATTCAATTGTGGACAATAAGCATTAGATTTACAATGCCAGGAAGAGGCCAACATTCATCTTTGGCCTCTTCATTTGGGGGAATTTGTGTTCTCCATCCTGTCCCTCTCTCTTCCTTGAAGTTCTATTCTGATGGAGGGATAACAGGCACTGCTGGTACCCTGTCCATGTGCCCCCAGACTGTACCACTGTGGGGACTGTGGGGTGCATGCAGACCCAACAACTTCCAGCTGCCAGCCCTGGCATCTTTTTTTTTTTTTTTTGGTACTGGAGATTGAACCCAGAGACATCATACCTTTAAGCTACACCCCCAGCCCCATTTTACGTTTTATTTGGACACAAAGTCTCACTAAGTTGCTGATACTGGTCTCAAATCTGCGATCCTCCTGTCTCTGCCTCCCGAGTACTGGAACTATAGATGTGTGCCCCATGTCCAGCTTCCCTGAATCTTTTTTTATGTAAGGACTTCTTTGGAAGCTAAGGTTCTATTCTTCTCCCGCAGCTGGAGGTACCGGAGATTTAAATCCTCTTCTGACTAGATCAGTTTGTCCACCAATAGCAAGTGGGGCCTGTGTACAAACACCCCAGCTCCCTTGCCTCCCGTGGGCGAGCACTCTGTCCCGCTCAGCGCTATCCTCGGAGTTTTTCAGTGTCCCTGGGTTCCAGTTGCCTAATAGCAGTAACTCGTTTAACACACAGCATAACGACTGATTTCACTTCAGTTTCCCCATTTCACTCCCCAGGCCAGTATTTATCAGCATAACTTTCCAGTAAATAACTTGCTCTGCAATGCTTGTCTTGGGGTTTGCATATAGGTAAATAAGACAGAGAGGTCTTTCCCTGTTAGTAGGATGGAAAGTCTTCAGAAAAGGCTACGATCCCTGAAGAGGGTAGTTGAGGAAGCAGGTTGGCAAGAGATTTATAGGCAGAGTCCTTGCCAGAGCCTACTAAACTTTTCCCGCAAGCTGGGCCTTGTGGACCCCGGGCACCTCGCAGTCGTCCCTCCATGATGAGGCCAAATGAAACCCTTGCTTTGAGCTCCTTGTGCTATGACGCGGATGTGTTCCCTCCAAATCCAGTTGTTGCCAATAAGGCTTTTAAGAGGTGTCTAGGCCACGGGGGCTGCTTCCTCATGAGTGGAATTAGGACCTTATTTTTATTTTTTGGTACTGGGGGGTTGAACCCCGAGGCAGTCTACCTCCAAGCTACACTTCCAGCCTGAGTTTATTTTTTATTTGAAAATAGGATTTCACTAGATTACTGAAAGCCTCGCTAAGTTGCAAAGGCTGGCTTTGAACCTGCAATCCTTCCGTCTCAGCCTCCCATGTACTGGGATTCCAAGAATGTGGCACTATGCCCGGCTAAGGACTTTATAAAAGAGGTTTCGCACAGAGTTCAGTCTCTGTCCCTTCTACCTCCTGTTATGTAAGGACACGGCATTTCTCTTCTCCAGAGGATTTAGCCCTCATCAGACAACCAAACCTGCAGATGTCTCCACCTTGGATTCTCCAGGCTCCAGAACTGTTCAACATAAATTTCTACTCCTAGGGCACCTAGGCAGATACCCAAAGCACATGGGTTTTAGTAACATCCAATGTTTGATATGCTTGTATCCGTCACATTAAAGAGGGTGAATATCTAGCCTTTTGCCAAACCACAAATCCTTCAGAAAGGGACATAATGCTCAGAATTTCCCACCTGAGTCCCTCCATTTTGTCAAATGTTAAGTTTTACTTCGAGGACTCCCTCTTCCATTTGGCCAGGTTTAAAAATCTCTTGCAAATGAGCACAGGGCATGTGGTGACTTCTGTCCTCACAGAGCAAAGCCGTGTGGGGTGGACGTCCCGGGTGGCATGAAGGACGATAGCGCTTCACCACTCAACCCCAGGCATTTTCTTGCCTCTTTAAAAGAAGCCAGAGGGAAATTATAAGGATTTTTTTTTTTTTTAAAGAAAAGCCTGTTGGGCTGTCTACAGCGTCTTAGTCCTTGGCACCTCAGCTTCTCCACCCCCAGCCCTCAGCACATGGCAGGACCCAAGGCTCGGTCCCCAGGGCCTTGTCCTCTTACTCCTCGGCCACCTTTGGCTTGAGGGCTCTGCCCTGGGATCCAGTCTGGCGAAGAGTGACCAGCAGAGCAGAGAGAGCCGAAGTGACCCAAATATGCAGAGATAAGCCCCCAGTTTGTTGGTTTAGGGCTTGCTTATTCTCTAAATAAACTTTCCTGCTTCAAAAACTGCTCTTTTAACTGAAGCTCGGTATTTCCCTGTTACTCTATCCCAGGGGAGAAGCTTGTGTTTTTCTTTTTATAAATTTATATAAACTGTTCCCACACTCATACCCATCAGACACCAAGCTCTTTTGATCCCTCCTCCCTCGATGGGTGATGGAGGGTGGACGCTCAGGCTGGGATGGAAGTCGTGCATCCTCTTGGAGTCCCACGGGGTTCAGTGGGTGAGAGAGTTTTTGTTGCAATGTAGGAAAGCTGCGGGATTGTGGATGGGCAGTGCTCTGAGGTCACATAAGAACAGGTCACGCCACTCTAAAAGGTCAGTCACCCTGCCTCCATTTTAAGGACCAGGAAATTGAAGCACATTATGGATGTGTGTAGGGGGCGATTAGTCCACAATTGCACTGTGACAGAGAGGAACGGGAAGTCCAGCCACAATTTTCTCTGCCTCTCCATTGACAATGAAGGCGTGTGTAATTGTTTAAATTTAGAATGCCCTCCTACCCCTCACAGAACCAAGGTAGACATGTTGGAAGTGAGCTTGGTTGCTAAGGAGGAGTCTCTAGGGATGTGGCTCTGGGGCCGGTATAAGATCTCTCCTCCCTCTGCTTTCTCTCCTATTCTGGCCTCCATGATGTGAGAGTAGATCCCTTGTTCTCTCCTTCTTTCTGCTTTCCACTGCCTTGCTCTGAGCTCCACAGACCTGACCTAACATGGACCGAAATCCTCAAATCTCCAAAAAATGTGAGCAAATATATCTTTCCTCCTCTAAGTTGCATGTTCAGGTATTTTGGATTATAGCAGTTAGGATGTTGATCGAGACAACTTATTAACTGTATCAGTTAGCTATTGCCACATAACAAGTGACCCCCAGATTTATTGGATTCAAACTACTATTTACGTGGCTCCTGCTGTCTATGAGTTGAAAATTTTGGCTGGATAGTTCTTGTGCTAATCTCATCCAGGCTCGCTCATGATGAACCTGTCGTCAGCTGGGGTTTGATGACCTCATTCACATGATGCAACTGGCCAGTGTGAAGGAGGCAACCGGGCTACACAAGCTCTTTTTCTTAAGTGGATGATCCCAGGCTTACTTACTAAGTGGTAGGTAGCTGGGGCTTTTCCAAGAGCAGCAAGAGAGAAAATCCTAACGCTGTAGCACATTTAATGTCACTACTTGCCTTACATTTGCTGCTATCCCATTAGTGAAAGAACATCACCCAAGGAAACTCAGATACCACAGGTAGAGAACGATTTCATTGCTTGGTGATTAAAAAAAAAAAAGGCAAAGTCACTTTGAAAATGTGTTGATACACAGGGGAAGAAATTTGATCATGGTTACAAATAGCGCGGTGGCCACAGGCCACCGGAGGGGAGAGGACAGAGCCCAGGCATGGCCCCCTCCCCAGTCCAGCACCCCCATGCTTATCTGCACACATACTTGCTTACACACTCACTAAGGCTCACTCACAAATTCACACACATATTTGAACAGCTGTCATCACGTCCAGGGAGGGCTTTCTTGATAACAACATGCACTGGGTTCAATTTAAATTTTACAAAAAAAAAAAAAGTACCGTGGCCTTTTGAGGAGAGCCACAGCTGACTGGATGCCAGGTCACAGCTGCCTCTCTCCCCTCTAGACTGGGCGAGCTGCTGGGATGTCTTTGAGGCTGGGTACCAGGGACTTAGGGGAGCCTCCAGGGTTGCAGCTTCTAAGCCTCACCATGACCTCCAGTGTGTCCATGCCAGCTTGACAAGCACAGAAAATAGGGCAGCCCCTTGACCAGCCAGCAAGGGAGACCTGGAAAAAACTCCATCTTTGGCTGCCCGAGGCAGTGGAGGGATCAGGACAGAGATTCCTTCCGTTACGTAAGGTAGGTGAAATTAGTCATGAATATGAGAGTGCTTTGCAAACTATAAAGTGCTGAGCAGTTAAGAGGGCATGTTCACGGTTGGGACCACAGTGGAGGATTTGCTATCTTCTTAGAACGTAGTCACTGTGCATTCGGCCAGGGCCATCTCTTGGACAGTCAGCAAGGTACTGGGTACCCATTCCCCGGCTTGGCTCTGTGTGGTCTACAAGGAAAACAAGAGCTGTGGGCAAGGTTCTGGATTCCAGCCGTCAAGCGGGAAAGAAGAGGCCTTTCCTTGGACTGCTGTGCCTCCCTCAGGCCCTGCAGTAGTTTGGCGCTTAGAGAACGGCACTGATTGCAATCAGACAGTATCATGTTGGGTTATGATTAAAGTTGGCAATGAGACTCAACCAGCTTACGTTTACTATGGTTACTTAGCTTTACAGAAGTATACACGGATGGAGATTCAGGATGCCCAGTGCCTTCTCATTAGGAAAGCTGGCAGCTACCCAAGAACACGGCTTTCTTGGCCTCCTGGACCACATGGCTGTTGTACTGGGAGCCAAGGTGCCTGTGGGTCACCTTGACATGGAGAAACCACAGCTTCTGCTTCCGAACAATTTATGCTTTGAGTTGGGCAGGCCCCAGCTCCACAGGGCAACTCAACACTTCCTAATGATTCTGTAGCTCCTCAGGAACAGGGTAGGGAGAAGAGCAAGATGAAGGGCATCCCCACGGGCACCTCGGCCAGACCTGCTGCTGACCCTCCACACTCATGGATGTAGTCCTTGCCATTGCTGATTCTTGCTGTCTCTGGGCCTCCGCTCATTCTGATTCACAGGCAAAGGTGGAATCCAGGCAGACAAAGGAGGCTGGGTTTAGGCTTCCAAAGTCGGTCAGAGCCCTCAAACGAGCCCTTTCTGAAGCAGTTGTCATGGAAGGCGTGAATTCAAGCTTGCCAGAGCCAGGCTTTGTTGGGACATAAAAGGGCTTTCTAAATTTCTCAAAGCATCTTTAAAGATTGGGCAGGCTCAGCAACGTCACACTCTAACTCGTGGTTTATGGACATGTGAACTGTGTGCTACCTGCCGGGGTGGGAGTGGAAGTCTTTGGTAGACTCAGCATGGTTAGAGGAATGGGGACTGGGGGTCGCACCCTGCTCCTTGGCCTCTCTCGAGGTGGACATCCAGGCGGCCTGGGTGTGTGCGGCTGATGGCCACAGTCTAGAAACTCCAGGGCAGAGGGGAGCTCCCTGCTGGGCTGCCCACCTGTAGAGGAGGCAGAGCCTTCCTGCAGAGCGGCCTGTACACGCAGGGAACGCTCGTGATGGGGCGGAAAGAGCGCCAGGCTGAGTAAGCTCTGAGACAGACCCCAGCTTCTCCTGGTCCCTGTTGGGTAGAGATGAGATCTGGGCAAAAGGTTGTGGTCCCTAGAGAGGGTAGGGAAGGGCCTGAGAGGCAGCGTGCCACCTGGGGAGTCACTGTGATGTAGGCAAGGGGGCTCCCCATACCATCCATGCACTTGAGCAATGGGTGCCCCCTCCCAGAGCTGGGAGCCCCCAGGGCGGCTAAGACTGCTTCTCAGAGGCAGCAGCTCCCATCGTGGAACCCGGTGCCCCCTGGGAGTGACTGGGCCAGATCTCTGATTTGCATCCAGATTGACTTCTTACCTTCTTAATTCCCCATAAACCCCTGGAGCCAGCCCCAAGTCCCCAAAATGGCCAATTTAAAGAGGCGCCTAATAGCCGATGTGTTATTTTCCTCAGCAACAAATTAAGTTAATGAACGAAGCCTGGCTATCCATCTTCTCCGAGCCAGCTGGGGCGTGGGAGGCCACGGCGCTGTCACGAGCCGTGCCACGCTTGCTCTCGTTTTCCTCTCTGATCAAAACAATGTTTTCTCTCCTCTCTGCCTTGGAGTTGGGAAGGGCGGGCACTGCTGTGGTGGTGATCAGTCCACCCTCCAGGTCCCCAGAGACTCTAGTCTGGTGGAGAAAAGCTAATCATTCTTGGCCTCGTGATTAGTTAATAGGAGAAGCCCATCTGTTCCCCACAGTGCTCAAATCTATGTCCTCTCCTCTGGACAGGGGTGGGAGGGGGCTCCAGACCCCCAACCCTCTTCATAGCCCTGAGTTCTTCCTACCTAAACCCAAGAGGTCCCAAACTCAGACCATGGCCAGCCTCCTTTTTAAACATGCTCTTCTCTACAGACCGGCTCAGACCAATCTTACACCTTCCATGGCACCCCATTTTTTCCTGAATAAACTTAATTGTCTTATCCTGGCATCTTCATTTTTAACCCTGATTTCCTTCCGCAGATGTTATGTTCCAGATTTTTTTTTTTGCATCCCATTTCATCCAATGTGCCTGCCTTAAGCACTAAATTGGTAGTTAGCCACATCTGTGTTCTGCTTTTTCTTGTTCCCTTGCCAGGGAGACCTTTCTCTCCTTCTCTACTTAAGCAGACACTACATCCTTCAGAGAACTGTTGAGACTAGGAATAAGAAAATACATGAGTCCTGTTCCATAGGAAAGTGAGAGGGTGAGGGTAGAGGGGTGGAGAGAGAGAGAGAGAGAATTCTCAGGGTTCCACCAGTTAGCTCTGCCTGGCTGGACACCCCAGTTTAAGCTACATTGGAAGGCAAAGTTGTCATTTGAAAGAGCCATTCTGGTCATTGTCTTACAAGCAAAGATAAAACTGGAAATTAGAAGGATGCGACACAGTTGTTGGAAGTTGGACACAGAATGCCTAAATCAAAACCTGGTGCGTTTAATGCTGCTGAACTGCATAATTAAAAATGGCAAACTGTGCCAGGTGTGGTGGTGCACGCTTGTAATCCCATGACTTGGAAGGCTAAGACAAGAAGAGAGTAAGTTCGAAGCCAGTCTTAGCAATTTAGTGAGGGCCTCTGCAATTTATGAGACCTGTTTCAAAATAAAAACTAAAATAGGGCTGAGGACATAGCTCAGAGATAGAATGTCCCTGGGTTCAATCCCCAGTCCCCCCCCCCTCACAAAATAAATTTTAAATATTGTATATTTTTTATCACACTTAATAAAAATAAAATGAAATATCTATGTATCATGAAAAACAAAAACAATACTAAAACCAACCTGGAAAAGCATAATTTTTGGGAATTTGGAGAGGGGGGTGGTCGAGGGAAAAACTTCTGGGTGACTTTGACAAATAATCTTAGCAGTTTTCCAAGACTCAGGGTCCTGGCACAAATTCATAACCTGGATTGGACAGAAGGCAGTTTCTGGGAGAGAGAAATCAAGCATCTGGACAATTTCTCTGAACACCCCCTCTGGCACTAGACTGCTGTGCCTGCTGCTTGGCGGGTTTGGGCCAGGACAGGCAGGGTCTGCGGAGAAGCACGCTGGGTATGAAGGTCAGGCTCGTCCTGCTTCCTACTGGGGCGGTCAGTTAAGCCAGAAGGCCTGGAGGAAGTACAAAATTGTGGAAATCGTCCAACTTTCTCCCAGTGAGGAGAAATAAGCGCCATCCTTGGCTCCTCCTACCGGGAGGAGGACACACCCTTTCCTCCAGGTATTGCCTTCAGCTGGTGGTCGCACCGAACCGGCTAGGCCCTGAGCCAAGGCTTTGGGAACAAAGATGGTGTCCGTTTTGAGAGAGCTGGGGTCAGGTGGAGCAGAGGTCTCACTGTCTTCGGGGACCTTTGGGAATTTGAACTGTGGTTGGAAATATCATTTGCGGATTAGAGTTTCTGGGGGAAGCCAGGAATTGTCTGTTTTTCCAAAACATACCAAAGTCAAGCCTGTAGTTTCTGAGCGGGCTTTACCATCGGCCGGAAATGGGATAGGTCCCAGCGACCTGGAGGAGGTAAGATACTTAACCCATTCATTGTCTGAGGCCCCCTTGCTCCATAAATCAAAATAAACTGGTTTCAACCCCCCAGCTCTGTGGCTTTGGATGGTCCAAAGCATTCCCTAAGTGATCCTTTGAGGGCTCTTTTTCTTAGGGTGTCTTTAGTCCTAGTTTCTGCACCCAAACATCTAACGCGTAGTTTGTCCTTTTTTTTTTTTTTTTTTTTGGTACTGGGATGGAACCCAGGGACATTGTACTTCCAAGCTAGACTCCCAGCCCTATTTTTTTTTTTTTTTGTTTTTTCTTGCAGTTCTTGGGTTGGAACCCAGGGGCATTCTACCTCCAAACTACATCCCTCGTCCTAGTTTTTATTATTTATTTATTTATTTATTTATTGGTGGTACCGGGGTTCCTGGAAGTCCTTCTACCTCCGGGCTACACTCCCAGACCAATTTTTACATTTTTATTTGGAAACAGGGTCTCTTAAGCCAGCGCACGTGGCTGGCTTCGAACCTGCGCGATCCTGTCTCTGCTTCCCAAGCGCAGGGATTACAAGCATTCGCCACCACGCCCGGCTTATTATTTATTTTTGAAACAGGGTCTCACTGAGTTGTGGAGGGCCTTAATAAGTCGCTGAGGCTGGCTACGAACTGCAATCCTACTGTTTCAGCCTCTCAGATGCTGGGATTACAAGTATGTCCTTTTTTTTTTTGGTCTTTTTATTTTTATTTATTTATTTACTTTTTGCGGTTCTAGGGATGGAACCCAGGAGAATTGTACCTCCGAGGTAAATCCCCAGCCTTATTTTTTCGTCTATTTTTTTTTACTTTTTTTTTTTTTTGGTGGTATTGGGGTTCCTGGAAACCCTTCTACCTCCGGGCTATACTCCCAGACCTATTTTATACTTTTTCTTTGGACACAGAGTCTCTGAAGCCAGCGCAGCTGGCTTCGAACCAGCATGATCCTCCTGTCTCCGCCACCCAATCACAGGGATTATAAGTGTGCACCACGACGCCCGGCTTTTTTTAACTTTTGAAACACTGAGTTGTGAAGGGCCTTGCTAGGTAGCTGAGGCTGTAGACGATGTGACCCTCCCGTCTCAGCCTCCAGAATCCTGGTATTACCACCATGCCCGGCTTGTCCTTGTGTTTAAAACATGAGCATGTATTTATTTATTTATTTTTTGGTGGTACTGGGGTTCCTGGAAGCCCTTCTACCTCCTTTCACTGTTTTCCCCCACACTGGATCCTATCTTGCATCCCATAGTTCTGTTACTCTTACAAAAAGTTTGAGGGTTCTTGTAACAACTTCAACTCATCTTAAAAGCTCTCCTCTTTTCTCTCTCCTTCTCATATTCCCCTTTCTCTCCTCTCTGTCTTGGGAGCCAACAGCTCCTCTCGTTTTAGTGAGGTACTCTCCCTCCTTCTCCTAAGATGGAGCATCTGCCGCCAGCCAGCCATTGGCTCGGTTCTAGCACAACAGGCAATCCTTCCAGACCAATAGAATGCTCTCCTGGAGAGAACTTCTGAGCAGTGCACATCTCTCCATCTGCTTCAATTAGAGATGATTTAGCTGAGTTGTAGAGAACTATTTTATTGCAAATCGGCCAAATTACCATCTCTGATGGATAGGGATTTAAAACGAATAGAAATAATTAATGGTGCAAATGTTTGAGATACAGCATTCTCAAATCATCAGATCAAAAACAGACAAAAAGGGTTAACGTGTGAAACCCATCCAAGTGGTTTTTAAGCTCATGTTCGTCAAACTTCAACGTGTACAAGATCCCCTGGGGATCTTACTAACTGAAGACTCTGATTTAGCCAGACCACAGTGGGAATGGAGACACTGCATCTCTCCCCAGCTCTCAGGTACTGCCCACGCTGCTGACCCACAGACCAGGTTTGGATCAGCAGAGGTGTAGACTAATGGGTTTCAAAGTAGACTGCTATTGGAATGACCTGGGGAAACTTCAAAAACACTGGTGTCTGGACCCACCCCAACCTTCTCACGTAACCGAGAATGGCTAGGCATGAGTTTTCCAAAAATGTTCCAGGGATTTTAAGGCATAGATTCAGTTGATGACCATGTGGAATAGAGAATATTAACCACACGAATTAATATTTGATCTTAACGGTAGCCCTGGAGTCTGCACGGAGATGGATGGATGGAAAGCACAGCCCCTTCCTAAGGTGGAGGCCAAGCGCCACATTCCAGGCAGTCCTCACGGGTTCTGGGGAGAGCTGGCAGGAGTTGGCTCTTGGGTGGCCCTGGTGGCAAGTGCATGGCCTTATATCTAATGCCAGTTCAAAAGGATATGCGAATCAATAAAGTGGCGAATTGGGCTAACATAAAAAGATTAGGAAATAAAGTAAAATACGTCTTGACTTGTCATGAAGTCTACTTTTATGAGATTGGGGTAGAACTAAGCACTGTAGACAGGGCTGGCAGCAGAGACGCTAAGATGTGTTTTGCCACCTAGTCCCCTTGAACGGTAAAAGATCACATTTTTGAGCGGCAGGAAATTGAATGGTAAGATACGATAGCATCAACTAATAAAATATTAGAACAAATTAGACACAGTGAGAATAATGCTTATGATTAAAACAGTGTTGATGATTCATTCAACTCTGAGGTTGAATATGTGAAATAGCCAGTATTTGATCTTATGACCTATAAAAGTGACAGCTTCCTATGGCTCAAAAATAATATGAAAAAAATAGATATAATGACAAAGGAAAATAGGATTAAAAGTTAGGGATCAGTCTGGAGAAAACGTCCCTGGGCCTGTGTGCATAGATAAGCTGGTGCTCACCTATTTGTCTTTTTCAGCTGGGTCTTCCTCAGGCAGGATTCAGGGCAATAGATTCCCCAGGGCAGAAAGCTCTTGGCCCTGGCCATCTGGACCCCAGCGCTATGTTTTGAGATAACCTGCCAGGATCCTTCTCTGCTCTCAGAGAGCATCTCTACTTGTCCCCCCGCCCCATAGGTAGCAAGTCATTTAGTTCGATGCCTTGGCAGACAGCCTGCAGAATGCCAAAATCCTTATTAGAGATTTGTAGGAGGGCACTGCCAGCCAACTCTGCAAATTAAATCCAATCTATTAAGCATTCATTAAAAGCCTCCTCTGTGCCAGGCCCTGTAAGTAGGTGCTAGAGATACATGAAGTAAACAGGCCAGTGGAGAATGATGTATCCCAGGTCTGGTGGGCTAGGGCCTTGGAATGGCGTGAGGGAGTGTTGTAGATTGGGGGTCCCCAGAAGGAGACTGAGGGTGAGCGTGCGGATCTTTTTGGGGATCTTCTGGGATCAAACTCTGTAGAGGGGAGAAAGCAGGACCAGGCACTGAGAGAGGCTGCACTGCGGTCTCAGCAGGGGACTCTGTGGAGCGTACACGGAGCTCTGGTTGGGCTGGCGATCCACAAGTTCTCAGATTGCAGTGAGTGTACCCAGTCTTGCTCCCTCGGCAGTCCATCATTGAAACAACGCACAGAAGGAAATAGATTATAAGTACAGTTGGAAAAACAACTAGAGAAAAACCCACGTGTGGTATAAAACTTTGTATGTCTCCGTAATGACGCGTTAACAATTCAGGTCCAGCAGTGGATCCAATAATTTGAGAGGCGACGCTGAACACAGATGACACAGACAAGCGCCGTGAAATATGAAATTGCTTTCGGGAATTCATGCTGGATAGAAGGGATGCACACAAGCTGTGATGCTGAAATTGAGTTGGGGGTCGCGAAGGAGGCAAACACTAGCCAAGCTATTAAAGGCCTATTTATTATTTACTTATTTATTTATTTATTTATTTATTTATTTATTTTTGGTGGTACTGGGGTTCCTGGAAGCCCTTCTACCTCTGAGATACACTCCCAGACCTATTTTTTACTTTTTTATGTGGAAACAGGGTCTCTTAAGCCAGTGAGGCTGGCTCTGAACCAGTGCGATCCTCCTGTCTCCGCCTCCCAAGCGCGGGGATGACAAGCGTGCCCACCACGCCCAGCCTTAAAGGCCTCTTTACAACTGGCACCTTTGGGCGAGGTCTGCCAGCTGTGGGGAAGGGTCCGATGACCCAGCAGCAGATTCACGCAGCAGCAGAGTCCCGCAGCCAGCAGAGTCGGTTAGCAGAGCCACTCAGCAGAGAAGTAAGGGTATTTATCTTGGGGTGCAGCTAGTGGCGCGGGAATGCTGGTCCTCTTGCGACATCTGGAGTGTACCCCATGATGTTGGGAGTCTCGCAACATCTCTGCTCTTGCTTCTGGGGTTCCGCCTCCTGTCCCCACTGTGGTCTTGCGGGGGAAGGGAGGGACCTGACCTATCACAAGCATCATAAAATGTGAAAAGAATGTATGATTCCTGTAGGCAACAAAGTCACAGGTATCGCAAACACTACTGTGAATCGTTATTTAAATTAATAGTTGAAGGAAGTGCTAAAATGTTAGCTAACTTAACTAAATATTAGTTTAGTCAAATGTTAGTTTTTTTTCTTTTCCTCATCCAAGTTCAGAAAGCCTCTGTATTCTGGACACATTCACCCTGGGGACATCAGGTTTCTCAGCAATCCCTAGAGAGGCAGAAGCCAGCAAGGCTGAGGACCACTTGGGTCAGAAGTCAAAGAACTCATGCTATAGGTAGGTGTCTTGTGAGAGTCTCTGATAGTTCCCATCCTTCCATCACTATAATTTTTTCTTCTGGCATTCAAAACACCTTTTTTTTTCAGTGCTGGGAATTGAACCTGGGGCCTTAAATATGCTCGTCAAATGCTCTACCACTGAGCTACATCCCCAGCCCCATCAAGGCCTTTCTTTGTAATCTGATATCATCCCAACCAGGATGAGGGTAATAAATAGTCTTAAGAGTTAATTTCTTTGCCTGAAATGCTTAGCATTAATTACCTAGAGAACCATCCTTTAGGCAGGGTTTCCTGATGGGTAGAATGAAAATCTTTGGGCAAGAATGGAGTTAGGACTCAGATCTCTAGAACAGGCTACTCTGTCGGGAGAGTATGGGAGCCCAAGGCACATCTCTACCACCAATATCCAACATGGGTCATTGTTCAGAGAAGTAAGCTTTCCCTTTCTTGTGCCAGTTTATAATGTTTAACAGGGTGGTACTGACTTCAGAAAATGGCCTAATTTTATATTTTCCAAACCTAGAGTGACACAGTGACTCATTCTTGTTGTATACACTCACGCCCTGGCTGTGGCTTCATGGTGGACAGAGTGTATTCGCTAACCCTGTGACTTTGGGCATGGTCATGTGACTTGCCTTAGCCAATGGGTTGTTAGCAGACAGGGCACAAATAGGCTTAAAATGTGCCTGTGTGGTTTGGACTTGCCTCCCAGTGCTCCTGTTTTTGCCTTGGGGAGAGCATCCCTGGGTAACTCCGAGAAAGGAAGACATGGAGATGCATGAAGTGGCTCTGGGCTGGCCTGTGGCTTGGAAGCAGGACCAGCCAAGCCAGGCTTGGATGAGCCAGACCAGCCAGCTTGCAGATGTGTGAGCCTGAGAATTGATGTGTGCTCTTAGGTACCACTGATTTGGGGAGATGAATTTATTTTTTGCAGCATGATTCCAGATAAAGCTGACTAAAATACCTAAAAATATAATATTTTCAAGGTTTTCTAGTTTATAATAAATTGGTATTTTAATTTATATTTCACATATTAGAGATACATATTAATTTACTTAAGTCCAGTACTTTTTCCCTAGATGCTGGTGGTTGCTTAGCATATTATTGTAGATTGGACACAAATAAGCTAATGTAACTCGGGGTAAATGGTGGGGTGGTGATGAGGTTCAGTGGGGAAGGCATGAGCTGGCGTGTAGGTAGGACAGTCCTATAATCCCAGTACTTGGGAGGCTCAGATAGGAGGGAAGATTACAGGTTCAAAGCCAGTGCCTAGTTACTGAAAAAGACCTATTTCAAAATAAAAAGTAAAAGGGGCTAGGGGTGTAGCTCAATGATAGAACACCCCTAGGTCTAATTTCTAGTACCACATTTTTTTTAAAAAAGGCTATGAAATGTTCAGTTAAATTCAGTGAATAGTTATAGAGCTCCTATTATTTGCAAGGTAATTTTTTGTGAGGGGTACTGGGGATTGAACCCGGGGTATTATAGGTATTATAGTTCTTAGCTAACACCCCCAGTCCCATTTTTTTTTTTTTAAATTTGGAAACAGAATCTCTAAGTTGCTGAGGCTGGCTTCAAACCTGCAATCCTACTGTCTCGGCCTCCTGCGTTAGGAGTGTCAAACACATTTCTGGCTTATAGTTACTATAGATTTATTAGGGCATAACCTCATCATAAGTTAAGGAACATCTGTATACTCTAAATCATTCATTAACAATTACAGCCTCTTTCTCCTAGGCCAGGCTGACTTTCTAAGAAATCACAGACTTTCCCCGTTGCTAGCCGTGAAGGCACCCTCAGCTAGGCTCTGCTTCTTCCAGGATTTTTTCACTTGAAGGTTCTCAAGCTCTTCTAAGCAACCTCCACGATCTATCTAAACTATGCACTCCCTGGGAAGTCCTGGTTCTCTTTCTCATCTTACTTGACGCTCAGCCCAAGACAGTTGCAAATGAAGTAAAAAGCCAGACAATCCACTAGATATTAATCCTAGGATTAATATCTATCTGAATATACGGGAGATTCAGAAAATAAAAATGGCTCATACAAGGCAGAAATATATTTCTTATTCACATCAAACTTTGGGCGGGCTGTCCAGAGTTGGCTTAGTGCTCCATGGGGTCAGACACTCTGGGACCTTCTATCCTGCTGCCCCGCCAACTGTGGCCTGGGCCTCTTGTCTAGATGGAGCATTCACATCCAGGTTACAGGATAAAGACAAGCAAAAGGTCTATCACTGTTGTTTTTCATGTGGAGACAGTGTTTCCACGAGCTGGACCCCAAGCATATTGCTTCTTTCAGCCCTGATTTAGGTTGGGAAGGTACATTCTCCATTTTGAGTAACCATGTCCAGGTAAAACTTAGGGGATCTAAAACAACAGAAGAGCCGGGCGTGGTGGCGCACACTTGTGATCCCAGCATTTGGGAGGCTGAGACAGGAGGATCGTGGTTCACGGACAGCCTCAGCTATTTAGTGAGGCCCTCTGCAACTCAGTGAGATCCTGTTTGAAAATAATTAAAAAAAAAATTAGGGTTGGGGATGTTGCTTGGAGGTAGAATGCCCCGGGGTTCCATCCCCAGTACAGCAAAACAAAACAAGAAAGAGTAAATATTGGCGATGACTAGACCACAAATAAACTGTGACATGCAGTTGACATGACCAACATCTATTTCTTACTCAGGAACCTCTGCTGACAGGTGCTTTGCCATCACCACAGGGCCCCAAGACAGCTGTACCAGGAAGAGGGAGCGTGGAGATAGAGCGCTGACCCCTCAATGCCCACAGTTGACGTACGTCGGTTCTGTTCTCAGCCCCCTGGGTCAGAATCAGTCACGTGTCTCTACCTAACAAGGAGTCTGGGAAAGGTGAGCATATTACGTCTGCCGGATTGGTTAAAACTTGAATTCAGTTATGACATTGTGTATGTGTATATGCATACACAAGGATGAATTGCTAATACAAGTTGAAAAGTGTGTGTGTGTGTGTGTGTGTGTACGTGTGCACATGCTCGGGTGGGGTTGAACCAGGGCCTTTTGCGTGCTAAGGTCCTGCTGCCACTGGGATATGCCGTCAGCTCCACAAATTGAAGTTTTGACTGAGCACTTGGTCAGCGATTAACTTTCTCCCCCCCCCCCCACTGGCTTATCTGTGACTTGGAACCCCAGCTTCTTTCTAGCCCTGACTGCCCACTTGTGCTTTTCTCTGTGTATCCACCATTTTGAAGAAATGGGTGCCGAGGCTAGATTTTTTCCATTTGACACAGAAGAGGCCTCTTTTAAACAACAATAAAAATAGCCTCCATTTATGTTGCTGGATTTTTCCCCCCTCCTTTGTTTAGCTGAAGGAGCCAATTAGACAAAGTGTGTGCTTTCGGCGCCTGGTCTGTACTCACTTTAAGATTTAATCAGCCTTCTGCACTTGCAGCATAACTGCCTTCTAATATCAAGTTAATATATTGAGATCCACCCAACCTACCACTCCCAAGGGTGGCTTTGTTTGAAGGCAAGTTATAATTGAATTTCTAAATAACCACCAAGCTTTCAGGTACCAAAATAAACACTCTCTAACAAAAACTTGCCCTGGAGTCTTTGGTTCATTTATGTTTACTTTAAGAAAAAAGAGAATTTTAGACTTAAAAAAAATATTAGCTGAACTCTCTGATATACCTTTCAAAACTACTGACCAGCATCCCTTATGTTTTGAAGGCACTCGAAACTGAAAACCTAGATTTGCAAATAAGGCAAACAGGCAGCTAATTATCCACTGAAGCACTCCTTTCTTTGCTTTGTAGGAAGTTACCTTTCAGACTCCTTGAGTCCTTAGGCTCTTTGGTTGCTCAGGGATGCTCACTGTCTGCAGAAGAAAGTTTAAATGCTTCTGCCTCTGTGACGTGTCTCCAACATCCTAGTGAACCTTTTTCCCTTCCCCCACGCAAGGGCTCCCTCCATTCATCAATCCCATCCTACAGGAGGCCTCTTGAAAATGTGCTTGATATTTAGTGCCTGGGGTTTTGCTGGGGCTAGTCCCTCCACCTGGAGTGCTCTGCACCAAACCCTCTACTGAAACTCTCCCAGATCAAGAGTATCTTCTAGCTCCTGGTAGCTGTGTTAAATGGCACCTTTGCCCCCATAACACCCGGGGTCATTTTCATTATTAGGTTTCCTTAAGAAACCTAATAATTTTGCATCAGAATAATTGCTGTTCAGCTTCATGGTTCCTGTTTCTCCTCCATCTTTGGTTCCTGTGAACATTTTTTTGAGTAACCATTATCCTAGAGGACCTGAGAATTAGACATCCAGCACAGATTAGGATCTCAGGAATACTGGGGTACAGATCTGATGCGGTATTGAAGAGAGAAGAGGAAATGGAGCGATACACTCACTTTAGAAAGAGCATCAAAAGACATCATGCAGAGAAAGCGCCACGTCTTCTGAGCCCTGGTCTGTGTCACGACTGGTTTATGATGCTTGTGATAAGATTTGAAAAGGGGACGGCGCTTCCAGCTTGGGAGAAGTCTCCTGGTGGAGACTAAGCAGGAATTTGGACACCCGTGGTCCCAGAAAAAGGATGTGTGAGATGGTAGAGAAGAGTTTGAACAAAAGCAAGGAAGTGGCTTCTTTCCCTTAACGTGTTTTCAAGGTTCATCCATGTCACAGTAGCTGTTGCATTTAATGTCTTTTTATTGCTAAATAATGTTCTATTATATGGATATACCACATACTCTTTATCCATTCATCAGTTGATGGACATTTAGGTTGTTTCTGCTTTTTGAATATTAGAAATACTTCTGCTGTGAACATTCATGTACAGGCCTTTGCGTAGATGTATATTTTCACTTCTCTTGGGTGGAATTGCTAGAGGTCTTGGTTTCTCCATGTTTAACCTTTTGAGGAATTGTCAAACTGTTTATAAAGTGGTTGCACCATTTTTACACTCCCACCAACAGAATGTACGTGTTCCAAATTCCCATCTTCTTGCCCATGTTTATTATTACCAGTCTTTTGATTATAGCCAGCCTCATAGGTACAAAGTGGTACCTTGGTATAGTTTGACTTACATTTCTCTAACTAGTGATGTTGAGTATCTACATTTTCTTATTGGCCAACTCATGTATCTTCTTTAGAGATATGCCTCCTTAGATCCTTTGCCAATATTTTAGTTGGGCTATTTGTTCTTTGAGAATTGAGTTTTTCTTCATAGTCCTTCATCAGCTCTATGGTCAGCTCCTGTATCCTCTTTAGAGATATGTCCCTTCAGATTCTTTGCCTTTACTGTAATTGGGTTATTTGTTTTCTGATTATTGACTTTTTCTTTATATTCCTTCCTCAGCTGTATGGCTAATGTAGCTATTTCTCATTCCATGAGAAATTCATTTCACTTTGTTGGTGGCAGCATTGATTTAGTTTCCATTTTTGAAAAATAGTTTTACTGAAGCTGGGCATGATGGTGTACACTTGTAATCCCAGCATTCAGGAGGCTGAGACCGGAGGATCATGGTTCACGGACAGCCTCAGCTACGTAGTGAGGCCCTCCACAACTTAGTGAGACCCGGTTTCAAAATAAAGAATAAAAAATGGGACAGGGGGTGTAGCTCGGAGGTCAAATAACCCTGGGTTCCATCCCCAGACCTGCCAAAAAAAAAAAAAAAGTTTTACTGAATATATGATTTTCGGTTGGCAGTTCTTTTACTCTTGGCCTTTTGAATTCACCCCACTGCCTTCTGGCTGCCATCATCTCTGTTGAGTCAGCCGTCTCTCTTACCGACATTCTTTGTGCGTGATTAGCCCCTTTCTCTTACTGACTTTCTCTACTTTTGCCTCTCAACATTTTGACTGTGATTTTGTACCTACATATGAATTTCTTTATGTTTGTCCCTCTCAGGGGAGTTCATTGAACTTCTTGGATATAGCGATTAATGCCTTTTACCAAATATCCATTCACAACTTGAGTATGATTTTTCCTGCTTCTTCTCTTTCCTTTCCTTCCACTGCTTTCGTTAGACACGGTCCTTGCGCTCAGTAGCACTCTCATCTCTCTGAGTCTCTGCTCATCCTTCTTCATTCCTTCATTCCCTCTTCTCCGGGATGCACAGTATCTATTGATTCACCTGTAAGTTCACTAATTTCTTTTTATACTGGGGATTAAATCCAGGGGCATTCTACCTCTGAGCTACACCCTCAGCCCTATGTTTTATTCTTTACTTTGAAACATTCTCACTAAACTTTGGAGGGCCTACGTAGCCGAGACTGGCCACAAGCCTGCCATCTCCAGTCTCGGCCTCCCAAGTACTGGGATTGCAAGTGTGCACCGCCACGCCCGCCTACTTCACTAAGTCTTTATTTTGCCAATTCACATACACTGCTGAGCCCTCCTAGAGCATTTTTCCTTTGGGGTATTGTGGTTTTTATGTTTATAATTTCTATTTGATTCTCTCTAGAACTTTCCACTTATTTATTGATATTCTCTATGGCTAAGACATTTTCATCGTAACTTCCTTTCATTATTTAAGAGCTGGCTTACTTTAGTTGTTTGAACATATTTATAGTGGCCACTTTGAAGTCTTTTTCTGCTATTTTTATCATCTGGGCCATTTCAAACGTAATTTTTATTTACATTCTTGTTGCTTTTCCTTTTATGTATAGGCCATTCTTTTCTGCTTCTTGGTGTAGCTTAGAAACTATTGCAGAAGCTGGGCATGGTGGCGTGTGCTTGTAACCCCAGTATTTGGGAGGCTTAGGCAGGAGGATCATAGGTTCGAAGCCAGTCTCAGCAGCTTAGTGAGGCTCTCAGCAATTTAGTGAGACCCTTTTCACAAATAAAAAAAAAATATATATATATATATATATATATATATAAGAATAGGTCTGGGGGTATAGCCCAGAGGTAGAAGGCCCTTGGTTTCCACCTCTAGTACCACACATTTTTTTTTTTTTGTAGAAAAGTGGATGTTTTAGAAAAAAAAATGTAGCGACCCTGTCAATCCTCTTTTCTTCTTGTCTCAGGGTTGATATTATTGTTGTCTGCTTGATTGTCTATTTGTTTAGTGACTTGGCTCAACTAACTTTGTGAATGTCTATTTCCCTTGTAGTTTATAGCTTCTGATACTCTTATTCAGATTTTTACTTTCTTCATTTGTATTTCTCTCTCTCTCCCTCTCCTTCTCCCTCTAACCCTCCCTCCCTCCTGCCCTCCTTCCCTCTTTCTTTTGGATTGGACCCAGGGGCATTCTACCTCCAAGCTATACTTCCAGCCCTTCTAAGTTGCTAAGGGTCTCACTAAGTTGCTGAGGCTGGCCTCAAACCTGTGACCCTCCTGTCTCAGTCTCCCAAATACTGAGAATATAGGTGCACACCACCACGCTCATCTTTGTTTTTATTTTTGGTCTGGTTATCTGAGGATCACTCTTAAGTTGACATGAGCTACCTATCAGCCCACTCTTGTGTCTAGACTCCCTTAGACTATTAGATCTTACCTCCCCTTCCTTTTAGAGAAGAACGTGTGCGTATCTTGGAGGCTGGGAGACTTGGAGGTCCAGGGAGTTCATGTTTTTGTCCTGCATTCAACCAGAGACCAGCTCAGAAGTTCCCTCTCTGATCACTTCCCAAAGGGCACAGCCTTGGGAGTGCATGCGTTTGTCCCAGACTTCCAGGGATATGTGTAGTTTTATTTTTAAGCCTAATTTCCTGGGAGTTCCCCTGGGTCATAGTAGTGTATTAGTTCACCAGTGTTTCATCCGCAGTTGTACTTAGACCCCTTGTGCCTCTGAGAGTGAAGCTCTTTTGTTAATGAATCTGTGTGGCTTGGGGATGGCTTACGAGTCTGGCTCTTCTCCAGGCGTGATTGCTCCTGAGTGCGTGCAGACCGACGCATGTGCTCCGTCTTCTTGACCCCAGGGCCAGCTGGGATCCCCGGAGGGTTCTTCTTGGCTGTCGTTTATGCTATTCATTTCTGTTAAGTTTCTGGCCACTCTGCTGTCCCACTGATGGTGATGCTACCAGCATCTTGGAGCTGGCAGTGCCCTTGCAGTGACCCTTCACCCAAGTCTCCCAGTTTTCAACAACACCGTAGGCATGGAATTTTCCCTATTGTGGGGAAACAATGGAATTGCCCACTGGCGCTCCCAGGAAAACGCAGAAGGCAAAAAAGTGACTGTTGGCATCTCCTGAAGGTGAACGTGGGACTTCCCTCTCAGATGGCGCACCTCCTCTATACCACAAGTCCAATGGGAAGTCCAGTTAAGAGGACAGTGGGAGACCGCTGGGACGGGTTCTCTGGCGGTCCCACTTGTGAGGGTTCTTTCAGTGTGATACACTTCCAGCCTCTCTCTGCCCCTTTGTGCGTCCTGTCTCAGGGGAGATGGACTAATGCTAAATTTGGGAAGAATAAATGGAGTTTGGTTGCTCAGCTCAGCAACTTCAATTTTCCTTAGGGAGAGAGCCTACTTGTAGGTACTGGTCTAACTAATCTAACTCATGAATATCCCCCCAACTCCGCCCAGATGGGGAGCCTGTCCCAGTTGTCCTGGGATGTGTAAATGTGCCCTTTTCTGTGATTCAGCTAATAGGCCTGTTTCACAATAAACTATGTTCTCCAATGACTTAGCCTTTATAATAATGAGGGTGAAATTTAGACCTTCAAATGCCATTCGTTTTTTATTATTTTTCAAGTTGTTGAGGATGCAGGATGGGGGGAGAAGGGTGCAACATGTGAACCTCTTGAGAGAAATCTAATATTTTGCTTCCATCATAATGGCAAGAACTGATTTGTGTGGCGGCCTGGCTGCAAGAGGGGTGAATAAGCACTTGCTTGGCTTTTCCAGCCTCTGCACTGAAAAGTGATGGGGGGGGGGAATTTAGAATGAGAATTGTATTTATCACAAAAGTCATGGAGAGCTTCACTCCTGAGACCCCCAGCAGCACCAGTGTAGCATCACTTATGAACGTGCTAGACATCCAGAAATGAGCAGTACTTAGCCAGATCCCCAGTGGTTTGTACACCTAGACCAGGGCATACTCAAACTGTAGTCTGTGAACCAAACACAGCCTTGTGTTTGTAAGGATTCTAAGACACAGACACACCTGTATATTTAATGGATGCCTTTGTATATGGAGAGTTGGATAGTTGTGACACAGACCATATGGCCGGTGAAGTCTGAAATATTTAGTATCTGACCCTTTACTGCAGACGTCTGTCGTCTCCTGGTCTGGATCGAGTCCAGAGCTGAAAGCATGGCTTGACGACAATGGTGGGGAGATGCATGCGTGACAAGATAAAGACGATTTTTTTCTTCACAATGAGAAAAGTAGGAGTGTATGGAAGGGCAAGAGGTAAGAGCCAGTAGAGAGGCACCAGTAGGAAGAAAGGCAGGGTGCAGTCCAGGATGTGGGTGACAGAGAAGAAAGGGGGGACGGTTGGGTGAGAATCAGGGTAATTGTTCAGGTGAAAAGAGGGGAGTTAGACTCCTGGTTGGGTGACCTGCAGGTAGAAGAGAAGAAATAAATAGGTAGAAGGAGACATAAAGGGACAGTATGGAAAATGTAACTTTAATATGGAAGCCTGTGGCAAAGCCTGTTAGTCCCGTGTTTGGGGGAAGTTTACAAGTCTTTAGTAATTACGCTGAACACTGCTGACTCTCCCCAAAGCTGTATTTACTGACCAGACAACAGAAACCATACAGAAGACCCAGAAAGGTGGCCAGACATCATACTAGGAGCTCACTTACAAAATATCTTGAACTATTAATCATCTGACCTAGTTAAGCAGGAGAGAGATCTGTTGGTCAGAGGACAGAGGTCACACAAAGAGTAAGCTACCTGGGCCTCTGTTTGCCTCTTTCCTGTGATTGGCTTACTCAAAAGAGCAGTTTCCTTGGTCTGTGTTAGCTGTCCTTGAATAGTTTAAGCCAGAGAGATAACTATTGTGAAGATAGTAAAGGCCCCATCAGGTTCCTGAAGATGATCAAACACCCCTAAATCATCTTCCGACTACTAGGACTGAAGTCATCCTCTGGCCACCCCTCACTTACGTCCCCAGTAAGAGAAAGAGTCATGAACCCCCAAGGCGCCCCCTCACTTTTGAGGTGGCCTGCATTCTCCCTGGGATGTGTATTTCTTTCTTCTTCTTCTTTTTTTTTGGTGGTACTGGGGTTCCTGGAAGCCCTTCTACCTCTGGGCTACACTCCCAGACCTATTTTATATTTTTATTTGGAAACAGGGTCTCCTAAGCCAGCGCGCATGGCTGGCTTCGAACCTGCGCGATCCTTCTGTCTCTGCCTCCCAAGCGCGGGGATTACAAGCGTGCGCCACCGCGCCCGGCTACCCATGTGACATTTTAACTAAAACTCTTCACTAGTACTTTGTTTCCGAACTTGAGGACTGTGTGCCTTTGCACAATCCCTGTGGTCTAGGAAGGGCCTGAACACACTTCTCATGGCATATTTGGGTCGCTGTGGCCAAGAGAGGGGCAGTGACAGTCTCGAGGTCACCAAGCCAAGAGACCGCCCCTCACTAGCTCTGGAACTCAAGACTCTACCCTTTGTCTTGGGGAGGCTGCAGGAGAACTGCAGGCCGGGCTGGAGCGAGAGAAGGCTCCCCTGCCCCCAGCCCTGGGAGAGGCTGCTGCTGGTTGACATTGTCCATGAAGGGCCTCTTGCTATCTCTGCCAAACAGGTGAAAACACCACTCGAAGTTTTTAGGGGGAGGGTGTCTGAGTTTGCGATACCTGTGTTCAAAAACAAGGGTTTCCTTTCAGCGTCAGTCTGAAGTCTTGCTGCAGTGTGAGCCAGAAGGGGCAGGCATAGGAATTTCTGCCAAATGTCTGGGCCTCAGGGGGACCAAGAAGGCGAAGGATGCTGGGACCGTCCTGCGGGCCCTCTCCTTTCCTGGGGGCGCATCCTTCTCCCCTCCTTCCTCCCAAACATCCTCTTTCTTCATTCTTTCCCCAGCTGTCTGAGCCCTGCTCCCCAGGGCCTCCCTGCGGCCTAGGCTCCTGTGCATGCTCGTCGCCTTCATTCCCGTTCCCAGGCCCCGTGCAAGCTTCTCTGGACTGTGTTGCCGCCCTCGGGAACATTCCCTAAAACACTCATCCATGCCGACTTTCAACAGAGCCCTGGAAACCCCTTATCCCAGGGGCAAGCGCAACCCAGATGTTGGGGAGTCAAAGCCCTCCAGGGGGAACCTTTGACCAGCAGGGGTCAGAAGCTGAGGCATGAATGCGCCTACCTCCTGTCCTTCCAACAGACAGTTCTGGGAGATTGCTGCTTGTGGATTGGGCCCTAGTGAGAAGGGTCCCCACTTCCCACCCAGCCAACCTTAGGGACACAGATGTAAGTGGCTCTTCCTCCTTCCTTAACACCCCACCCGCAGCCACCCCAAGTCCTGTTTCCTGAGATCACCTCTAAAATATGCCACCTGCACACAAGCTTGTTCTGGCCCTGCTTTCTTGGTCGAGTTATATTTTTAGATGGAAAGTTTTATTATCGTAAAGGAATTTTTTTGTCCCTTTTCTTCCCATTTTTGCATCTCTTTTCTTTTCCTGGTCTTGCCCATTACCTAGGATCTATTATTGAAAAAGTTGTCCCTGAATGTTGACATCTTTGTCTTGTTCCTGAATTGTATGTGTCAAATGCTAATATTTTATCTTTCAGTATGATGTTTTATCTTTCTGCATCTTCCAGATTTTGTAGATACTTTTTTTTTAAAAAAAAAGATGATTTTACCTACTGTTAGCTGATCACAGTGTGCAGGTGGCTGTACGGCGGTGTGAGTGAGTGGGGTGTGTTTTAGAACGGAAACGAGTGTTAAATTTTACCAAGTGCCTGTTCTGCATTCTATCAGCCCACTGTCTCCAGCGTCATATTGTATAACAGCCTCCCCTGTGCTCAGCGACTTCACACGACAGCTATTTTTCTTACACATTCACGGGGTGGCTGGGGTTTGGCTAATCTAGCTTGACTAGGGCTTGGCTGGACGCTGTGGGTTGAGTCCAGAGCTGTCCCTCGTGCCAGTCCTCCTTGGAGTCACGGTCAGGACAGGGTGTGTTATTCTTGTGGTCACGGCAGGAGCACAAGAGGGAACAAGTGAAATCACACAGCTCCCCATAAGGCCTGAGCGTGGAGAGGACAAACCGTCTTCTACCCATTTCTACAGGCCACGGCAGGTCAGACAGCCAAGTCCAACCACAGAGACGACGGGAGGTTGCTCTGCCTCTAGTGGAAGGAACCCCAAGCCACGTGGCAAAGAGACGACCCAGGGAAGGCTGAAAAGCTGAGAAGAGGAAAACACCTGCCCACGTGGGCCTGTGCAGGTACTTACTGACTCTACCGCTCCCCCTTGACGCGTTAGGTTATTGCGTTGATAGCTTTTCAATTGTTGAAACACCATCGCGTGCCTGGAGCAAACCCTGCTTGTCTTGATCTTTGTGGTTTTAAACGCCTGGTTTTCCTTCTCTGAAATGATCCCCATAGGCTTCCACTGGTGACTGTGGGTAGAGGGAGGGAAGGGACTCACCTGTAGGCAGGTTCTGCTGAGAGTTTGTTTCATGTGAGTGGGCCTCTGCCGTTGTTCTCAGGCGTCAGTAGCCATTGGCGCTCTGTTCCCCAACTGTTGTGTGCAGTTTCCTCCTATGGTGTTGCTGTAGGGTAGGTGTTCTGTGCCTGCCGCTTAGTACAGGGAAGGGGAAAGCAGGGTCCAACCCCTGAGTGGCTCCGACTGTAGCCCCTGTTACGGGTTGGACTGCAGTCCCCTCAAATGCATACGTTGAAGTCCTAACCTCCGGTACCTTGGGATGTCACCCGATTTGGAAAGAGGATCTTTGTGGATGCAGTCAAGTTCAACTGAGGTGGTTAGGGTGGTCCCTAATCCAGTGTGACTGGTGTCCTCATATAAAGGGAAAATTTGGATCTGCGTATGTGTATGCATATGTCTACACACACACACACACACACACACACACACACACACACACACACTTCTTGTTTCAGTTGCCTCAGTTCATGGTACTTTGTTACAGAGGCCCTAGCTGATGAATAAATCCCCCAAATAATCTCCCTGGAAAATGCCTGGAGACCCGCGGGCCTCGCTCTCTGTGAGTCCACTCTGCAGCATACCCTGCGGCTTCCACTCGGCAGGTCTTTTTGTCCCCCCCTGTGGTTTTGGCTGATGTTTCTTCCAATTTTCTTTTCTTTCATAGATTCTATACTGGCACCAGCCTTAGAGTGAATGATTTTAGAGTCAAATGATGTTAGTTTCATTGTCCAGGATGCTACAGGCTCATTCAGCTTCGTATCCATGATCTGTCAATTCTCAGAGTGTGGGGTTATCTACCTTCCTCAGCCAATCTTAGCATAGACATTATAAACTCCTTTTTACGAACATGATGATGCCAAAGCCAGGCATGGTGGGGTTTGTAATCCCGGCATTTGGGAGGCTGAGACAGGAGGATCGCGGTTCGCGGCCAGCCTCAGCTACACAGTGAGGCCCTTTGCAACTCAGTGAGACCCTGTTTAAAAATAAGAATAAAAAATAGGGCTGAGGATGTATCTTGGGGATAGAATGCCCCTGAGTTCTATCACCAGTACTGCAAAAAAAAAAAATGATGCCATATGGGTAAGTTGCTTTTCTCTCATTTTGCAACCATTAGTCAGGTGTGATGGTGCACGCCTGTAATCCCAGAACTGGGGAAGCTGAGATAGGAGGACCACAGATTCAAGCAAGCCTCGGGAGGTAGAATGCCTCTGAGTTTGTTCCCTAGTATAATTTTCTCCTTCCTTCCTTCCTTCCTTTCCTCCTTCCTTCCTTCTTTCCATCATTTCTTTCAATCCTAACTATACAATTATTAGCAGGAAGTTGGGGCTAGAACACAAGCCCCCCAATTTCTACAACAATGTGTATTTCATAGGCAGGAATGGCAGAGAGATTTTCCTGGTATGATATTTTAGGAGATTAGTGGAGTTTGCCTAAAGCACTGTGCTGAGACTGATTCTGGGGTCTCATCCAAGGTCAGTGCTGTGATCAATTAGTGATGTCTGCCACGGGTGAGGGAGAAGTAGTGTCAGGGTGTCAGGGACTTACTTGATCTGCACCAGGTCTTCTTGTCCTCAAAAATTGGGTTCATGCCCTCAGGACTTCATTGCCCTTGAAAACTACGTGGAAGGAGTCCTTAGGGAGTGAAACTTGTCGCTCTGGCTGGATAGGCTTTAGTAATGTACTTTGTTTTAGCTTTACCTCAGGTTCACTTGTATGAGAAGTCAGAGGACTGAATCCTGCTTCTTAGCCATCTGTTACCTCCTTCACTTCTCACATCTCCTTTGAAGCTTTGCTAAGACATGTTCAGGTGACCCCGTGCAGAGCAATACTATGTTGAGGAAGGTCATTGTCTCCTGGACAGGATTTGGGACCATAGAATTTTGCATTATCCTGAAGGTCTCTTAATGGCTGGGCAGAGGGATGGGCTTTGAGGTTGGACACCTCAGCTTCAAATCATGCTCTGCCTTTGACTTGCTGGTGGAATGTGCGCAGCTTGTTGGATGGTTTGCTCTGGGTTTCCTCCCTGTATGAGAGGAATGGCCATCCCTGTTTATAGACTTGTTCTGCTAACTAAATTTCGTGGGCTGGGCGTGGTGGCGCATGCTCATAATTTCAGCATTTGGGAGGATGAGACAGGAGGATCGTGGTTTGAGGACAGCCTCAGCTACTTTGTGAGGCCTTTTGCAACTCAGTGAGACCTTGTTTCAAAATAATTAAAAAAAAATAGGGCTGGGGGTATAGCTCAGAGGTAGAATGCCCTGGGTTCCATCCCTAGTACTGTAAGAAAAATAATAATAATAATAATTTTGTGGACATTGCAAACTTGAAGCAGGGTATATATTCACTTATGTGTCTAGTCTTAGATTCAGGACGCGTTCATGGAGGCTCTGCCATGTGCCAGCGCTACCTCCAAAGGGTAGTTTTCTCCTTGTGATTCTCGAGCTCTTGGTGGTGAGATACACATACACTATCACCATCAATTTGAAGGGTCATGTGCCAAGGTCGTGGGCAAAGCGGTGGCCACAGGTATCCTCCTTGAAGAAAAACCTCCCAAGCTGAAGTCTGCAAAACAAAGGAGGTAACAGGGAGGAGCAACCACCGACGCCCCACAAGTTTTCCCGTCACCGGGCTACAGTGTTGTCTCAGGGGAAATGCTAATTTTCTGCTCCGGCTCATTTCTGGGGACTTGGAATTTGAGCCATTCCTGAGCAATCCTCTGAGACATAACCTTTCTTTGCATTAAGAAATGATGTTATCTCCCGGATGAGCTAAAGCGACAGCCTGTTGGCAGTTGATGGAACGGGTCTTTCTCTGTCCCCTGGACTCTGGGTGGTTGGTCCCATGGGGGCTGTTTCTGGAAAAAGAGGGGGCAGGACTTGGAGGCACAGCCCCATGCAGGGAACATGGAGAGCTACAGCGTGGGTCTTCCTGAAAAAGCTTGCAGTAACCCATTTATATTTAGCCAATTAAAACGCAGTGTGCCTGTGGAGGGTGGGTGTAAGTTGTTATTTATTGCTTTGGCAGAAAACGCCTACACAGGGTTCTCTGGCAAGGGAAGCTTTGCAAAAAAAATTTCTGGCAGGAGCAAGGTATATGGCTTTTATTTCCAGTGGGTTAAAAGGAACACTTTGTCTCTAATGTTTGTCAACGTGTCACCATTAAGTGGGAAAACAAAATCGAAGGGTGCATTTCTGGCCAACCATGTTCACCGGTTAACATATATTTATTGGGCAATCAGGCAATGCTAGGTGTTAGGGTGCAGTGGTAGCCAAGACAGATGTGGTCTCTGTCCTTACGGAAGAGGCAAGACAGATAAATGATAAATAGTTTAAATGTCATTGTGGGATAAGGGCTTAAGTGACCCCTCTCCTATCTTGGTTCTAATGATAGAGGGTAACAAAACTCAGGAAAACCAAACATATTTGCATGGTCAATGGCTGGGAAAGAGCCGACAATCTTCCAAAAATCAGAACTCTCTGGTCTCAAGAAGATTAAAGAAGTTAGATGAGGTGTCTTTAATTTTTTTTTTTACTTTTTTTAAAAAATTAATTTTTAATATTTTTACTGGTGCGTTATAGCCTCACATCCTAACGGGGCTCACAGTGATAATGATGCACAGGCACACAGCTCTTGAGCAGCCCCAGCCCCCTCCCTACCTGTTTCATTCTCCACATACGCTCTTAAGATTGGCGTTGGCGTTCTCACACATGTACATGATGTCGATAGAAGGCTTCCTTCGTTAGTTCTCCACCTCTCCCACCCTCACGTTGCACCTCCTTTCTCCCACTGGGGTTTCTCTTCCATGATCTGAAGTTCCTCTTGTACCCCCGTTACTCCCTGGCTTCTGCACATGAGAGAAAACGTATAAGCCTTCACTTTCTGTGACTGGCTAATCTCGCCTAACATAATGCTCTCCAGGTCCATCCATTTTCCTGTAAATGACATAATTTTGTCCTCTATTGCTGAGTAGAATTCCATCGTGTGTATATCCCATACTTTTGTGATCCATTCATCTATTGATGGGCACCTAGATTGGTTCCATAGTTTGACCATTAGGGATTGTGCTGCTATGAACACGGATAGGCACGTGTCACTATAATATTCTCATTTCAGTCCCTTTGGAACGATACCCAGGAGTCATAGCTGGATTGTATGAGGGGTCCATTCCCAGTTTTCTGCACCGATCTCCAGAGCATCTGCACTAGTTTGCAACCCCACCAACGGTTCTTATTTCCCCACAGCTTCGCGAGCATTTGTTGTTTTTGGCTTCTTGGTGATTGCCATTATAAATGGGGTTAGACAGAATCTCAGTGTAGTTTTTATTTGTATCTTCCTGATTGCTAATGATTTTGAACATTTTTTCATGTATTTATTGGCCATTTATATTTCTTCTTTTGTGAAGTGTATCCTTAGTTCTATTGCCCATTTATTGATTGGGTTATGTTTTTTTTTTTTTTTAGTGATAAGTCTTTTAAGTACTTTGTCTATTACAGATGTTAGTCCTCTATCAAAGGGAATAGCTGGCAAAGATCTTCTTCCATTCTGTAGGCTTTCTCTTCAGACTATTGATGGTTTCCTTTGATGAACAGAAACTTTTTAGTTTAATTCTACCCCATTTATTCATTCTTGATTTAATTTCCTGAGCTTTGTGGGTCTTACTGAAGAAGCGTCTACCTGTGTCTGAATGTTGGAGTGTCGAGCCTATGCCTTCTGCTTGTAATTTCAGTCTTCCATCTAGTTTCCAGGTCTTTGATCCATCTTGAGTTGACTCTTGCTCAGGGTGAGAGGTTCAGGTTCAATTCCATCTTTCTACAAATGGATATGCACTTTCCCCAGTGCCATTTATTGAAAATGCTGTCTTTTCCTCAACTATGGTTTTGACATCTTTGTAAAAAATCAATTGGCTATAATAAGTGTGTGGATTTGGTGCTGTGTCTCCTGTTATGTTCTACTGGCCTATGTGTCTGTTTTTGTACCAATACCACGTTTTTTAAAAAATTACTGTAGCTCTGCAGTATAGTTTAAAATCAGGTATTGTGATATTTCCTGCATGGTTCTTATTGCTGAGAGCTGTTTTGTTTATTCTGGGTCTTTTGATTTTTCCATATGAAATTTAGGACTGATTTTTTTTCTAGCTCTGTAAAGAATGACATTGATATTTTGATAGGAATTGCATTGACTCTGTAGATCAGTTTTGGTAGAATGGCCAGTTTGATAATGTTTATTCTGCCTATCTGAGTGCATGAGAGATCTTTCCAGTAGATGCATTTTAGGGCTAAAGTAGAGCCTTTTCTCTTCCCACTTGGACCTTGGGACCTACTCTTAGCTGGACAGCTGGTAGCCACAGGGCCTGTCACCAGAAAACTAGAGAGGGAAGGATGTTAGAGAGATGCTGGGGTAGCTTTACTTTATGAGGATTCTGCCTTCCATCAAAGTGTTTAACCACATCCTCAACATTCTAAATGTCAATTACCATTGTTTGTAGAAATAGACTATTGGGTAGACTGGGAATGAAACTGTACAGGACTGTATCAGGAGCTGGGGAACTGAGATCAAGTGAGAGGATCAGGAGATCTGAGGAAAGCTCTGAACATGGTCTCTCAGAGCACAGCTGTGGGCGGCTTGCAGGAGCATCACGAAGCCAGGTGCACCGGGTGCTGGGAGGAACCAAGCAGAGGGTCTGGGGAGGTATCTTCAGAGGACTCCAGCTGCGTTGCCTGGGGTGTGCATTTGCTGGCAGTCAGCAGGACCAACAGTTAAGGGGGACCCCTGGCTGCAGAGGAGGGAGGAGAGACCAGTTGAAACCTGTGGTTTGCGTGTATGTGTCTCTAGAAGCATTTGACCATGAGGACCTGCAAAGAAGAATGGCTGCTGTGTTCCTCGGTGCTTCAGTTCTGATCCAAATTCTTCTTTTGGCCAAGTCTAACTTAAACACATGTAGGGAACAGCATTCTGTGAAACAGTTCCAGCTGAACCAGGTTTACCCTGAAACTTGCAGAATCAGAGGAAAACTTGTTCTGCCAAGCCCTGGAGGGCCAGAGAGGTCCTATCATCAGTAGCAACTCAAAGTTAACCCCGGGCATGGCCAGCTCCTGCTACTTTCTGTCAGGAGTCTCCACTCAAATTCAGGTTTCTGGGAGAGTACCTCCAATCTATGTAGTCTAAGTAGAACCAACTCTTTGGATCAAGGTATTGTGATTTACAGTCCACTGAACTATCAGTAGAGAGAAGGGATCCCTCAGGAGATAAGCTTGCTGGGCCAAAAGAAAGGGGCTCTGTTCATAGCCCTTTCCACCATTGATTGCTTCATAGAGAAATGCTCAGTTTTTAAACAATTCAGCTCTGGAAGTGGAAAAACATAGAATTTCTCCCACCCTTTCCAGAAGCCATAGCCAATGTGTGTCACTGGAAGGCAGATTTAGGATTTGTATTATTTATTTATTTATTTATTTATTTATTTATTTTGGTGGTACCAGGGATGAAATCTTCTACCTCCAGGCTACACTCCCAGAGCTATTTTATATTTTTATTTGGAAACAGGGTCTCTTAAGCTAGTGAGGCTGGCTTCGAACCTGCTTATTCCTCCTGTCTCCGCCTCCCAAGCGTGGGGATTACAAGCGTGCGCCACCATGCCCAGCAAATTTAGGATTTAAAATGGCTTTTTGACACTCTGCAGAAGTGGACAACCTTGAGTGGAGAGAATCCTATGCTACAGAAGTCAACTGTGCAAATCAGCTTGTATGTGAAGTGTCTCAGAGGGTTTGGTCTGGGCAGGGTCAATCAAGTCAGTAGGAGAATGAGGCTATTAGAAATTTGGAGCCTTCCAGACCCTGGTTATGGAAAGACGTGGGCAGCTCTCATGCACTTAATGAGTCAGGACATTTGCAGAGGGGCAGGATGTGGAGGGACTGGACCTGGGTCTAGAAACCAGCCTTGTCTCAAGCCTATGACCATGGTTGGTTATCCTAACACCCCTGTTTCTTGACTGCAAAACAAATATATAAACACCTGTACTGCTCTGATGTTCTGTGAGTCTACGAGCCCTCGATGTTCACCTCTGGGCCACGTGGTAGGAGAAGGGTCATCCAAAGAGAGTAACCAGGAAGGAGCAAGAACTAGAAAAGGAGTCCTAGATTTAGAAACTGGTGCAAGGAAGTCTTGGGGAGAGGGCACAGACTTTAAGTATGAAAGGGTTTCCATCTATAGTTTGAGTGTTTTTCTTTTCCAAAACTCATGTTGAAATGATCTCCAAAGTCAAACGATGGTTGTATTTGGAAATGGGCCTTGGGAGGTCATCGGGATAACATGATGTCATAACGGTGGGGACCTCACTGATCACATCTGTGGCTTTATAAGAAGTGGGAGACTCAAGTTAGCAGGCTCTGTCTTGCCATATTGAGACTCCAGAGAGTCCCACCAGCAAGAAGGCTCTCGTCAGATGCAACTCCTTGACCTTGGACCACTAAGCTTCTAGAACTATAATAAATAAATTTATTTTCTTTATGGAGTAACCATTTTTGCGGTACTCATTTATAGCAACAGATAAGAAACTAAGAGTTTTATGGACTCAAGAACACTTGCCCTAATTCTCATGCTGGTGAGCTTGGGCTTTTAGTTTAACATATCAAAGAGTGACATAAAAGTGGTCCTCCTTGTGAAGTAATATCTTTGTCTTTGGGGATGCCCAAATAATGGCCGAGTGACCCCATATCAGGTGGCCTTCTTAGACGAGCACCTTTCTTAGGATGTTCAGCACTGATTATGTCAGCCAGTGGGCCAAAATTTAAGCTGCCGTATGGTGTGCAAACTCTGTATAGGTTCTGATGGATTCTGAAGATATAAAAAATGTGATTCTTATGGCTTGGGAAGTCAATCAGGGATATGAACACACACATGTACACACACACACACACACACACACACACTCCACTTCTTCTGCAGGTTTTGTAGGTTGGGTTGTTTCTGGAGAAATAGATTCAGAGGTGAAGATTTGTGTGCAGGAGATTTATGGGAAATGTTCTTGGACTGAACACCTCAAGAGAGTTAAGAACGTAGGGTTGTGCAAAAGGAAAGGTTGGGTTGTAATATAGTTGCAACAAAGGCCTTAGCCAAGTCCATGGGGGTGGAGGTTGGTTTATTTTAAGGAATTAGCTAACTCAACTGTGGAGACTGGCAAGTCCAAAATCTGATTGGAGACCAGACAGGCTGGAGACCTGGGCAAGAGTTTTCAGTCCATGTCCAAATAGAGTCGGCTTGGAGAACTCTCCCTCGTCAGAGGAGGCCAGTCTTCACTCCATCAAGATCTTCAGCAGATTGGAAGAGGAGCAGCAGCATATTCTGAAGCACAGTCTGCTTTCCTCAAAGCCCGCCAATATAAATGCCAATTTCATCCATTAAACAAATAACCAAACACCTTCACAAACACATCCAGAATGTTTGACCAAACATCTGAACACATTGGCCCAGTCAAAGTTAACCATCGTAGGGGATCCATATGGATTTTTCCTTTGAATCTCCATAGTCCTTCTGGCTGCTGCAGGAACAGGCAGGATTTTTTTTTTCTTTTAAATTTTTTTATTGGTGCATTATATTCATACAACATATTGGGGTAAAAAACTTGTGTGTACAAACATGTACTCATCGCTGATTTAACCCCTACCCATTTCCCACCCCGTTCCCTCCCCGGCCCTCCCTCCCTTAGCTTAGTGGTTGACTTCGATATGTTAAAGTACATTGTGTGTTTTAGAGATTTTCCTCTTTCCCCCTCCTTTCTCCTCCTTTAGATTGTCTTGTTTGACAGGCAGGATTTTGATGGGGCAGCGCCCTAGGAACTGACTACAGTTCTTGGGAAGGGATTCTGCATAGGATCTCCTTAGTCGGTGCTCCGGGCAGCTGAAGGAGCCGGCGCCCTGGGAGCACCCTTAACTAAGTTCAGCCCCGTCCCCTTTTAAATTTCTTTTCTTTTTCTTCCTTCATTCCCTTGCTGTTCCCTCTTTTCTTCCCTCCCTCTCTCTCTCCCTCTGTTCCTTTTTCCATAGTACTGGGGATTGAACCCAGCACCTTGCATATGCCGGGCAAGTGCTCTGCCACTGAGCTACATCCCCAGCCTTTTTTTATTTTGAGACAGGGTCTCACTAAGTTCTTTTCTCTGACGGGCATCCACTTGACGAGGTGAGAACTGTGTCTCCCCGGCTCAGGCCTGGGCCCCTCCGCCCCTCACTCAATTCCTCCTGTGTTTGAAGCCGTTTCCTGGAAGCATATTTCTTCCTTCCCAGCTCTCTCATCAATATGAGAACATGATAATTTCTTAAAAACAAGAATATAGTCTGCCTTTTCTCTGTCCTGCCAACAGTTTTGAGCTTTTGAAGGAAGTCTTAAAATATTTTTGTAGATGAAGAGCTTAATTTTTCTGGAAGAAGCCGCTGGTAGTAATAAGCTTCCCACAAAAAAAAAAAAAAAAAAAAAAAAAAAAGATCCCTGAGTGCAGTTGTTTGGTTGATAAACCTCAGCTGGGCCCCATCCTCCCTCCAGTGAAAGTTGCTAATGGGCTGCAACATTCCAGAATGGAATGTGGTCTTCTCTCTCTTCCTCCCTCTTTTCTGATAGTCTGGAATGAAGAGTGTAAGATGCTAGCTAGCCAAGGGAGGAAAGACAGAGCCCGCAAGGTGACTCTACGTGCTAGTCAGCTTTCCATCACTGTGACAAAATGCTGGAGATAAATAAGCTTAAAAAGAGAAAGGGTTTAGGCCATGGCCTGTTGGCTCTGTGGCGAGCCAGCACATCATGGTGGGCCCGCATGGTGGAGGAATCTGCTCACCTCATTATGGCCAGAAGTGTCAGAGAAAGAGGAGGGGGCTGGGATCCCAATGTCCCTCAAAAGCACCCCCAGTTAACTAACTTCCTCCCACTAGGTCCTACCCCCTCCACATAGTGCCACTGGCTGGAGACAGCCTTTGACACATGACCTTTGGGGAGCACTGATTCAAACCAGCATTCCCTTAAAGAGAGGGCCATGGTCATTTAATTGTTTGCTATTTCCTAAGTCCCTTGTTCTAGAACTCTCCAGAGTGTGACCTTGGACCAGCATCCTCAGGAAACCTGTTAGAAATTCCAGTCGTGCACATCACAGTCCCCTCTGCCCTGTGCCCTGCTGAGTCACAGTTTTCAAAGGTGAGGACCAGGAATCTGTGGTTTCACAAGTCGTCTGGGTGATTTTTGTGCACGTGCAAATTCGAAAAGCAATATAAAATCTACTTCCTTTCCAGCCACACGTTGGACGTAGCCTGAGCAGAGTGGGCAGCTGGTGATTATGCAGAGAATTTAGGGGAGCAGATAAATACGCCCCTCGTCCCAGCGGGAGTCATCGACTCCCCCCGCCTCTGCCTACCTGCACCTAAAATCGCCCCGTCAGAGCAGAGCTGTGAGATGCTATTCTTTCTGTTTGAATGCAGTAATTCTAATCCTTTCAACACACCATCTACCGCCACCTTTCCTTCCCTGTTTCCCTCCTAAGGCAAAGCCGTTGAAGGATGTGTTCAACCAACATAAAATAAAAACCGCAGGGACTCCTGAAACTGGGGTGGGTGGTAACCATGGCAATTGGGGGTTATTTTAGTCCTCAGGATGCTAGAATCCCAAGGGACTGGCCCTAGATGACAACTGACCTCAGCTTATTAGCGATAAACCAAGGGTATTGGGGCCGACCTGTTGTCTTCGATCTGGCTCTGCCACCAATTCCATCATCTGTCTAGATCCTGAGATGCCGGAGTGTAGACCCAGCATTCAGTGGTAGTCTACTTTTTAACAGTAATAAAATGAGCTTTCAAAAGCTCATTGTATCTTCTTGTAAAGAAGGGGAAAGCCACCACTTTGTAATTCGTTTTCTCTTAAGTGTTTTACTAGCACGACGGGAAACCCAGCAATTTTGTGTGCTTAATGATTTAAAATAAAACTAGTCTGGAGGTTGGGAGCGCGTCCCCCACCCCAGTGTCCTGAAGCCAGGGCTCCTGGGAGCTGCCCTTTCTACTAAGGCGGGGCCTGCGAGCTGGACCCCGAGCATCTCCCTGCCCCACCTGTAATCATCGGGGATAGCCACTGTCGGCAGGGCCTCCATCAACACCACATGACCCCAGCACTCCATAAATGGCACTTTTTTGGGTTGTGACGATTTCCCCCTTTACAGTACACACTGAATAGAAAATGACTGCCCGCCAAGAGGTGAGAAGATCGGCGTTTCCGGGGACCCTCTGAAGAATTTGGGTTATTTCTAACACAGAGGGATACACTATTCATTCAAGAAGATGTAAATTGAGCCTCTCTGAAATTACGCAGCTGAGGGAGGTGTTGCAAATTCAGAATGGGGAACCAGGCATCGGGCCTTAGAGACTCTCTTCTGGCTGCGAGCTCTGCCATCCTGGATCATGTCTTTCTGGTTTTCCCTTTGATCAAAATGACAATTAGCAGGAAGGCTGGGAATCCTTTGGTTATGCTGCTATGAAACGGCCTCAAAGCTCTGTTCAGAAACTCTGTCTGAATGGGACTTTAGACTGTTTTGAGGCAAAAAAGATGGAGATTCTTTGAGGAAATAGTTGCTGGGAAGAAAGTATAGACGTGGAATCGGACGGCGGGCACACTGGAGTCTTGCCCGGGCTGCCTCAGCTGCGGGCTGTGGGAAGAGGAGGAAGACAGAGCAGGTTTCTACTTAGGGATCCATGTTTGCATCAAGTCATAAGGCAAGGAAGCTGCTGTGCTGCCCTCATTATCTGGAGGTGGCCACAAAACAGTCTTCCTCGACGGAGCGATGGTTTGTGGATACCCTTTTGCTCTTTGGAGGCCCACAGCTTCCCTCTCCCAGGCTTCCTGAGGGATCTGCACTCTGCAAGGAGGAGCCCGGGCCACACAGACGCGGCCCAGGGCTGGGAGCAGGACACCCCCAAGGCCCCCCAGTAGCCGCTCCCGTGCGACGTCAGGCCTGCCTCTTGTTCTGCATGCTCAGCCCTTGACCCCTGTGCTCTGGGGCACCTAGAATATCCCTAACGGTGTGGGAATGCTCTAAGAGTGTTGATTCTGCCAGGCATCGTGGCACGTGCCTACAATCTCAGTACTTGGGAGGCCGAAACAGGAGGATGGCAGGTTTTGAGGGAGGCTGGCCTCACCAACTTAGTGAGACTTTGTTTCAAAACACAAAATAAAAATAAAAAGAGCTGGGAGTGTAGCTCAGAGGTACAACGCTCCTGAATTCAATACACACACACACACACACACACACACACACACACACACACACACACGGTGTTGGTCTTCTCTTTTACATCAACCTTTCTATGAAACTCCATTTCTGATAGCAGCTGGGCTAAAATCTAAAGTTACCCAAAGATTTCGGAAATTCAGCTGCTACGATGTAATCCACTGTGCAATATATTGCCACAACCCACATGCATTAAGGAAACAATGATATTCTATGTAGGACAACAAGAAAATGTTATATAATTTTCCCCTGCTTTGAATCACTAAAATAGCTTCTATTCGAGACCCAGCGTAGGAGCCACCTGACTTCTCTCAGAGAGGACCTGACGCTGAGGTCAGAACCTCCCTAAGCCCCTCTGAGTAAATGATGGCAACAGAGGAGATCTAACTTAGCACTTATGTCGGCCTCCCAGGTGTCTTTTAAACACAGGTTTGGAAATAAATAAAGGTAGGGGAGACAAGGGTGTCAAAAGCAGAGGGGTTAGAAAGAATAGAGAGACGGGTCGAGGGCGGGGAGGAAGGCCACACGCTTCAGGACCCCACGTGAACTGAAAAGCTTCAGTGTAGGGAATGACTGGGTTTTGCTCTGGACTTTGAAAGGCAACGAGGGTTACACAGCTAAAAGTCTGATCATTATGAACAAGTTATGTCTTATTCTTGTTTTTTAAATTTTATTTTATTTTACTTTATTTTTTGGTGGTACTGGGATGGAACCCTTCTACCTCCGGGCTACACTCGCAGACCTATTTTTATATAATTTTTTTTATTTGGAAACAGCGTCTCTTAAGCCAGCCAGGCTGGCTTTGAACCTGTGCAATCCTCCTGTCTCCGCCTCCCAAGCGCAGGGATTACAAGCATGCACTACCACGCCTGGCAAATTTTATTTTTAATCACTATAAAATAATTGTACAATGTGTAACAATTGACAACTAAATTGTCAACTTAATTGACATAATTTATGGGGCCCAGTTCGATGTTCTAATACATGTATACATGATATAATGAACAAATCGGTATAATTAGCATACCCATCAAATGAGACGTTTATCCTTTCTTTGAGATGAATGACTTTTTTTTTTCAAATGTTCATTGTTTGTCTTATAAATGTCGGCTATATTTTGTATCTGGAATATCCCCACAGGTCCATATGTTAAAGGCTTGGTCCTTAGGTTGGTGTCTTGGGGAGACATTTGGTGTCTTGGGGAATTTTGAAAGGTGGGGACGTCTCGGCCCCTGGGTGTGGCTCAAAGGTGGATGGTGGAACCCTCCTGTCCTCTGTTTATCTTTCACTTTTCAGTGTTGGAGGGCACGGCTTTCTCTGCCGAGTGTCCCGTCGCCATGGTGTTCTACCACAGACCCAGAGCGACAGTGCCCACCCGTCGTGGCCTGAAACCTCTAAAACTGAACAAAAACGTTTTCATGAGTTGGTATCTCAGGTACCCGTATAGTGACAGAACACTGACACAGTGCCCTAATCTAGAGGTAACTGCCTAAAGAGTGCTGATTGTGACAGATACTGCGCTGAAAATGTGATACTTTAGTCGGCATCCTCAATAGAAGCTGTGTGTTGTCGCAGGGGACCCTCAGAACACCCGAATCCAATATACATGGTAGCGGAGCCACACTTGGGACCAGTGGTCCTCAAACCAGAGCATCAGCAGCGCCACCTGGCGGGCTTGTGGAGAAGGAGCCCCGGGCCCCACCCTCACGTGGTTGATTTGGGCTGCTGGGTCCAAAGTGGCCCCAGACACAGCTTTCCTAAAAGAATCCCCAGATGATGCGAACATTTCTGTTCTGCCTGGAGGTCACACTTGAAGAATCTTTGCTTTGAGGAAATTTGGGGGAGGGGGCTTTTATTTGTGGTACTGGGGATGGAACCCAGGGGCATTTTACCTCCGAGCGACACCCCCAGCCCTATTTATTATTTTTTATTTAAAAAACAGGGTCTCCCTGAGTTGCAAAGGGCCTTGATAAGTAGCTGAGGCTGCCTGCGAACCTCGATCCTCCCGTCTCAGCCTCCCAGATGCTGGGGTTACAAGCGTGCGCTACCATGCCCGGCTCCGTTTCTCATTTTTTGAAACCTCAGGGAAATGTACTCTGTCTCCATTGCCTCTCCTTACTTTCAGCTTCTTACGTTTGCAGCCCCCTTTGATACTTCCCAGGTGTCGCATGTGCATTCTAGGATGCAAACCTCTACTGCATTTAGACTTTGCACATTTACAAAGACCCAGGATGTGCTTGTCAGTGAACTTTACTCGTCCTAAGTTTTTTTGCGTGAACGAAAACACTTAATTTTTAGGTTGTCAAATCCATCAGTCCCCCACCTCCAATTCTGTGCCTCTGAGACTTTAAGAAGGTCTTCCTTGTGTAAATATCACAAAAATCATCTCTTGTTGGACTGGTTTCCTAGGGCTTCTATGATAAAATATCCTAAACCAGGTGGCCTAGCCAATAGAAACGGATTCTCTCACTACTCTAGATCCTAGAATCCAACGTGGTGTTGGGGCTCTGCTTTCTCTGAAGGCTCGAGGGGGGAATCTGTCCTATGACTTTCTCTTAGATGCTGGTGTTGCCAGGGATCAGTTATGTTCTCTTGCTTGTAGACGTATCACACCAATCTCAGAAGGACATGAGTCATATTGGGTTACGGACCGCCCTGAGTGTGACATCATCTTTACCTGATTGCATCAGCAAAGACCCTGCTTCCAAATACGTCACATTCACAACCCACGAGGGTTAGAAGCCCAACATGTTTTGGGGGTGATGTGATCTAACCAATAACATTTTATTCTATTATTTTTATCATTTTTTAAAAATTTTTATGCCTATAATCCAACTAAATTTCATCATTGAGTAGGATGTGAGGTGTATTTTTTTTCCAGTAGTCAGATAATTTTCCTGATATTATCTAGTAAAGTGTGGTACCCAAACTAGCAGCACAGGCATCACTTGGGGACTCTCAGATTCTTGCACTTCCCCCAGTCCTACCAGATTCAAGATACAGCCCACCTTTGACACCACCCCTACCCTGGAATCAGGGTTCATACGCAGTTTGACAACTGCTGCACTAAACAATTCATTATTTTCTCTCCTGATTTGTGATGCCACCATTTTTGTGTTTTAAGCTTCCATATATATATTTGAGCTTCTATTTCTGATCTTTGGGTTATTTTGTCTCTTCCTAGATCAATACTTTGAACTTATTGTTGTTATTATTAATACGCAGGCTTTTTAGTGTGTTCTAACATTGGTAAGGCAAATCTCTTCTTGTTTTGTTTTTTTAAGATTGGTTTGGCTTTTAGGGGGCTTTATTTTCTCATATAAATTCAAGAGTTGCCTTATCAAAATCTTAAAAAAAAAACTCTGCATGATTAAGAACATGTTACATGATCAACTGATAGCTTTTCATTTGTTTGTTTGTGTGGTAGTGGGATTGAAGCCAAGGGCATTTCACTCCCAGCCCTATTTTATTTTTTTAGTTTGAAACAGGGTCTCACGAAGTTGCTAAGGCTGGCCTAGAACCTGAGCTCCTCCTGTTTTAGCTTCCCAAGGACTGGGATTTCAGGTGTGCACCACCATGCCTGGCTGATAACTTTTTAATATAAAGGCTACAGATGAACTGGTACCTTTTTAATATCCAGGATCTCAAACCATGAACATGATCTTGTCAGCATTTTAAGTGTTCACTTTTTTAAAAAGTGGTAACTTTTTACCAGTGTTAATATAGTCTATGTATAAAGATCCCAGGCAGTCACTTCCTGAGGTGGGATCTCTTGCTGTCTTCAGCAGTGGCAAGTTTCTAAAACATCATTCTGTGGTCTAGTTGGGTGTGGCTTTTTTTTTTTTTTTTGTGGTACTGGGGTTCCTGGAAGCCCTTCTACCTCTGGGCTACACTCCCAGACCTATTTTATACTTTCTATTTGGAAACAGGGTCTCTTAAACCAGCAAGGCTGGCTCTGAACCAGCGTGATCCTCCTGTCTCCGCCTTCCAAGTGCGGGGATTACAAGCGTGCGTCACCACGCCTGGCTGGGTGTGGCTTTTGTAGAAGAACTCACTGATCTTTGCAAGCTAAAACTTGTATCCAATAACTTTCCTGGTTTGTTGAGCCTTTAAGGTTTTCTATGTCATCTGTAAAGAATAAAAATTTGGTCTTGTATCTTTAACTCTTGTATCTTTTATTTCTTTTCTTTTTTATTGTATGGTTTACCCCTCCAGTACAATATCAAAGACAGTATTGAAGCTGAAGATGGCAGGCTTCCTTGTCTTGTTCTTGATTTTAAATGGAACACCTCTAAATTTCTTCCATTAATTAGACGGAGTGATTTCTCCCAATGTATTCCTCTTTTTTAAACAATGCTTTAGTCATGTTGTGACTTTCTTTTTTAACATATAAATTTTAGAGAAATTTCATCTATAACTACAAAAAGCTTTGATTTTTTTCCCCCTCAGCTCTCATAGCAGTTATCAATATTTAAAACAATCTCTGGGCGTGGTGGCGCACACTTGTAATCCCAGCATTTGGGAGGCTGAGACAGAAGGATTGTGGTTCAAAAACAGCCTCAGCTATTTAGTGAGGCTCTTTTTAACTCAGAGAGACCCCGTTTCAAGATAAAGAATAAAAAATAGGCCTGGGGGTGTTGCTCGGAGTTAGAATGCCCCTGGGCTTCATCTCCAGTACCAGAAAAAATTTAAAACAATCTTATTTTCTTTGTTTATGGATTTATGTTCTTTTTCTCCCAAATAGAACATAAGCGCTACGGGGGCAATAACTCTCTGCTTTACTCCCTTGAATGCCTAGAGCAATGCCTGGTGAATAAGAGATAGGAGAGAGATATTTTTATTGACAATCAATCCGCTCCTGAATAAATCAATAATCCAGTGAATAAAATGGACTATACAAATCCCTAAAATTAAAAAAAAATGCTGTGGAAAAGACATGGCATCCATAAATTCGGCATGGTTCGTTATAAAATGGAACAGTCAGAGAACAAGAAAGAACTTAGAAATTAAATATGAAATTGGCAAAAAAATTAATAAATGAGCTAGAAGTTTAAAATGTCAAAGAGCCAGGTGTAGTGGCACACAGTTGTAATCCCAGTACTTGGGAGGCTATGAACCGATTCTCCTGTCTCCGCCTCCCAAGTACTGGTCTTTCTTTCTTTCTTTCTTTCTTTCTTTCTTTCTTTCTTTCTTTCTTTCTTTCTTTCTTTCTTTTGGTGGTACTGGGGTTCCTGGAAGCCCTTCTACCTCCAGGCTACACTCTCAGACCTATATTTATATTTTCATTTGGAAACAGGGTCTCTTAAGCCAGCGTGGCTGGCTTCGAACCAGTGCAATCCTCCTGTCTCCGCCTCCCAAGGGCGGGGATTACAAGCGTGCGCCACCATGCCCGGCCTGGGCCCTGTTTCAAAATAAAAAATAAATAAAATATAGGGCTGGGGATGTAGCTCAGTGGTAGAATGCCCCTAGGTTCAATTCCCAGTACCACAATAAATAAATAAATAATAAATACATAAATGATAAAAATTAATTGTTGAAGGAAATGTCCTCAAATGGAGAAGATACAACTTTTTGGTCCTTTGATAAAGGGTACAGATAGCCATAATAGAAAATCACTTTGAGAATTCTAATATCGAATAGCTGCATTCCACTTCAGGTACCATTTTGAGGCACCCCACATACTTTGCTTCTTTCATTATGATTCGCTCTGAAATATTTATGATTTTTTTTCCCTGCAGAATGATTACTTAAGCAAGGAGTCATTTAGAGCTATGCCTTTGGATTTTGTGAGCATAGCTTGTTTCGCCTTCCTGTTTTTCCTTCTACCAAGGGCATGAGAAGCCCAGGCTTTTGCCCAAGCCTGGCACAGATTCATGTTCTGCTCATTCATAAGTGACTCTGTTTCCACAGTGGCTTGGGAAGGACAGACGCGCAGAGGTTTTGAGAGGTTTGGGCTCCCTGTGGCGAACAGTACCTGAGAAACCAAATCCCAGACCTGTGTGACCGTAAACATCATCTCTTTACGTGCGTGTTTGGTCCGTATTTCTCCCTCCGTGTCCTCAGTTCACTCGGGGACTGTATGGATCAAACGTCACTCATTGCTCTGGTCATAGGTTCCCTTCTTGTTCTTGATACCTGGAGGTTCCTCCATTTTTACCTTTGAGCTCAGTAACATGTGTTTGAGATCGCACTTGATCCATACACGTCGGCATATTGGAACAGTACTGGTGGTTCTTGCCTGTGGCAGTTCAGCATCTCCCCTAGAAGGTACAGCCGGCTCTCTCCCACCTCCCTAACACGCTCTTGATCTATAACCATCCTCTGCTCCAGTGTATTGCGCTCTTTTCCCCCTGGCACTTTCCATTTCTAGGGTTTCTGGTTGACTCTTTTATTAGAGAGCGTGTTTTTGTTTGATAGATGCCTGCTATTCCTCTCCTTGCTGCAAGAGCTCTGTTTCCCCAAGTGTTGGCTTTTCTTTGCTGAGTTGAGCTTTTTTTGTAAATGGTGTCAAGTTTTCCTCAAGTGTTTGGCTGGTGTGTGTGTGTGTGTGTGTGTGTGTGTGTGTGTGTGTGTGTGTGAGACGACACAGGCTGCATTTGCTACCTGCTGCCTGCCTCCAGTTTGAGCAGGGGTGAATGTGCTGCCGGTTGTGATGAGGTATCACTTGGGCGTGGTGGCTTCCTCACCCTCTGGGAAACCCCGGCCTCCAGGACAAAAGCTCTGGCGCTCAGTGGGACGGTGAGAGGCAGACGGAGAACAAGGAGGTAGCGGTTTCCCACTGGCTCTTCCCGATGGCCCTCAGTCCGTGTCTGCTGGACGCTCGGGCACCCTGGAGTTACTCCCACCTCTGCAGCTTGTTTCTCTGAACATATTTTGGACTCTGACTTTCTCTTTCACCCCAATTCCATCTGCCTTTCATAATCCAGATATGTCCTGTAATTTCTGGCCCACCAAGGTACTTACATGGATTTATTCTTTCAAAAATATCTTTTCTGACATTTCTAAGGATTGTGTCAAGGAAGGTATGGCTAGTATGGGCTTTCAATAAATATTCTGTCTCCTTTATATCTTTGCTATTATTTGAACTTATGAAAACATATTTTTGGTAAAAGGAAAAATACTAGTTAAGTGTTATTCTGAAAGAATGTAATGATAGCCACTATACAAGAACGTCATCTTTTAAAAAGATAGCACTATAAAGAGACGTACCCTGCCACATATTAAAAGATACTTTAAAGCTGCGTTAATGTTAAGAATGTGATATTGGCAAAGGAAAAATGAACAGATCAGTAGAATAGATTAGAAAATCCAGACATAGAATCTAGTATATAATAATGTTGGTATTTTAAATCATTAGACAAAATACTGTGTTGGCACAAGGCACTGACTTTAATAAAGGGTAGAAAAAGCCTTTTCTAAGCAGACACCAAGTCCAGAAATCTAAAGGAGAAACTGATAAGCTATTATGAATTAAAATAATATTTTCAGTACAATATAAGAAATCGTACACTGAAAAGAAATGCTCTTATAAGAGAGTGATAAACAAAGGGTTAATATAATTAATATCGAAATACCTAGATAAACACTCCCAAATAGGAGAAACACAAGTAACAAACACAGAAAAATAAAAGCCATATATTATCTTTATGTGAAAAATAACAGCCATATATTATCTTTAAGGATATGGCCAATATTCCCCAGCATGGTGATACCCACAGATGATATGGGTGTGGTCCCTTTGTGCCTATAGGTGGGGGTTTAGGTGTAAATGACAAGGAGGGCGATTTGCTGTATGTGTATATATATATATATATATATATATATATATATATATATATATATATAAAATCTCCTTAAGATGTGTCCAGCATATTTGGTCCAACTTCTATTCTAGGAGTATATCCTAAGAAAATATTCAGACAAATGGATACAGATGTATATATACAGGCTTATTATGCTAGCCATTGTTTGCATTAGGGAAAATGTATAACAACCTATATGTCCACCAGTAAGGAAATGTATAAGAACTGGCTGTCAGGTGTGGGTGTATGTGTGATTTTTCTCTCTGGGTGACATTTTGTGGTGTCTGGAGACATTATTGGTTGGCATGAGTCGGGGGAAGGGAGGACTCCGAACACCGTGTGGGGGTCAGGGAGGCTACCAACCATCCTAGAATGTAGGGCCCAGCCTCCTACAACAGAGAATTATCTGGTACCAAATACCAACAATCTTGAGGTTCAGAAACCTTGAAATAAATGATGGTACATTCATCAAATGGGAGCGCTTTTATCTTTTATTTTATTTTATTTTTTAACAATTTTTATTGAACATAAATAGTATACATTTACACTATATTTGGTGCCCTCTCCCCCCCCCCGCCCCCGTTTTCTCTTCCCCCCTTCCACCAATGGTTGTCCAGGTTAACCATGTCTTATTCATAATTTTACACATGTTCAGGTATAGACCCTCATTAATCAAGATCGGCCTTTCTTCTCTCCTATCTTTCCATTAAAACTTAGCTAGTATTTCCCCTCTAATATCTGGAGTCCCACTGGTATCCTCTGTGTTTCCTAGTTTGGGCATATTAGAGGAAACATGTGTATCTTCTCCTGTGCTTGGCTGATCTCACTTAACATGATGTTCTCCAGGGCTTTCCATCTTCTTGCAAATGATATAATTTTGTTCTTCTTTATGGTGAATAGAATTCCATTGTGTGTATTTCCCACAGTTTTGCTATCCATTCATCTGTTGATGGTGATCTGGGTTGGTTCCATATTTTGGCTATTACAAATTGTGCTGCTATGAACATAGGTATGCATATGTTGCTGTATTTCTCTGAATTCAACCACTTTGGAAAAATACCCAGGAGTGGTATAGCTGGATCATATGGTGGATCTATTCCCACCTTTTTTAGGAATCTCCACACAGATCTCCATAGTGGCTGAACTAGTTTGCACTCCCACCAACAGTGTAAAAGAGTTCCTCTTTCCCCACATCCTCGCCAGCATTTGTTGTTGTTTGATTTCTTTATGCTTGCTACTCTGACTGGGGTTAGATGGAATCTCAGTGTAGTTTTGATTTGCATCTCCCTGATGGCCAGTGATGAAGAACATCTTTTCATGTATCTATTAGCCCTTTGTATCTCTTCTTTTGTGAAGTGTCTATTTAGTTCATTTGCCCATTTCTTGATTGGGTTGTTTGTTTTGCTAGTGTAGAGGCTTTTGAGCTCTTTGTATACTCTGGATATTAGCCCCCTATCAGAATGGTGGCTGGTAAAGATCCTTTCCCATTCTGTAGGCTTCCTCTTTAGGTTATTGATAGTTTCCTTTGATGAGAAGAAACTTTTTAGTTTGATGTTATCCCACTTGTTTATTCTTGCTTTAATTTCCTGAGCTTTGGAGGTTTTGTTGAGAAAGTTACTGCCTGTGCCAATATGTTGTAGTGTTGAACCTATGTTCTCCTCTACTAACTTCACAGTCTCAGGTCTAATTTCTAAGTCTTTGATCCATCTTGAGTTGATTCCTGTGTTTGGTGAGATATAGGGGTTTAGATTCATCTTTTTACAAATGGTTAGCCAGTTCTCCCAGCGCCACTTGTTGAAAAAGATGTCTTTTCTCCAGCGTATGTGTTTGGCCCCTTTGTCAAAGATTAATTGACTAAAAATGTGTGGGTTTGTTTCTGTATCTTCTATTCTAATCCACTGGTCAGTATATCTGTTTTTGTGCCAGTACCATGCTGTTTTTACTACTATTGCTCTATAGTATAGTTTGAAGTCTGGGATTGTAATGCCTCCTGCGTGTTTCTTGTTATTGAGAATTGCTTTGGCTATTCTAGGTCTTTTCTTTCTCCATATGAAGTTCATGATTGATTTTTCTAGGTCTCTGAAGAATGTCACTGGTATTTTAATGGGAATTGCATTGAACCTATAGATCAGTTTTGGCAGAATGGCCATTTTGATGATATTTATTCTGCCTATCCATGAGCACGGGAGATCTTTCCATCTTCCAAGGTCTTCTTCTATTTCTTTCTTTAATGTTTTATAGTTTTTGTTGTAGAGGTCTTTTACATCTTGGGTTAGGTTTATTCATAGGTATTTTATTGGTTTTGAGGTTATAGTGAATGGAATTGTTGTTTTTGTTTCTTTCATTGTGGATTCGTTGTTGGCATAAAGAAAGGCCACTGATTTCTTTAGGTTGATTTTGTAACCTGCGACTTTGCTGAATTTGTCTATCAGCTCCAGAAGTCTTTTGGTTGAGTTCTTTGGGTCTTCCAGATAAAGGATCATGTCATCTGCAAATAAGGATAATTTTACTTCCTCTCTTCCTATGTGGATTCCTTTGATTTCCTTCTTTTGTCTGATTGCTGCAGCAAGAGTCTCAAGGACTATATTGAAAAGGAGTGGTGATAGTGGGCATCCTTGTCTTGTTCCTGACTGTAGCGGAAATTCTTGCAGTTTTTCCCCATTCACTATAATGTTGGCTTTGGGTTTTCAGTATATTGCCTTGATGATGTTGAAGTACTTTCCTTCTATCCCAATTTTTTTCAGTGTTTTTAGCATAAATGGGTGTTGGATTTTGTCGAATGCTTTTTCAGCATCTATTGCTATGATGATGTGGTTTTTGTTCTTGGTTCTATTTATGTGGTGAATAACATGTATTGATTTGCGTATGTTGAACCAGCCTTGTTTTTCTGGGATGAAACCGACTTGGTCATGATGTATTATTCTCTTGATATAGTTTTGAATGCGTATAGCTAGTATTTTGTTTAGAATTTTTGCATCTATGTTCATTAAGGATATTGGTCTGTAGTTTTCCTTTCTTGAGGTATCTTTATTTGGTTTGGGGATTAATGTGATACTGGCCTCATAGAAGGAGTTTGGAAGAGTTCCATCTCTTTCAATTTCCCGGAACATGTTATGAAGTATTGGTATTAGTTGTTCACTGAAGGTTTTGTAGAATTCAGCTGGGAACCCATCTGGGCCTGGGCTTTTCTTTGGTGGAAGAATTTTTATTGCCATTTATATTTCTTTGGTTGTTATTGGTTGGTTTAGGCTTGCTATGTCCTCTTGGCTGAGTGTAGGAAGGTTAACTGTGCTTAGAAATCTGTCAATTTCATCCAGGTTTTCAAATCTATTGGAGTATAAATTTTTAAAGTAGTTTCTGATAATCTTTTGAATTCCTTCACTATCTGTGGTGATATCTCCTTTTTCATTTCTAATTTTGATAATTTGAGTTGATTTTCTTTTTCTTTTGGTTAGGTTGGCCAGGGGTTTATCAATTCTATTAATCTTTTCAAAGAACCAACTTTTGTTTTATTGATTCTTTGAATTATTTTTTTGTTCTCTATTTTATTTATTTCTGCTCTAATTTTGATGATTTCTTGTCTTCTGCTGGCTTTGGGAATAGACTGTTGCAGAATTTCTAGATCCTTGAGTTGTGTCATTAGGTTCTTTACTTAGTGGTTCTCCGTCCTTTTTATGTGGGCACTCAATGCAATAAACTTTCCTCTTAGTACTGCCTTCATGGTGTCCCATAGGTTTTGGTAGGTTGTGTCTCTGTTTTCGTTTGTTTCCATAAATTTCTTTATTTCTTCCCTAATTTCTGCTCTTACCCATTCGTCATTCAATAGTGTATCATTCATTCTCCATGAATTTGAATACTTTCTTTCGATTTTCCTGTTGTTGATTTCTACTTTTATTCCGTTGTGGTCTGAAAAGATGCATGGAATTATATTACATTTTTTGAATTTGCTGGTATTTTCTTTGTGTCCCAGGATGTGATCTATTTTGGAGAAGGTTCCATGGGCTGCTGAGAAGAAAGTGTATTCTGTAGTTCCTGGTTGAAATACTCTGAAAACATCTAATAGGTCCATTTGGTTTATGGTTTCCTTTAGCGTCTTTACTCATCTTTTGCCTTGAAGATCGATCCAGTGGTGTGAGAGGCGTATTAAAGTCTACCAAAATTATTGTATTTGGGTCTACTTGGGATCTTATGTCCAGAAGGGTTTGTTTTACAAATGTGGTTGCACCCATATTTGGGGCATAAATATTTACTATCATTATATCTTCTTGGTGTATTGTTCCTTTTAATAAAAGGAAGTGCTCTGATTTGTCTCTTTTGATGTGTTTTAGTTTAAAGTCTGTTTTGTTGGATATCAGGGTTGCTACCCCTGCTCTTTTTTGGTCACTGGTGGCATGGTATATCTTTTTCCATCCTTTCACGTTCAGTCTGTGAATGTCTTTGGCTGTGAGGTGAGTTTCTTGCAGACAGCATATATTTGGATTATGTTTCCTAATCCACATTGCCAGTCTATGTCTTTTGATTGGTGAGTTAAGTCCTTTGACATTAAGAGATATTATTGAAATATGATTTTTGTTTTCTGCCATTTTGTGTTCTGTCTACTCTTGGGTGGTGTGATCTTTCTTCTTTACTTAAATGGCCCACTTATTAACTTCCTCTCTTCTCTGATTCTGAAGTCTGCTTCTTTTTTCTTCCTTATGGTTTATTTCTTTAAGAATTTTCTCTAGTGTTGGCTTTGAATTCATGAATTTTTTGAGATTCTGTTTATCCTGAAAGACTTTAGTTTCACCATTGATCTTGAATAGTAGTTTTGCTGGATAGATTAGTTTGGGCTGGAAGTTATTTTCTTCCAGGGTCTGAATCACATCGTACCAGTCTCTCCTAGCATTCCTGACCTGGGTTGTATAGTCTGGGGTGATTCTTATTGTTTTGCCTCTATATGTCACCCGTCCTTTTGTTCTCACTGCTTTTAAGATTCCTTCCTTGGCCTCTATGTTGGTCAATTTGGTTATTATGTGGCGTGGAGTGGTTTTTCTTTGGTCCTGTCTCAGTGGAGTTCTGTATGCCTCCTGGACTTGAAGATTCAAGTCTCTTTCCATATTTGGAAAATTCTCTGAGATTATTTCCTTGAAGATATTACAGATGCCCTTGGTCTGTACCTCTATCCCTTCCTCAATGCCTATTATCCATAAATTAGGGCGCTTCATATTATCCCATAATTGCTGGATGTTTAGGTTTTGTTGCTGTAAAGATTTCTGTATATCGCTGACTGTGTTTTCGGTTTGGGATGTACTGTCTTCTAATATTGATATTCTGTTTTCCATTTCATCTAATCTTCCAGAATTTCTTTCTATTGCTGTCTTCATTTCACTTCTTGCCTCTTTCATTTCATTCCAGACCTCTTTCTGATTCTTTTTTAGTGTTTCTAATTCACCTTTAACCTCCTCTATACTTGTTTTAAATCCTTTCATCATATTGAACATCAAGATTCTGAACTCCCCTTCTTGCATTTCTAGTAGGTCAGTATTCATGATTTCTGCTGTCTCTTCATAATTCCTTGTTTTCATATTTATAGCATTCTCTGTCCTGTTTTTCTGATTTCTACCCATCGTTCGTGAGTATTGTGCTTAGTCAAATCTTAATATTAGGAGTTTAGGGGTATCGGCTAGTCAGCAGAGCCTTTCCAGTGTTGAGGGCGGGTGATGTGTGAGGAGCTGGGGTGATTGGTAAAGGAGTCAGATTAGGTAGAGGATATGTTTAGGTTGAGAAAGACTTTAAGTATGATAAGGTAATAACTTGCTAGGAATGAGAGAGAGTTAACTACTAGGATTCTTGTCATTAGTAGAGTAATTATGGATATAAGAAATACTTTGAGTATTAAACCAGGAGGTATATTATGGGGAAAAGTTTTGGGGGAGAAAAGTATGTAGGTTAGTGTGGGAAGGTTTGTAAATAGGGGTGATGGAAGGAGCAGACAGACATAAAAAAAAAAGAATCCACACAAGATACCAAGACTATTATGTAGTCCAAGAAAAAGGAAGGAAAACCAATCAAAGGAGGAGAATGAAAAAAAAAGGAAGGAAAGAGGAAGAAAGAGGAAAAAAGAACAAGAATAAAATAAAAGGAACTAGCAGCTGTGTGAAATAAAAAAATAAGGCAAACTATCATATATATATATATATATATATATATATATATCAACAAGTTAAAGTAAAAGAAGTGTGGTTTAAAAGAAAAAAAAAATAAAACAGCAATAACCATACCAAAACAAAAGCACTGTAAAAGCAAAATAAAACAAAACATCCACATTAAAAGTAAAACAAACAGTCCTCCTTATTTACGCATATGGGGTCAGGTCCATATAATATGTGCGTATCTGATTGCTTTGGTAGCTTTCAGAATACCATCCAATGTCTCTTAGTTTTCTTTGTACTCTATTTTTATCTTCTTAGGTTACTCTGGGTGTTTGGACACCTTTCTCTCCTTTAGCTGCTTTAGGTTTATGTGTCCGGATGTCTGGTTTCACTGTTATTTGATTCTGTACAATTCACAGGTTCTGCGAAATTCTAACCTGTGGTCAGCACCTCTTCACTCACCACCCTAGACTCCAGCCTGTGCTTCCCTACAGCAGGGGTGGAGAATGACCAAAGTATAATTGGAACCTCCCCCTGAGGTCCTGTGCAGATATTGTGGCCCGATGGATTTTCCTGTGTCTCTGGAAATTCCAGCTGGGCTATCCGGTGTGGTCCCAAGATGTACCCTGGGCAAATGGATGCTGGTTCCTGAATGCCCACACTTACTGCCAGAGCTCTGCCTATTCCGAGAGTGCAGGCTGGGTGCGCTGCTAATACTGGACCCAAGTGTGAGTGGATGCAGCTGTCTATTGCTGGTGGTATGCTCTTCCAAGGTGTATTGAGCTGTGTTCTCACTTAGAACTAAGCATCTGGCTACCAGGAGGGTGGGAACACCCAGCGGTGGGCCAGGGGTGCAGGGTAGGTGCTCAAGGGTCCAGTGCTCGGTGTCCAGCAATGGTCTCTGCCTCCCGCGGGACGTAGAAGCTGGGGGTGCCCCAAGGAGATTTCCGGGTCACACAGGGCTTTCGCAGCCTGGAAGGCAGGCTCTGGCAAGGTGGCAGGGGCTAGACACACAAGCAGGCTCCAATTTAGGGGTGGCAGTGGCACAGGCACTGACTACTAGCAGGGGACCATGGCGCAGACAAGGTGCGCGAGGAGAGTGCTCGGTTCTGAGGCTTGGGCCCGTGCTGGGGGGTTGGGGCTGCGCACACGCTAGGACCCCAACTTACCAGGGCACCCTCAGGTACCTGACTTGGTTCAGGATTCCATGGGAGTCTCTATGCAGTTGTGATCCGGTCGCTGGTGAGCACCCAGAATCCGCTTTTATCTTTTAAAGACAAAGCTGTACATTTCTATTTATTGAAACATAAAGACAGCCACCAATAGCGTGAAGAAAAAGTCACTAGTTATTACTGAGGTAACAGAACAAAGTTAAATGAAGGAGTGTTTGGAACAGTTAAGTATTGGGCTCTATCCAAATATTTACTGTCTTCAAATTGCTCTAACGTAACTAGGAACTACCAAATATTTACACATAGTCATTTTAGTAAGAAGACCTCTTCTAATAGCTTCTATTCCTGGAGTGCCTAGGGTATACCAGGTAATCCATTAAATGGTTTCCTTTACTTTTCTAATAAAATATAGTCTTTCATTAGTACCAAAATAGCACATATAAATTATATAAAATTATAAAAATGGACAAGCAAAACATTTAAAAATTAAGACATGCCCAGGGTACCCTGTTTTGCAGCATGTTAGAACATATCTCTCTGGGTTGTTTCCTGTGTGTATTGTGTTATTGTGTGTATATAATAAGTGAGATCATGGTCTTTTGGAATGAGCTTTTTTTTTTTAAGTTTACAAACCCCATCTTTCTGTTACAGCGCATTTTTTTTTGCATCATTCAATATCCAGATTATATTTAGACTTTCCTAAATAACCTAACACTGTCATTTATAGGTGGCTTCTCTTCAAAGGGGAAGGAGTAGGGAGGAAAATAATCTGAATTCATCACCATTTGAGACAGAGATCTTCAAAAATGGTGATTTAAAGGGGGAGAGTTGAGCAAATATGTTGTCTTTCTATGAATTTTAGGGTATGCAGAAAGCTCCAGTTAATCAAGGAAAACTGAGTTACCTGTGTGCCTTTTGATTCTGATTCGGATCTGATTCTCTTACATTCATTAGGAGCTCAATAAATGAATGTTGGGTGAAGATTGAGTGTTGATCAAATAGCCTGAAATAACTCGCTTCCCGAGTGAAAGACTTGGAAAAACAAACCCGAGAATCGTGGCACAGTCCACCCGTGAAGAACCAAACGGTACATTTCCTATTTGGCATTCGACAAAGAGACAATTCATGTTTTAAGTATTAGGTTCATTCCATCTTTAGACTATAGCATTTGGGAGAGTCTGTGAGTCAGAATTGTTGACTGGAAGCAAGAGGAACTGCTTCCAGCTAGCTTAAGCCTGAAAGAAATTTATCAGAGGGTTTGGGGCAGTTCACAGAAGACCTGGGAGTCCAGGCCGTGAAGAGAGGCTGCGCAGAGCAGTGTGACCACGAGGGCCTGGCTTAGACACTGTCCGGCGCTCCGTCAGAGTCCACATGTCTGTGTCTGGAACCTTCTATTCCATCCGGGTCACGTTGAGGAAACTCCAATGGACTCCGGTCCTCTGTTACTCTCTTCTGATTCCCAATCGGTAGCATATGAAAGGCTGCGGTTAAACAATCATAAATTCGTATTTAGTTGCTGGTAGGTAGGAAAAAGAAATACCTTCCCAATTCCACAGTGGGAAGGGGGAGGCCGCCCCCTCCCCAGACCAGCACTCGCAAGTAGTCTGTGTGTGATTAAATGTCCTTTGTAGTATAGTGACCTGCATTTCCCTCCTCAATTCCTGCCCTGTTTCCACCCTCTCCATTGTAGAGAGAAGAGGCTGTATAAACAAGAGACTGTCAAGAGCCGTATAGATCAGAGGCTCAAAGAAAGCCAGTGAAGTGCCACTGATCCCTGAGAAATCAGTGGCAGAGGTGGGATTTGAACCTAGGTCCTCAGAGCTTTTCCAATGCACTGGAAAATGACAATTCAACAAGACCTGCTGTGGGTTTGTGTGCAAAGCCTGGGAAGCAGAAGACCTGTGGTGGGTCTCCACACCACTGCAGGATTACTCTTCTCTCTCAGCACCAGAGGATTATGTGCTTTCTGCTTACTGCAGGGCGAGGCCAGCGGTGAGCTCAGAGGGAAGGAGGGCTTTGAAAGTGAGAGGGCTTTCAGTCACCTCCCAATGGTCGCCACCAGCATTAGCCACGTTGAAACCGTGGGAGCAGTTTCCCTTTCTTTAGTATCTAATTTTTTTCCCCCCAGAATTATGCTTCTTCATTTTCTTACACAATGCAGGACTAGAGAAGGAAATGTTGGAGAGATACCCCATGTTATTTTCCCAGATATAATTGGTTCGGGCGTTCTGGTAGTTTGGATACAGCCCTGGACCGTGAGTTTTTACCTTTGTATTTCTACCAACAAAACAATTTTTCAGAAGCAAAGACACCACTGTGTTACAGTGGGAGGTGTTGTGCCATTTCAAAGAAGTAGAGAATAACATTATTTTGTGCTAACGGTGTTGCCAGTACCAGACACCCATGGGAAGAAATAAAATTCTGCTGCAAATGAGACCCTGCTTAAGGCGAGTTAGCTCCTGGCTCTGGTACTGCCTGTGACTTCTGTGGGAATTCCTGTGGTGGCTGATGGCTGTCCTGTCCTGGGGGCCTGGGTCCTGTGAGGCTCGCGACCCAGGAGCATTCCAGGGCTGCATTATAAGTGACTTAGCACTCATCCTGCCCCTGCTAGCAAGGAGCTGGGAAATCTAGGCTTTCTTCTCTCTAGGTCTCAATTTCTCCACTTGTAAAATGGGGATTTTTGTATCTGTTCTCCTATACAGAGATGGTAAAGTGCCACAGATCCCTGAGAACCCGCAAGTGGTGGGGTGAGAGTATTTCTCAAGGTGTCAAGTGCGATGGAAGGGGATCCTCAACAGAGCCAGCCCAGGGAGTCTCCCACAGGGGCCCAGACCATTGAACTTTGCAGAAGAACAGAGAGAGAGAGGGCATGTAAAGTTAAGTAGCCCTACAGATAGATGAAACTGGGAGACATCTCTAGGAGCGATGGTAGCCCTCTGCACACCCTGCTCGCCCTCACTGAGCTCGGTCCCTGGCACTTCACAGGAGCCTGGGCGCCTCCACTGCCCCCTCAGCATGGCAGGAGGTCCTGCTTCTCCTGGCTCCACCAGTGGGCTCTAAGCAAGCCATCTTATCATTTCATAATAGAGCTCAGCACAAGGAGGGACCCTTCCCTTTGTAAACTTGAAATTGGATGTTGAGATCAAGGTTAAAGGTGAATAACTGCAGGACGGCAGCCTCAGGAAGCTTTCACAGCTTCGTGGACTCTTTCTCAGGAGAGGACCGTATCTGTAAAGTGCACGTGGTCAGAGAGATGCAGCTTGACAGAGCAGAAGACTGCTGGCTCATCCCAGAGACACAGGGCAGAGTCCCAGGGCATCACCTCCAACAGTGGGAGACAAATGGCTCTTCCTCCCCAGCCTCGGTTTCCTCGTCAGTAAAATGAGGATAAACACAGTGCCGTCTCCATGGGTTTGCGATGGACCGTGGTCCTTGGCATTCACAAGTGAGTGTTTCATAAAACCAGCGTGTCTGCATTTAACAGAGAGGAGAGTTATTTAAAACTAAAACTGGCTTTAGCGATTGTTGCCTTTTAAGGGCAGGGCCATGAGCAAGGCAGAAATACCTGTATCTGCGTGCACATCAATCTCTATACTGCTATCTTCTGCTCCAGGAAAGGCTCAGGGCAGGGTTAGGGCACGACCCCCAGAATTTCAGAATCTCTGCCAGGTCTTCGAGCCTCTCAAGATCTCCAATAGATAGTCCTTTATTCAGCAGACACTGTAAGTGTCCACATGTGAAAGGATGCGCCTGGAGCCAGGGAGAAGGTGAAGCTCTGTCACCGCCATAATGAAGCGTGGGCAGAGGCTGGCAGCAGCGGGGAGACCCGGTGCTGAGGCTTTTCACCTGATGAGGAAATCAGAGAGAGAAACTTCCAGCGGCAGGTGATCCAGAGACTCTGGAGAACAGGAATGCCTGCTCCCCACTTTCAGGTTGTGTATGTTGATGTAATTTCATCTTCCCACTCGTCCTTCAGCAGCGTCTGCTCTGGATACAGAGGCTTTGTGTGGGTAAATTAGGGGAAATCAAGGAACGGAGGAACGGAGGCGCAGTTTGTGTCATTAAGGGGCACAGAGGAGATAACGGGCCTCCCGGGTGGCCAGCCATCTCAGGGAGGCCGAGGCTTGCTGGAGGTGACCTCAGGGTCTCGCAGAATGCTTGGAGTGAGACATTGGGCTTCCCGCAGGAGGGGAGAGGGGCACCAGTTGTACTTAAAATTCCAAACAAGAAGACCTCAGTCAATAGCTGGACCCTAGACTCATGGTTGAGAAACTGCAGAGGTGATAAGGACGAAGAGATGCTTTCCACGATTGCCCCTGGACGAAGGGGACACTTAGAACAAATATCTTGCTGTATGGGAGAGTTGAGTCATCATCTGGGCTGACTGAAAATGTTTTATGTCTTTCTCCTTCCAAGCACTGGCGGAAAGGTGCTTCCCTGCTTGTTAGATGTGATTGTGGGCAAGCCTTGGCCCAGGAATGTGGCGGAAGCAGTGCCTCCAGGCAGGGGCTAAGACTGCAAGAGCCTTAAGCCCTGATGACTGGCAGAGATTTAGAGTAACTGCTCCACTATCTCAAGTCCTTAGTGAAGACAGCACCAATAAACTGGAAATAAGCTTTCTGTGGTTTGAAGCAATGGGAGTTTGGGGAGGAGGAGGTTGATTACTGCTAAATGACCTTGTCCATCTTTAATAATGCAGGAATTCGTGCAGCACCTGTAAGATTGTAGAAATGCGGTGTGCCCCACCAGTAGCATAGAGACACGCCGAGATCCATAATAAGTTACGAGAGGCTTTATTCGTGGGGGGGTCAACCCCCAGCCCCCGCGTGGCCGCGGGGGCCGGTGGCCGGCGGGAGAGTGCCTCCCTCCCTCTCCCGGTCCTCTCTGAACTCTCTCTTCCGGGGCGGGAGGCCTGGTCCCCGGAATCGCAGGCTCCACCTCCTAGCTCTCGGCCCTGCCCCCAACCTTACATTCCGACCTCTTTGACTCAGGGGTGCAGAAGGGCTTTGACTAAGGGGGGTGCAGAAGGGCGTGGTTTTTGCTCATCTAGCGGCTTCATGCTGAGGCTGGGCGACGTCAATCAAGGGCCCCAGTCAAAGGCCCCAGGTCGGGAGAAGTCGGAATTTGAGCCGCCGGAAGGGAGCAGGTGGCTGTGGTCGCAGCGAGAGTTGGAGGTTACCCTGGAGAGCTCGGTGACCGGTTTGCTTTGAGGAGACTAACAGGCAAGGTGCTATTAAAGAAAAAGAAAATTGTGAGAACGGAACCCAGGCTGGGCAGAAGCCCTTTTAGACACAAGGCAGTCACTAGATCTACTAACTTAAATAGCAACATTTTCCTGAGGAGAACGTCTATTGCCCCTTTAGCAGTTTTTTTATTAGATCAGAGTTATTAATAGCAGCAACTCCCGAAGCAGACCCCACACCACTCTTTTTAGCATTGAGTGAGTATGGATATGTCTGGTTAAACACCTGTCACTGCCTTGGGAGCATCAGTTACCCATTTTAGAAGTTTAATACTTAGGCAATTTGGCATCCGAGGAGGGAGAGCACCATAGTATGTAAACAAGTGGACCTGCTAAAATATAAACATCAAAGAGAGTTATGTTGAAAGAAACAAAGTTTAGTGGATCCCAACACCGTGCAAGAGAATTTGTCCTGGAGCTGTTGTAACAGAGCCCTTTTAGATATGGCCTAAGCTGTGGGCAGAGGCTGGAGGGCTTGCCTCATCATCCTGAACCGAGACTTGAGAAGGAAACTAAGGCCTGAAAGATCGAGCAGGCCACCAAAGAGGAAACTGGCTTACCCTGTACCTGCAGTTACCCTGGGCCAGCAAGGAAGATGGAGGAAGGAGGACGAGGGATTCCAGGAGCTGTCAGTCCTTGGTCAGACCAAATAGGGCCAGCGGCGGGTCCTTGTCCAGAAGGGTAGACCCCCTGTAGTGAGGTACCTGAGGTCCACCGCTTTTTGCTGAACGCGTGCAATATTTACTGAGAGCCATCAGCGTCCTAGAGTCTAGCGTGCCCATGGCAGGCCATCGAATATCATTGGCTAAATTATATGTCGGCCAGATCTTAGTACAAAGAGAAATAAGTCTCTCTGGGGACAGTTCCCCTGAGAATCCCAGAGCCTGCAGATTAGATAACACACGGCCCAGCGGGGATTGAGAATCGATCTCAATCTTAGATGGCTGACTTCCCCCATGAGTTGTAAGTGGGCGAGAACAAAGGCAGGAAACTCCAGCGTCCCAGGGCCCTGCCTAGTTCGGTACAGAGTAGGTGTGACCGAGAAAAGACGTCTCTGTCTCTTTTACACACCTCGCAATCGTCCTGGACGATTGGAGAACTGGAGGATACCGGTATACCGGATATTATAGCAGTCAGTCAGTCAGAACCCTCCGAGTTAGGCAGAACCCACTTAGTTCCTTAAGAGGAAGCTCACCGCTGAGAGAGGCTGCTGTGGAGGTCTGGCCTGAAGATGGCTGCGAAAAGTTTTTTAAAAATGGCCGCCGACTCCTAGGATTGGTTAGGAATGGAAAGTGGGCGGGAATAAAGATGGCGGGGCCTCCAGCGAGGCCATGAGGTGGGAGGGGTCAAATATGGCGGGGGGCCTCCAGTGAGGCCATGAGGGGGGAGGGGTTAAAGAAACATGGCAAACCTCCAGCGAGGCCGTGAGGGGGGAGGGGTTAAAGAAACATGGCGGCTCCTCAGTGATTACACGTGGGCCAAAGATGGCGGGCCTCCCCCCCACAGTGATGCCCTGTGGGTGCTTACCGAAATGGTCGGGTCCGGGCAGCGGGGGTGGGCGGGCATAGGGTGAAAGAATCGGCAGGAGCACGGGATATCAGCAGAGAGCGGGCGCAGGGGCCTGCGCCATCTGGCAGGCAGGGGCGGGCGGGTCCAAGCACGCCAGGCGCAGAGAAGGCATGTGCGGCACAGGCTGGAGTTGGCGGGTCGGGGGAGAGAGGTCCGCGGGGCCGCGGGCCTGCCCCGGTGATGGGAGCGCGCGCGCTGGCAGTGCGGCCCCATCCTGGGTCCGCGGGCGCGGCGGCGCGGTCGGGCGCCCAGAGTGGTGTGGGCACGGCGCCAGGCGCAGAGAAAGCCAAGGCGCGCCAAGTGGCACAGTCGGGTGGGGTCCGCGGACGCCGCGCGGGCGGGCGGCTGGCGGCTCGGGGCCGCGGGCGTGCTCGCCGCGCGGCTCGGACCGGGGCGCAGCTCGGCCGGTCGCACAGCCCGGGCTGGGGCGCGGTCGGGGGCGGGCGGCGTGAGCGCCCATTTTAGCAGAGGCGGCTCGGCGTGCCGCGGGCGGGCGCGGTGGCCCATCCCAGCGGAGGCGGCGCCGGGTACCTTTTTTCAGCAGTTTGCAGAAGTCCGCGGGCCGGGCGGGCGGGAGGGCGCGCAGAGGCCGCGCATGTAGTTAAATAAGCTGAGAGTCCAGTAAGCGCAGATCCAAGCCAGGTCCCATAGGTCCGGTACGAGTTCGGCACCAAAATGTAAGATTGTAGAAATGCGGTGTGCCCCACCAGTAGCATAGAGACACGCCGAGATCCATAATAAGTTACGAGAGGCTTTATTCGTGGGGGGTCAACCCCCAGCCCCCGCGTGGCCGCGGGGGCCGGTGGCCGGCGGGAGAGTGCCTCCCTCCCTCTCCAGGTCCTCTCTGAACTCTCTCTTCCGGGGCGGGAGGCCTGGTCCCCAGAATCACAGGCTCCACCTCCTAGCTCTCGGCCCTGCCCCCAACCTTACAGCACCCTTCTTTATTAATGAGGAGGCGGACACTTAGAACAGCGACTAGCCTTAGGCCACCCAGAGACATTGCAGAACGTTTGCAGCTAGGGCTCAGCTCTCCTGCTCCCTAGCCAACAGCTTTCTCGACCCTGAGAGTCGCACCTGGTGGGAATGTGGTGGAGTGATGCCCAGACTTCTGTGTGCAGCATGGCACAAGCTCCAGACTGAGCTCAGAGCCACTCAAGGCAAAGTCCGAGGACTTTGGCACCTGCTCAACTGTTCCCTACCGGGAGGGCATCCCACTGACTGGTGCCTTCGCACCTAAGCCTTCCAGTCCTCTCAGCCTGAGAGTGCATGTCGCTTCTCCGATGATAGTTTTTATTGATCCTTGTCAGCACTATTCTGCCTTTGCCCCCTACCCCTTTGTGTTTCTGCTTGATCTGAGTAATGACTTTTTGTACGAGCCAGAGATGTGCAGTGCTCAGAATGAGAATCTCAGAACCTTAGTGGTATTCCATAGTGCTTATTACATGAGCATCTATCTTTTTCACTTTGTGTGTGTGTGTGTGTGTGTGTGTGTGTGTGTGTGTGTGTGTGTGTTTTACTGGGGATTGAACCTGGGGGAGCTCTACCTCAGAGCTACACCTCCACCCCTTTTTAGTTATTTTTTTAATTTTTTCAAAACAGGATCTCACTAAGTGACTGTATGCTGGCCCCAAACCTGTGATTCTCCTGTCTCACCTTCCAAATACTGGGATTACAGGCATGAGCCACCATACCCAGCTCGAGTATCTATCTTCTCCTCCTGGATTGGTGGCTCAGCAGGAATCTTATTCTCCTGGTGATGGCAAAGGTGTCAGAGAGCAAGTGGGAACAGGCAAGTCCTCCAGAGGCCCAGGCTCAGGGTGGGCCACCTGCCACTCATCCCTCATTCTCCTGTGGCCAAATACAAAGTCAAGAAGTTGAAAGACATTCTGGAGAATGACCCAGATGTAGGGATGGAGAGGAATCGGGCCCCCTGATGCCATCTGCCACGCTCACCCTCCCCGTTGACCCCCGAGTTCTAGGCCATAACCAGTTCATGAGACCCCATGGGAGGGACTCCCTAGCAGGCCTCAGCCGCTCTGATACAAGCCTCGTGTCCGTGCTGCGCAGGCTCATTGGTAGGGTTCTCAGAGTCCCAGGTGGTATTACCCAGCACATTTGAATAGCCAAAAGCAAATAATACAATTATGCTGGATGACAAGGCCTCCATAAAATATTTATTAGTCTGGAAGAAACAGCCCTTTAAATCACCCAAGACTGTAATTATGTTGGACACGCCAAATAAATGCATCTACTCTGTTACCCGTGAATCAAAGTTTATTCTTTGCTTCTTGCTGGCAGAGTCTCCAGTCCCACTTACTGAGCATCTATAGGCCCCATACACTATACTAGGCCCCAGAGACACAAGGAAAAGGCTCTGTGAAGTGCACAGATAGATAGAAATGGACAGCACGAGCCAGGCATGGTGACGCGTGCTTGTCATCCCAGTACTGAGACAGGAAGACCGAAGGTTTGAGGCCAGCCGCAGAAACTTAGCGAGGCTCTCTGCAGCTTAGTGAGAGCCTGTTTCAGAATAAAAAATAAGATTGAGGATATAGCTTTGCAAACAGAACAAGGATGTGTTAAATCTCTGGTAACAAGAAAGAAAAAAAGAAAGGAAGGGAGGAGGGAAGGAAAAGAAAAGAAAGGAGAAAAGAGAAAAGAAAAGAAAAGAAAAGAAAAGAAGGAAAGAAAGAAAGAGGGTGGGTAGGTGATGGTGGCATGGTTAGGCATAAGAACACAGAGAGAAGAGAAAAGAACTTGAGGTCCTGGGGCGGCCGCAGGAAGTGCCAGATCACACATGGGCCCTTGAAAAGGCTCAAACCTATAATCCCAGTACTTGAGAGGCTGAGCCAGGAAAATTGCAGGTTAGAAGCCAGCTTCGTCAATTTAGGGAGTTTCTCAGGAATTTTGTGAGACCCTATTTCAAAATAAAAAATAAAATAGGGCCGGGGGTGTAGCTCAGAGGTAAAATGCCCCTGGGTTCCATCCCTAGCATGCGAGCACACACACACACACGCGTGCACACACACACACACACACACACACACACACAATAGAAGTAGGTGCAGTGGCTGTGAAATGAGTACTTGGCACAGGAGGTTTCGCGGTGCCTTAGCTCAGCTGCTATAACAAATATACCAGAGTCCAGGCGTCTTAAACACACATTTATTTCTCAGAGCTCTGGACACTGGGAAGTCCAAGGTCAAGTCACTGGTGGATTTTGGTTTATAGAAAGCTACAAGCCGCTTCCTCACTGTGTCCTTGCAGGGGGCAGGGGGAGAGACGGAGAGAACTCTACGCTATCTCTTTTTATGAAGACACTAGTCCCATATGTTGGACTGTACTCTCAGGATGTAATCGTCTCCCAAAGGCCCCCAAGCTCCACCCCCAAATATCACCATACTGGGGATTAACTAGGGTGTCAGCTTGTGAACGGGGTAGGGTGGGGTACAAACATTTAGTGGTAGCTGCTGGAAGAGGCGTGGAGATGCGCACAGGCAGGGCTGCACCTTTGGCCAGCACATGGCTCTAGGGGATGGTTTGGGTGTGGTACTCCAGGGTCCTGAATGTCCATGCGAGGACTTGGGACTTTACCCAGTGAACATTCGGAGCCACTGAAACATTTTAATGGGAGGAATAGAAGATCCAATAAGTGGTTCTGAGTCAGGCCTAAGTAACATGGAGGATGTAGAGAAGAAAGGCCGGCCGGTGTGGGGACGGCCAGGAGCGTGCAAGCCGCATCAGTGATGCTATGAGAGATGGCATCAGCAGATAGGGGAGGACACAGCAAAGAAGTCTGAGATTTCTAAGTTAAGCACCAGTGGAGGAAGCAGGGCTGAGGCAAAAGTGGGAGTCAGAGGATGGAGGAATTCAATTTGGTTTTAAGAGTTTTGGAGCTGTGACTCCTGAATATGGATGGTGGTGGTTACAGATCAGAGTTTCCTATAAGCAAAAGCAGACCAGCCAGTAGCAAGGGCACGCGAGGAACCCGTGGCACTGAGAAGCCATGACAGAGCTTTGCCAACAGACCGAAGCTTAGTGTATCTGCTCACCAAGCACAGCTTGAAAAGTGTGGACGGCACAGATTTGGGAGAAACTATTTCCAGCATAGACTATTGAGAAGAACCTTACTGAACCGCACGGTGTGTAGCCCACGCGGCTGTAAACGTCAGACCTGGCCACGAGGCTGGTTGGGCTCCACTGGACTCAATTCCAGGATTCACCATAGACCAGTCCCATCACTCATTCTAGGACTGGAGAGATGGGGCAGAAGCAGTGGTTTTGTTTATGTTTGTTGGTCCATTGTGAAGGAGTCACTGGGGATAGTTAAAAGCTCCCCAGGTGGTCCAGTGGACTGGCTGGTGGAGAGCCCGCTTCTTCCCCCCTCCACCACCACAGCCCTGTCCTCAGCAGCTGAGCGTCACCAGCAGACTGGATTCATGGCAGCCCCGTGATTACTGACCACGAACAGTCATTCAACACCACTCAGGAATTGAACCACACGCTTCCAGAGAGCCGGCTGCCCACCATTCAAGCTGGCTACCTTCTAGTTCTTCATTAGCTCCCCAGATCCCGTAGCAAACCCTGGCCAGCCTCACCCCTCTTGAACGTTAGTCACCCTTCCAGTTGCAGCTTGCTGTTACCCTGTCCTTGGGCACGACCCCTGCGGGGCGGCCTGCTCGCATTTGGAGCTGGAAGTTACAAGTCCTGCCTGTCGTCTATGCGAGTGCCTCGTGTTGGGTCTGGACCTTTAGATCTGATAGTACACAGGGCGAGGGTGGGTCCGAAACACATCGTTTCTGACCATTAACTCTCCAGCTCTGACCCCGTCCTATGCTGACAACTTGTCCTGTTTTGTGGATGTCTCAGGCGATGCCCATTACACAAAATGGCTTGCCAAGGCCACAGAAGAGTCCAGATGACAGTCCAGATAACTCGATTATCATAATGGTAGTGATGCCACACTGCCCCAAACTTGAAGAATAACGTTTGACCCTCCATTATCAAATACTCAAATATCTGCTTGGCAATACTCCAAGGTATAGAAAAAGAAATCCACAGAAATTAAAACCCTCAGATCACCCTGGTCAGTATTAACGCTGCTGACTCAACCAGGGGGCCTCACTCAGTACTCAGTGGAGCCTACGTCCTTCGCCAGCCACACTTTTTATCTAATTCCTTCAGGATATCCAAGTAGAACTTGTTCAGCCACGTCTAGTACTTCGAGCTTTACAAGAGCAGAGTTAAGAGCACACACGAGTCTAGCACAGCAAAGAGACACGGCCACGATACCCAAAACTACAAGAGAGAGAGAGAGAGAGAGACACCCCCAAAGCAGTTATCCCAAGAAAACCATGTTGTTTGCAATTAACCCCACACGCTTTTCTGTGGGTGAGGTGTAGTAGTATCTCGGCGGCGTCTGAGGGAGGAAATTGTCTTGGTTGCAGCCCCGTTTGGACGCCAGCCTCAGTCCGTACCTGTTGTACGGCGGCGTTGTGAGGACGTAACACAGCTGGGAGGACTCCCACTCAGAGGCTAACGAGAGCACCCGCTCTCCCAGGGCGGCAGATGCTGCGCGCCCTCGGCATGCTGGCCTACTGTATCTGCGATGCCGGTGGCTTCCTCTTGCAAGCACCTGAGACTGTCCAGCCGAGGGCTTTCTCCGGTGTGGGAGATGCTGGGAAGCTGTCCAGAGGTCCCCAGTGAAGGACCAAGAGCAGCTCCTTCAGAGAGCGATGGATGGGAGTGGACGGGAGGCATGGGTGCGGCTACCCTGGTTCTTTCATGGCTCAGAGGTGGGTGACAACGGTCTCTTGGAGAGTCCCCACCGGGCCTGAGTCTCAGCTGCCCACAGGCACACTCCTACTTGGTTTTCTTCCTTCCCCATTCCTCTTCTTCACTCTCCTTTTAGTACTTGTTGGGACGGTCTCCTAAATAAACCACCTCCACCAACATCTCTGCCTCAGGCCCTGTGTCGGGGAAACCTCAGCTTTCAAGTCCACACCTAAAGGGCAGGAAAATTCTACTGCTATGTATCACTTTTCCTCTCAGAGAGTGACGTTTTAGATGCTTTGGGTTTTTTTTTTCCAGAAAAGAAATTTATTTATTTATTTTTAAATGTTTTATTGGTGCATTGTAGTCATACATCTTAATGGGATGCAAGATGGTGGAGACAGACATGCACACATCCCCGAATTAGCCCTTCCCCAGTTCCCGCCCCATTCCTCCCCCTCCCTCCTGCTCATGTGTGGCTTAGTGGTTGACATTTATAGGTTTGTTAAAGTACGTCATGTGCATTAGAGAATTTCCCTCCTCCCCCTCCCCTCCCCTCCCCTCGGTTAGGTCGCCTTATTTGCTCATCTACAGAATCTCCTTCTTCATCTACCCAAAAGAATGGAAACCGAACTGTCAAACTACCAAACTAATGCATGTGTATCCATGCTCATAGCTGCACAATTCACCACTGCCAAACTCGGGAACCAGAAAAACCTTTAAATGTGTGGCACTGACATGGCAGCTACCAGGCTGCGTTGATGGGCGAGTCCTACTCTAGCACCTCGAGGATTTCAAGCTTCTTCGTGTCCAAGTCCTCTCTGAAACCTAGATGGACCGAGTTTAACCAGTGCATCCAACACTGCTGGCCAGCAGCCGCACGGAAGTCCCGTGGAGCCCGCCTCAAGGGAGGGCGCCCCTCGTCCCCACATTGCCTTCAGCTGGAGCAGCTCCCTCTGAGATCCCAGACTTGCAGCCGCAGGAGATGTGTCGACTGCACTGGTGCCAGGGACATGGGGAGAACCAACACTTCCACTTTCTCCGGAGCCTTGAACTCGTGGCCCGTGGGTGGCGGCTACAAAGCTTCCTGCTGTGGCTCTGAGGCGCCGCTGCATGTCACGGGTGTTCCTTTCTCTCCACCTTTTACAGGTCAGCCTTGGACAAGTCATTCGCCTTTTGACCTGTGCTGCTTCGTGCATGGGGCCATCTGTGTTTGATGGGCACAGGCGCCTTCTTCCTCATTTCTCCTCCGCCCCTGATTTTCAGACTCAGCTTACCTTCATGCCTATTGCTCTGTCAGCACAGTCTCCCGTAGTGATAGAGAGAAGCAGAGTCACTGACGAGGGTCACAGTTATGGGATATGGGTCTCTAAAAATAAGAATTACAGCCAGGTGTTCTGGTGCATGTCCGTAATCCCAGTACTTGGGAGGCTGAGACAGGAGGATCACAGGTTTGAGACCAGCCTCAGCAACTTCGAGAGACTCTGTTTCAAAACAAAAGAATAATAAAGGGCTGGGGGTGTAGCTCAGAGGTAGAATGCCCCTGGATTCAATCCCCAGTAACACACGCACACACACATGCATGCACGCACGCACGCATGCACACACACACATGCACGCATACAATTTTTTTTTTTTTTTGGTGGTGGTTCTGGGGTGGAATCCAGGGGCTTTCTACCTCCGGCTATACTCCCAGCCCTATTTTATATTTTATTTGTAAACAGGGTCTCACTAAGTTGCTGAGAGCCTCACTCAGTAGCTGAGGCTGGCTTCGAACCTGTGCGATCCTCCTGTCTCAGCCTCCCAAGTGCAGCGATTACAAGCGTGCGCCACCATGCCCGGCCACAAATTTTTTTTTTAAAGAACTACATTTTAAATAATTGTGGGATGAGCTCAAGGAGTAAGATCTAAGAGGGAAGTTGGAAAATTAGAGAAGGTTTGTCATTTGAGAAGCCCAGCGTGCCAGCTGCCAAGCTGGAACTGGGGAGAGGCAGCTTGGGGGGAGGCCTGGGGGAGGCTGTGCCCCCCGGGAAGCCTCCATTTCTGAGGTCCGCAGCCAAGCATCTGGGGTCATTTTAGTCGGCAGAATCAGCAACCAGGCCAGTGATGTGGAAGCTGAGAATAAGAAGAGTCTGGAAACGTCTGGTACCTCTGCATCTGGTGGTCACTCAGGCCTTGGGAAGCCTGGTTGTTGTCAACGCCTGCCTTCTAATTATGACCCACTCTAAACTATAGCCACAAAGGAAGGAGATTCTGTAAACAAAGATCCAGGTTTAGTCAAATCGACCCAGTACAAACTACCACAGAGATATGAAACTGCCACCTAGTCTTGGTCTGGAATGTCCAAAACTGTGAGCCCAAACAACATTTTTCGCATTATAAATTAGTAATTTCGAGTACTTTGTTATAGGAACGGAAAGCTAATGAACACAAGCGCCTAAGTGCAATCATAGAGTACACTACAGATGACTTTGACCCAGGAGCCTTTGTGTAGCAATAGGCTGTTCCTTTTGATTACTGAGTAGTATTCCATTGTATGGGTGGACCACAGTTGACCCATGCACCCACTGCAGGCACTGGGTTATTTTTAGGTTTGGATGATGATAAATAAAGCTGGTGCAAACATCTGCACCCAGGCAAACTTCGGTTTTGTTTATCTGAGTAGAGACCAAGGTGTGGAGTGGCTGGGTGATAGTGTGGGTCACGGTTTGGGAAGGTATGTGTTCACCTTGTAACAGATCACAATAGATATTTTTAAGTCCTTGCTTTACTGGAGGTAGCAATAGGAAACAAATACTGGAAAAGACTTCTCGGCACGATGTACCACGTTGACTTTCTGTGAGGTCACGTCTTCCAGTTCCCTTATTGGTCCCCTGTACCTCCCTCCTCCCACCCTGGCCAGGTTGGGACATTTCCAGGGCTCAGTACTGAGGTCTCTGCCTTTCTGTCCGCAGTGTGATGACAGCCAGCCTAAGACTATAAGTGCCGTCTCTGAGCTGTGGCCCACCCAAGCCTCGCACACCAGCTCTGAACGTGCCATCCTCTCAGAGCTTGCTCAGATACTGACGTCCTCCCCGCTGTGGTCCTCCTTCCCTCCTGCTCTTCTGATTTTCTCTACCAAAGTGAAGACAGCGCCACTTACCCAGGTGCTTAAGACAAAAAACCTGAGACTTACTCTCTTCTTGTTTTTTTTTTTTTTCCCATTGCTACCTAAATATTCCTGCAGACAGAGTGACTTCAAGCAGGATCCACCCATCATTCCCAGCTTCCGCGGGGCAGGAGCTGGGCACACAGCTCAGCCGGGGCCTCTGTCCCAGGTCTGTTGGGACTGAAGTCATGCCGCCGCAGGGCTGCGCTCCTTCCTGCAGGCTCTACTTCCCAGCCAGACAGACTGATGGCAGGATCGCTTCCTGACAGCAGCAGTGCTGAAGTCCCGTTCCCTGCTGCTAGCCAGGGCTGCGCTCGGCAATTTAGAGGCCTCTCTCTGCGTCTTGTTTGTAGCTCCCCACATCTTCAGAGCCAGAAACAGCATGTGGGACACTTCTCTCCACGCTCAGACTTTTGTTTCTCTCATGCTGCGTCCTCTCCGGCCAACAGGAGAACGTTCTCTGCCTTTAAGGACCCTGAAATTCAATTGGACCTACCTGGATAATCCAGGATAACTCAGGGATAATCTCCCTATTCTAAGATCACCAGTAGCACTGCTACGGGTTAAAAGCATCTCCCTGAAGATATACTGACGTCCTGACCCCTGGTACCCATGAATGTGAGCTTAGTTGGAAATAAGGCCTTTGTAGATGTGATCTGAGTTAAGAGAAAGTCATACGAGAAGTAGGTTGGGCCTTTAATGCAGTCTCACTGGTGTCGTAATGTGAAGCTGTTCTCTGGCCCAGAGGACAGGAGAGGGTTTTCTGAAAGCAGATGCACAGAGGGCAAGATGGTTCTGGGGTAACAGAGGCTGGGTATCCAGCTGCAGCCAAGGGACAGCAGGGAGCACGGTCCTGCCCACACCTGGATTCCAGACTTTCAGCCTCCAGAGCTGAAAGAGAACAAAGCACTGTTGGTTAGACCACCCAGTTTGTGCAGGTTGTTACAGTGGCCCTAGAAAACAAATTCAGGTCCCAGTCACATGGAAAGGGGCAAAGTCCCTCTTGTCAGGTGAAGTAGCACCGCCAGGGCATGGGGTCCCAAAGGTTAGGGGTGGACTCTGAGAGGGGCTACAGTACCCCACAGCTAACCTGCTACCAAGTTGATCCCTCCCCAAGCCTCCCCCAGATCTATGCACTTATCTCTGTCTCCACTGGGCCAAGAGGCCTTCATCACCCACCTGGACCATTGCAAGTCTCCCCTCCTGATGTCCTTTCTCTTCTTCCCGGCCGCATAAAATTCTTTCTTTTGCAGACAATATGCAGATCATTCCGCAACATAGATTGGATGGCATCATTGGCACCAGCATAGAATTTATTCAGGAACAAGTAAAAAAAAAAAAATCCAGCTTACAATGACTTAAAAACAAGAGAGTCATTTTTGTAGCAGGAGAATTCCCAGCAGACAGCCCAGAGCCAACGCAGAGACAGGGAGCAGCGTTCTGAGGACCCGCCACTCCCCGCGCTCTGCTCTGCCTTTCCTGTATTCACCTTTTGTCCTCACAGTCACAGCGCGACTGCTGTGCCTCCGGGCATCACATTTGGATTCAGGATAGAAATTAAGGAAGACAAAGGACCAAACCTTCCAAATTTACTTCCCCCTTTTTATTAGGTAATCCAAATAACTTACAGAAACTTGTTTAAATTTTTATTTTATTTTATTTTTGCGGGTCTGGGAATGGAACCCAGGGGCATTCTACCTCCAAGCTACACCCCCCGGCCTGATTTTTTAGTCTTTATTTTTTTTAATTTTTATTTATTTATTTATTTATTTATTTATTTTTGTGGTACGGGAGTTCCTGGAAGCCCTTCTACCTCCGGGCTACACTCCCAGACCTATTTTATATTTTTGAAACAGGGTCTCTTAAGCCAGCCGCGCTGGCTTCGAACCTGCGCGATCCTCCTGTCTCCGCCTCCCAAGCGCGGGGATTACAAGCGTGCGCCACCACGGCCGGCCTTTTTAGTCTTTATTTTGAAACAGGGTCTCACTGAGTTGCAGAGGGCCTCACTAAGTAGCTGAGGCTGTCCGCGAACTGCGATCCTCTGGTCTCGGCCTATCGAGTGCTGGGATGACAGGCGTGCCCACCACGCCCGGCTCTGAATTTTTAAGATATCCTTTTATTGGTGCCTTGTAGTCTCACATCACGATGAGGTTGAGAGTGAGAGGGACGCACTGCACGTTATGAGCTTTCTCCAGCTCCCTCCCTATCCCTCCCCTTCCCCAAACGTGATACTGGTATTGGCATTGACAATTTCGTACACGTGCGTGACATCAACGGCATCGCTTCCTTCGCTGAGTGACCCTTTCGGAGACCTCCTCCATCTCCCCACTGGTGTTTCCCTCCTTTAGCTAAGGTCCCTCTTGTATCCTAATTACTCGTGGCTTCCGCATATGAGAGACAACAAATGGCCCTTCACTTTCTGAGACTGGATCGTCTCACTTAACACAGCGCTCCCCAGGTCCATCGTTTTCCTGCAGATGATGTAATTTTGGAAACCTTTCTTCCACGAGCTTCTATCTCATCTGTCCTTTGTTGCTGGGAATGGAGTATTGATTTCAGTAGAGACAGGCATGGGAAAAAGGTGTTGGCAATGGGAGCTCCTCCCCACATCACCCCTTCATCACACTCCTGTCTAGAATCTCTGGGTTTGGCATTTTAATGCAGTGAAAATAAAATTTAAACTTCCTCTATATCCTCGTCACCACCACGGGGGTCTTTTTGCTGGCTCCTTCCTGACTTGGGGGCTTTGCTTATGCCTTTTCTTTTGGCTGTGAGGCAGGCTGTAGTATTGTTCCCAGTCCTTCGCTCTGCCCTGCAATGAAGCGTCTGCCCACCCGCTGTGCAGAATTTCTCCCTGGATGAAGCAGGACATTTTCCAGCTCCGGGTCCTTGAGCCTGGGCTGACGGATGTTAACAGGCTCGGTGCTAGCAGAAATGTGCGGGAGAAGTTTGTCTTGGCCTTTTCCTCTTCTGTCATCCACCACAAGAGAGGGAGAGAGAGAGAGCATGTCCCTGGAGCTGTTTGGCTTTCCACCGGACTCTTGGGGCAGACCCAAAACCAACCTGCAGCCTGGAGCCAAGCCCGGCTGGGCTCAGCCAAGATCACCCAGGCCCCGGCCAAATACCAGATTTGCGAGCAAGAGAAGTTAAGTGTTGTTGTCAGCCCCTGCGATGTTCCTTATGACTGCTACGCGGCATTAATGCAGCAAAGCCCGACACAGTCCGCACGGCTCTCCCCGCCCAGCGCTTTATTTTATTAGATTTTCTTTTCTCTTTGGATCTGAAATGAAATAGCACCTTCTCAGGGAGCCTTTTCCTGTATCCTCACTTTCATGCTTTCTCTTTGCACTCATCTCTCTCACGGCTGTCTCGTCTTTACTCTCTTTCTACCCACTCTAAATTGTAATTTTAGTTTTATTTTCAAGTTCATTTGTCAAAAATACACCTCCTACTGTAGACGGTTAGGTTCATAAGGATAAACTTCTGTCGTTAGTGTATGCGTCAACGCCCAGCACAAGGCCTGCACATCGTAAATGCCCAATAAGCAAGTTACTGCTGATTAAATAAGTGACTTCCCAACAAAGGAATATTGTCCGGTATTAAAATTTTTGTTTTTGGAGAAATTTTAGTGACATGTAGCCTATAGTTATAAAATTTTGATCCAAATTGTGTGAATGGTTTGAATGTATTCATAACAAAAGTATTCCAAGGACGTATACCAAGGTTTTAGTGTAGCTATCTCTGTGTAGAGGAGTTGTAGGGTCTTTTAAATAGTTTTCCGCATCTTACATATATCTTTCTCAATATATTAGTCACATATTGCTTTTATAATCAGAAAGCACAGCCGGGCGTGGTGGCGCACGCTTGTAATCCCCGCACTGGGGAGGCAGAGACAGGAGGATCGCGCAGGTTCGAAGCTAGCCGCACACGCTGGCTTAGGAGACCCTGTTTCCAAATAAAAATGTAAAAATAGGTCTGGGAGTGTAGCCCGGAGGTAGAAGGTAGAAGGGCTTCCAGGAACCCCAGTACCGCCAAAAAAAAAAAAAAAGAAAGAAAGAAAGGAAGAAAGAAAGAAAGAGAAAGCACGATCAAGGTTATTAAAAAGAGAAGGGAGAAAGAAGAGGGCTTAGTTGTGCTTTCCTTAGCAATGTAGTGAGAAGATTCTAATGCGCATCAGAGATGAGGACAAGCAGGCAGCTGGCCAGAATATATGGGTTGGAAATTGTTCTTCTTGGGTTTTTCTGTTCTCGGGCTCCCCAGGGTCTGTTCCTTGCCTCAGGGGCCTCAGGGTTGGGAGGAAGGAGCAGCCCCTCTGGACTGTGCTGATGGACCGACCCGGAGCCGACTGAGACCAGAGAGTTAGGCAGGATGTTCAAGGTTGAGGCCGTGTCTGAGAATGCGTGGGGGCCTGCGGTGGTGACCTGCCTCTCCAGACACCATGGCCGTGGGCCGTGAGCACCTTGATGGGCCATTTGGACTTCACAGCCCAGACGGTTCCTCACTGGAGCCCTGGAGTCTCAGGGGTCCTCAGGGACATCTCTTGGGGGACAAGGAGCAGGCTGGAAGGCCTCCCCATCCCCTGACTTCAAACCAAACAGGTCCCCTGTTATTTATAAGAGCCCACTAGCAGCAAAGGGACAGAGAGAAATTTTGCTTTAAAAATGGGGGTGGGAAAGGAGGGTGCTTAAAATCAGCGATGGTGATGGGGAGCCGCTAAGGACTCTTGACGAAGGGGAGGACCGATTCGACGTGTGTCCACCGTGTCCAGTGGACCACCGTGTCCAGTGGACCACATGCTGTGTCCACCGTGTCCAGTGGACCACGTTGCATGGCCAGGAGCAGCGAAGAGAGACTGGGTCACAGGAGACTACAGCAGGTGAACAATGCCCTAGTGATATCAAGAATAATAACTTTAGCCGGGCATGGTGGTGCACGCTTGTAATCCCCGCGCTTGGGAGGCTGAGACAGGAGGATCGCACGGGTTCGAAGCCAGCCTCAGCTACTTAGTGAGGCTCTCAGCAACTTAGTGAGACCCTGTTTCCAAATAAAATATAAAAAAGGTCTGGGAGTATAGCCTGCAGGTAGAAAACCTCTGGGTTCCATCCCCAGTACCACACACACAAAAAAAGAATAATAACTTTTATCAAGCAATATGCCATGCTAAAAATTAGCATTTATTGTCAATATTCTTCCTCAGAAATATTTATTGGGGACCTCATCTAGATACTTGTTTAAGTCATCCTTGCCCACCATTATAGGTACCATTATTGTCTTTATTTTATAGCTAAGGAAATCAAAACAGAGAGACTTTCTATAAGCTCTGAGTAGCTCCTAGAACCATCACGCAGCCGGAGAGCCACGTCAGGGCTCCAGCCAGGCAGGCTCTAGAGCCTGCATCCTTGCCCAGGGTGGTGTGTGTGGAGGAAAAGACCTGTCCATCTTCTGAAGAGACTGGCTTGGCCTTCCTTCATGACGCCCACTGTCAGGCCACCCCTGGGCCTCGTGGCCGTGTCTAATGGACTCAGGCTGGCTGACTACTGAGGCCCCAGAGCATGAGGAGGATTTAATGGCTGTGGGCAGATCCGAAGTCCTACTGAAACGTCGAGTCGGGAATCTAGGGGCGCGCTGGCATTGGAGGATTCCAGGGCATCGGGAGGAGGTGGTGCTGAGCAGAGTGGGGAGAAGGTTGTGTCCAGTTGGGGATGCTGAAGGCACTCAAAGGACAGGTAGAATCAGTGGTGTAGTGACACTAGCTGTCATTTTATTTTATCTTATTTATCTTTTTTTGTGATACAGGGTATGAAACCCAGGGGCATTTTACCTCTGAGCTACACCCCCCAGCCCTGATTTTATTCTTTATTTTGAAACAGGGTCTCACTGAGTTGCAAAGGGCCTCACTAAGTAGTTGAGGCTGTCCGTGAACCGTGATCCTCCTGTCTCAGCCTCCCAAATGCTAAGATTATAAGTGTGCGCCACCACACCCGGCTACCAGCTGTCATTTTAGAGCAGGGCATTTGGTGTGTGTCGGGACCACCTGGAGGAGCTGCAAAACCAAAGATCCGATCGGCCCGGACTGTGGACTCCATAGAGGTTTTGTTTCCAAGACTCTGGCGGTGTTCCTGTACTGGGGCACAGACCGCGCTCCGAGGAGCCCCGGCCTGCAAACCCTTCCATAGACACAAATTCCGGAACACTCCCTGCTATATATTTTTGGACATTAGTGTTCTGAGAAATGCACACAAAACTCATTTCCTGTCGTGTCTATCTGATATCCTTTGCTTTAGTCACCAAGCCTCCTGGGTGGCTGTTATACATCTGTGTCTTTACATAAATTGTTCTTACAGCCTGCTATGTCCTCCCCATCCCGCTTCCAAATTTAGCTAGTTTCTTTTCTTCCTCGAAGAAAAGATTTTACCATCCTTAGGAAGCCTCCTCGTCTGACCCCGTAATCTTATTTGTTTCGCCCTTAAGTGAACTCCACGGCACTTTCTACCTACGCCTGCCACGCGCTCGGCGTGCGACCCTTCATCCTTAATTATTCTTTTCTCTCCCTCATTCTCATCGTAGACTTTGTACCTCCCAGTGTTCAGAATAGTGCTTGGCATATGGCAAATCTCAATACATTTCTGATCAATTAAACAAAATAGATGAACAAAACGATGTCTTCTTAATGAGAACTACCTCAACCTGTGTCTCTCCCATTGGGTGGTGTTAATCGCACACCAGAACAGTGTGAGATGCGCCTTGTTTTATATTCCTTGCTCTGTGGGAGGTTTCTGAGGCTGTATCTGGGATCAGAAAAGAACAAGTCACTTTCCCCCCCTGTGGTGCTAGGAATCGAACGCAGAGGCATTCTACCTCTGAGCTACATCTTTACTTGGAAACAAGGTCTTGCTAAGTGGCCGAAGGTCTCACTGAGTTGCTGGAGCTGGCCTTGGACCTGCTCCTCCTGTCTCAGCCCCCTTCGTACGGGGATGACAGGGGCGTATCACCACACTCAGCTAGCACGCGATGAATGAATATTATGGGCACACGCGCGGGCGTGAAGATAGTGGTGCTGTGTCTGTGCCGCTCCTGCCATGGAGGGATTGGATTTTCCTCTCTTCTCTCCATATTAAAGATGGGGCTGGAGATCTTAAGGTCAAGGCTTAAGATCCCAGGAGTTTGGGGAAGGCTGTATTGTGGGATAATTAGGCAGGGCCCTCTGGAGGGAATCCTCAGCGAAGGGGCTTCTCAGCTTCTGGGCCAGCTGCTCCAACACAAAGCCGATTCTCCTCTGATGGAAACCAGGTTTGGCTACGCGGCCCGAGTGGAAAGTGACCTGCGTATAACCCAAGTTTCTTTTCTATCGCTTGACTTTCCCAGGGTAGAGTGCCCCACGTAGGGTGTGCTGACCCTGGGGAAAGTTAACAGATCTTGGCACATTTTTGGACCGGGGGCAGTTTCCAAATAAAGAGCTATATCCTGACTGGTTGTCAGATGGAATTAGTGGCTTTGAGTTCAGCCTGTTTCTCCCTGGGATCGCCACACAGAGGGAATGTTCTGGAGCCAGAGAAAAAGCCAAGGGGCGGGCAGGGCCGAGGGAGCAGGGCGGTGGGTGCTGGGTGGACAGATAGGCCTCCGCCGGGGCATCTCTAACTAAACGCAGTTGCTTTTCCTTCACTTCGGGTTCCATTAAGAATCCAAGTGGTCAGTTGCCTTGCTAGACAGGTGACTGTCCATCTGTGGGAATGGCGTGCGTCTGAGCTGCACTGTGAACTTCAGTGAAGCAGACATTCCAGGCCTCGGCACAAATTCGAGAAAGAACATCTCTTTCCGGTTTCTAGACCACATCATATGAAAAATGTCCTCTCGGGCTCAGCTTTGAGGTCTCTCTGACCTAGATCGGCCTCACCGAGGCCCCACCAACCCCCCAAACACTGCCTCCATGGTTTCTGTGGCAAGAACCTCTCCCATTCTTCCTGATCCGGTTTCTGCACCAGCCCAGATTAGTTCCAGCTGGTGTGCGAGGCGTGCGTCCCCCAATTCCAGGACACCTGTGGCATATCTTTGTTGTGCATCTATACATAAATATATAATGTTAAAGGACCACACGCCAGGAGGACAATTTCGTCCTAATGCACACTGTCCTAAGTAAGGATCCCTGTGGGCCTTTGGGGCAGCACTGGGTAGAGGCAATCCTGTGAGTTCTTTCTGGGGGAGGTGTTAATAAAGAATATTTTATGAGACCCAGGCGTGGTGGCGCATGCTTGTAAGAATCTCAGCATTTGGGAGGCTGAGACAGGAGGATTGCGGTTTGTGGACAGCCTCAACTACTTAGTGAGGCGCTTTGCAACTCAGTGAGACCCTGTTTCAAAATAAAGAGTAAAAAGTAGGGCTGGGAGTGTAGCTTGGAGGTAGAATGCCCCTGGGTTACATCCTCAGTACTGAAAAAAAAAAAAGAATATTTTATGAATACAAGTCAGTGTCCAGCCAGTGGAACTTATCAAGAGGATGGCCATTATTCTTTCAGGATGTCAAAGCATCCCAGTAGGTCACTCCTATGGCCAAATGCATTTGGGAAATTATACATGCTGTGCCCCCTTTCAGGAACCATGAGATAGGTCTGTCAAAGGCTCCCGACTTCCACATCTTCATCTGACAATTTGACTTTCTTTGACTTTGCCCTAACTACTTAAGTAGATAGAAAGGGTCCTGAGGGCAAGAATTATGAGTGTGAGACCACACGTATCGGCATAAAACCCACACTCATAAACTTCTGAGAAGTTAATCCCCAGTGTCCATAGTCCCCTTGGACCATCCAAGACATCCTCCTCTCCCAAAGAGTTTCCCTCAAGGGTGAAGTCCTAAGAAATCACCCACCATCCTCTCCTGCCTTGGCTTCTCCAGTGGACCTAAGAGTGAGCAGCCAGGCCCTGTTTTTAAGGCCTGGGAAATCTGAAAGAAAAGCTATTTCAAGAAAGAGGCGAGTCTGGATGCCTGAAGAAGATGAGTTACCATGGCAACAAGATAAGACGTTGGTTGTCACTTTGAAAACTAATGGCCTTTTTTTCCCTATAGGACAACTACCCAGTAAGTAGAGGGCAGCTCTGACAGAGGCTTTATTCAGATACAGTCCTCGATCCCCATGGATATCAGTCTACATGGGAGGCAATGCTGAATGTGTCTTGGACTGGGCGCTACTCTGAGCCCAGTAAACAGGGCTGGGACTTGGGATCCCTGGAGCCACTGCGGCTCTGACACGATTCCATGTCGGTGTCAGCTTCACTGTTTACTAAGTGCATGGCTGACAAGTTGGAGCGGGAGTTCTGGCACGCTGCATCGTTCAGTTATACTCCAAGCCACATAATTGTCAAGATGATTCTAAGATGTATGTGTATAAATGCAAAACACTTAGAATATCCAAAGCCATCTTGAAAGAGAAGAATGAAGTACTGACCTTACATGACGTGACTTCAGGACTAATAATAAGCTACGATAACCAAGACCACGTGGCACAGAAATAACGAGAGACAGAGAGATCTCTGGGACAGAAGAAAGAGCTCAGAAAGAGAACCTTCCTTATAGTTACTCGATTTTCAAAAAAGGCACGAAAAGTCTCTTTTTATAGTCCTGAAAAGACTGGATATGTATATAGAAAAACAATAAACCTCAACTCCTACCTCACACCATGTATGAAAGTTAGTTTGAGATGAATCATGGACCTGAAGTGTAAAAGCTAAAACTTCTTAAGGAAACGTTCCACCCAAGTGCTAAGCTGTTCCGTTTCCGTAGACCTCCCCCGGCCTCCGCCTGCTGCCCCTCCTGTTCTTGATATGCTCCCGGGGTTCACGCAAGGATCTGCTGTGTTCGTGCTGTTGGACGACATTTTCCAAAGGTTGATGGTTTGTTAAACTGCATCAGGATGCACTGGCTTTATCCAGTTTAGAAGTGGCCTTACATAAAGGCCCCACTACTCATAAAAAAGGAGCTGGTCCATACCATGATCTCCTCAGTCCTTTCTGGCTCTAAATGATGGAGGAAATAATGATTCCCAGGCACAGTGCTCAAGGTCCGGGAACAAATAGCCCAAGCTCCAGTTTGAGACCATGGGTTTTGAGGACCACACTCTCTCCAGATCACATGGCCAGTCTGGGCTGGGCACAGTGGGACACAGGAGAAGGGAAACAGAAGGAGGAAGTGCAGCTTAGCCCTGGAAAGCTTTGCAGTACAGTTGGAGAGACCCACCATATGCTCCAAAATATAGCAAGGAAAAGAGCTGCTGCCAAGGAAGCCCAGCATTGTGAGGAGTGTTAAATGGCTATTAGTAGACTCGCGTCTACCTGGATCTATTGCTGGGTGACTTAGGGCTCCTGCTGGACCTCAGCTTCCTCGCCTGGGAGTTTGTTCTCCCGCTGAAATCCCGGCCCTAGATCAAAGCTGGAGTTCTTCCCGGCACAGCACCAGGCAGCCAATGCATAGGATGGATGGTGCAGGTATGGAAACCAGAACTCAGCAGCAGCAGCAGCAGCAGCAGCAGCAGCAGCAGCAGCAGCAGCAGGCAAATTGAAGGAGGCTCGTGGAGACCATGAGGGCACGGAGGGGCCTTGGCGGCGAGGACCATGGGTGGAAGGAGCCAGGAGCTTCCCTCCTCTGCTCTCTGCTCTGTGACGATGGGAGAATTTGGTATAGAGTCCTTCCCCCGCTGCTAGAGGGAGCTTTTCCTTTCTTGGTGCTGAAGAATGGATGGACAGATTTATGAGCCCATAAAAGGTTGTAAGCAGAGGTCGACATCCCTTTGGTCAGAGCTGGACACTCACAGCTCATCTCTGCTGGCTTAACTCAGACTCACCCTCAGTTCACCCTAGGTCTGCCTGTCCACAGAGCAAGTCAAAGTGTCCCATGGAGCACAGCTCTACTTCACAGAAGGCCACAGCTTCTTTGACAAAGAAAACAGGATTATATTGGATTCCTCTGACTCTGTGTGTGTGTGTGTGTGTGTGTGTGTGTGTGTGTGTGTGTGTTGGGGGGGTGCTGGGTATTGAACCCAGGAGGATTCTATATCCTAGCTATACCCTCAACCTTATTTTATTTTACTTTGAAACAGGGTCTCACTAAGTTACTGAGGGTCTTTCTAAATTTCTAAGACTGACTTTGAACCTACAATACTCCTGACTCGGCCTCCCAAGTACAGGGATAACAGGCATGTGCCACCTTACCTTGCTTGGCTTGACCTGATTTAAACTCGAAAATTTTCAGGATCATCTCGTTTCTACCACTAAATAGCTCTGGGACAGGGGCTAAGCCAAAAGAAGACAGAGAGATGCAGGTGGTGGGGGCCCACGGCCCTGTCCTCCCAGCCATGGGCAAAATTACCCAGGCCCGCTCTCTTCCTTATAGCCCAGGACAGGAGTGAGATGGTCTCCTCCTGTCCAAGACCATCTCTGTCCTCCATTCCCAAGATCCCTCCCCTTCTGGGTCGACATTGACCACTTCCCATCAGCCACTCCTCCCAGCTCCTCCGTCTGCCTTCAGCGTAGATGTCTGCCTTGCTCCTCAGGCTCACCGTGGTTTCTTTCTCTCTCAAGTGACAGCAGACTGTAGGAACACACCTGGCTTTCTGGACTCCCTCCCCTCCCTTCTCCCTCTTCACTGCTCTCTGACAATTAAGGAAACCCAAATTTAAAAATAAAATATTGGTTTTTGGCCATCATATTTGGGACAAAAAAAATTAAAAATGGATCTATCTAGCATTAGTGGAGAAATCAACATTTCTGCATACTCTTTTGTATAAGTATAAATCATTGTCTCCTTTTTGGAGGACATTGGCAATATATGTCAAATTGCAAATTCTTTGACCCAACAAAACTTATTGCTAAGAACTGAACTAGAGTGTATTTGTATAATGTATACTAGGCAGAAAATATTTTTTATAAAAATAGATCTTTATACAGTATATTGAAATATAATATGCAAGGCAGAGAACAGTATGCACGGTATAATCTCTTTTGTGTTTTAAAAAAGGAAGGAGATATGTGAATAGATCCATATTTTGTTGCGCATGCATAGTACTTTCCTGGAGAGGATCCTAAGAAATTGCTAATGCTGGTTGAACAATCAGCATTGGCAATGAGATCGATCAGTCCTCATTGGTTGCGAACAAGGAAGGGAATGTGGGGTGGAGAAGCACTTTTCACTTTTCATTTTGTAACTTCATGTATGGCTCAAGATTTCTTGCTTTATACACAATTCCTCCATTTATTCTTTTTAAATTCCAGGAGGTATCTGAACAGTGAGATTACAGGCCAGTTTTAATGTTCTTCCTTGTACCTCTGTCCTCTGAAAAATACTAATGAAAATAATAAGAAAAGAGAATAACAAGAAATAGTAATAGAGAACATGACCTACATAAGAAGAGTTTTGCTTTTCAAGTACAGGTGGCTGGTCCTATTCATCATAGCTTCTAGCCCCAAGAGGTTGGCAAGGCTTTGGAGAAGCCTCTTTCTTTCCATCTCCCAGGCCTGTTATTCAGGCGTGCAACTTCCATTACCCACGGAGCCACTGGGAAGGTGCCATTAAGCAGGAGAGTTCTGGAGGGCTGACAGCATCTCAGCAGCACAGCACCTCCCCCGAGGGTCTGAGCATGTCCCTGCGGTCGGCCCAGCTGCCAGGTGCTGGTTAATTTGCAGCCAACACAGACCTTCCTCCTGCCTTTGGAGGCCCAGTTGTTGCACGGTGAGATTTAGCTCCTGGACGGAGTGGGAACTTCACTGTCTCAGCCGATATTGCAGCGAGCCAGGACTCACCTGTGTGAGCTTTAGCCTGAGAATACACAGTTTCTGTGTTAATTATAAAGGCTGAGCAGAGGCAGGACTACAAAAAGGAAATAAAAAGTCACAAGTAGCTATAGAAGGGATGAAGAGAGAGGACGACAGGAGAGGAAGAAGAAATATCCCAGGGAAAAAGACAAGGAGAAGAATTTTGTGTTAATGAAGTGAGCTGCACACAGAAGGAATGTGCGATCTCACTCAGAGGTGGAGTCTTAGAGAAGTCTTATTATCTGTCATTTTAAAAAACTTTACGCCGGGCGTGGTGGCGCACGCTTGTAATCCCCGCGCTTGGGAGGCAGAGACAGGAGGATTGCGCAGGTTCGAAGCCAGCCGCGCTGGTTTAGGAGACCCTGTTTCCAAAAATAAAATAGGTCTGGGAGTGTAGCCCGGAGATAGACGGGCTTCCAGGAACCCCAGTACCACCAAAAAAAAAAAAAAAAAAAAAAACTTTACGCCAGGCGTGGTAGCACATGCCAGTTCTTGGGAGGCTGAGGCAGGAGAATTGTAAGTTCAAGGCCAGCTTCATCAACCTGGTGAGACCCTCATCAACTTAGCAAGACATTCTTTCAAAATAAAAAATAACACGGGAAGGAAAGGGCTTTGGGTTGTGATGTACATACACCAGTATCTGGGAATAAACTATGAAGTAGAAACTGCTGGCTAGTTAAGAGAGTTATGAAGTATTGGATATGGAAAGCCCGGGTTTTCATAGAACAGACTGGACTAGAAAGCTAAACCCAGCCTGGGTTGCTCGGCCCTCTGAGTCAGCAGGATCTTATTGAGATGCCCCCAGCATCCAGAAGGTCAGAGGGCAAGCAGCTTGAGCGGGGCTGTGATGTATTTTCCTAGTAGTTTCATTTAAAAGTTTCACCATCTCCCCACTATTGTGTTTCCTTTCCTTGGATCTGGACAGTGAATATATCACTTTCTCAGGATGCTTCTCCTTGTTATGTGTGAAATATTTCTTAAGATGTCAAAAATAAAAAGGGTTTGGGATATAGCTTGGAGATAAATGCCCCTAGGTTCAATCTCCAATACCCAAGTTTTTTTTAATTTTAAAAACTAAATGTTTGCCAAATCAGAGAGAGAGACAGACAGACAGACTGATAAGACAGACAGACAAAAAGACACACACACAGACATCTCACACACATAACACACACACACACACACACACACACACACACACACACACAGGTCATGAAGCAAGAAATCAAAAGAATGGGCAGAAGGAGGTGTACAATAGACAAATAAGGAAGAAATGCGATGGAGAGAGAAAGAAATAGGAAGGGGAAGAGAAGGCGAGTTTTATCCAAGAGGCTAAAAAAAAAAAATTTCAGAGGCAATAAATCTCATGAACAACATGAAGATATGTTAGATTAGTAGGAATTTAAACATATGGATTATATTTCCTTTCAAAGCCACATGGGGTTTTTTAAAAGAAATCAGCTGCCGGCCCTGGGGGCAAAACGTAGTTACGGTTATTCCAGGCTCATCATGAAAGAGAAAGGGTTTTCAGCGGACGGTGCCGGGTGCTTCTGAGCTCAGCGAGTTTCATGTTCTTCTCTGACCAGTCACCTCCTCCCTCCAACTGCGGCATCTGATTATGGGAAGAGATGCAGCCTCTGAGAAAATAAATCTATCATGTTGGGAAAGAAAGAGGGCATGCGTGTGCAGTCCTGGCCTGGTCCTGGGCAGGACTCACCCATCACCCAGATGTGCGCAGGGATACTGGAGGCCAGCGGGGCGTGGGGACCAGGCCACCTCGCAGATACAGTGGCTCTGCACAGAAGCTGCGGGCTGCTCTGCCCGCGGCCCTCCTTGTGCTGTGTTCTTCTGATCCGGGGAGCGTATTCTCCCTGAGCCACGAGTCCCAGCATGTGTGGCTTCCCCTGCCACCTGCCCATGGCATAGAGCGGCGCTTACAGTAAACTGGTGGAGTAGCTCAGAGATCTTGTCTCTTATTACCTGAGAGAATTTGATTCCACCTGTCCAGAATTTCCTCTGGCTGAAATTCAACCAGAGTGAAGCCCCAGGACTCAGGTTTACAAAAGGCCGGTTCACGAGGGGGAGTGGGCATCATTGCCCGTCTGGAACTTCTGAAAGAAGCCAGACGGTGAGGTCACCTTTGGCCAACACACATCTGCCGTGTGCCCTGCCATGAGACTGCTAAGGTTGTTCCAGTCAACCCCCTGGGCCGATGGATCCCTGGCAGGCTGGTTTCTAAACAGTAGCAAGAGTTAAAAACCATGCTACAGCCCAACTGCACCCCTTCCATATCACTGGACGCCTGTCATGGTGCCAGCGCAGAGTATCTGGGGGAACGGGAAGGCACAGGGAACAGAGGGGAAGAAGAGAAGGCGCCTTCTGCCCAACTCCCCAGCAGGCGCTTGGAGGCCTGGCTAGAACCTGCAGTGTTGGGTGTGATGTTGGACTGAATTCTTAACTCTGCCTAGAAGTGGGGTCAGGAGCAGAGAGTGAAGCTTCTTGGGTACCCGCCAGTCCTCCCTTTCGGCCAAGGCCTCATTCAGCATGGGAGCGTCTGGGTGGAGTGGTGTCTTATGAATTATTAGTATCCAGGACCAGAGCCTACCTTCTCTGATCTTTAGCTTTCCTCCGAGGTCTTGTGATTTAGATTCTCTTTGGAAGATGACATGCGACGCCCTATCCCGGAAGGTGTGAAAAGGGCCTCCAGTCTCTTTCTAAAAAAAAATGACCCCACCTCGCTTTCAGTCTTGCATCCTGATTGGCTCGCTGTCTATTTAGCCAGCAGTCACTACTGTTCACTGGGCGTTGAACTGCCCTCCACGAGGTCACGTTAAAGGAGCAGACACGTACTATTCTAGTTCAGGGTGGTGCCGGCAGTGACAGGGCCACTGGGGCTCACGCCTACACAGATTTATTTTTCTTTTGCTGCACAATTGAATGATTTTATTCTCTCTCCTGGTTTCCAAAATAATCACTGACCAGATGAAAAATCTCTTTTCTCAGATATTTTATATGATTGATTATTTATTTATTTATTTATGGTACTGAAATGGAACCCAGGGACTTTTCTACCTCCAGACTACACCCCCCAGACCTATTTTATACTATATTTGGAAACAGGGCCTCGCTGAGTTGCTGAGAGCCTCACTAAGTAGCTGCGGCTGGCTCCAAACCCATGCAATCCTCCTGTCTCGGCCTCCCAAGTGCTGGGATCACAAGCGTGCTTCTACATGGTTATTTTAAATGATTATTTTTAATCATTTCAAATGGTGTATCATCATTTAAACCATCTCCTCCATAGAAATGTCAGGAGCTTTCAAGAAGTAAATTTATGCTCTTTATGTACTGTTGGTTAGATATGAGCGCAGAGAAACAAAATCTGAGGTAGGATTCACACATGTAGCAGAAATTTTTTAAATTTTCTTATTGGTGCACTGCAGTCATACATCTTAATGGGATTCAAGATGGTGGAGACAGACATGTACACATCACCCAATTAGCCCTTACCCAGTTCTCACCCCATTCCTTCCCCCTCCCTTCTTCTCATGTTTGGCTTAGTGACTGACACTGCTATGTTTGTTAAAGTACATCATGTGCATTAGAGAGTTTCCCTCTGCCCCCTCTCATCCCCTCAGTTAGGTTTCCTTATTTGATTCTTTCTAGGGTCTTTTTGGTCTGGAGTTCCTCCATGACCCATTTTCTCCCTAGCTTATGTAGCAGAAATTTACCTTTTGCATCATAGCACGAGGTGATGCCCAGACTTACTCCGGGTCAAACCTCACTCTGCTCCCTTTCTAAGCATCATCTCTGGGAATATCTTTGCAGATGGTTTTATTAGTTTTTTGGCACCTGCATGACCTTTCTTAATTTTTTGTATCAAGGATCCAACTTTGCTTCTTGTTGTGGTAGACTTGATCTCTCTTCTACATTTAGAAAGAAACTCCACTGATTTCATCTTGGAACTAATGGTTGGGGATGTGGAATTTGTTTGGTTTACTAAGGATGTTACCATAAAATGAAAATTCTGTATCTCCTTAAGTCCCTGCATGCCACTGTTTGGTAATGGTTCTAAGGAAGTCAGATTGCGAAGTTAGCAAACAGATATAGAGTTAGAGCTCACGGATGACCCTCAGGGTTTTTTTTATCTGCTGAATATGTGTGTGATGGGGCTACCAACTGAAAGAAAGAATCCAGAATGAGACACTTTGAAGGTGGGGAAGATAATGAACCCCAACATAGCTCTGTTGAGATTGAGGTGCTCATGGGGCATCTGACTGAAATGGTCAGTGGCTGGGAATGTCCTGTGAGTGGGTGAGGGTCAGGCTTGAAGGAACACAACTGGAAATTGCTGGTGTATGGGTGGGAGTTAAAACTTCAAGATGACAAGATCATTGTAGGAGTTCAAGGGCAGTAAGGATGTGTGATTTTCACAGGGTGGGAAAAGGAAGAGGGGACCAAAAAGCAGAGAAGGACCAGAGAGGCCTCAGAAAAGGCAGTTAGATAGATAGAAAGAAAAGTAATAGATTGTTTCAAAGAGAAGTGAGTACACTTGGAAATGAATGTGTCTCCCCCCAAAAATTTCTATGTCAAAGCCCTAACTTTCCATGGGAGTTGTAATGGTTAGGTAAAGAATGTCCTCTAAAGAGCTTATGTATTAAAGTTCAAAGTTGATGCAATTAAGTAATCTCAGCAGTGGATAAACCCATTGTGATGGATTCACTGCCAGGTAGGTGTGGCTGGAGGAGGTGGGTCACTGGGGGTGTGGCCTTAGGCACTGCTTCTGTCTTTGAATTCCCTGGCTGGCTGGCTCTCTTGCTTCATGACTCCAGAGTGTGGAAGCAGAGGCCTTGCTCTCCCTCTTCTGCTTCCTGCCAGACCCCAACCTCACATGCACTGAACCCTGAAATATCCAAAAAGCTGTGAGCAAATAAATCTCCCTTCCTCTAAATTGTGTGGTCAGTTGTTTTGGATTATAGCAGTTACAATGTTGGCCAAGATAGGATTCTTTTTCTCCTCTCTCCCCTCTCTCCTCTCTCCCCTCTCTCCTCTCTCCTCTTTCTTCTCTCTCCTCTCTTCTTCCTCCTTCTCTCTCTCTCCCCTCTCTCTCCACCCCAACCATGTGAGAATACAGCAAGAAAGCAAATGTTTCTAAGCCAGGAAAAGATCCTTTACCAGTAACCACATAGCCTGATGTCTAGATCATAAAACTTCCTGGCCTCCATGACTACAAGAAATACATTTCAATGATTACTATTATTAATTTTTGGTACTAGAAATTGAACTCAGGATCAAGCTGTCGGGAGAATTTGAATTTATAGTGACGTGGTTTTTCTTCAGCAACACTTGGCTGTAGAAGCAGAGAAAGTGGCTTGGAGTATTGCTCCTAGCTGGGCATTTTGCAGAACAGGTGAGTGTGTTGGGATATCAAGTTCTGGTTCAAAAATAATCCAACCAAAGCGCTCTATATGCTGGGCTCGGGAATACAAACAATAGACCAGGCTGCAGCTGATAAGCAGGGCATGTCGAAGACGGAAGACGGTGGTCTATTGAAGGATGGAGAGAGATTAGGGAGTGGGGAGAGCCAGGGCTAGATTCCTAGAGGACGGTCCATATGCAGCAGCAGATGGCTGCTAGTTTAACCTGGAGTGAAGCGAGGATGCAGGACTTGGCCCCGGAAGCGAAGAGCTGAGCTGAAGCAGGAGCGATGGGGCAAGAGCTGAGGAGGCCAGCACAGTGTGAGGTGGGCTGCGGAGGGGCCGCCTCCTGGGACCCTGGAGCTTCAGAACCACGTAGGAAAATGAGCAAAGAGGGGGATGTTTCCCCTCATAGGTGGAAGCTACAGAAAAAATGGGAAACAAGAGGGACTTCAGATAAACAAGGAGAGATGTGAGTAGAAGAGAGGAAAAGACTGTGGAAGGGAGATGAGAAGGGGAAAAGGGGACTTGACGAAAGAAACAGTTCAAGTTATGTTCATGAAGTTATCAATTCCAATCTCAATAACATGTATGGAGAGTGGGGTAGATCTGGAAGGAAACACGCCAAGCGCTGTGTGCACGTGTGTTTCTATCACCCCGAGCCTCATTACAATTATAATTACAGTGGACCATTGAAAGTATATTTAAAAAAGAAAATCGAGGGGAGGAAGAATCATAGCCTAGCATCCAAGCAGTCAGTGGCTGGGAGGGCAGGGGCAGGGCCAGAAGGTGGGCAACTTAAATTAAGCGAGCAGCAGGGTGGTCTGCCCGGTGATGTGGACATCACAGAAGCAGGTGATTCGACTTGATGGCAGAAGTGGCCAGGAGAATGGCCAAGGGGTGCATGGGAGTGGAAAGAGCCTTCCACAATGCAGAGGTCTGCAGAGGAATCCGGGTCATCAGGGAGAGTTCCTTAGGTGGTTTAGGACACAAGGGAGTCCACCTACAGTGGAAGAACGTTTCAGAGCATTAACGGGAATCGAGGTGGGTGGGATGGGTGAACCTTTTGAGGGATCTAGGGAGAGAAAAAGGGTAAAGTCTGGGAAGAGAAAAAGGGAATGAAGAAGCCCAGTTTGGTTGGTGGAAGAGCTGCCTCTTTTTGGACTCCAAGCTTTACAGGGATGCGACACAATGTGGAGATACTAAAAAGCCCTCACTCCGACACAGCCAGTTTAATTCTAGATGTCACCGAAAACCTTAGGGATGGGTGAGTTATCCCCAAAAAGGGCAAGGTTCTCCCCAGGTGCTCCGAGCAGTGGTGAGAACTCCCAGGCTGCAGAGAGATAGTCGCGGAGGTCCTAACACTCTTGCTGGTTGTGGGTTTGAAATCCTCTACTGTGCTTATCACCTTTCATGACAACCCGGGGGCTCAAGTCATCAGGGATGGTGATCATCATGCCCTGAGACTCCAAAAGCTAGTAATGTTCAAGATAAGGAAAAGGGAGGTTTGGGATTTGGGGAGGCAAAGCTGGCATTTCAGTTTTGCTGAGAGTTCTTCATTGGGCACCCATTCATCCCAGGCCTCTCTGCACGGTATTTAGGACAAGCCAAGTTGTCTTTAAAACTTGGATCCAGAGCCAGGCATGGGTGCATACTTGTAATCCCAGCATTCAGGAGGCTGAGACAGGAGGATCGTGGTTCACGGACAGCCTCAGCTACTTAGGCCCTTTGTAACTCAGTGAGACCCTGTTTCCAAATATAGAATAAACAATAGGGCTGGGGGTGTAGCTTGGAGGTAGAATGCCCAGGACCGCAAAAACAAAAAACAACAAAAAACTTGGATCCATATTTACCGTGAGCAAATGCTTGACTCTGAGGCTCAGTTTTCTCATGTGATTAAAATGGGTCTGTTCCCAAGATAAAATAATGCATTTATAATTTCTAGCACACAGCAAGAATTCTCTTCCCGCATGCCCTCCCCTTGCTGTGCAGACACACCTTGTCTTCACAGCCCTAAGCAGCCACCAGAATCTCACCCTAAATTATCCCCCCACCCCCCATTCTCAGACCACCTCTAAGGTGGCGTGGGAGGAGGTATCCGCAATTGATGCTTTTGGGGGTGTGTTTTGTGTTTCCTGCTCACTGGCTTCACTAAGGGCATGGGGAGACCCATGTGGGGTTTAATGAATGATTGCACATTGCAGGATTTGGCTCACACTATAAATAGGAGCTACATTCTAGCGGCGGGATTTACGAACTGCGGGTGGTAGGTGACAAGAGGACTGGGCTGACGATAGGATTTGTCTAAAACCCCAAGTGAGTGAGTGTGTAAAAATAGCCACCACAGAACCTGTCTGTCCCAGGAAACATTAATCAGCATCCTGGAGCCTTTTCCGACGTTCCCTTAGGGGCTGGGCAGGGGCCGATGTGGGCAGAGCCTTTTAGGACCAGGAAGTGACCTGGGAGACAGGACTGGATTGCTGGAATTCCCAGCAATCAGCTCTCCTGATTTGGGGGAGGCCAAGAAATAAGGAGTTTCCCTCCTTCCATGGTGGCTATGGCCACAATGCAACCTCCACAGTGGAGAGCTCACCGGGGTCAAATGTGGCCAAAAGTAGAGCAACGTTCCACATTTAAAAGAATCTTATGATGAGAAAGTAAAGCTTATTGATTAAGTCTGGACTAGGGCTCCAGGACCTGGGATGGGGCTGAGGAGGCCAGACCCCAAGTCTCTTTCCCTCCCCACTCTAGAGAGACCTTGGGGAGTTATGCCCCAAGTAGCTCCCAGCCTGGATCTGGACACAGGACGGTGTCTTCATCCATTCCGGCTTCTATAGCAAAATATCTTAGACTAGGTAATTTATAAACCACAGGGATAGCTTTCTAGTGGCTCTGGAGGCAGGAAGCCCAGGGCAAGGCCTGGCAGGGTGAGTGTCCATGAGGGCCGGCTCTCTTCCCGGAGGGCCCTTCCTTACCACTGCATCGTCCTAAGCCAGTGAACGCTGTGTCCTCACGTGTCCAAAGGGTGGGAGTTGGAAGCAGCTTTCTGGAGTCTTTTATGAAGACATGAGTCCATTCATGGGATGGAGCCTCCTGACCTAATCACTTCCCAGAAGCCCCACCTTCCGATGTCATCACTTTGGTGATAGGTTTCAACATATAAATTGTATGTATGTATGTATGTATGTATGTATGTATGTATGTATATATGTATGGTAGTACTGGGAGTGAACCCAGGGGCATTCTACCTATAAGCCATACCCCCAGCCCAGTTTTATTTATTTAATTATGAAACAGGCCCTTATTGAATTACAGAAGGCCTTGCTGTAAGTGGCTGAGGTTGGCCATGAACCTGTATATATCCTCCTGTCTCAGCTTCCCAAGTACTGGAATTACGGGCCTGTGTCACTACGCCTGGTTATCTTAGACACTTTAGAGGGCCACACACATTCAAATCATAGCAGCAGGTTTGAAGAAAGATAATATGGGGTCTGTTCCTGTCCCTATGCGGTACCCACAGCCACCCAAATCACACCTGAGCCCACTCTTAGGGCAAGGATGGGAAAGAGGAGAGATGATGGCTCAGACCCTGAGGACCCAGCCATGACCTTGTCCTCTGCAGGCAGGACCAAAGAAGAGAATTTTATCAGATCACACCAGACAGGATCTTAGACGAACCCCAGAGGGATGCGCTGCACAGGCCACCCTGCTCTGGCTGGGCAAGACTCACAGAGAGCCACGTGCAAGTGGACGTCCCAGATATTTCTCCTGCCCAGTCTACCCAAGACTTTATTACTTTAAGAAATGAAATCCTTTGGCATTAAGCATAGTAGGGCTAAAAGACCTTTTAGGAGTGGTAACTCCATCCAGGACAATTCTGCAGGCCTAAGTTGGCCAGCGATCCCTTTGTGGAGGAAGTGGAACCCAAGATGTCATGGGTGTGCATAGGGTGGGAGGATGGCGCTGGCAGTGGGTGTGGAATACCTGGCGCACAGCCCCTCGTTTATCAGTGGTACGCCATCAATGTTGGTTGAATATGAGTAGCAATTTGTGTAATGAAGGGCTTTCTGTTTCACCCTTCCTTTTTTTTTTTCTCTTTTCTATTCTTGATCTATTTGCATGAAATATTTAACTTGAATCCTTGGTCTAAAATTAAAGGCTCAGGTTAGAACAAACGTGCGGAAATGAATCACATGTACTCCAAATAGTTCTTGCTTAGAATGGTGATGGGGGGGGGGATCACCAATCTTGAGCACAATTCAAGAGCACAATGATTTGTTTTTCTTTATTTCCATTCCATTGACGATGACCCTTTTTTCCTGGTTAAAAAACCATTTTCCTAATTTTTTCCTGGTAGTCCCCACCAATTGTAGCTTTGCGTTTTTCCCTGGTCACTCATCTTTATGAGCCCCCAATCCTAGTTGGCACCGAAAGGTTGGCTGTCTCCTTCATGTAAAACCATATACTGTGGTTTGGGTGTTTATCCCCCCCAAACTCATGCTGAAATTTAGTGCCGTCATAACAGTATTCAAAGGTGGGATCTTTGAGAGGTAATTTGGTAATCCCACCTGAGGGTGGGATTAATGCCATTACAGAAAGATGAGTTCAGTCTTCTTTTGTCTCTCTGCACTTTGGTCCATGTGATGATGTAGCAGGAAGGCCCTTGCCAGATGCTGGTCCCTTGACCTTGGACTTCCTAGGCTCTAGAGCTGTGAGAAATACATCTCTGTTCATTATAAATTACCTTAGTCTTATAGCAGCACAAAATAGCATGAGACACCACACGTGACTTCGTAACCTAATGACAGTGAGTTTTTACTAAAATCAAGTGTTTTCAAGAAGTCTTGGACAAGAGAAGACTGTGAGGAGGAAAGAATGAGGCTGTGGCTGGGAGAGCCATGTCACACTCCATAGATCATCTCTGTTTTCCTTGGTTGTGGGAGTGAGGTCACTGTGAGGGTCTGTCACAGATTACAGTGGACAGCTGGGGTGAGTTATATTTAGTGGTGAGAGAGGAAGAACTTCCAAAGATAGAATTTGCTCCCAAGCTCTGCCGTGTAGGCTCAGACTTGGGGGCGGCTGGCAAAATGGGCTGGGGGTTCTACGCCAGAACAAACAAGTCTGAGGCCAGCGCAGGAGGAGGGCCAAGATCCCACCAGGATGTGCAGAGCGTGATCGCAGTGGGTTCTGCTTCGGTCCTTATTTCTCTTCCAGCGGTGCCTACAGCAGAAGACACATTCCCTTTCTTAGTTTGTATTTCTTTTTCCTCTCCAACTCCTGACCTCTCTCTCCCTCTCCCTGCCTCCCATGATTCTGGTAACTTCCCGCCCCTCTCGCTGATAATGGTAATCACTGACCCCAATGTGCAGGGTGGGATGGGTGGACTGAATTCACACTTGGAAGCGGCTACCTGTAGGCAAAGTGAGCAGCCTGTGCAGATCGTGGCTTTAAATTTTTAAAAGCCTGTGCATTCCCCAAACTTGGCCCAGCCGACTGGCACGCCGCCTGCCATCTCCCCATAAGCACAGAGCATTTCCGCAGAAACCCTGGGTGACCGTGCAGATGCGAGATGCGGAGAGGCCGTGCCTGTCTGAGACCTGGGGATCTGCCTTGGCCGCTCAAGGGTGGGCGGGGCCCGCAGCCCCCAGCCAGGTGTTCTCTGTCCCCCTCTATCCTGCTTGTTCCTTTCGGGCAGCTCATTCACGCAGGTGGTCCTGGCTCCGAGACCTCTCCTGGGTGTGCTTTCATCTCTGTGGATGTTCGGAGTTGGAGATACGCTTGTGCGGCGGTTATGGGCCATCAGAGTGGTGGTGGGGGAAGACGTTTTGCCAACTACTCTATAGGTGGAATGAATAAATGTCTTTTAAAAACAGCACTTAGCAAAGTGGACTTGAGAGAAAATAGATAACTTGGACGTGAGGGCAATCTGTCTGCGCTGAGTTGAAGAGGACGACCTCCTCCGAATAGAGGAGGACTGAATAGAGGACCGATCTTTGGTCAAGGGTGTAGGAGTAGCTACGCTCTCCTGCTGAAACCTCCAAAACAAGCTCTCAAGACAACTTGAGTATTCTTTAATTAATCCTTAAATAAATGTAATGAATAGTTTAAAGTTTTGCTTCAAGAATATACTATTCTCTGAAGGTTTAAAAGTCAAGTTCTATCAAGCATTCAAGTAATAATTCCTAGCACATGCAAACTCTTTCAGATAAAAAATAGGGAATACTTTCAAATTAATTTTGGGATGTTAATATAACTTTGGGGGAAAATAAGCAAAGGAAAGAAAATGACTGACTAATCTCACCCGTGAACTGAGTTGTGAGCTCTTAAAAGTTTACCACGGCAAATACAAGAAAATATCATCATGATCAAGTTGGTTTTATTCTAGGACCACAGGTCAGCATTAGAAAATCCATGAATAGTTTAAAGGATAAAGACCATGTGATAATCAATGCATGCAGGAAAATAATTTGAGAAAAACCAGACATCTCTTCATAATTAAAAGTTCTTAGCTCAAACAAGCTCATCAAAAGCACGTAAGCTGAGATCCTTAGATGTGGGGGAAATGCATACTAGCCAGACCAGGGCTTATTTGGAAATAATATTAAAGTTTTATCTCATATGCTACATGATAAGTAAAACAAAGTTATAAGATGCTTTGTATGAGCTGCTTTGCAGAGCATAATATTTTTATAAAAAAGTCAAATTGATATACTCACACACCCAGATACTAAAAATAAAACAATCAGTAATGCTAGTGATCTCTGATGACCATGGGTGACTGTTATTTACTACTCTCTGTTCATCAATATTTTCTAATATTTTTAGAAGAATTTTTTTAATTTGGCTAGTTATTTCAGGAAATAGAAAGCAGACCTAACATTTCTATGATATGTATTAAGAGACTTGAAAAAAAAACAAACATTTCAAATTTCTGAAATTCCATCACCTGAATTTTCTTTTCCCTTTACAGAAGTCGTTAAATGTGAAATTGTAGTTCCCACATTTATTTAACTACTCTTTTCAAAATACTCGCACTGCATTATTACAAATGGCTAAGAACAAAAACATCAGCGAATGCAAAGTAATAGATTATTCTTCAGTTATATGGAAGTTGGTTTATTCAAAATAACCTATTCCCCAACGATGTCAGCGTTACTGTCGACGCCCCATCAGCATTACACATGCCTTCTTCCCACCGCTTCTCCTAAATTGCTCTAGGTTTTACAGAGTCATTCTTTTGAGCTGAAATTTTCCATGCTTGTTCCTCTACCAAAGGTGATTTCATTTGGGAAAGATTGAAAAAAAATGGACCGTCCAAAGCTTTGTTCAATCATTTTTGCAATTATGCAAGCATAAAGAAAAACACTCTCTATTTGAAAAAACGATTTCAGTTACTTTTCTTCTTACCGACAGTAACTCTTAAGCGGCTTGTTGAAGGAGGTTTGATGGTCGCATCCCACCAGCCCCCCGCCCAGCCACTTTATCTTGAGGATGGCCTGTAGTTGATCTCAGTGCTCGACCTTCTTTTCACGGTTTTTACAAGAGTGATAGTGTGGAGTAGTGGGCAGTGTTAGAAAACAGGTCTGAGATGAAATGCTAGAGTGCACCGACTCTTTGATCTGTTCTTACCCCTCAGAGGCTGGCCTGTGGATTCTGCAGAAGGAAAATGGCGCCAGGCCCTGCTGCTGGTGGCGGCGAGCTTTACAGAACACATGCATAAGCGGGCTTGCTGGAGGTGGCCCACTCTGTGGGACAAAGCGTTTCAAACACTTTTGCAAAGGTGTTTCAGCATCTGTACGACTGCTGGTTCACACTGAAGAGCCCGTGTTAGCAAAGTTGTCTCAAGTTAGGAAAAATGACATAGACAAACCAGTACTATAAAGGAGCTCCTGAGAAATATAGTACAGTGAGCATTACATTAGAGGTTGCTCTTAATAAGTGATCGTCCAATTTTTTTTTTGACCCAGATCTCACTTCCGCAGAGCGACAGTCCCAGCTGCTGTGCACAGTCCTAGGAGTTGTGCAGTTCCAGGGGGCATGCCACAATCCCAAAGAAAACGAAGTTGCAATTTAAGCTTACTTAAGAAATTATATGATAAAATGATGGTCTAGGCACTTAAACATAACCCCAGTATTTTATTATACACACCTTGAGATTTGATGTAAATTATTCCAGTGATACAAGTTTAGGAGATTTATTAGATACTGACCAACCAAGGAAATTCAGAGGGTAGGTATCTGCTTCAGCAATAAGAAAATGCATATATTCTTAAGGTCTGATATTTAAAAACAGTAGGCTAAAAAATTACTATTGATGAAAACCCTGTTACTCTCCACTGTAGGGCTGACCCAGCAACCCATAAAAATAGATGCTTAATAGAACTAAGAAGTATTATGATACTAGATCCGAAGTTCCATAATTTGATACTCTAACTCATTGAAGACAATAATAATAACTAAACATTTATACAATGTCTACTGGGGGCTGAACACTCTGATAATACCAACTCATTTAGGCCTGGCAAAACTTCCTGAGGTAGGAAATCTTTATTTTACAGATGAAGATACCGAGATGCAGAAAGATCAAACAGTCGCCTTGCTGGCTTTGGTCGATGTCCATATGCTTTGCTCTTTAACTTTGTAGTCCTCGCCCATTCTGGATGCTGGGCTGATCCCGTGGCTCCTTTTGGCCAGTAGAATACAGCGGACGTGAGAACGAGCCCGGACTACCTGCTGAAAGATGGAGAGGAAGAAGAGCTAAGTCTCCCCCGGCCACGAGGCAGGGAAGCCAACACTGAAGATTCACTCCCAACCCTGATGATTCAGGGAGCAAAGACTACATCTGATGCAGGCAGAGTGGGAGAGGAAGAGGAATTCTGCAATTACCAGTTTGTGAGCCACATTTCAGAGAACACTAGATTTAAATCCTCAGAACACTCTAGCAACACACTGGGATACCATGACAATTTATAATAACCTTTACGCACAAATAAACATGTTTGGAATTCTGCATCAGCTGCTTATAATAACTGAAGTGACTTGTCTAATAATGTTGAAGCCCAACAAGGCGAAAGCTGCCAGGACATGGTTGTGGTTCAACGGAGTGAGGTTTACCTGGCTTGTTGCTTCAAGGGAGTGCACACAAAAGGAATCCATGAGACATCATGTTGGGCTTTATTATATTCATGAAACATCTTGTTGGGCTTTATTATAGGGTTTGAGCTTGTGCTGAGTAATTCTTTGGAATGTTAAGGGCACTGGGAGTCAGATTTGGATTGGATATGTTGGTAAGTGGAGACCAAGTATGGCCAGTTCTGTCAGAAGGTGTGGGCAATTTGCTAGTTGACTGTCTTAGTAATTTTTATCTAACTGAGCTAGAGATTTTTCATTAGTAAGCAGCAATTACTCCAATACAAGAAAAGAAAGAGAAAATGTTGACTTTTGTAATTGAAATATAGCCTCATGTCTGCCATGCTTAGGCCTGGTTTCAGAGTAGACTTGTCCGATTATTGTTTATATTTTGTGAAAGTTGTTTATGTTCAATTGGGAACATTTTGCTTTGGCCCAGCTGTTAGCTGCCAGCTATTGGAGTTATTTTTTTTGCTTTCTCAGACTCACTTTGAGACACATTGTGAGGGTCTGCTAAAACCAGGAAGTTCCCCAGGAGACTTCTGGTAAAAACAGGGAGTTCCCTGAGAGCAGTGCATTCTGGGGCATAGTAGGATATGTGTTACCTCAGATCTAGAGAACAAAGATGGCGGATGTAGCAACTGAGGAAGAGAGTTGTGGAGGGAAAGTTACTGGGAACTTGATTAGTAGTCTAGACATCATAACCCCTGCTGTGGATCTAAGAGGTGGCCTTAATGATCAAAGAAATGAGTGGCAGAAAACATACTGATAAGGTCGAGCCAGCCCGGAGGGGACAGAAGGGGGCCCAGGGAAAGGTTGAACTAAACTTTAAGGTGCAGAGGGCAAGCCTGGCTCTGAAAGTGGTTATCAGTAATATCCTAAAGAAATTTCTAGAAACCTTGTGGCTTCCTTAGCAGCATATATAAAGACAGGACTTCTAAGTATCGGGGACAAAAATAGCATGGAGATTATAGGCAGTTATTCAAAGACACCTGGATGAGAAAAGTGGAAAAAGGCAAGATGAGAAAGAATTTGAAGAAACACGTCTACAAATACATGCTGAACTTTGAATCGCATTTGAATGTTGGTGGTACAGGAACATGACTGAGTGATACGCTGCAAATATGAGGGTGCAGAAAAAGACCAGGAGCTGAAAACGATGAGAAGGGACTGCGATAGGAACAGCGTGGAGAAGAGAAAACCCCAACACCAGGGCCCTCAGGGAAAGGCACAAATGAAAGGAGCCAAGATGAACACCGCACAGATCCCCAGTTCTACTTTCCCCCATTTTGACCTTTCTGAAATTTAAAAAAAAATTTTTTTGCAATACTGGGTTTTGAACCCAGTGTCATTCTACCTCTGAGCTATACCCCTAGCCCTATTCTTATTTTGAAACAGGGTCCTGTTAAGTTGCTGAGGCTGGCCTTGAACCTTCAATCCTCCTGTCTTAGCCTCCCAAGTACTGGGATTATGGGCATGTGCGACCAGCATGCGTGCATCTTATATATTAAAATTGGTCTATTATTCCCACACACAAAGTAGTCGACGGTGTGCTTTTTAACTAATGCCATATTAGAATCAAGGAAATAAGTTAATGGGAAAAAGTTTTCTTTTGCTAAAGAAAGATCCAAGTTATTGAATCTTAGAAAAGTTAACTTTGGTTTTAGAGCATATTAATGGAAAATACTCCAAACTAAGGACTTCTTGGCAAAAACTTTTAACTCATAAAGAAAAAAAATCCTACAAGTCTCCAGGCCTAAATATCACATTACACACAAAAGAATAAATGCCAAGCTGCCTGTGACTGTTCTCCAAGACCAAGGGTTAGAAGTTCACAGAGGTTGAAAGTTGTGGTCCAGGAATTTTTTACTCAGCCAAGTTGTTCATTTTGATAGCTATAAAAAGCCATCGTCAGGACATATAAGGTGTATCAGTTAGGGTTCTCCAGCAAAACAGAACCAAGAGGAGAAAAAGAGATAGAAATACAGAGGGAGACAGGCATATCTACAGCTATATCTCTATCTATCTATCTCTCTATCATCTATCTATCTATCTATCTATCTACACACATGCATCCATACAGAGAGAGAGAAAGAGACTGATTGATTTTAAGGAATTGGCTCATGAAGTTGTAAGGGCTAGAAAGTCTGAAATCTGTTAGCAGACTGAAAACTCAGGATTTCTGCTGCTGATTTGGGGCACAATTCCTTTTTCTTAGTAAAATCTCAGTTTTTACTTGTGACGCCTCCAACTGATTGCATGAGGCCCACTCCCGTTGTAGAGGGTAACTAGCCTTACTTAAATCAACTGATTGTAAATATTAATCACATCCACAGAAATACCTTTGCAGTAATCTTTATACTAGTGTTCTACCAATACTGGTCATCATCAACCTAGTGAGTTGACAGAAAATTAGCCATCACACAAGGATTCACAAAATATGTAAGCCTTCTTTGGAACAAATTTCTTGAAGATATCTTCTTCCTTCCTCCTCCTCTTCCTCCTCCTCTTCCTCCTTCTCCTCCTCCTCCTCCTCCTCCTCCTCCTCCTCCTCCTCCTCCTCCTCCTCCTCCTCCTCCTCCTCCTCCTCCTTCTTCTTCTTCTTCTTCTTCTTCTTCTTCTTCTTCTTCTTCTTCGTCTTCTCTTTTGGTGGTACTAGGGTTCCTGGAAGCCCTTCTACCTCCAGGCTACATTCCCAGACCTATTTTTTTTTTTTTTTTTTTTTGGAAACAGGGTCTCTTAAGCCAGCGAGGCTGGCTCCAAACCAGCGCGATCCTCCTGTCTCCGCCTCCCAAGCACGGGGATTACAAGCGTGCACCACCACGCCCGGCTGAAGATATTTTCTAAATGCAAATTTAAAATAAGAAAAACCACGATAGAAAGAAGATTACTGGTCACACAGAAACCAGTTCAAGTAAAAGCCTAGAAATTGTACATCTGTTTTTAAAATTGAATGAAAAACCTGAAAATACTGTTGAAATGTAAGTACCCTAATATTAAAAAATAGTATAGTAACTGTGGTTTAGATACAAAAACTCAGGTGATACTAATAGAGAAAATGAAGGTGTTATCTAAGGCTGTAGGGATAAAAAGTTACCAGTTTATATACTCTGAGAGTTGTTGAAAAAACACAATTTAAAAATGTTAAATTGAGCTGGGCGTGGTGGCGCACGCTTGTAATCCCCGCGCTTGGGAGGCAGAGACAGGAGGATCGCGCAGGTTCGAAGCCAGCCGCTCGCACTGGCTTAGGAGACCCTGTTTCCAAATAAAAAAATATAAAAATAGGTCTGGGAGTGTAGCCCGGAGGTAGAAGGGCTTCCAGGAACCCCGGTACCACCAAAAAAACCCATTAAATTGACAATGAGTAGACTTTTCAAAAGTATATATTATCTTCTACAACAGTGAAGGAATTACAATCTCACTCAACTATCATTAGAGCCCAGTGTCCCTGTATCAGTAATTCATACCGGGTAATACCCAACTCCTGCTTCCTAGCCCTGGCTATACATTACAATCTTCAGGAAAGCTTGTGAGCATCGGGTTCCTAGGAGTGGCCAGACCATTTGCACAGGAATGTCTTGGACTGTGGCCTGGCTGCCGCCTAGTTTTCCTTAGGTGGTTCTAAATGTATACAGCCGAGTTGAGAACCCTCAGCCTAGGCCTGTGCTGCCCTTAATGTACTTTTGGGAAGGGCACTCGGCATAATGTTCACACAGTTCCCTTCCCTCTGCCTTTCCTTCCCTCGAAGCTACCTTTCCAGTTACCCTTGGTCGTCTCGGTCACACTCTACCGAGTGTGGCCAAGAGCCAGCAGCCTCAGCATCCCAGGGGAGCTCGGGAGGATGCCCCATGCACTGCGCACGGCTCCCGCCTTCTCACGTGGCCTTCTGACCTCTTAGTCTTTCCTTTCCAAGCTTCTGGTTGGATTTTTTTTAGAACACAAATCTGAACCTGCCATAAACCCCTCAGTCAGCAACCAGAAATCCCATGAGTCCTCGAGAGTAAAACCTACAGTTCTGGGAAAGGGTTCCAGGGTGCTCTAAGGATTTCACCTGTTTACCTTTCCCTGGATTCTCTTCTCAGCCTCATTTCCCACCCTCCTCCCTCCAGCTACATCAGGCCATTTCACACTTCGCCTCTTGGGCTAATGTTTCCTTTGGCTGTGAATGCTTCTTCTCTCAGTTGCCCACGAATGCTTGGTCTTTGCTCAAGGTTCAGCTGAGGAACTGTTGGTCAGCTTTCCACTGCTGTGACAAAATACCTGAGACAGTCAGCTTAAGAAGAAGAATGTTCTCTAATGTGCTCAAGATAGGGAGTAATTGGGATACGAGAGGGACTTGAGATCATGGAGGGAAAATCTCAGTGGAGCCAGGGAGGAGAGCTAAGGGTAGGGGAGGAAGAAGAATGAGGTCCATTAATGGAAACACTACCATCAACTATGTGTACACATGCACAGACCAACGCCATTCTCAACACTCTGTACTTGGAGGGAGGGGACTGGGGAGGTGGGGTGAGCACCAAGTGCTGTGTGCATGTATGTTATTGTCAACGTGATTGGCATTATGATGTGAGGCACCAGTAAAAGCACATAAAATAAAATGTAAAAAAAAGAGGCTGGGCATGGCGGCACACACTCATAATCCCAGGATTTGTGAGGCTGAGACAGGAGCCTCCTGGTTGGAGGACAACCTCAGCTACTTAGTGGGGCCTCCCTCAACTTAGTGATACCTTGTTTCAAAATAAAGAATAAAAAATAGGATTGGGGGTGTAGCTTGGAGGTAGAATGCCCTTGGATTGCATCCCCAGTGCCACAAAATAAGTAAGTAAATAAATAAATAAATAAAATAGAAAATAGAAAAAATGGGGCTGGGGGTGTAGCTTGGAGGTAGAATACACCTGGGTTCAATCTCCAGTACCACAAAAACATAAAAAAGTAAATAAAAAATAAAAAATAAGATTTTTTTTTTTGCTTAGGGTTACAGAGGTTTGGTTATTTGCTCTCATCACTGTGGGCCTGTGGCTGCCAAGCACCTCATGGTGGGGAGGTCTGTTCACCGTGTGCTGGGAAGCAAAAGGAAGGAGCCAAGAAGCTGCATCCCAGTAGCTCCTTGAAGGAGGCGGAGACCTGGAGACCAGCCTCCTTCCACTGGTCTCTCTTCCCCGAGGCTCCGCCACCCCCCAGGCTCCACCACCCCCCAGGCTCCACAGGCCGAGCTTCCAGCACACACGGGAAGCCTTCGCTGCTCTTCCATTCGAATTGGCCTGTTTTCTCCACGTTTTCCCATGTGGCCTGGCTTAGTTCAGTTTTGTGTCGTTAACTCGTCTGTTTTTCCTCCTCAACTGTGAATTCTTTGAGAAGAGGAACACTGCCCTTTCGCCTGCTGAGAGCTGGTGGAACAGTGCCAGGGTCACATTCCCAGTGCTGGGACGGAGTTCACCTACCCCGCATTCCAGGGGCACTGGGAGGGCAGCCGCCCACCCGCCCCTCACTCCCTCAAGGCAGAGGCAGCAGGGTTTACTGCAGAGGGCTGGGCCTCGGGAGGGGTCCTGACACGTCCACTCTCCTCACCTTCTGCCTTCATTTCTCACTGCAGGGGGCTCGCGTGTACTGACACTCGCATTGACACTTCCTTGCTGGGGCCCTGGGGGCCCTCTCAGTTACACTCGAAGAACAACTTTCTTAGAATGATGACTCGGACTTCTTGTAAATCTGGGGACAATCGCCTAATAATCTCAAACTAAACAACTGCCCAGGAACCTTGGCTTGGAAAAGAGGTGTGGGATTTCAGAGCCAAAGGAGGAAAACGTCTGTACCTCTGGCAGTGTTTAAAGAGAATACGGCTGTCTGCTGGCTTACAGGTGCACTCAGAAGACAGGGGATTTAATAGAAGAGCAGGGCTGTGCCTGCTCAGGAATCACAGATTCCTGCAAGACCCACTGCAGCCCGGGGCCCAGACATCCACACACAGCCGCCTACCAGGGCTCTGGTGCCTGGACTCAGCGCACCAGAAGGTGACGGGTAGAGGTGACTTTGAAGGCGACAGAGCCCAGGATGAAAGCAATCTCTGAGGACAGTAGACTCTCCCAAATGTTTTGGCCTTTCTGCATAAGCTGATCCAAATAAATTCACGTTATGTTTTCCCCTTCTCAGGGTCGTGCAATTTACTATTGCAGTGTAGTGACTTTTATTTGTAGAGTCCCCAGATCTTATGCTTGTTCTCTTGATCAAGCCTATCCTCTCTGCTCCACCAAATCAAGAGAATAAACCAAGAGGAAAAGAAGGGATACAGTCCTAGAAACAGACCATTCAATTTAGGAGAAAGGAAGGGACATTTAGAGATAACAATAAAAAAATTTTTTTTTTTTTGGTGGTACTGGGGTTCCTGGAAGCCCCTCTACCTCCGGGCTACACTCCCAGACTTATTTTTAAATTTTATTTGGAAATAGGGGGGAAGCCAGCACGGGGCTGGCTTCGAACCTGCGTGATCCTCCTGTCTCTGCCTCCCAAGCGCGGGGATTACAAGCGTGCGCCACCATGCCCGGCGATAACAATAAAATTTTAAAACCTCAGGGTTTAGTTGCTTTTCAGACCTAACGTGCCACCAACCTGGGGGAAAGGAGAACGGAAGTTCCCCAGGGCGTGTCTCCAAGAAAAGATAGGAATTCTAAATTACTTGATGTTACTGACCTTGTGGAAAATCAGACTGAGAGGCTATTGGAAACTGTAGGGAGAGTTGGCAAAAAGTCAGAAGTCTAAGCACATCAAGAGCAAAGCAACGATGGACATCAGAAAAAAAGAAGAAAGAATCACTGTAGCATGCTACCGCACTCAGCTGTGATGATGTTCATGTAAGCGTCATAATGTGAACACAGAATGATACCAGCATTGAAGTTATTGTAATAAATTTGTGTGTGTGTGTGGTACTGGGTGGGGGTGGAACCCAGAGGCTTTCTACCTCCGGGCTATACTCCCAGACCTATTTTATACTTTATTTGGAAACAGGGTCTCGCTAAGTTGCTGAGAGCCTCACTAAGTAGCTGAGGCTGGCTTCGAACCCGTGCGTTCCTCCTGTCTCAGCCTCCCAAGCGCGGGGATTACAAGCGTGCTCCACCAAGCCCGGTTTATTGTAATAAAATTTTAAAGGTGGATTTCTTGTACTCTGGGTAAAGTTGAGCATCTTCTCATGCTTAATGGACCATTTTTTTAAAATTTTGTAATATGTGAATTGCCTTCATTTTATATTGATTGATTTTTAATTGGTTTGTACTTTTCATTTTTGATTTCCAGTAACTCTTTCCATTTAGGAAGATTAGGCATTTGTCTCTGAGTTGTACTTTTGGGGGAACTTTTTAACTTGGCTTTTGGCTTTTTATTTGATGTTTGGGCCCTGTGGCAGTTGTGGATTTTTTAGGTCTGAGGATCAAACCTGTGGCATTTTACCTCCAAGCTATACCCTCATTCCTATTTTATTTTTATTTTGAAATAGGGCCTTGCTAACTTGCTGAGGCTGGCCTCGCCTGCATTCCTCCTGTCTCAGCCTCTCAAGTGCTGGGATTATAGGTGTGTGCTACCATGCCCAGCTACAGTTGTGTATTTTTAACTCAGTTTATCAAAGTTACATTTTTCAACTCCAAATTTTGTATTTTTTCAGAGAATCTTGCCTACTCTAAGGTTGAAAAATAACTCCCCATCCCTTTCCTTAGTTCCTTCATCGTCTCTCTCCTCTCTGCTCTTTTGTAACACTTGTATTGATTTAGCGTAGATGGTATTGAGATGGGAATTCAGTTTTTTCTCTAAATGGCTCCTAAACTCACTTTCAGAAAAAAATACTTTATGATACGACACCTCTATCATTTACTGAAATCTCATTTACATTTGGATTTATTTCAGGACTTACATTTCCATTCTGTCGGTCATGTGTTCACCAGTGAACTAGTGGTACGTCATTATAATTATTGAAACTTTACCATACTTTCTATTCCTTGTAGAGGTAGACATCATTAAAATGCTCTTGGCTTTTGCTTATTTTTCCAAATGAACTTTAAAATCAGCTTGCCTAGTTCTAGAAGAAAACCCTGTTAGCTATTAGTATTTCTTAATGTAATAATATTAAATTTATAAGTTAACTGGGAAATGACTAATTAGTTATTGAACAGTCTTATGCAAAAACAGCGTGTCAGAGCCGGGCATGGTGGTGCACACTTGTAAATATAGTACTTGGAAGGTTGAGACAGGAGGATCTCGATTTGAGGCCAGACTCAGCTACTTAGGCACTCTGCAACTTAGTGAGACCCTGTTTCAAAATAAAGACTAAAAATAGGGCTGGGGGTGGAGCTCGGTGGTAGAATGCCCCTGGGTTCCATCCCCAGTACCACACACAAATAAAGTGTGTCATTTCAAAAAAGTTACTCTTACCAAAAATATATAATACTTTGAATACCTATATCCATAGATATCAAATGATGCAGTTTTGACATAGCAAAAATATGGAGATATAAAGAGAAATAAGCACAAACACACTAAGGAAAAGAGATTTTATTCATGTTTTTCTCCAAAACATATCAAGTAGACAAAAATTAGCCAAGGATATCAAGACATAAACAAAATAACCAATAAGGTATTTATAGGTGAAATGCTATCGTTTTTTCTACAATGCTAGTAAATAGTTTTATTCTATAGTCTTTAAGTTGAAATGTGTACAGTTCTGGTTTCTCAGTTACAATCAATAAAAACTGAGTTTTTAATTGGAGCAGAAGGTAATTTTATTGGAAGTATATTCGGAGCACCCCTGAACTGTCAGGAGACGGCTGCAGGGACAGGAGATTTCGGAAAGGCCTTGCTGGGACTGGGCCACGGGACGTTTGCTCTGGACACACCCTACGGCTCACACTCTGACACTGTTGCTATTGGCATGTTCTTTCACTAAATATCTGTAGCTATGCTGCTCAGCTCAGTCACTCGGAAGCCACTTGTTACAGCAACTCAGGAATTTTGAATCTCTCAAAATTCAAGGCCTGGAGAAGGGCATTGATTGGTCATTTGTTGGGCACAGTTCACTTACCCAAATCCTAACTATCAAAGTGTGAAGAATCGGCAGCAGACGCCAGCCCTGCCAGATTCCTGGGCCCTCGCCACATCGGAGACACCATCTGGTAGCCAGTGTCTTTATCCTCTGTGTGAAGGCGCTCTCCAAGTCCCCTGAGGTCAGTCTACGCACCTCCACCATAAGCAAGTGCTTGTGCCAACTCTTCAGAAGCAGCCCTCAGGCACTCTCTGGCCGGAACTTCTGTGCAAATACCGTAGATCTCTTCCTGCTTGGGTGATGCTGTGGTTGGAACATGGCCTGTTCCCTCTGAAAACCATATTGGAATTTAATCCCAAACTTAATCTGATGGTAGCATTTATTCATTTATTTATTCACTTATTTATTTTTGGTGGCACTTGAGATTGAACCCAGGAGCATTCTACCTCTGAGACACATCTCAGCCCATTTTACATTTTATTTGGAAACAGGGTCTCACTGAGTTTTAGAGGACTTCATTAAGTTTCTGGGGCTGGCCTTGGACCTGCAGTCCTCCTGTCTCCACCTCCCAAGTGTTGGAAGCCTTCTTAGTCATCAGCTCTGAGGTTACCTTGGTCCGGCTTGGGGACTTGGGGGCTTGGGCGTACAAACTGCTCACCCAAGTGAAAATTTGTTTGCATGCAAGCAAGTTTCCAAGGACCAAATGGTATTGATAAGCAGAGGATAAGCAGGTGAGCCCTGACATAACCTCCTCACTCCCAGAATTATTTATCATTTCCTTCCCTGACTCATCTGTGACTACCTTGCTATTTTTCCCTGACTGCTTTGCTGGATCCTGTGTTTAATCTTTTTTACATTGTTTTGGTTAAACCTTCAGTCAAAGAAAGATGCTGGTTGAAGGAGAACAGAAGATCTCTGTCTTCTCCCCAGCCTTCCTATACCTCTAATAATTCTGACTCCAAGTCATTCATGTGCAGAGATGTCTAATCCATCAACACCATCTGGCAGCACCCAGGTACTGGAATAACAGGTGCGCACCACCACCATACCCAGGTTAATGATAGTGTTCAGAGCGGAACCTTTGGGAAGTGATTAGGATTAGCTTAGGTTATCAGGTGGACTCCCCTTGTGCAATACCAGGTATCATAAGAAGAGAGGAAGAAAACAGAGGGCACCAGCATGCTTCCTGGTCCTCACCACATGATGCTCTGCTCTTCCTCAGAACTCTTCCAGCAAGAATGCCATCACCAGATGTGGCCCCTCAGCCCTGGTCTTCCAGAACTGTGAGCCAAAATCAACCTCTTTACTTTGTAACTGACTCAGCCTGTAAGACTGTATTACTGGCAACAGAAACAACTTAAGAAGACAGGTCTGATACCTCCAGACATGCACTCTATACCTGTGACCAGAGCTGCTCATTGTGATGTTGTCCCAGCTCTCCTGGAGAGCCTGTTCTAATAACACGCCCTTCGTGAGCTCCCCTCCCTCTCCTGTCTCTGCCTCACTCCTGTGCTGTTGTTCTCTGCACTGTCCAAATTTACTACTTGCACTTGGAACCTTATTTCAAGATGATCTTCTGGGAAAAGCCGAGTTAAAACAAATAATAATTTTCATTATTTGCTCTAGCTTCGTGGATCTTTGTAAACAAGTATTGGCTGGGGGAGGCAAGAGAGAAATGCGCAAGGGAAGAAGCCTTGCTTGGCCGACTCCAGAGCGTTTGGAGATGTCACGGGAGTTGTTTATCACACACTGCTGATCAGGTCGCAGAGATGGGCTTCAGCAAGTCCCTGGAGCAGGGAGAGGCTCTAGCTCAGTTCCGAGCCCTGACTCTGACATCAGCTGGCTGTACTGAGATCAGGAATAACCTTCTAGTCATTAATTGCCACGATACTATTAAATTATAATCCTCCCGCAGATGTATCTTGGAGCGCATCCTCTTGGGGCTGTAAGTACAACCATGACTCTATCCAAAGAGGCAGAGGCTAGATTCACAAGTAATACCATCCTCCTAGTAATGTCCAGAAATTATGGAATAAAGGAGATTTGGGCTCTTTTCCAGGAAGCCTTACCTGAGACTCATCTGGGCTTTGCGCTCTTCTCTGAATCAACTCCGCTCTATCTTTCCTATATCATGATCCTTAATCTGTTGAATTATGATGAATAAATTATTTATCTGCCACTCAAGTACTCCTTGAAAGCATTAAATTATATATTTCAAAGCCGGGCGTGGTGATGCACACTTGTAATCCCAGCATTTGAGAGGCTGAGACCAGAGGATCGCGGTTCATGGACAGCCTCAGCTACTTAGTGAGGTCCTCCACAACTTAGTGAGACCCTGTTTTAAAGAAAATAAAGAATAAAAAAAATTGGCCAGGGGATGTAGCTTGGAGGTCAGATGCCCCTGGGTTCCATCCCCAGACACACACACACACACAAATTTTATATATATATATATATATATATTATATTTTACAGTTGAATCCTGGCATAGAATGACATAAATAAAGAGAACTGGTACAGTTATAAGAAATGAGAAGACCCTCCAGACAAAAACTGACAAATATGTGAACAGTAAGGAAAATCTTTGTTTCATGATTAAAAATAAAATCAGAGCCAGGCAGGTGGTGCACACTTGTACTTGGGAGGCTGAGACAGGAGGATCGCAGTTTGCAGGCAGCCTCAGCTACTTAGCGAGGCCCTCTGCCACTCAGTGAGATCCTGTTTTAAAATAAAGAATAAAGCTGAGCGTGGTGGCACACGCTTGTAATCCCCACGCTTGGGAGGCGGAGACAGGAGGATCGCGCAGGTTCGAGACCCTGTTTCCAAATAAAATAAAATAGGTCTGGGAGTGTAGCCCGGAGGTAGACGGGCTTCCAGGAACCCCAGCACCACCAAAAAATAAAATAAAATAAAATAAGGAATAAAAAATATGGCTGGGGGTGTATCTGGGAGGTAGAATGCCCCTGTGTTCCATCCTCAGTACTGCAAAACAAATATAATCAGATTATTTATTTATTTATTTTGCAGGTCTGGGGATGGAACCCAAGGGCAGTCAACCTCAGAGCTACACCCCCTGCCCTATTTTTTATTCTTTATTTTCAAACCAGGTCTCACTGAACTGCGGAGGGCCTCACTGAGTAGCTGAGGCTGTCCGAAAATTGCGATCCTCAGGTCTCAGCCTCCGGAATGCTGGGATTACAAGCGTGCTCCACCACGCCCGGCTTATATATCAGATTTTGATAAGGCTTAGTTTTGTGAACGCCACATTTTATATTCAGAGAAATTGTTATTCATGTGAGAAGGCCAATTTTAGACATCCAGAGGCTCTGAAACAACCTTGAAAAAATACTTTAAATTCTATGCAAAATAACAATAAACAAAATATAAGCCCATGAAACAATGGGGTGTAAGAAGATTAGTAGTGAGAATACAAAACAGAGATAACTGGTATTGTAGAGTTGGTCCATAGACAGAATAGAATGCAGTTTATAAAACAAAATATGTAATTGGAAGCGTAGAATACAGATTTGCAATTGTCTACAGAGTGGTAAAATATTAATGCTTATTAGATTCTAAGTCAAGAATAAATGCTGTGATGTTGAAGGTAACATTAGAAAGTAGTAAAAGATCGTCAAATAAACCAGCAGAGGGAGGAAATGGCATAATAGATACTTGAAGTCTGATGCGGTGGCCTGTGCCTGTGATGACCTCAGGTTTAGGACAGCCTAAGCAGTGTGAGACCTTTGTCAAAATAAAAAATAGAAAGAGCTCGGCTGTTAGTGTACAGTTTAGAGGTGGAATGCCCCTGAGTTCAATCCCTCAGTCCCCAGTCTCTCTTCCTCTTTCTCTCTCTCTCTCTCTCTCTCTCTCTCTCTCTCTCTCTCTCTCTCACACACACACACACACACACACACACACACACGCACACAACCTTGATTGGTTAAAAAAAAGGTAAGAGACAGCCGGGCGTAGTGGCGCACACTTGTAATCCCCGCGCTTGGGAGGCGGAGACAGGAGGATCGCGCAGGTTCGAAGCCAGCCGCATGCGCTGGCTTAGGAGACCCTGTTTCCAAATAAAAATGTAAAAATAGGTCTGGGAGTGTAGCCCAGAGGTAGAAGGGCTTCCAGGAACCCCAGTACCACCAAAAAAAAAAAAAAAAAAATAATAATAATAATAATAATAATAATAATAAAAAAGGTAAGGGACTTAAAAAAGAGTGAAAATAGAGAGGTAGACTAAATACAAAATAAATAGTAGTATAGTATATTTCAACTTGAATAAATCATTAAATGTGAATATATAGGCTTAATATTCCAGTCAAAAGGAAAAGATCACGAAATTAGATAAAAGATGATTGCTTATAAAAAAGAAAGTATAAAGTCTACAGAAAGAGTAAAAGTAAGAGGACTGTAAGCTAAAATCATGCGTCTCATAAATAAAAAACAGATGGTTGTTTCATACGGTAGATTTTAAGATAAGGGCATTACTGGCCGACTGGCTGTTACTTGGCTTAGGAAAGCCGAAAGCTGAGTGGGAGTCCTTGGAGCAGAATCTCTGACTGTGTGGTCACTGTGCGGCCACTGCCTGGTCACCCTGGCCACTGGGGGTGGCAGTGGTGAGCTGGAATGACCATGCTGGAGCATGGAGGTGCAGGACACCCTTAAGGTGGGATTCAGTGCTGGTCCTTTGGGACAGAAACTCCTGTGGAACTTGTAGGGCCAGGCCTGACAAGCCCACTGTCTAGGATTCCAGAGTCACACATGGTCACTTCCTAGGAAGAACAGACTTCCACAGAAAAGTCGCAGGACTACAAAGTTTGATCTGGTCCGCATTTGTGTAGTCTGACCAGGAGGCCCGCCAGCCAGAGCCGGATGTCCAGGACATCCACAGAGAGGCCGCCCAGGGGCTTCCTGATCTGTGGACTCTGCCAGCAGACATGGTATTGCCCCAACGAACTATACATGTGGAATGAAAAGGTTTACATAACCGCCAGATTGAAAGCTGTCAGTCTCTTCTACCCCCACTTTTCTTTAACTGAAAGAGGAAAAGATTGCTCATTGTATGCTCCCAAGCATGGGCACCATTCTTTGGTCGTCCTCATCCTTTTCTCCCCCAGCAAATACCTGAATAAAGCAAAGAGCTGTATCTTACCTGGGAAAGAACCTGGAATTCCCCAACATATTTAAAAAATAAAAGTAAAAGCTGAGTGGTAAATAAAGGTAGAAGATGAGAAAACTCATTCCTTCTGATTACAAAAGAATGTTCTCAATTAACCTAAAAATATTTCCAATCCCAGAAAGAGATGAAAGATAAAATTAAGCAAAAGAATTATTCAAATAAATATTGTTTGAAAATCCAACCAACCAACAAGAGCATTATTAGAGATAAAAATACCTCATAATGTTAAAACAGCCAATCCAACAGGACCACAAAATAATTCAAAATATCTGTGTACCAATAAAATAACAACAAAATGCCTAAAGTGAATACTGATAGCACTAAAAGGAGACATAGACAAATCCATAATTACAGTGGGAGAGCTGAGCAGATCGCTGCATTCAGTAGCTGCAGAATGCACATTCTTTTTAGGTGCATAGAGAGAACATTTGATAAAATTGACTATATGCTGGGATATAAAACAGTTTTCAACAAAATTCTAAGCACCAACATCTTAAAGAGTATATTCTCTAAGAACAGAGGAATTAAGCTGGAGAACAGTAATATTCAGCCACTTGACAAGTTATGGGGCAAAGATGGAGAAAACAGTGGGAGCAACTGGCTTGAGTAGACCAGAGAAGAGTCACATCAGTGGGGAACCCAACAGGAGCGTCCTACAGAGGAGACACTGGGCCCCTGGAGCCAAGAGATGGAGCCAGGCTGGAGCTAAAGGTCCACCCAAAGCAAACTTAACCAACTGCACAGTTTTGAGGACAGTCAGTCTCTACTGAAAAGTACTGCGTACGTCTTCACACTGCTCAAGCTACCTATCAGATAATGCCAAGACATCCTGCTGCCTCAGCATCTATGTGTTGAGACCCCCACTCCACATAGTTTATCGGCAGAACGCCCCGAGAAAGAGGTATCGTCTCTGGCAAAAATATCCCCCACTTTTACCCTTCATGACTATTAATATTTCCTTTAACTTTCTACACGAATTGCTCCAGTGATGTGAAATTAGGACTATAAATAGAAACTGAGTCCGTGGAAATAAACGTCCTTGGCTCTGCTCAATAATAATAAAAACTGGCCAGAATTCAGATGCTGTGATAAGCATTCCAGCTGCAGCAATTACAAAGGGTCTCTGACCCTCACTATCACTAACTTAGGTTAAGCTATTAACTCAGGTAAGGTAGTTCAGTTTAAGGAAACTTTGTTTACCCTTGAGATCCTGCCTAGAGACAGAGAAGATAAAAACCTTGTGTGTGACCTTAAAGCAATTTAGTTGATAAACAACTTAGTTGCCCAAATACAATAGACTCAAGGAGAAAGATTGGTGACTTTTACGCCCAGTGTAAATATTCCTGAAGACAGAGAGGCTGATCGCATGGTTAATGAATATGACAAAATAAAGGACAGACGTTCTAAATATATATGTATGAAGGAAAGAAAATACCGTGTAAGAGTAAGAAAAGCATTTTTGCATGAAGAAGAGCTTATCATAAGAAAGTCCCAACTGGGAAAGAAAGGAATTAGAAAGTTAGAAGCAGGTTGCAGAGGGTTTGTGACAGAGAAATGGATTATTAAAGATGGTTAGACTTTTAATAGGCTTATTGTCTAAAGAAAAGTGTTCAGCAGTTAAGGAAATATATCTGACAATTATAACCAAGAACTTTGTGGTGTTGTTTGTGGTATTTTGTCTGCAAAACTGTGTTGTGAGTTTGCTTAAGCTTTCAGATTTAGGAGATAAAATGCCAACACCTGGAGAAACTTTATCACATCCACCTGAATCACCACGTCTCCCCACACTTGCTATATGAACTGAGCCCAAAAGATGGAAAGTTCCAAGAGAGCCAAAGAAGATTCCCAGAGAAACCCCCAAGCCTTGGCCATGCTTGTTTATTTTGGGAAGTGGCCCCCTGGGACTGCTTATCTGCAAAGACCTTGGAAAAGAATCAGGAGTCAGGAGTCTCTCGAAGATCAACAGCCAGCTGAAGGACTAGTTTTATTACCTTTGTTTACATGTCATTCATTATTACTTCACAATGATTACACCCACCTCCCTCTCCTCTTACTATTAACTTTACTGGTGAAAGGTATAAATTTCTTGGAGTTTTTGTAATAAAGTGTCATTGGCTCAAGAAGCCTTTGTCCACCTCAAATTCTTTCCCAAGCGCCGTACCTAAAAACTTAGGGAATTCATAGAGGGGAAGGAATTGCTGCAGATAGGTTTCTGCAGAACTCCACCTGCCTTTTGCCCCATCTTTCTGAGGATTTGACCGGGAGCTGACAATAAGGACCCAACTGAGATTAGTCGGCGAAAAGATAAGCTCTCTTTCCACTGTAAAGCCAGTCTTTGGTCTACTAGGGGTCTGTTTGCCAAATGGAAAGTAATCTAAGCTCATCCCTATTAAATATTTCTGATGGTCACCAGTTTGCACCTCTACTGGCTATTTGATTTTAGCCTACTACAAATAAATGCATCTCTCAAATGTAGTGACAGTTAATAAGGATCTTAGAGACCAATCATTATTTGCGGGGAGAAGGTTATGATAGATCTTTTAGAAAAGACTAAGCCCACCTATACTTCATAGAGCTTTCCTTGCTTTTCCAAGGTGCCTAGAGACCATGTGTGGCTGTTGGGATCTTTTTGTCCTTAAATGCAAAAGGCTCTGGATAGTCAACCATATATATATATATTATATATATATTATATATATTATATATACATATATATTATATATATGTATATATTATATATACATATATATTATATATACATATATATATATTTTTTTTTTGCAGTACTGGGGATGGAACCCAGGGGCATTCTACCTCCAAGCTACACCCCCAGCCCTATTTTTATTCTTTCTTTCTTTCTTTCTTTCTTTCTTTCTTTCTTTCTTTCTTTCTTTCTTTCTTTATTATGGTGGTACTGGGGATAGAACCCAGGGACCTTCTACCTCTTGGCTACACTCCCAGCCCTATTTTATATTTTATTTGGAAACAGGGTCTCTCAAGCCAGCTGAGGCTGGCTTCGAACCTGCATGATCCTCCTGTCTCAGCCTCCCAAGCACGGGGATTACAAGCGTGTGCCACCACGCCCGGCTTTTATTCTTTATTTTGAAATGGGGTCTCACTGAGTTGCAAAGGGCCTCACTAAGTAGCTGAGGCTGTCTGTGAACCGCAACCCTCCTGCCTCAGCCTCCCAAATACAGGGATTACAAGTGTGCGCCACCATGACCGGCCACTAAAAACATTTTGATTGGTGATAACCAAGCTAGTTTAGCCTAACTTAATTCAAATGTGATTCTTTTGGTAAGTTCTGAACATAAGGATGTGCCCCAGGCCCTGAACCTCCCTGCTTGTTCTCAGGCTCCAGGCCAGGAAAGCAAATCCACAGTTCCAAGCTCTGCCACTCCCTTCTCCAAGGCTGGTTCCCTTTGGTGTAACAATTGCTCTTTTTCTTTATAGTACTCCTCCCCTGCTATCATCTGTTCCAGAACAGAGGTTTTTAAAATGAGATTCAATTTAAGATGATTCGATCCGAGATGACCAGGTCTCTACACCCTTCATTCCACAACCCACCCCACCAGTTTTTCTAAACCATAAATGTCATCCAGCACATGTGAAACTACTCAATTGCCAACTGGGACGACCCCGGTTGACCCACAAGGCTATTTGGTATTAATCACCTATAAAACTATCCGCACTATGCCAATCAGCGTCCTTGCTTTTGGTCCCTAGCTGACTTTATACGACGGAGATCTGACACCAGAGAAAGGGACTAAACAGGTGATGATTGCCAGCCAACAGCCACAGAGGACAGAGCTGTGTCGCCTCCATCAGTCCTCTAATCTGCGAACACGCTAGAGCTTGGACTTCTCAGTGTTAGGGGTTGTTGCTCTTCCTCCCTCTGGGCCAGTGCTGGGCCGTACACACAGCCCTTAATCCACATTCCAGCCCATCCAAAGCTTTGCCTTGAGCCCAGGTTTGGTTCTGCCCAGCACGTAGTGAGGACGAGGAGAGGACACAGAGATGTAACCACAGAGCTCCTGCTCCTGGGTGTTGAATAGTGAATTCAGTACTTTTTGCATAATAAGATCAATGAGTAATCCAAGTTTCCACTCCGTGAAGCATTAAACCTCCTCCAGAGTGGACCAACAACAACAACAACAACAACAACAACAACAACAACAAAACATATATGAACGTTTGGAATAGGAGACAGTTGGTAATGACAATGTGCAAGGGTAAAAGCCAGCTCCCTCTGCCTAATAAAATAGAATCGTTTTAAAAATTCATATGTGGTTGTGCCTGATTTATCTTCAGCCATTCTAATTAAAAGTCTACTTCCAAAGCTTTCCTTCAGTGACTTTAAGTGGTCAAATCTCCTCATGGCGACCACGATGCCTTCGGTTTGCAAGTAACATAATTAAAGCGAGATGCCCATTAAGGGCTATGGAGTGCCTTAAAATAAAATCTGACTCCTCGTCAAAAAATGTACACAAAGGTATAGTGTGGCAGGAAATGTAGACCTCTGTTCTATTCTTGGCGGTGCCTCTGACTTACTGGGGACTGCGAGCCATCACTTAACTCCTTAGGTTCTGCACTGTGGTCTCATCTCTGAAAAGACAAGGGATACTCTCCTGGCTGCCTCCGGCAGTATTGCAAGTCTCAAAGGAGATAGCCCATCTGGAAAGACATAGAAACACACAATGCATGCATTAAATAATAGATGTAGGGCATTATACTTACAATAACTAATGTTGGCTATTGATGGCAATAGGGATAGTGACATTTGTAAAAAAAAAAAAAATGTTGCCAGGGTATCACTGCAGAGTGTGTAGAAGTGAGCCAGGCACGGTATCTCTTGAATTCCAGGACAGTATGAAAGGTTGATGTTTTGTTGACAGAGCAAATAGTCGGAAAGGTTGGGTTGGTCCTTGTGAGAGTGGCTTTGTAATCATACTGGTGGGTCAAAGGGGAGAGCAGATACGGGGTCTTTGAGACTAAAGAAAGAGGGATGAAAGGAAGGAGAGTGATGGGCGGTTATCAGGCACTTAGGGAACAAGATCTGAGCCTCTGCAGAGAGTGCATGGAGGAGGCAGCAGGGAGGCTGCTTTTGTGCGGGGACAGGCAGTGAAATGATCAGGCTGACAAGCATATACCCAGCTTCTCTATCATACCAGTGCTCCTCAGCCTTCTAGGATCCTGGAGCCTTTGCAGATCTTACGAAGACTAGAGGACTCTCATCCTGGGAGAAAGGGAGTATGTACACGAGACTATGAAGTTCTGCCCCCGGGATGCACGGTGTGGAGCGTTGGTTTAGAGGCCCTGCCTGTGCTAGGCTTGAAGATCTGAACGCGCAGCCGCCATTCTGGCTTACCTTTCTAGTATTCCTCCAGCAGAATTTCTGAACGGCCCATGAAACTGGCCGCCTTGAGGAAGGAGACAATTTAATGGTGTCCATGGTTTGAGCAGCAGCACTAACTGCATCCATCAGGACTAGCCTTCTTGATTATTTGTAAAGAGGGCGAGGATCTGGATGTGCTGAAGGCTGTAGGCTTCTAAGCATGCCCCCAGCCAAGCCCAGGCTTGGCCCAAATAGAGCCCCACCTTGCATGCAGATTCCTACCTGGACTGAACTGTCTTCAAACTTAAGCACCCTAAAAGGTCCACCCAGGTCACTTTGTCTCAACCAAGACTGGAGGAACCATGCCCCGGGGTCCCTTGGCCATCATTTCTACCTCTGGGTCTTTGCATGGGCCACCCCTCCATCTAAAATGTTTTCTCCTCTTCTTTAAGTAAAAGTGGGAGTGAACAGGTGTGAGTGCAAATAATGTGCCTTGGGCATGTGGTTAAATAGGCTGAGGGGTAATTCACTATGAATATAATCTTAAAAAGTCATATGAATCATAAAATCTCCAAATCTCAGGACTGTTTTACTCCTTGTAGGTCATTCACTCCAATTACCTACATTAGTGGCAGAAATGAATAGTGATGATAACATTAATACTAATATTACCAGTGGCATCATTATGAACACAAGTGGTCATATCTCCTCGAATACTGATGAGACTCTGGCTCATCTTCCTTCCTTGCTTCCTTCCTTCCTTCCTCCCTCCCTCAATTCATCCATCCATCCTTGCCTTCTCTTTCTTTCTTTTTTCTTTCTTTCATTCCCAGAATTTATTGCACACACACACACATACATTTAGATAAAATACATAAGACTAAAATTGCCTCATTTACCTTAAAATAATAAAGAATTGAAAGTCACTATTTCCATGTACTGCTGGATGACCTTGAGGAAAAGATGGGTAAGAATTGGAAATGGTTTAGAACCATGTGCACACATACACACACATGCACACACACATACACATGAACACACACACACACATAAACACACACATACATACATCCCTACTTTATTTTGTTCTGGGAAGGTAGCCAAAATCTTTTGGTTTTTGTGCTAATTTGGCCCAAGGAGAAGGGGGCAGGGTCTTAGTGAAAGCTTTGTAGTCAAAAGGATGAAATAAAATTCATCCTTTATTGTGATTTTACATGCCACAAAACTCTCTTATTTTTTAAGTGAGGAGTCTAAATCAAACATCTAAGCAAATGCTTGTTCACCTGTACGGTGGGAAAGTACTCATAATTTCTTCCTAGAAGCCTCCTCTCTACCGACACTAGAGTGTTTCTAAAGTCAGGGGTTGCCTCCTTCTCTCGCCCCAGAAAGCTAACAGAAAACTTCCCTCCAACTCTGCAGCCCCTGGATTTTTCCTCAGACCAAATCGCCCTGGGGTGCACCTGCTATTCGATATTCACTCTGAAGAGCATCTCCTTAAGAGACTGGGTCACACCAACTGGCTCTTTACTAACAGGCCAGGGCATAGAGCCGGGACGTGTAACTCATTGTTTAGCTCATGTGTTTTACTGTAGACAGAGTATCTGGAAATAACTCAAGCATCACATTATTGTCAAATCTCTCCTGTAAAAGGCTGACAAATTCTTCCTCAAAGTCAGTTTATGAAGACAGCAAAAAATTATCCGCTAGATGTAAGGTGTGCATGGGTGTGTATAAACATATGTCTTGAGGTGATTTATGATGATGGGGAGCCGGGTGTGGTGGTGCACGCTTGTAATCCCCGCGCTTGGGAGGCGGAGACAGGAGGATTGCGCTGGTTCGGAGCCAGCCGCGCTGGCTTAGGAGACCCTGTTTTCAAATGAAAAGATTAAAAAAATAGGTCTGGGAGTGTAGCCCGTGGGAGTGTAGCCCGGAGGTAGAAGGGCTTCCAGGAACCCCAGTATCACCAAAAAAAAAAAAAAAATGATGATGGGGAGGCATCCTTTCCCATAAAAGAATAGTCTTAAGCAAGTAAAAAGTTATTAATGTAGTCCATGTGGAGACAGTTTAATTATATCTTACCTGATGCTTTGCTGTGCTGCCCACAAGGTGTTTTATCATGCCTTTAGCATTCCAGGTCTCATCTTTTTCTCCCCATAGACTTGTGAGACCAGCACTTTTTCACACCAGCACTTTTTCACACCAATGTTAAGTATGAGGTATCTCAGAAAGGGGCTCTGTGGCAGACGTTGCTTGCTGTTTACAAAAGTTCCACTTCTTCTGGGGCACACAGATCCACTATATTTCCCAGCCTCCCTTGAAGTCAGTTGTATGTACGTGACTTAGTCCAGTCAACGGAAGGTGAGCTGATGCATGCCGCCTCCAGGCCTGCCTCATAAAAGCCTGCCACATGTGATCCTCGTTTCCCTTCTAGCTAATGGGATGGCCCCCGTCCCCCAACTTAGAAGTCATATATGAAACATGGGTCCCTAAAGTGATTGTGTGAAGAAGAGAAACACACACACACACACACACACACACACACACACACACACCACTGCCAAGCTAAAATCTCCTTGGACCTTCCTTTGATTGAGAAATAAATGTCTAAGTGTTGAATAGTTACATGCTTGAAACTTTTTGTTGCCACAATCTACCATAGCTAAATGAGCATAAAAATTGTACCATGAAGTGGAATGCTGCCATATTCAGAAGACCAAAATTATATGGCATTGGCTTAGCCAGGCAACCGTGATGGGGTCACCTATAATGCAATAACAAAACATTAAAATGAAAGTTCAGTAACATGGAAGGTATAGACTACATGCATGCTGAGCCAGTAGCTCTAAAGGAAATCTTGCAATAACCCAAAGTGATAGTATATATTGGTAGTTGCTGGGTTTAGTAAGGTATTACGGCATCATGGTTATAGACTGTTTCCTAGAGTACATGGATTAATGTTCAGAGTTGATATAATTAAGTCATGGGGGTCGTAATGTCATCAATAGATAAATCCACTGTAGGGTATTTACTGGGTGGTAACCTAGGCAGACGAGGTGTGACTAAAGAGGGTAAGTCCCTGGGGCTGGGGCTTTTGTCTTTGAATCCCCTTGCCTGCTTGAGCTTTTTTGATTCTGGCCTCCATGATATGAGAGCAGAGCCTTTACTCTCTCTCTGCTTCTCACTGCCGCATGCCCTGAGCTCTATAGACCCCACTCATATGGACTGAACCGTGAAATCTCTAAAATCTGTATGTAAATAAATATTCTCTCATACAAGTTATGTGATCAGACTTACTGGGTCACAGTAGTGAGAATGTTGCTGAGACAGAGAGGTATCAGAGAGGTGAGGACACTGCTATTTCTAAGTCTGACCATGTAGATTGTGAGTCTTTGGAACTGGTTTGTGAGAGGAAGTTGGAAAGGCCAGAATGTGACATGAGTGGTGGACAGTAGAGATTGTGCTCAGGAGAGCTCAGAGGGTAGAGAACTCCATAGGAAATGGAGTAGAGGCCACATGTATTATATTCTGGCAAAGAACTTACTGGCATTTTTCTCATGTCCTGAAACTGTGTGAGCCGAGTTTAAAGAGGTCGGACTGATTAAGCTGGCAGAGGAAATCTAAAAACAGCAAAATATCCAAACTGCATTATGGATGTTAATGTCTGCATTCAGCCAACTGTACAGCAAATTTCAGAAGCCAAAGACAAAGCAGACTGACTTCACAGAATTGCAGTTTGGCCAGAAAAGCATGTAGAAAGCTCGGACCCAGAGAGATGATGCTGGGAAGGAAAACAAGGTGCTGAAAGGGAGGTCAGATGTTTTGCATAGGAATAAAGAAATGCAAAATACACTTTGCATTCTGAAATGGGCATGAGCTCTTCAGGGCCAGGAGTGGAATGTTATGGTAGATATAGACTGTCCCCTGAAGAGTACATGGTACGATATTCAGATTTTATATAATTAAGTCATGGGGGTCGTAATCTCATCCATAGGTAAATACGTTGTGATGGATGTCCTGAGTGGTTACCTAGGCAGATGGGATGTGACTAGGGAAGGTGGGTCCCTGGGGGTTCGGCCTTAGAGACCATGATTTTGTCTCTGAACTTCCTTGCCTGTTTGAGCTTTTTTGCTTCTGGCCTCCATGATGTGAGAGCAGAGCCCCTTCTCTCTCTCTTTCCCTGACCTCCACAGTCTCTGGCCTTTCATGGGCTGAACCCCCAAATCTCCAAAACTTGTGAGCAAATAAACCTTTCTCACCGGGCATGGTGGCGCACGCTTGTAATCCCTGCGCTTGGGAGGCAGAGACAGGAGGATCACGCTGATTTGAAGCCAGCCATGCTGGCTTAAGTGACCCTGTTTCCAAGTAAAAATATAAAAATAGGTCTGGGAGTGTAGCCCAGAGGTAGAAGGGCTTCCAGAAACCCCAGTACCACCAAAAATAAAAAATAAAAAAATAATAAATAAACCTTCTTTCTCTAAGTTGTGAGGTCAGTTGTTCTTGGTTACAGCAGTAAGTATGTTGACTGAGACACACAGAACGAGACGGAGATGAGTTCAAGAAGTTTGTCTGGTTTGAAAGCAGAGAGAGAATGGGATAGGAAAAGTCCAGAGGTTAATGTTTTTGAAAGACCTACTGCTTATGAAGCCTAATGGTAAGAGATAAGACACCTGTCCCCCCTCCACAAAAGGCTTTTAATAGCAGAATCGTATTAGAGCTTCTCAGCAAAACAAAAAGGCTATGGTTAAGAACAACAACAACAACAACAAAAGGCTATGGTTAAGAACAAAAAGGTCAGGTTAAGAACCTGCTCATTCGGTTGATCTCCGTCTATTATGTTAAATTGAGGAAATAAAGGTAGTGAGAGAAAAGAAATAAAGCAGGCTTGAAGAATATGTTTGAGAATAATATATAAGGTGTTGTTTCTAGTGTGGGGGAACAACTGGAAGGAAATTGAAGAGAAGCCTACTATATTTTTTAAGTTGTTGTCAGTAAAACAGTGAAGCTGGCCTAAAAAGCTTACAAGAGCAGACGAATACCATGAAAGTTCTACTGCCCCTGAGAGCTGCGCTGTCCCCAGAACCCCATGCCGACGGTGGGGGGAACAGCTCCCACCAACTATAGGAGAGAGTCTGAAATCCTGCTTGGAAGGAGCCCCTCTCAGCTATGGGCCTGTGACTGCTGAATTCTTTCCCCTTCTATTACCTGGGAAACTTCACTCTAGTTTTCTGGTTCCATTGTTTAGAGTAACATTTTGTTTCCTTTCCTCATGCTGCCCATCTAAGAGAAGCAAGGTGGGCCTGTGTCTTAGATCATTCAGGCTACTGTAACAAAATTCCATAAACCAGGTAACATATAAAACAGAAATTTATTTCTCATGGTTGTATAGGTTGGGAAATCCAAGCTTATGGTGCTGGCAAACATGGTGTGAAGTGAGGGCTCTCTGGCTGGCTTATCAAGCGTGATTTCTCTTGGTGACCTCTCATGGTGAAAGGGATAGGGTGGCTCTGGAGGCTTTCTTTAATCAGGGCACTAATTCCATTTTTTTTTTTTTTTTTTGGTGGTACTGGGGTTTCTGGAAGCCCTTCTACCTCTGGGCTACACTCCCAGAACTATTTTATATTTTTATTTGGAAACAAGGTCTCTTAAGCCAGCGTGGCTGGCTTCAAAACTGCGCGATCCTCCTGTCTCTGCCTCCCAAGCGCGGGGATTACAAGCGTGTGCCCCCAGACCCGGCTGGAGGCTCTCTTTTATCAGGGCACTAATTCCATTTTTGAGGGCTCCACCCTTGCGACTTAACCACCTGTTACATACTCCACCTCCTACAACCCTGAGGATTACATTTCAACATGCGAGTTTTGGACAGAACACAAACATTCAATCCACAGTGGTATTTTTATTCCCAGTGCGTCGGTGAAGAAACTACACTCAGGTTACAGCCATGGTTGAGGTTTTTTCATTCTGTCCCCAGATATCTTGTTAGTTCAATCATAAGGAGCTTTCGACTACTGACATCAGAGTTCTATACCACAAGAATCTCAGAATTCAGGTACTGCTACAGTTAAACCCTCCACAGTGACACCAAAACACCCAGGTGGCTGGCTCACTGGATTTTGGACAAAATTCACGGCATTGATTTTGCCGCCACAAGTCTTGGAATCATAGTCCCCACTACAGGTCATACCCAGAACCCCTAAGCCAATGACCAATTGGCACAATTCATTCTTCGAATCAACCAATTTGGTAGAAGTAAACCTGACTCATTAAATTTCACCTTCAACTTCTGCTTGTGCCTGGGAAAATGATTGTTCTCTTTCTTCCTTCCTTCTCCCTCCATGGCCGCTTCAAATGTGTGACCTGGGACAAATCTAGTTTGAAAGCTGTAAAGTGAGCGAGATATATTTCTCTGTGCTTTTCTACTCTTCCTTTTGCATGCAAAAATACTACTTGTGTCCTTACGTCCCTATGGCAGCCTTCTTAAAGAGATTCAAGCAAATAATATGTCTTTGGGGGACTGGTTTCAATCTCATAATTAGCTTTGGACAAGAAACAGATTCTTTTAGCTGAGTAACCCATCCAAGCAATAATTAAAGTTGACGTCAAGCACTTGGTTAGAAATAGGAGATAAAACAAAAGGGCAGAAATCCTTCAGAGAAATTTAGTAGAAGGTAAATTCTCCAGGCTTATGATATTAAGTGGCAGTAAAATATTAAACTGAGGTGTGTTTAAGGTAATTTTGCTACAGGATGTACTGGGGTATAGGATGTGTCTGTCCTTTGTAGAGTCTGGACCATACACTCTCATGAGCATAAGTCCAACAAAGTGTTGTTTCTTTGAATAAATCTTGGGAGAACCTGTTAGATGAGGCTCCATTGTAACGTGGAATAACAGTCATTCTTTGGCTTTATTTCCAAGTTTTGAATAATTTTTCACAACTTTTTAATCACATTCCTTCTAAAATAAGAATGTAATTATTATAAGATAAAATCTGGGTTGTTTTTTTTTTTTTTTTTTTTTTTTTTTTTGCAGTACTAGGGATTGAATCCAGGGGCATTCTACCTCTGAGCTACACCCCCAGCCCATTTTTTTTTATTTTTGAAACAAGGTCTTGCTAAGTTGCGGAGGGCCTCACTAAGTAGCTGAGGCTGGTCTTGAACCTGTGATCCTCCTGTCTCAGCCTCCCAAGTACTAGGATTACAAGTATGCGCTACCACTCCAGCAGATAAAATCTTTAGTTATACAAATTGTGTTAAGTGACAATTAACTAGTCTCTAAACTCAAACTGTAAAGGAGCAGGCTTTTTTCTTCTTTTTTTAGTACCAGGTATGGAACCTAGGAGCATTTTACCTCTGAGTGACACCCCCAGCCCTATTTTTTTTTTATTCTTCCTATTTTCAAAAACAAGATCTCACTCAGTTGTAAAGGGCCTCGCTTAGTAGCCGAGGCTGTCTGTGAAGTGCGATCCTCTGGTCTCAGCCTCCCGAATGCTGGGATGACTAGTGTGCACCACCACGCCCGGCTGAGTAGGCTCTTGTCCTGCAAAACCAGGACCCAGTGGGCCCAGGCTTCTTGGAAATTGGCACAGCTGCAGGCATCGGTCCTAGCCTCCCTAGGGCTAGGGACACGAGGCTTGCATTCCACAGCGCCAAGAGGGCCCTCTGTCATTGTCTCTGAGCCGTGAGCGCCCAGGAGCAGCGTCCAAGTCACTGCCCTGTGAGGTCTCCTGCCTTTTAGCTCAGAACATAAGCAGTGTTCCCATGGTTACCCTGACCCCAGAATCCCGGCCTCAAGCCAGCCCCAGGAGCGCGGTTGTCCTTACTCCAACGCCCAGTCCTCTTGATCACCATGTAAGGGCTACGATGATGACACCTGCACTCTGCCCTTCTTGACGTCTTCCCTCTCCCCTCCGAAGCTGCCCTCTTCTTTGGCTCATTTCCGTCCCTCTGACCTCTTTCCCTTCCTCTCTGCCTCTCCTTTCCCTCCCACTCTTTCACACCTGGTTATGTCCCTCTCTCGGTGATAAAACCTGCAGTTTCCCTCAACCGGAAACAACACTGCCTTCAACCCTCCCTGAGCTGATTCCTACTCCCTCAGATTTCTGCTTAAGCCTCAGGGAGAAAGAACTCTCCTTGCCACCAATGTCACCTCCCAAATCTAAATTCAGCCCCTTTTATTCTGCCTCCGGATGCCCAGTTCTCTGAAACGAGATCAGGCGCCACTGGTGCTGCATAAGTACACGTGTGCACACTTCCTTGCTTACTATCTGCGGAGACCACTTGGACCCGAGCTGGGTGGCCGGACCGCACCTGGGTTCTCAACTGTACTTGGTGTCTTGTTCCAACTATTGCGGGTAGCCCACCTCACCTGTCACAGTAGTATCTTTCCAAACAGATTCCTCAAAGAACCATTCTGAAGAAAAAGCAAACTCTTTCGGGTACCACTAAACTGGTCATCACTCACAGGTGAAGCCCCGGGGTGAATTCATGTATTGACCCTCAGACCTGTGTATACACGAGGCGAGCCGTGAGTCGCACCCAGCTGGACAGAGGAAGAGGTAGCCATGCACCTTCACCGAGCAGCCCAGTGACCGCCTCACACAGCAGCTCCTCTGAGTCTTCGACCAAAGGGACTGCTTATTTGGAGTTCATGTCGAGCCAGGCCCGGAGGCCTATAAATAATACTACCCAGAGCCCAGGGACTGTCCTCCCTTCTTAGGGACTGTGGCTGGTTTGCCAAGGCTTCCCTCTGCCAGTGAGCACTGTGGAGTGGCCGCGGTGGCCAGTGCCCCTCTCTGGTGTCAAATTGTTCATCCTTTGCTTCAGGAGAAGCGGGAAGGGGCCAAGCTTCCTCTGCGGCCCCAAGGGGGGGGGGAGGAAGAAGGAGGAGGAGTAGGAGGAGGAGGAAGAGGAGGAGGAGAAGGAGGGAGGGAGGGAGGGAGAGAGGGAGATTGCTTTGGATTAGATTTTGTTTTGTTTTGTTTTGTTTTTTAAAGGAATCTGGGAAAGTCACCAAGAATTTTATTTAAAAAAAAGAACACACTTTTCCTAAAGGGGCACCTCAAACCTAGTTCTCATAGCACAAGGGCCACCTTCTTGACTGTTCTTGTGCTTGGGAGGGTTCCACATGGAGAATGCTGCCCTTTCTTTGCTTATCTCAGTGCAAGGAAGACAGCATGGCTTTTCTCTTGAGCAGGGATGCTCACCTTCCTTTATGCAGATATAAAGAGGGTGGAGAGGGGGGTCAGGTGTCAGAGCCTTGACTTCGCAGCTCAGGAGGAGGGGGGCAGGGCTCCAGACAAGCCTCCAGTAAGAAGAACCTCGGGGCCAGGGCAGGGAGAAGCTGGAGCCCCAGCAACACCACCACCACTGCTCTGTCAACATCTGGCACAGAGCACAGGCCCAGAGCAAAAATTTATTCAAGTTGAACTTCTGTCAAGTGACTGCTTTTAGGCCGCAGGGCAGGATTCCCAAAGGGAGAAGACGGCCGCTTTGAGGCTGGGGCTCCAAGGAGGCCCCAGGGGCCTCCCGAGGGTCAGCATCGTGGACTAGCCGGTCACCCTGGAGCGCGCCAGCCCAGCAGCACCCAATTAAAGCTCTGCCCCTCGCCCACTCAGCGCTGTGGCCAGGGGGACACAAAGCTGAGGCCGAGTCTCTGAGGCTGCGTAGTCACTCCCAGGCCCCTCTTCCCTAGGGCCTGTTTTTCTCAGAGTTGGCAGCTTGAGGGCAAATAAAAAAATTCATTCCCAGTACTTGGGAGGCTGAGACAGGAGGATCGCACAGGTTCGAAGCCAGCCTCAGCTACTTAGTGAGGCTCTCAGCAACTTAGTGAGACCCCGTTTCCAAATAAAATATAAAATAAGTCTGAGAATATAGCCCAGAGATAGAAAGCCCCTGGGTTTCATCCCCAGTACCACAAAAAAAAATTAAAAAATTAAACTACAATAAAATAAAATTCTATGTTGGGAGTCTTAAAATATAATAATTTGTTAAAATTAATATGCTATCAAAGTGATGTGCCTGTAATCCATGGAGAATTTATTTCAGAATCTCCATGGATTCCAAAATCTGTGGATGTTTGAGTCCCTTTTATAAAATGGTGTACTATTTGCATATATTCTGTGCACATTCCCCTGTGTTATGATTTTGGTTTGGAATGTCTCTCCCAAAGCTTGTATTATTTATTATTATTTTGTGGTAGTGGGTTTGAAACCAGGGGCATTCTACCACCAAGCTACATACCCAGCCCCATTTTTTTTATACTTTATTTTGAAGCAGGGTCTCACTAAGTTGCAGAGGGCCTCAGTAAGTAGCTGAGGCTGGCCGTGAACCTGCGAACCTCCTGTCTCAGCCTCCCAAATGCTGGGATTACAAGCGTGCGCCTGAAGGATTGTGTCTGCCTCTGGCCACTTCCTGCCTCTATCTGCTTCCTGGCTACCATAAGACGAGGGTGGCCTTTCCTTCTTCACCGTGCTCTGAGACCCTCCCTGCCATGGAGCAGTTTTTGCCTTGGAGCTGACCATCCATGGACTGAACCTCTGAAACCGAGAGCCAAGTAAACCTTCCCTCCTCTAAGTCGCTCTTATCAGGTATTGTGGTCACAGCAACGAGAAAAGCCAACTAATGCATCCTGTATCCTCTAAACCATCCCTAGCTTATTTATAATGCCTGGTACAATGTGATTGCTATGCAAATAGGTGTTATCCTATATTGTTTAGAAGGATGCTGGCAAGGAAAGAAGTCTATACTTTTTTTGTGTGTGTGTGGTACTGGGGTTCCTGGAAGCCCTTCGACCTCCGGGCTACACTCCCAGACCTATTTTTATACTTTTTTATTTGGAAACAGGGTCTCTAAAGCCAGCGCGGCTGGCTTCGAACCTGCGCGATCCTCCTGTCTCCGCCTCCCAAGCGCGGGGATGACAAGCGTGAGCCACCACGCCCGGCTAAGTCTATACTTTTTAAAATAGGTTTAGTTCAGACACTATTTCCCCCCACCCAAATATTTCTTATCTTTTCTTTTCTTTTCTTTTCAGTACTGGGAATGGAACCCAGAGGCATTCTACCTCCTAGCTACACCCCCAGTCCTATTTTTTAGTCTTTATTTTTTAAATTTTCATATTATAATCATCATCATCATCATCATCATCATCATCATCATCATTATTTTGGTGGTACTGGGATTCCTGGAAACCCTTCTACCTCCGGGCTATACTCCCAGACCCATTTTTATATTTTTATTTGGAAACAGGGTCTCTTAAGCCAGCGAGGCTGGCTTCAAACCTGCGTGATCCGCCTCCCAAGCCCGGGGTTACAAGCGTGCGCTACCACGCCCGGCGAGTCCTTTTATTTTTGAAACAGAGTCTCACTGAGTTGCGAAGGTCCTCCCTAAGTAGCTGAGGCTGTACTCAAACCTCCAGTCTCCGCTTCCCAAATGTTGGGATTGTAACTGTGGTTGAATACGTTTCTGTGAAATATATAAATGTGGATGGCTGACTACAGGTACATTACAACACTTATTAAAATTCCAAGGACAAGCCGGGCGTGGTGGCACACGCTTGTAATCCCAGCATTTGGGAAGCTGAGACCAGAGGATCATGGTTCGCGGACAGCCTCAGCTATTTAGTGAGGCCCTCTGCAACTCAGTGAGACCCTATTCAAAATAAAGAATAAAAATTGGGTAGGGGGGTGTAGCTTGGAGGTCAAATGCTTCTGGGTTCCATCCCCAGATCCGGAAAAAAAAAAAATTCCAAGGACATTTTTCACAGAAATGGAAAAACCAATCCTATTTATGATAAATTCATAAGGAATCACAGAAGACCCTAAATAACCAAATAATCTTGAGAAAGAAAAGCAAAACTAGAGGCATCATTCTTTCTTATTTTAACTATTTTACAAAGATATAGTCAGGGTGAAAAAAGATAGTCCCAGCATAAAAACAGACACAGAACAATGGGGCAGCACTGTATTCTGTAAAAATGACATTGGAGGAATGGTTTTATGTGATGAGATGTGAGGGTGTGTGTGTGTGTGTGTGATAGCAATGCATAGTTAACCTTGTCTACAGAGTTTACAGTTACTTTCATTTTAAAATCTTTTTAACTGTTTTAATTTAATTGCAAAAAGTATTATTTTCATAATCATAAAAAAGAATAATCATGCCAGGCGTGGTAGCACACACTTGTAATCCCCACACTTGGGAGGAGGAGAAAGGAGGATCGTGCAGGTTCAAAGCCAGCCTCGCTGGCGTAAGAGACCCTGTTTCCAAATTTAAAATAAAAAATAAAAAATAGATGTCTGGGAGTGTAGCCCGGAGGTAGAAGGGTTTCCAGGAACCCCAGTACCACCAAAAAAACCCAAAAAACAAAAAAACAAAAAATCAGGTTTTTACTGAGAACTGAACTCAGGGGTACTCTATCTGAGCTATACCCACAGCTCTATTTTATTTTTATATTGAAACAGGGTCCTACTAGGTTTCTGAGAGTCTCACCACTTGCTGAGGTTGGCTTTGAACCTACGATCCTCCTGTTTCCGTCTCCCAAGTACTAGGACAGCAGGTGTACACCACCATGCCTGGCTGGTCATTTCCATTTTGAAAAAACTAGATGGCAACTTCTCGGCCCACAAAATGAGCCTTTGATTTCATCTCTGAGAGCTGTGTTTATGGAGAGCCCACATCTTAAAGTGAGGAACAGAAGACAACAGAATTTCAGACCTGGAAGCTGTACTCGCTTCCCAGTTGCGTCTATGCCAGAGCCGCCCATGCAGAGGGGATGTGTCTCCGCCCTGCTCAGGTGCTGGGTCTCCCTCTGTCCCCATCCCTAGACCCTGCCCCCACCATAAGATCCCACGGGCATCCTGTAAGTGTAGTAACAGACATCTCCTTGGACTTGAGATGTCAAAGAGGAAGGCGATTACCCTGAAGCCACAGAGCTGCTCTTGAATGAATGAATAAGAATGGAGGGCCTGTCTTTTTACCTCATTCCAGTTTTAGGCCCACCAGATGTGAGAACAACACTCTAAGGTCCTTAGTAATATTTTTCATTCTGTTCCAAACAAACAGATCCTGCTTGTAATTTTGCTCGGGGGTGGGGGGAAACGTCTTCCTAAACTAAGGTCTAAATCATTTTTTCTTTCTTTCTGAATATAGCTGGCTGGTGTTTTTGATATTTTATAGTCTAACTTTTCTTCTGGTTCGTGTTCTCTAAGCTCTGCGCTTCTTGGTGTACACAAGAGTCATCTGAGGATCTGGGGAAGTGCAGGTTCTGATTCAGTAGGTGCGGGCGGGGGCCTGAAGCTCTGCGTGTCTAAGGAGCGAGCAAGGGAGCGCTGAGGTGAGGTCATGGCTGCTGGTCCTCCCTGAGAAGCCTCGCGGGAGGTAACGTGGGTACCTTTCTCCGCCCAGATGTGGAGCTGCTTCTGCCATCATGGGGCTCTATAGCTAGCCAGTCCTGAATGCCACGCTTCATGGAGGCATACTATTATTTTAATATTATTTATATTTTATAATATTTTAATATTATTTAATATTTCTTGGAATGTTTGCTCTTTATTTTTTATTTTTTTGTGGTCCTGGGACTTGAACCCAGGGGCATTCTACCTATGAGCTCTGTCCCTCAGAGTAACTTTATTTTTTATTTGGAAAAAGGGTCTCGGTAAATTGCTAAAAGCCTGGCTACGATTCCCCAAGTACTAAATGTTTACCCTTTTCCCAATCCGCCCACATCTATTTTGGGGCCACATGCTACATCTAAGTGATCGCGTGTGATGACCTGAAAAACTTTCTTAGGAGTCTGACATCAGGGGTCAAGTCAAGGGTCAGCACTGATGTGCTGGGCGACCACGTCACACGGCTAAGCTCTGTGATCGTCAGTTCGCCCTTGAGTTGAAAGAGAACAAACTCTACCCACACGATGGTAGCAGTGAGATCTTGGTGTGTAGCAGGTTGACCCATACATGGAAGTAATTGCTAATCACTCTGTGGTCATGTCATCTTTCTAAAGTCTTAGCAACCACACGGGCCTGGCTTCTGGCCCTGACACCTCTCCTAAGATAACTTAAGCCCAGAAGTCCCTTTTGCCTCGGGTGCTGTTCACTCCACCAATCTGGAACTTAATTTTGACATGTGGACAAGGGTCGGCCGTGGATCCAAGCTTGCCCGACTTGGAAAAAGTGGGTAGAATACCTTAGCGTCTCAGTGCATTCCCATTCATTTAGCAATCACTACTGCTTGGCTACTTTAAAAACAAACAAACCTGCTATGGTGGCTTGTTTCTTTAGTCCCAGCTGCTCGGGAGGCTGAGGCTGGAGTTCAAGCCAGCCTGGGCAGCAGAGTTAGATTTCATTTCAAAACAAACACCAACCAACTCTGGCCACTCCTAGGATTGCGTATTTATGAGGATATCCAGTAACTTGGAACACCGCAGTGCCACGTTTCTTACTTACAAAGAAAATGATTATTTATTGATTGATAACTTAGTCACTACCATTTTTTTGTTTTGTTTTGTTTTGCAGTGTTGGGTTGGAACCCAAGGGCATTCTACCTCAGAGCTACACCTCCAGCCCTAGTTTCTATTCTTTATTTGGAAACAGGGTCTCACTAAGTTCCAAAGGGCCTCACTAAGTAGCTGAGGCTGCCTGTGAACCTGGATCCTCCTGTCTCAGGCTCCCAAGTACTGGGATTACAAGCGTGCGCCACCGCGCCCGGCTTTTGCTACCAGTTTAGTTTGGTGATCTGAAAAGCTTGCTGCAAGACATTTCTGATAGATGTCACCTGGCCGGCTAACTCTGCTTAACTAATTAGTAATGGTTGTCTGAAGTATGGTGTTAGAGTGTCAAGAATGATTCTAAGGCTGCTCTGTCTGCTTCTGTCAGTTGGCAATGGCCACCATGGGATGGCCAAGCCCTGCTTTAAACCAGAGATTTTTTTTTTCTCTTGGGGGGAGGGGAGGAGACCATTATATTCCTCTTTCCTTACCTTCCCAACTTAATCTTATATTACAAGATATTGGTAGAAATTTCTACTTCCTCGATCAGTTTTGCAAACATTGTGTTCCTGACCTGAAGTTGAATTCTCAATTCAGCATGGAATCCCAGGAGAATTAGAACTGATTGTCACCTCCACATTCAGAACCACACGTCACTCATTCATCCACTGAGCGCCTACCCGATGCCAGACAAGCCCTACTGTAGGGCTTGTTCCCAGTTTTCACAGTTCTCCGATAAGTTCCCAGAGTTTTTATGGCAGAGGGGGAAATACGGTTGCCTTTCTAAGAACCAATTGTTATAACAGCCGCAGACACCTTTTTCTCACCACCACAGGAGGAGAGAGAACAGGCTAGGCCTGTAAAGGTGAACTAAGTCCCCAGAAGTAAATGTGCTTGGGCTGGCTGCTGTTGGCCCCATGGGCATGACAGACACTGCCACCAAGGCGAGGACCGCCTGGATGCAGGATGGTTGGACACGTCCATCGCACCTGTTGTTTTGTCTCTTTCCTAACATACAAACTCTTCATCTTGCAGATAACCTATTAGAAGAAATACTAAAGAGCGGGTGCGTTTCTGAACACCTTCAGTAGTCTTAGCAGTCATTTAACCCTGAGGGTTTATTATTTTTTATTTCCGCACCGTCATCTTTGGGATCTATAAACATCAGCTCCCCCCATTCCCTTTTTTCTTTGCCTTCAGGTACTAATAATTATCTTCTGTAATCTTCCTGAAAATTCCCCAGGCCCGTGAGCCTCTGCTTCAGCCTGAATCTAGACTGTCCCCCAAGGGCTGTGTTAAATGCTCCTTCCTTAGCCAGTGGCACCAACTTTATGATTTGGGCCTAGAGGGCATCCAGTCCTTGGGGCGTGGCCTTGGAGGGAATTGTGAGACCTTGGTCTCCTTCTTTCTCTCATCCTGGCATTAGATGGGCAGCTTTGCTCTGCCAGGCAAAAGTGTTCTGCCTGCCACAGACCCAAAAACAAACCTCCAAAGCTGTGAGTCAAACAAACCTTTTGTCTTTATAAAGCTGACCCTCTTGGATATTTGATCTAGTCATTAAAAACTGACTAATAAAGGCATGGCCAATCTTCTCTCTGAACGAGGCCTCATACCCAATGGTCGGCTCCCCTTTCCCTCACTACTTTATCTTCTCAATTCCGTAAAGAACCATTCCCATGCACACTTTAAGTTAGCCTAATTAAGACTTAACTGAGGGGATGGGAGGAGGGAAGAGGGAAATCCTCTAATATACATGATGAACATTAACAAACATGTCCATGTCAATCACTAAGCCAAACATGAGAAGGAGGGAATGGGGTGGGGATGGGTAAGGGCTGATTAAGAGATGTGTGCATGTATGCCTCTACCATCTTGTACCCCATTAAGATGTATAACTACAATCCATCCATTAACAATTTTTTTAAAAAGACGACCCCTTATGCACTAGATCAGTCCAGCAGCCCACCACCCACTCGTCACGTTCCCAGACCCCGGCACGCTGGCCAAGCATGGGCTGCTCTCTGCTTGGCTGGAACGTGCTTCCTCACCTGCAAACTCACACTTTCGCCTAGAGAATTCCTTCTCTTTCTTCAGACATCTGTTCAACTACTTCCCCAAGAAAGCCTTCTTGGACCTACGTGGAGCCTTCCTGTTGAATGGTCTCAGGCACTGTCCACTGTACACTCTTAGGTGATGGGTGATATCTGAGTCTTCACTCGGTCAGATCCAATTCCTCATTGGTTTGGCTTGTCTCAAGTTTTTCTCCCAATGGAATTCCCAGCATCCATCTCTTTAAGTGGCACTTAGAAGGTTTGCAAAAACTTTTGCATGCGATATAAATGCAATCCTATGTACCAATAATTATTAAGTTCTTTGCAATCCTACGTACCAATAATTATTAAGCTCTTTCTCCCACAACAGGGTATGGTAAAATTGTGATACTAACTACCTTAATATTATTATTTCTAAATATTTTTCTGTGAGTCCTATAATGACTTTATTTTTATTATCAGGAAAAAAAATAACATTGTGAAGAAAACTCTTTAAACCATGCAGGGCCTATTGGGATAGCAACCATGAATTATAATCACAAAATATTCTTTCTCTTTCATTAAAGTTCCTCCGGCAAGACCTTTGCTTGGCACTAGCTCATTGGACATTAATGTAAGAGAGAGCAGTTTGTAACTGAGAACAATAAAGTTCCACCTTTCCAATTTTCACATAAGTTTTCTCAGGCTGTCCCTCCCCATGATTTGTTTGGAGTTGTGGAACTGTGACTGGCTATCGGCTCCGGCGGGCTCAGGGGAATCCCTCTGATGAGCAGTTCAAGGTACCTGTGCACCCCTCCCACCCATCCCGTTCGGTGCTGGCGGGCTGTGAAAGCCGGCTGGATGGTAAGCCCCATCTTTCAGCACCTGCCTGTGGGCACGGCGATCCCTAGGGATCTTCCCACTGAGACTGCAGGTGCCTGCTGTAAAGGCAGACACCCTTGGATGGGCGTACCCGTCTCTGCAGTCCAAACCAGACTCAGCTTTCAAGAGCAATTGCGTTCCCCAGACTTGAGACTTCTATAAAGAGATGAGCCGTATCTCACTCACCCATTTGGCTGGGAATGCCTCCCAAAAGAAAGGGCTTTCTAGTAACATAGGAATGTCTTGAAGTTCGCTGTAGTGACACCTCTGCTCGGTGCGTCACGATGATAGCGGGTGCTGGGTGATTTTTCAAGGACTCTCAAAGGCCACTTTGGTTGAAACCGAAAGCTCTTCACCTGAACCCGTGCAGGTGTCTAACAGGTGACTGCTTTGCCATCAGGGGCCAAAACCTCCACCTCCCACAAGCAGCCATGAAGACTGATGTGAGGCCGCTGGTCACTTCGCCTCCGACCACCTTTCTCCTTCCTTAAACCACACGACTTCTTTAACCCATAAATATCCCTAAACCTAGCCGGGCGTGGTGGTGCACGCTTGTAATTCCCGCGCTTGGGAGGCAGAGACAGGAGGATCGCGCAGGTTCGAAGCCAGCCGCGCGCGCTGGCTTAGGAGACCCTGTTTCCAAATAAAAATGTAAAAATAGGTCTGGGAGTGTAGCCCGGAGGTAGAAGGGCTTCCAGGAACCCCAGTACCACCAAAAAAAAAAAAAATATATATATATATATATATATATCCCTAAACCTTATCCTCAGAGACTTGCTTTCCTGCCTATGTGCTCAGCTACCTTCTGAATACATTCTGTTTCTTTTGCAAAACTTGCTGTTTTGCTGAGCATGGTGTCGGATGCTTGTAATCCCCACGCTTGGGAGGCAGAGACAAGAGGATCACGCAGATTCAAAGCCAGCTGCGCTAGCGTAAGAGACCCTGTTTCCAAATAAAAATAGAAAATAGGTCTGGGAATGTATCACGGAGGTAGAAGGGCTTCCAGGAACCCCAGTACCACAAAAAACAAAAACAAAAACAAAAAACCTGCTGTTTCAGCATTTGTATACTGAGCAGCGGTCAAAGCTGGCCTGGTTTGGAAACACTTACCTGTGACGGTAAGCACTTTTATTTTTTGGCGAGGCTGGGGCTCAGACCCAGAATCTTGCACATGCTAGACACGCACTCTGCCACGGAGCTACACCCCAACCCAAACAGACGCTCTTGATTGTTTTCTCCTGGGAGAGGAGCGTTATTATTTACTACCTGCACCCTAGACTGTAGCTTAGGCAATAGGTGGCATATGATGCTTCCATTTGAGAAACTAGACTTGGCCCAAGAGCACATGGGCAGGAAAGCAAAGGAGTGGAGAGAAGCCGGAGCCGAAAACCAGCGTGGTCACAGCTGTGGGAACCCGCGAGCAGGGCAGGGCTGCGCTCCAGGAGCATGATGGGAACGAAGCAGGAGGGAGGAGCAGATCTGCAGCCAAGGAGCCCCGAGGTTCACTTTCAGGATCACAGGACAAGTGCTATGGTGGGCGCCCTAAATCCTATGGGAACGGGGAAGGGACTGGGCTGAGACCAGCCGGGCCCAGTGTGGACCCAGTGGCCTCCTCTGTGGATATTAAGAACTTGCAGGGGCAGAGAGACCACGACACTTTTTCCTTGAAAAGCCACCCAGATCTTGTTTCCCCTCTGACAGCCATCCCCCCAGTTTATCCCCAGTCCTCCAGGGGGTCATCAGTCACTCAGTGCTGCAGTGATTCTGCATAGCAAACAGCCCCTGATTGGGGGCATCCCATGTAAGCGCTTTTGCGCATGCTCTGGGGTCAGCCAGGGTCATTTTACCTCTGAGCTACACCTCCAGCCCATTTTATTTTTCAAAACAGGGTCTCGCTAGGTTGCTGAGAGTCTAAGTTGCTGAGGCTGGCCTCAAACCTGCGGTCCTCTTCTTGTCTTAGCCTCCCAAGTACTGGAATCATAGGTGTGCAGCACCTTGATTTAAAGAGGTTTGAATGGCTCTCTCTTCCGCAGATTTAGTTGCCTCCTCTCCTTTCCTTATACAAGTCTCTGCCATTTTGAAATACTCTACAAGCCAGGCGCGGCGGCACAAGCCTGTAATCCCACGGCTGGGGAGGCTGTGATGGAAAAGTCCCGGCATCCTTCTTCAAGGACCAGGTATAGTTTCCTCCTTAGGAAATGACCAGATGCACAGAAAGGAGTCTTCGAAGATGGGTGTTCTAGTGCAGCATCTGTTTCCTTGCAAGGCCCTGCACGTGTCTGTGTGCCCCAAGCGGTCCCGGGTGGCAGCAGCAGGCCATCACGATTGCGCGCTCTCCCCAGCGGTCACTCAAGTCGAACCGGCTCATCCTGACTTCCGTGCCCGGCTCCCCTCTCTGGACCACTCGTACAGTGCGCTGACATTTTGATTTTGCTGCTCGCTGCTTCTCAGACTTTCTTGACTCCCCCCGCCGTGGGGCAGGAGCGGCGATGTTTCACCGCTTCTGCAGCCGGAGCAGGAGGCCGGGCGGCTTTGCCCGTGTCCTTTGTGTCATGACTGTACCACGATTGCTTTCTTTCTGGCTTTTGGCCTGAATAATCACCCAAGAAGTGGCAGAAAGGAACCAAGGGGAATGAATTAAACGCCTCCCAAAGACAAGCAAGGTCTCCACCAGTGCATTTGTTCACCTCCTGCTCAAGCTGTCCATCTCCGCCAGGGGATGCCGGCCCCAGCCTTGCCCTGGGAGGAACTGCCGTCCAAATTGGCAGAGCAAAGGGAGCCGTTGCTTCCTGGAAATGGCTTGGCAGGATGCTCGGATGTTCCCATGCTGCCCTTGGAGCGGGGCGGCCAAGGTGCAGCAGGGCCGAGTGGGTACAGCCTGCCAGAGGCCGCGGAGGGCAGAGGGAGCCCAGAGCAAGGAGGCTGGGGGCAGGTCCTCCTGGGCACCGCCTTTGCAGAGTGAACCTAAGAAGTACCTGGCTCTTCAATGCTTGCAACGGGATACAGAAGGCCCTTGTTTTAGCAGGTCTACTAAGAATCAAAATGTAAATTCCCATCAGGGATCTGATAACAAAATTCTCTATTAAAATATGTGCTTGGGACTCAGCCATAGAGACGAGGCGACCATTGTGGTCGCCTTGATCCCAAAAGGGAATCAGGTCAAGAATGACTCACTGGAGATCACCGTCCCTCAAACGTTTTGTGATGATGGAGATGGTCTGTATCTGCACTACCCCATATGGTAGCCCCTGGCCATGCCTGACTTGGTCACATCAGTCACTTAAAATGTGGCTGATGTGACCAAGGAGCTGAATCATTAACATTTTAAATTTCTCAGCTCACTTAAATATGAGCCAGGTGTGATGGCACCCACCTTGTAATCCCAGGACTTGGGAGGCTGAGACCGGAGGATCGCAAGTTCAAGGACAGCCTCGAGATTCTCAGCAACCTAGTGAGATCCTGTTTCAAAAGAGAAGCATAAAAAGAGCTGTGGGGGGGGTATCTCAGAGGTAGAATGCCCCTGGATTCAATCCCAGGACCATAAAAAATACATAAATAGAAATCAGATAGTGAATTTAAATAGTCACAGGGGTCCAGAGCTGGGCTTTCTCCCCCGAATGGCCCCTGTTCTGTTATATTCAGTAGTGTTTCCTGTGTCTGCAAAGTGTTCGGCTGTGCCCACCCCCACCCCCGCCATGGCAGAGGCTGGGGAACGCAAGCTCCATGGGACAGTTGTCACTTAGGAGGCAGCCAGCTGGAGGGCCAGACCTCAGCATGGGAAAATGGGGGACAAAGCCTGTGGCTTCCTGAAGGCCAGGGTAGTTGAGCTCATAGGCCAGCAGGAAAAGAGAAGCTGATTAGAGATTGCTCGCTTTTTAGTCTGCCCTTATTGGAATGTGGCCTTCATGGACAGAAAAATGAGCTGGCCTTCTGAGGAAAGAGGAAGGCGGCATTCATAAACACATGACCCTCGCAGGCAGAGGAGAGGAGAGGAGACATCAAGGGCACCTGGCGATTAGAGATGCCAGGCTAGGCTTCCCAGAGCCCAACCAGCCGGGTCAGAAAAGCCGTTCTCTCCCATGACTTCCGCCTCTGGGGAAATGACCCCCTCGCTTCAAGACGGTTCTTGTGCAAATATGCAGAGTGTGCTTTTGATTAAGTATCAAAACAAAGCAGTGGGGTTGCCGGAAAGACTTGGCCGCTGCCTGCGGTGACTGCTCGGGTTCCTGGGCGTGTGTACCCACTGGGGCCAGACGCTCCGCGTGAAGGCATTACTGGATGAGGGGTGGCAGAGGCCATTCCTGTCACTCATCAAATAGTTGATGAGGGTGCTGGCACGTGACCAGGACTCTCAGATGGTCCCCAACTTACATCTTTCCAACTTCTCCAGTGCCCTGCAGAGGAGTCTGTTTGAGGTTGTATTTGAGTGACAGCTGGTGGCCTGGGGCGGAGGGAGGAAGCCTGTGATGGTGGCTGTGGGGCCAGGACTCAAGGCAGACACAGGTGTGGAGAGTTTCTCAGAGCCTTATTCATTCCTTCAGACCAGTGCTGGCTTCACTGTGGCCCCAAGAAGTGCCTGACTGCCACATCCTGGCAATCCCAAACCACTCACAGACTTCTTTAAGCAGTTTTATTTCTTGTTTAAACAGACCAGTATTTTATTTCTAAACAGTTCCCTGACTTCAGCGTATGGGGAGAGGAGTTGATATGACATTGGCCATCCATTTGGGAAAAGAAAAAAATGTGCTGGAGTCCCGCTTTCCGTTGCTGGGGTCCTGCTGCAGCGTGAGGGGTGGGGCCGTCCACACGAGGCCACGGCCGCTCGGGCAGCAGTGGTCAAGGTTAGGGGTTCTCAGAGCGGCCCTCATCTTCCATATGAGGAGAAGGACTCACATAACTCATTGAAAGCTGTTAGTGATTGGATTCAGTTAAAAAATTTGTACACTGTGCGATTATAAAATGCTATGTCAGTTTGTAATGCTAAAAGCCCACTGTAGACATTGCTGTCTATGCATATTTGAGAACCAGCAAAGATGAGCAGACTGCACCTCAAAAGTACCTAGTCTTTCATTTTAATGTTGTGTTAACATTGTTTGCTAAATTAAAGACAGACAATTATGCTTAGTTACTCTACTCTACTTTCCCAAGGAAGTTAACTGGCATTTTTAAATAACTTTAAACAAAACATAGTTCTTTTTTTTTTTTTACAAGATTTTCTCCCAATGGCTCTTGAATAATAATCAATTTGGAAGGCAATATGAGTTATCCCAGAACAATTTTAATTGTTCTTAGAGTACAATAAAAATTACAGGATAGGGTATATTTATACAATTAAGCTCAAGAGAGCACTAATTTTTTCTGTAGTTTTAGAAAATATATATTTTAGTCAGATTTAAAATTTTAAGAGTGTAAATATATTTTGCTATTACTGTATGTGTATGTGACTGCTTACGCACTTTGCCAGGGAATTAGGCTATTTTAGAATGGTCACTATGCAGTCAAAAGAAATGTGCCTTTATGTCATTCTAAGAAAAAGTGTTTGCAGTCATAAATTACCACAAATGCGCAAATTAAAGTTTAAATAGATTAAAATTGTAAGCTGGGCATGGTGGCACACGCTTGTAATCCCAGCATTTGGGAGGCTGAGACAGGAGGATCGCAGTTCGCAGCCAGCCTCAGCTACTTAGTGAGGCCCTTTGCAACTCAGTGAGACTTTTTCAAAATAAAAAATAAAAAACAGGACTGGGGGTGAAGCTCAGAGATAGAATGCCCCTGGGTTCCATCCCCAGTACTGCAAAAAAAAAAAAAAAAAATTGTAAAAAAAAAAAAAAAAAAGAAGAAAACTGTTAAACTTGTGGTTTATTTATGACTGATTACAGGAATCGGATTAAAATCAGCCAGAGGGAGCAGCTCCCCGGATGGACTCCAGGGGTACCAACGCGGCTTCCGCTGTCCTCTGCCTGTGGAGTTGGGGAGCTCGGCTTCCCCGGCATCTGTGTGTGCCAGTCATCACAGAGGCCTGTCAGCCAGGGAGGCTCGCCTGAGCTTTGGGTTCAGAGCTTTCTTATTGGGGTTCCGTTACATACTTAGGATGGATTCCCCATGTGATTGATGGCAGTCTCCAGGGCCATCGATAATTGTGGTAGGACAGGATGGGTTTCGTGAAGGATCCAGACTGTTCCCAGTGCGAGTGGGGCATGGGAAATACAACCCAGAACCAGCAGGGTGCCTGGCGTCCCTGAAGGAAAAGAATTGCAGCATTCACCCATCAGAGACGTAGAGGTGTACTTAGGAAAGCAAGGGGTGCAAATTTTTCAAAAGTGAGGGGGATGCCTTTTGGGGTTCAAGGCTCTTCTTTTATGGAGCCCTTCATGAGGATGAGCAGAAGGGGGCATGTGCCCATGACATTAGCCTGGACTTCAGTCATCTTCCAGGCCCTCACAGGCCTCCGTGTCTTGTCTGTAAGTGCCCATTTGTTTGAACTGTTCACGGATGGCCAGCAGTGCTCCAGGAGGTTGCTCTGTCCTTTAGACTGTTCACAGTAAGATGGCTAACAGCGCCCAAGATTACCCTTTGTGTGACCTCTGTTGTCTGGTCAACAGCGACTCCAACAGTGCTTAGATAAACAAGTAAAGACTCAGGAATTCCCCAGGAACTTTGGGGGTAGCAGGCCTGGCTGAGTAGGGGTGTTGCAGAATTTTGCTGCAGGCTTCCATATTAAAGTCACATTTTCCTTGTTTTTCCTTTCTGCCTCCTCTCTACCTATTCCTTTTATTTCTTCTCTCCTAACTCAATATTGCATGACCCAGAGCCCCACCCTAGCTCACACGGTTGGTCTTTCTGGTGTGGTCAGATCCTGCTTTAAGATACAGTCTACCCCTACCATCAATCATAGACTATCCAGTGTGACCCAAGGCTCCCGAGCAAAATAAGATAACTTCTTTCAGGAATAACATTTTTAAGGGCTTAAGAATTAACTCTCAGAATCCAATGTCAAACGATAGATTTCTTTGAGGTCAAGGTTAAGTATTTTACTTTACACTCAAACATAACAAGGAATTTGAGGTGCTTGAAAACACCAATACAGCCAGGCGTGGTGGCGCACGCTTGTCATCCCCGCGCTTGGGAGGTGGTGACCGGAGGATCGCGCAGGTTCGAAGTCAGCCGAGCTGGCTTAAAGAGACCCTGTTTCGCCGGACGTGGTGGCGCACGCTTGTCATCCCCGCGCTTGGGAGGCAGAGACAGGAGGATCGCGCAGGTTCGAAGCCATCCGCACGCGCTGGTTTAGGAGACCCTGTTTCCAAATAGAAATGTAAAAATAGGTCTGGGAGTGTAGCCCGGAGGTAGAAGGACTTCCAGGAACCCCAGTACCACCAAAAATTAATAAATAAATAAAAAGAGACCCTGTTTCCAAATTTTAAAAAGTATAAAAAATAGATCTGGGAGTGTAGCCCAGAGGTAGAAGGGCTTCCAGGAGCCCCAGTACCACCAAAAAAAAAAAAAAAAAAAAAAAGAAAGAAAGAAAAGAAAAGAAAGAAAGCCCCAATACATGGCAAGTTAAAGAACCAGAACAAAGTATGAATGAAAGTTTTATAATCCTAGGCTGTAGATGTCTGTCTAAACATATCATTAGGCCTACAAATCATAAAGAAAAAAGATTAAGTGCATAAAAATGTGAAAATTTTTTTAAATTTTTTTTATTGGTGCATTATATTCATACAACTTATTGGGGTAAAAAACTTGTGTGTACAAACATGTACTCATCGCTGATTTAACCCCTACCCAAATACCACCCCATTCCCTCCCTGTCTCTCCCTCCCTTGCTTGGCTTAGTGATTGACTTCGATATGTTTAAGTACATTGTGAGCTTTAGAGATTTTCCTCTTCCCCCCTCATTTCTCCTCCTTTAGGTTGACTTGTTTGCTCCTCTTTTCTCCCTAACTCTCACATATTAGGGAAAGCATCTGATTTCTTTTTTTTTTTTTTTTTTTTTTTTTGGTGGTACTGGGGTTCCTGGAAGCCCTTCTACCTCCGGGCTACACTCCCAGACCTATTTTTTATACTTTTTTTTTAATTTGGAAACAGGGTCTCCTAAGCCAGCGCGCGCGGCTGGCTTCGAACCTGAGCGATCCTCCTGTCTCTGCCTCCCAAGCGCGGGGATTACAAGCGTGCGCCACCACGCCCAGCTGATTTCTTATTTTTTGTGCCTGACTAATCTCACTTAGCATAATGTCCTCCAGTTCCATCCATTTCCCTGAAAATGATGTAATTGAGTGTTTTTTGATGGCTGAGTAAAATTCCATTGTGTACATATCCCACAGTTTTGTAATCCATTCATCTGTTGATGGACATCTTGGCTGGTTCCATAGTTTGGCTATGGTGAATTGTGCAGCTATGAACATAGATACACATGCATTAGTTTGGTAGTTTGGTTTCTTTTCTTTTGGGTAGATACCCAACAGTGGTATTGCTGGATCAAATGGTAGATTTGTTCCCATTCTTCTGAGGATTCTCCATACTGTTTTCCAAAGTGGTTGCACTAATTTGCAATCCCACCAACAATGTCTTAGAGTTCCCACTTCTCCACATCCTCGCCAGCATCTGTTGTTGTTTGTGTTTTGAATGATGGCCATTCTAGTTGGAGTTAGGTGAAATCTCAGGGTAGTTTTGATTTGCATCTCTCTGATTGCCAGTGATGTTGAGCATTTTTTCATGCATTTATTGGCCATTTGAATTTCTTCTTTTGTGAAGTGTCTATTTAGTTCATTTGCCCATTTTATTATTGGATGCTTTGTTTTCTTAGTGTTGAGTTTCTTGAGTTCTCTGTATATTCTAGATATTAGTCCTCTATCAGTGGTGTAGGTGGCAAAAATCTTCTCCCATTCTGTTGGCTCTCGATTGAGGTTCTTGATAGTTTCCTTTGCTGAACAGAAGCTCTTCAGTTTCATGTAATCCCATGTATTGATTCTCCTTTTAATTTGTTGTGCCTTTGGGGTCTTATTGAGGAAATGTTTGTCTGTGCCTATGTGTTGTAGTGTTGGACCTATGCCCTCTTCAAGGAGCTTCAAAGTCTCTGGTTTAATTTCCAAGTCTTTGATCCATCGTGAGTTGACTTTTGTACAGGGTGAAAAAGTGGGATTAACATCCAATTTTCTGCATATGGTTAACCAGTTTTGCCAACACCATTTGTTGAAGAGGCTATCTTTTTTCCAGTGTATGTTTTTGGCCTCTTTGTCAAAAATCAATTGGCTGAAAGTGTGTGGACTTGTTTCTGGGTCTTCTATTCTGCTCAATTGGTCTATATATCTGTTCTTTTGCCAGTACAAAATGTGAAAATTTTGACCTAAAAAGATGCCACAAACAAAATGAAAAGGTAATCAAAATTAGAAAATACATTTGCATATTTAAGCCTGCGAATCAATACAAAAAGACACACAATCCAGTAGAAACGTGAACACAATCCGCAAGTAACAGAAGAAATGATTATACACTGTGCATGAGCATGTAAATTAGTATGCGCTTTTAGGGGGATGGTTTACTTCAAGTCGTTAAAATGTAAAATTTTAAATGACATTTTATTTCTGGGAATATGGCTTATCGAAATTGTGTGCCAGCTCAGAAGCACGTGGGTGTTTGGTGCTTCTACAGCGCTGTTTGCAACGGAGATAGGAAACACTAATCCTCAAGCCACATAAGCAGATGCTTCGCCGTGCAGTCTATACAAACAGCGGGGACAGCTGCGATGGGCAGATCTGAATAGGAGTCCTCATGGCATTCACTGAATAGGTGGGCTTCCAAGAATATTTATAGCCTGATTTCATTTATATCATATATATCATATATATAAATGAAATATCATATATATCATATATATGTCATATATATATAAATGAAATCTTTGGATAACAGTGTTATCTTTGGATTAACAATGAATGTACACATAGATGTTATACGTATGCACAGGAAAAGCAAAGACATTTGAGGTATTATCCCAAAATGCAAATGCAAGGATTACCTTTCCTGTTTTGTTTTGTACCCTGTGGTCTCATTTGAATTTATTTTGGCGAGCCCATGCGCATGTGTGAATGTTGTGATTAAATACACACCCCCACAGCACACAAGGGTATGTACAGAGATTTTACACTTTATCAGTTAGGTTACCCTGGATCTGCTTCCCAGATCCCCCACTCTGTGTGATTCTGGGTTTGAGTTGTGTCCAGAAGAAATCTGCAGGAGACATGGAGAGCAGAAGAGAACTGGCAGCCTTTATTCTCAGGAAGTCCTCACAGCCCTATGTAGTGATGACGACGAGCAGGTGCTGATGACACTACCTTGTCCTGTGCTCCCTCCTCTAAGTCCCGCTAAACTTCTCAGCTCTGCCTTGCTGACCAACGCTGGGCTGCAACCTCACCAAGATGGCAGTCAGCAGAGGCAGCAGCTTCCACAGACTCCCTCACCAGCCCTCCCGGAGGCTGGGGGAGACTTTCCTCTGATTTCCCAGCTCCCCTTCCTGGACCTTTACTTCCAAGGTTTAGTTTCCCCACGAATCCCTGATCTCATAACACTCGCAGTGGTCCCCCCTTCCTTGATCGGATCCCGACAGAGACACATCCACATATTGCATACATGGGTGTGGAGTGGACTGTGAGAGAATTTCCTGATGGGAAAGTTGGATTCCAATTTTATCCTTTTCCAGATGGGAGAGTTGGATTTTGGTTTTCTCCTTAGAAGCTCTATTTGATACCCTCAGCCCGCTGCCCCCAGGACAACAATGCTCCCCTGTCAACCTGGGCCCCCCAGAGAGCAAAACTCCCCTTCACCTCAATCCTTCCAGCATGGTTCAGCTGGAAACATGAGAAAATGCTAACCCCTAAGGGAAAGAAACGGAACACGCATAGATCAAAACAAGACAGATTCCCGAGCAGGCTGGGATTGCACCAGGGCTAACTACACTGGGGCATCCATCTTGGGTTGGGTGGGGTTACCTTTAAACCCTTTCCCTAGAGATGCCTTCCTTGGACCCTTAAACCTGCTGACGTCTCAAGGGGTACAGAGGGAGAGGGAGCAGATATTTCAGCCCGGCCTCCCAGGTAATGGGGACTTAACTTACACATAGACTCTCAATTCGTTTTCACAACACAGAAGTCACGGAGCTTCATCTCCACGGCACTGAGCTGGCCATGTGGTCACAGAAGTCCACTCAGATCCAACGGGGGACACCTACTGCCTAATCAGAAGCGTGCTAATATTTCCTTTTAAGAAGTTTGCAAGGACAGGATATATCATGGTGGCCACCTTCAGAAAATGTTCCCCGTCACAGCCATTCACAGGGCTGAGAGCCATCTGATGGGAGAGAGCATCATTTTTCCTTTGTGATCAATTGAGAAAATTATATTTGAATTATGAATCATTAGTTACACCCAGTCTTTCAACTCACCTCATGGGAACTGGAAATCATGGGAACAGGAGGATTGCGGCCCTTGCTCACGCTGATCACGGCCCTCCTGATCGCAGCTCACAGGACCCGACCATTCTCAGGTACATCTGGAAGCAATCAGAATAGAGCAGCATGGCCCTGGGGCCATGAACAGAGGGGCTTTGGTAGGATCAGAAAGCAGAGAGGCCTGGCAAGTCACAGGCCTTTCTCAGTGAGAATTTTTGGAGAATTCTACACACAGCTCCCAACAATTACTTTAGCGTCAATGTGGAGAAGGAGGACTCCTACTATTTGTGAAGCCTCTATGCAGGCACTCCGCTGGGGGTTGTACATTTAGCCCTTTGTTAGCCCTTCCTGGTGGGTGTGATTCCAAGTAGGTGAAAGGTTTCTCACTAAGGAACAAAGGAAGCAGGGGCTGTGTTGTAGTAACCTTCTCAAGATGATGCATCTAATAGGCAGCAGAGATAGTATGTGATTTCAAAAAAAGTGTAGCTTCCTAGCTCTTTCATATTTTCCAAATTTGGAAAAAGCCACTGTCACAACAGAGAGGAAAAAATAAACATGTCGATCTTACATGTAAACAGATGGCGGAGATGCAAGTCAGCCGCCACGGGAGGGGAACTCGTCACCTGCACACGGAGCTTTTGCAGAATTCTGTGTCAATCTAGCGGCCTGTCAAGTAATTAGTGACCTAGGACCACTGGTCACCGAAAACCAGGTGTTACAGCTGCGGTACATCAACCTGTCTACAAACCCTCCTGTGATTCTGTTCCCGTTAAGCAGTGAAAAGAAGAAAACCCCAAGAGAACGCTTCACATTCAAGATGAGCCCAAATCCAGCTCCTCCTCTCCACTCCCAAGATCTTTCAGAAGGTGTGACAGGGAGATGTTTACACCTGTAATCTCAGTGTTTGGAAACCTGAGACAGGAGGATCACAGCTTCAAAGCACCGGCAACTTAGCAAGACCATTTCTTTATTTATTTTTATTGGTGCATTATATTCATACATCATAGTCGGGTAATAAAAAAAAGACTTGTGTAGACATACATGCACACATCACCCAGTCAGCCCCCATTCAGTCCCCACCCCCTCCCTCCCTAACCCTCCCTCCCATGTTTGGCTTAGTGATTGATGTCAATATATTTGTCTAAATACATCATGTGCCTCAGAGAGCTTGTTTCCCACCTCCCCTCCCCTCATTCACTTTTAGTGAAAGCATCTGATTTCTTACTTTTTGACTAATCTCGCTTAGCATAATGTCCTCCAGTTCCATCCATTTCTCTGAAAATGCTGTAATTGTATTTTTTAGGGCTGAATAAAACTCCATTGTGTACATATCCCACAGCTTTGTGATCCATTCATCCATTGATGGACTTCTTGGTTGGTTCCATAGTTTGGCAATGGTGAATTGCGCAGCTATGAACACAGATATGCATGGTTTCGTTTGATAGTTTGGTTTGCTTTCTTTTGGATAGATTCCAAGAAGTGGTATTGCTGAGTCCAATGGGGGATTTGTTCCCATTCTTCTGAGGATCCTTCATACTGTTTTCCAGAGTGGTTGCACTAGTTTGCAATCCCACCAACAATGTTTTAGAGTTTCCACTTCTCCACATCCTCACAAAAATAAAAACAAATACTCCAGTTAAAAAATGGGCAAGCGAACTTAATAGACACTTCACAAAAGAAGAAATTCAAATGGCCAATAAATGTATGAAAAAATGTTCAACATCATTGGCAATCAGAGAGATGCAAATCAAAACTACCTTGAGATTCCACCTAACTCCAACTAGAATGACAATCATTCAAAACACAAATAGCAAGACCATTTTAAAAAAATTCAAAGGGCTGGGGATGTCGCTCAGAAGTAGAATCCTCCTGGGTTCAATCCAGGAGGAGGAGGAAGAGGGGAAGGAAGAGAAGGAGGATTCATGACAGCCTGGTAATGCTCCAGGTGAATTAAATCAGAATCCAGAACCCCTGGAGAGACACCCAAGAATTAATAATTTAAAATTTTTTCCAGATGACTTTAGTTGCAGCCACATTTAAGAACCATTGTTCTGGTTACAATTAGTGCCTGCAGGAGCCCCCAAAAGAGCCTGTGTCCTACAGACTATGTGAGGTACTCACAGAAAACTTCACCATTGCCAGGCGTGGTGGCGCAGGCTTGTAATCCTCGCACTTGGGAGGCGGAGACAGGAGGATCGCGCAGGTTCGAAGCCAGCCGCGCTGGCTTAAGAGACCCTGTTTCCAAATTTTAAAAAGTATTAAATAGGTCTGGGAGTGTAGCCCAGAGTTTGAAGGGCTTCCAGAAACCCCAGTACCACCAAAAAAGAAAAAAAGAAAAAGGAAAAATTCACCATCCTTACATTCCACAGTCTTTCACATTTCCAGCTTTCACTGGGTGTCTGTGTTCCCAGTAAGCAGGAGACCCTACCTCCACACTCTTTGTCCCACACCCAGTACGTCCACCTGAGTCTATTACCTGCATCTCCACTAGAGGGTAGAGTCCATCAGCCAGCATAACCGTGGTGTCCCACTCCAGAAAGATTCCGTTCATATATAACTCAAGGTGAATGGCTCCCCTTGGAGTTATGTGACGTAGTAGTCCTTCATGGGATAAATAAGACATTTTGTCTTATTTATTGCTGTTTTCCAAGTGCCTTGAATAGGACCTAAAACACAGGAGATATTCAATAATGTTTCGCGTGAATTAATAAGTACATGAACATAAGATAGTAACGAGGATTCTCTGGTCTCTGTCCAGCCTTGGACATCAGCTCTCATGTGTATCATCATCACCAACATCCCCATCAGCAGCAGCAGCAGCAGCAGCGTTAGTACGCCTTCATATAGAATTTCCTTTGAAAACAGGCTTCCATGTCAAAAAAATAAATAAAAAATTGAAAACTAGTTCCAGCTTGAGGTGAATGAATGTCCACCTTTCCCCCAAACCCTGCCCATCCTCCACCCCAAAAGGCTTTGGAGATGGATAAGTTTAAAATTTGCTTTGATCACAAAATAGCAAAGGGCTAAAAGGCTAAATACTTACCCTTAAATGCTCTTCTGGATTAAAATGCTTTTCTGGATTAAAAGAGGTTGTGGTAGGAAAGGTTCTAAAATGGAAGGCCATTTATCCAGGCAACTGCCTGAAGAAAAGACCGTAAGTCACTAAGTCCAGGAATTCCCTGCAGTCACTAACTGCCACGTTTCGACTTCTGTAAGCCTGCCTGCCCACTTCTACCCTTTGTTGTACAAAATGAGAGCTGTTGTGGAGCTTGGGGCCAGAGTTTTTCAGGAGCTATCCTAATGTCAGCCCACCAGTGAAATAAACTTCCTCTTTTTCACCCTAATTGAAGTTGGGTCAGTTATTCCAGAGAATATCTGCAACAAGGTCATATATACAGTGCTTATGACAAATAAGTATATAAAAGTATGCCAGATTTGCATCCAGGGAAATGAAAACTTAAACAAGACAGTGTTTACTCATCAGACTAGTAAAAAGTGCTAAAATGAGATATCAGTAAGGCAATGTCAGCCACTGTTAACAGGTAGACCTCAAAATCTCAGACTTAGAAAAGTAGGCGTCATTTTCTCTCTAGCTAAAAGCCAATCAGCAAGAACAAGGAGAGGGCTCTATCCCCTTTGGGGGACTCAGACTGATCCACTCTGGGGGCTGCGCTGCCCCCTACAGGCCTTGGCACCCATCACTAGACCCTCGGACTTCCCCAGAGGAGGGAGTGCACCCAAAGTTTACTAGGCCTAGCTTGCTTGTTCTTTTACCCAGTTTTCTTTGGGGACAACAGTGACATGGCTCCTCTAAAAGCAAGGGAGTCTGGGAAATGCCGTCCCCCACCGGGGGTGCCTGTGGGCAACAACTGTAGACTAGAGAAGCAGAGCCCAGCGCCTCGGCGGAGAGCTGGCCTCCTCTGCCACCGGCAACACCGGGGTGGGCGAGGGTGTGGGTAAGCGGGCTCCCTACACAACTGACAGAGGGCGAGTCCACTACAGGCCTGCGGAGGACCTCGTGGCAGTGAGGGAGGTGGGAGGGTAAGGGGAGACCCGACCAAGGAAACATTGAAACCATCAATACCATTTCAATATTATAACCGGGGAGGACGAGGGAGTGGAGTGGGATGCAGAGGGAAGTGGCCGGGTGCTGTGTGCAAGTGTGTCTCCATCACACAAAACCTCAACGTGGTCTGGTTGCAAGGCACCAATAAAAGTATATTTTAAAATAACTGCACACTAAAAACAAAAACAAACCTAGTCGTCAGGCGTCCCAGCCATTCCACATCTTGGTACCATTCTGAGAAGCCCTAGCAAATGGGCACACAGTGGAATGTTTATTACAACCGAGTTGCAATTGTGAAAATACAACCCAAATGTTTTTATCAAAAGGGGAAAATCCAAATAGACCATGTCTAGCTGTGCTGTGGAATATTATGCAGCAAGGGTATAACTGGGGATTGAATTTTGGGGCTTTCTACCTCCAAGAACACCCCGAACCCTTTTTTTATTTTCTGGTTTTGAAACAGTCTTTCTAGGTTGCTGAGAGCCTTGCTACATTGCTGAGGCTGTCCTCCAGCCTGCCAGCCCTCCAATGACTGGGATTATAGACATCCCACTTGTTTTATGCAGTAGTTTTGAATGAGCCAGATAGATACCTACGGTTGCTTTTAAAAATCTGATTCCTCAAGCCAGGCGTGGTGGCACGCACTTGTAATCCCAGCATTCCGGAGGCTGAGAGAGGAGGATCACGGTTTGCAGACAGCTTCAGCTACTTAGTGAAGCCCTTTGCAACTCAGTGAGACACTCTTTCAAAATAAATAATTTTTAAAAATAGGACTGGGGGTGTAGCTTGGAGGTAGAATGCCCCTGGGTTCCATCCCCAGTACTGAAAAATAAAACTGATTCATCAAAGAAAATAATATGCTTGTAGAAAAATACCAGATGAAGATAAAAATAACATAGTTGATGGCAGTAGTCTCTGAAGGAACTTTTCTTATAATTTCTATAACATGTTCATATTTTCTATACTTTTAAACATTTAAAATGTCTTTTGAGTCTGTAGAACAAAACGCACGACTTAAAAAATCGAAACATTCAAATTACATATGTAAAATGTACAGATTTTAGAGTATTAGAGGAGTCTGGACAAATGAATCGACCCACGCGACCCACCTCCCAAATCAAGATGTAGATCATGTCCGTGAACTTGAACCCCCCCCCCATACGTTTCCATCCATCCCACCCACCCCAGAGCCAACTCTTGCTGTGCCTTTAACACCATACATCAGCGTGGTCTATTCTTGAACTTCCCATTAAGTGGAATCACATGGTTTGCACGTCAGCGTATACTGTGGTCTTGCTTTGGGATTGTAGAATGTCTGGGGTCGACACGTCCTCATCTGTAAATGGCGGTGGTGGAGGAAGAGAGAGAGCAACAGGCCGGTGTTGATGTGAGCACCAAAGCTCACGTAAAGAAGGCCGTGTGGAGGTCTGTGCTTTGCAGAGCCCGCCACGCCACAGCAGTGTGAGACTCCGTGGGTGTTTGGTGAACTGTTGGAGGTGGTCAAAGCTGTGGCTGGGGGAGGGGATCGTCAGACCCCTCAGATGGATCCCTACCAGTCGCCTCCTGCACCTGTGTTCAGTGGAGAGCACAACAGAACAATTTACTTTTGTTTCTTTCGTTTAAACATTTAAAAATGGAATAACATGCATACTATGGAATTCAAAGATTTTAAGTACATAGCTCAGTGTATTTTTGTGAGCAGCCCAGCCCCCAGATCAAGATCTAAGACATTCGCTGCGCCCTAAAAAGCGCTCTCAAATTTTTCTAGCCAGTATGCTACGAAGGTAACCACTATTTCAGTTTCTATCCCCATCGATTGGTTTGGCCAGTACTTGTACTTCATATACATGCAAATATGAAACGTGTATTTTTGATCCATAGCTTTATTTACTACGCACTCACCCATGTTATTGCACGGAGCAGTGGTGTGTTAGCAGCAGTATACAGTGGTATGTAGTAGCATTGATATATCCCAATTTGCTTATTTATTTTATTACTGATTAGTATTTTGGTTGTTTGCAGTTAGAGATCTCACAAGCAATGCCGTGGTAGACATTTTTATCTCTATCTTTTGATGAAAAAATTTAAAAAAGCCACTCATTTTGTTCTTGGCCATGTACCCAGGATCTGTAGAGTAGTTATGTTTACTCTTATAAGAAACTATAATGTGATTTTTGAAGTGTTTGCATCAACTTTTATACAAGTGACAATTCTGACTACCCTACATCCTTGCCAACCTTTGGTATTTTCGGACCTTTTATTATATTGCATATTGTATTGAATGTACATTGTAGTTTGAATTTGAATTCCTTCTTCAGATTTAAAAAATTGTTTGAGAAATTATAGCATCCAGAATTGTATTAAGAACACAACTCGAGCTGCGTATGGTGACACATGCTTGTAATCCCAGCACTTGGAAGGCTGAACAGGAGGATTGCAAATCCAAGGCCAGCCTCAGCAACTTAGTGAAACCCTGTTTCTTTTTTTTCTTTTTTTCTTTTTGGTGGTGGTACTGGGGTTCCTGGAAGCCCTTTTATCTTCTACCTCTGGGCTACACTCCCAGACCTATTTTTATACTTTTTTATTTGGAAACAGGATCTCTTAAGCCAGCAAGGCTGGCTTCGAACCTGCGCGATCCTCCTGTCTCTGCCTCCCAAGCGCGGGGATTGCAAGTGTGCGCCACCACGCCCGGCTGAAACCCTGTTTCAAAATAAAAAATTAAAGAGGGCTGGAGGTGTAGCTCAAAGATAGAATGCTCCTGATTTAAATCCCTAGTAACACACAAACACACACACAACAGCAACAACAACAACAACTCAATTTTCTAAAATTTCTCCCTCTTAGATTTGTAAAGCAGTGTTTGATGGATGGAATGAGACCATATATTATTCAGGTCTGCAAAATGAGCACAATCAGAGTAATGGATTCCAGAAGTCCCATGGCTAAGGGACCCTTCAGTCTCCTCCTGGAAGCTGGATCTTTGGAAACCTCAAGGGGCTTGTTTCCCACCATCTGTACTATGGATAAAGTCACTCACCACACACTTAATTTTTTTCTTAAAAGGTTTAAGAAGAATTGGAATTGAATGGCCCAATTTATTTCTGCCAGAGAGGAAATCTTTGTCTGATTTAAATAAATTACTTATTTGATTTTGGAATAATCATTGAACATAAACATGCCCTGTCTTGAACAATTATTTAATGGCTTCTGCGTTTGTTTCGTATAATGTAATTGATTTAAACTTCTTTTTGAGAAGGGCCTGTGTCTGGTGCATTAGCATCACACTGAGGCAGTGCGTGGCATGCAGTGGGAACTCAATGAGATTTTGTTAAATTAAAAAATTAAAACTGTCATTTTGGTCTAGGGATGTAGCTCAGTGGTAGGGTGCTTGCCTAGCATGTGAGAAGCCCTGGGTTCAGTTCCCAGTACCACCAAGAAAAACAAATTATTGTTTTTTATGTATATTCAGTGTCTAGCACAAAGCTCTGAAAATGATGGGTGACCCAGAAACATTTGTGAAAGAAAAGCAGAAAAGCTGGAAAGAAAGATGATGAATGGGAAGGAAGGAAGGAAGGAAGGTAGGTTGGTTGGTTCATCCTAGTGAGGTTTCCTTTCCATAAGCAAGATCTTTTTATTTTCATAATACACACTCTCCCACACACATCCAGATACCCAAGGATGCCCCACAGACTCATCAACCTGTTAAAACTGAGCTCATTATATACGCTGATCAAGAGCCAACGCCAGACCGCCTCCTGTGTCCTCTTAGTTAATACTGCCACAAGCCAACACCATCCTCCAAGCTGGGAAACTAATACCAACCCTCCACCCTTCCCTCTTCCTCACTCACTAATTCATTCATCAGCTAGTTCACGCAGTGGGTCTTTAAGGTCTTTTGCACGCCTGACCTTGTTCGTAATATGGAAGACGGGCATGGTAGGCAATGTCACCTTGAGAAGCACCTCCATTATTCAGAGCCCAGCTATTATAATCTTGATTTCCTGGGCGGCAGCCTATCATCTGAGACATGTTCCAGACTTGGGAACAAAGGAGAGAAACGTGATCGCACAGCTTCACTTTCCATTCATAGAGGATGAGTCAAGGATGACTCACCTGATAACCATTTCTATTGAACAGCTGTCTGGCTGAGAAATATCTCCATTCACAAAATTCTTCCCTTTTCCTTCTGAGCACCGTGGTAAAGAGATGGTGCGTATTTAATTAGATTTCTTAAGTGAGTGAGAACCCATAACTCAATTAGAGATGGGAGTTTGGTGTGGAACAAGAGGATTTGTGGTGCCCAGCGAAAGGTCATTTGCAGATTTGTGCATGAAGTTAAGGGACACATTGACCCAGAGCGGGGAGAGGAGAATGTAACTCAGACCCAGAAATCTTGTTCTCCGGCAAAGTCAATGTCAAACTCTAGACAGTGGGAATGAGGGCAGAATGAGATATCACAAAAACATCCAGTGTGTGTGTGTGTGTGTGTGTGTGTGTGTGTGTGTGTGTGTGTGTGTGTGTGACTAGGGATTGAACCCAGGGGTATTCTACCTCTGAGCTACACCCTTGTATTTTTAATTTTTAAATAGAATCTTACTATGTTGCTGATGCTTGTCTCAAACCTGCAATCCTCCTGTCTCAGCCTCCCAAATACTGGAATTACAGACATGTGCCACCATGCCTGACTAAAAACCTTCAATTTTATAGTCATCTGATGAGTGGTATATGGCAAATTCAGGCATTCCCTGGCTTAGAAATATCTGACTCTCCGAGGACCTGTACATGCAAAACCTAGTTTTGATCACCCCAGACTATCTTTTTACTGGCCACTCTGAAATCCCCTCCACTCTCTCCCCACCATTCCCCTCCAGCCCTAGACAAAAATCAACAAGAAAACTAGAGCAAATATTTGCCTGCGAGATATATATTTCTAAATGCCCCCTTTCCTATTGCTTTCCTCTCACTCGTGGTCAGTGAATTTGACATCAAACAGTGCATTTCTCAGGTGTGCGTCCATCTTACAACGCGCCTTCCTTCTTCCTTCTCCTCTGTGTTCTCTCCCACTGCTGTGACCTAAATGAGAGCCGGAGCCACCGTGCTCAAGGTTGACATGAGCAATGCTTGGGCTTCCCTTCAAGAAGAGAGGAAGTGCGTAATGACACCTCCTGGTGCCCAGAGACTATAAAATCCCTTGTCAACTATTTTTACTTCTTTAATATGTTTTCTTATTATCAACCATCAAGACAAAACAAAGAGCCTAGATCATATTCAGTACCTGCCTTCAGTACACTGCTTATGAACATCAAAAGTGTGTAACTTTGTATTTCTATTGTGGATGTACATTTCAGCGCACTAAGTGATACAGGCTTGTACATGGCCATAACTATCATTAAAAAATGTTAGTGCTAAGAAAAAAATTCAATAAAAGTTTCTAACCATCAAAACTGGAATTTTTGGGCCAGGCATGGTGGCGCGCACACTTTTTTTTTTTTTTTTTTTTGGTGGTACTGGGGTTCCTGGAAACCCTTCTACCTCCAGGTTATACTCCCAGACCTATTTTTTATATTTTTATTTGGAAACAGGATCTCTTAAGCCAGCGGGGCTGGTGTCAAACCCTGCATGATCCTCCTGTCTCCTCCTCCCAAGCACGGGGATTACAAGTGTGCGCCACCATGCCTGGCGCAGTGGCACACACTTTTTTTTTTTTTTTTTTTTTTGGTGGTACTGGGGTTCCTGGAAGCCCTTCTACCTCCGGGCTACACTCCCAAACCTATTTTTACATTTTTATTTGGAAACAGGGTCTCCTAAGCCAGCGAGCGCGGCTGGCTTCGAACCCGCGCGATCCTCCTGTCTCTGCCTCCCAAGCACGAGGATTACAAGTGTGCGCCACCACGCCCGGCCAGTGGCACACACTTTTAATCGCAGCATTTGGGAGGTGTAGACAGTAGGATCGCAGTTCATGGACAGCCTCAGCTATTTAGTGAGGCCCCGTGCAACTCAGTGAGACCCTGTTTCAAAATAAATAATAAAAAATGGAGTTGGGAGTGTAGCTCGGAGGTGGAATGTCCCTGGGTTCCATCCCCAGTATCGCACACACACACCAAAAAAACTGGAATTTTTGGAAGCCAATCTGCAAATACTTCTTATACCTGGTAAACCTGTATAAACATCACAGCTGTGTGTGCGTGTGTGTATGCATGTGCACAAATGTGCACACGCACGTGTAAGTAAGAATGAAAAAGCTACACGAGATGGTTGTTTCTTCCCCCCAAATATATCTCCCTGGCCACTTATAGGAGTGAGTGTGTGTGGAATATCCTTCAAGCTGGCTAAATAGCCCAGAAGGCAGAAAGAGACACAGTATTGAGCAGGGAGCCCCTCTATTCCAAAGCCCTCAGTATCACACAATGCTAATAAGAGGACCAAGGAGGACATTATCATGATAATCATGAAAAAGAGGAGGAAAATGAAGGGGAGAAGAAAGAAAAGGAGGAAGAGAAATATCAAAAGTTTTACTTGCCTCAGCCGGGCGTGACAGTGCACACCTGAAATCCCAGTCCTAGGGAGGCTGAGACAGGAGGATCACAGGTTCGAGGCCCATCTCAACAACTGAGTAAGGTACTCAGCAAATTAGCAAGACCCTGTTTCAAAATAAAAAATAAGAAGGGCCAGGAATGTAGCTCAGAGGTAGAACACCCCTGGGCTCAATACCTAGTACCACAAGAATTTAAAAGTTCACTTGCCTTGACTTTCAGTAACGATCCCAACTCTCGCTATAGAAGGTGGGTAGTTATCATGACGGGAAGGAACAGAGTTGGGAGATGTTTTGGAAAACGTGTTATAACTTGGAGGAAAGCTTCGCCCAGATGGAATTTGAGGAGGGGGCTGCTTTTTGAGTTTGAGATGTCACGTACCGAGGGGCACCCCGTCCCCGGGGCTCTGAAGTCAGGCTGATCTTGGGTTCATTTTCTTGCCCTGGAGGAATCGCGAGGCTGGTTAGACATGAAAGGGAAGGTGTGAGAGGACTGTATGGCCGACTTAAAAATTGCTCAAAGAGTAGATTTCAGATGTTCTCATCACACACAAAGGTGGCATTGGCCACTTTAGCACGATAATCATTTCACAGCGCAAATGTTTCCAGACATTTAAACAGGTCACTTTTTTCAGCCTAAACATAATGTAATTTTTGTCAATTTTACCTCAAGAAAGGTAAGGGGAAATTTTTTAAGTAAAGTCTTATAATTTATCTTTCAAAATTCACAAAGTTAAGTACAAAAGAAATTTAAATAATCAATCTTTTAAAGGATGCTTTTTTTTTTTTTTTTTTGGTGGTACTAGGGGTGGAACCCAGAGGCTTTCTACCTCCGGGCTATACCCCCAGACCTATTTTATATTTGATTTGGAAACAGGGTCTCACTAAGTTGCTGAGAGCCTCACTGAGTAGCTGAGGCTGGCTTCGAACCCGTGCGATCCTCCTGTCTCAGCCTCACAAGTGTGGGGATTACAAGCGTTACGCCACCACGCCTGGCTAAAGGATGCTCTTTAAAAAGTTTATAGCATTTGTAATCTCAAGTTATGAAAGCTAGAAATTCCATTAGGACTCTGTGTGTGTGTGTGTGTGTGTGTGTGTGTGTGTGTGTGTGTGTGTGTGTGTTACTGGGACTTTTCTACCTCTGGGCTATTCTCCCAGACCTATTTTATACTTTATTTGGAAACAGGGTCCCACTCAGTTGCTGAGAGCCTCACTAAGTAGCTGAGGCTGGCTTCGAACCTGCGCGATCCTCCTGTCTCAGCCTCCCAAGCGCTGGGATTACAAGTGTGCGTCACCACGCCCGGCCAGGCTGTTGGTTTTATTTTATTATTATTATTTTTTTGGTGGTGGTATTGGGGTTCCTGGAAACCCTTCTACCTCCAGGCTGCACTCCCAGACACCCATTTTTTATATTTTTATTTGGAAACAGGGTCTCTTAAGCCAGCACGGCTGGCTTCGAACCTGCGCGATCCTCCTGTCTCCGCCTCCCAAGCGCGGGGATTGCAAGCGTGCGCCACCACGCCCGGCCAACCTGTTGGTTTTAAGTGCTCTAGCTCTCTGTTGATTGAAAACATAACTTTGTGAAAGCCTGCTCCGTGTCCCTGAGCGCCGCCCCTGTCTGTGTGGATATTTAATGTGCACGGGGCACACGTTAACACAGAAAGCTTGTTAAAAATTTCTGCTCAAACCAGACCCCAAGAAAAGCAAAGCTAGGGTGTGTTTTAGGAGTATTGTCTTTCCAGGATTAAGTTACCATGGCAAGCAGAGTTCTACTGCCCTGGCTTACAAAGTGGTCCTCTGAGAGGTCTTCCACAGGACAATGGCCCCATAAAAGTGTGATGTTTAGTTTTGGATGGAAGAGAAAGAGACTCCATAGGATAAAACTCCAGGAGAAGAAGGAACTCAAAACAAAGCTTTCCAGGAGAGCAGATTTCAGTCTTCTCAGAGTATTACATTACTTCGTTGCTGGAAGCCTGTGTCTGTAAGTCAGGCTGGCAGTGGCAAGCAGCATCCATGGGGGAAGGATGTGGGGCATTTATTTCATCAGAACTGAAGCAGGAAACCTGAGTCAGGAAATTAAACATGTTTCTCTGCCCACCTAACAGTGTCTGGGCTCACAGTTTGGGTTCAGATGTGTCCCAGAATTTTAGCCAACCGTGGGATCCGTTGAAGCTGAAAATCAAGCTGTCAGAATGCCGTTTCCAAGCACCTGCCATATCCAGTCCTGTGTCAGAGGAGGCCAGAAACATTGTCACTGTCCCCCCTCCCCAGCTTTCCTGGGCCAGGCAACCCACTGGGCGCTTTGCATACCTGTGTTCATATTATAATGATACTTTGAGATAAATATTATGATTCTCATCCTACAGAAAGTTAGCATTCCCACACCAAACAGCTCGCCGTTGTACAGTAGGTGGCCTTTTGCACCTGACTTCCTTCACTTAGGATGCTTTTAGTCTGATGGCACACGCCAGTACCTCATTCCTTCTTATTAACAAAGTACGTTCCATTGTTTGAGTACACCCTATGCTTAAAATCCACTCAGCCGCTGATGAATGTTTGGGTTGTTACTACTTTTTTTGCCTTTTATGAATAATCCCGCTATGAACATTTATATACATGTGTGGGCTTGTATTTTCACTTCTCTTGAGCATGTCCCTAAGAGTGGAATCAGAATTTCACATGGGCCACGTGGTAATTCCATGTTTATCTTTTTCTCTCTTTTTTTGCAGTACTGGGGATGGAATCCAGGGGCATTCTACCTCCGAGCTACACTCCCAGCCCTATTTTTTAGTCTTTTTATTTTTGAAACGGGATCTTGCTGAGTTGCGGAGGGCCTCACTAAGTAGCTGAGGCTGTCTGCGAACCTTGATCCTCCGGTCTCAGCCTCCGAATGCTGGGATTACCAGTGCGCGCCATGTTTATCATTTTGAAGAACTTTCAAACTCTTTTCCAAAGTTGCTGCACCACTTTACAATCTCATTAGGAATATGTTTTAGCTCCAAATTCTTGACTTCTTCCCAAACATCTGTTATTGTCTGCTGTTTAAAGTAATAACCATCCCATAAACATGAAGTGATATCTCATTATAATTTTTAATTGAATTTTCCTAATGGCTAATGATACTGAGCATTTTTCCATGCTTAACTAGTCATTTATATTTCTTATTTGTATAAATGTCTATTTAAATCCTTTGCCCACTTTCAAATGAGGTGGTTGTCTTTTTATTGTTGAGCTTAAGAGTTTTTTTTATATATTTTGGATCAAGATTCCTTGTCATATAAAAGACTGGCAAATATTTTCTCCAATTATATAGGCAAATATAGAGAGACAGAAAGCGCTACCAATTTCCAGGGAGTAGAGGGGACGGAAAATGGCTGCTAATGTGTATAGAGTTTCCTTTTATAATTACAAAAAAGTTCTAGAATTAGTGATAAAGATTGCTCTGTAATATACTAAAAATGTTGAATTACATACTTTAAGGGGGTTAATTTTGTGGTGTGTAAATTATGTCTTCATTAGAGATGTTATTTTTAGCAAACTGAATAGCCTGAAAGTGGCAGAACTGGAATTGATACCCAAGGCTACTAAACCCCAAAGTCTGACTATGCTACGTGAGTGCTATATCTTGGATTGTGAATGTTCCTCAAAGGACCAGGTATTGAAGGCATGGCCTCCAGGCTTGGTACTCTTGGTAGGTGGCAGAACCATTAGGAGGAGGAACTTAGTGGAAGGGAATTAGATCATTGGGGCCATGCCCTTGAACAGGATATTGGGACCCAGACCCCTCCCACTCTCTTTCATTTCCTGCATGCCATGAGATGAGCAGCCTCATCTTCCACATGTTCCTGTAATGAGGCACTGTCTTTTCACAGGCCCAAAATCAGTGGGGCCAATTGACCGTGACCTGTAAACTCTATGGACCAAACCTTTCCTCTTTATAGCTTGAGTATCTCGGGTGTTTTGTCAGAGTAAGAGAAAGCTGATGAATACAGCAGGAGATGTTATAGTGGGACAGGAAAAGTACAGAAAAGAGAAGAGATGGTATTGGAAGCTGTTTGCAAAATTAATTGCAGCAATGGATCACAATCATGTACTATGTTTACATATATAGCTCTTTCCTCCTCAAAAATCCCAATAAATGACAGAAATGATTATGTTTAATAAAAAGAAATATACATAAATATATAGAAAACCAAACTTAAATATGGTACAAGGAAAACTATAACTTAAGCAGTGCCAAATATAGGAAGTATTTAACAGCAATAATAACAACAACAAACTCCAGGAACAGATGGCTTCATAAGTGAATTCTGCTGAACATTCAAAGAAGAACTAATACCAACCCTTCTTAAATCCTTCTAAAATACAGGAAAAGTGATGCCGGGCGTGGTGGCGCACGCTTGTAATCCCCGCGCTTGGGAGGCAGAGACAGGAGGATCGCGCAGGTTCGAAGCCAGCCGCGCGCACTGGCTTAGGAGACCCTGTTTCCAAATAAAAATGTAAAAATAGGTCTGGGAGTGTAGCCCGGAGGTAGAAGGGCTTCCAGGAACCCCAGTACCACCAAAAAAAAAAAAAATACAGGAAAAGTGAGAACACTTCTGACCTCGTTTTATGAGACCAGCATTACCCTGAGAGTAAAGCCAGAAAAAGGTAACACAAGAAAATTGTAGGTGAGTATCACAAATGAACAGAGTAGATAGGAAAATCATCTAGAAAACACTAGTAACCCAAATTCAAAGTACAGTAAGAAGATCGTACACCATAATCAGGTGGGGTTTATCTCTGGGATTCAAGAATATCTCAACATATAAAAATCAATGAATATGGTACATCATGTAACAGAATGAAAGGAAAAAAATACATAATCATCTCAATAGATGCAGAAAGACATTGGCAAATTCGGTTTCCTTTCATCTCTCAACAAATATGTGTAGAAGGAATTTACTTCAACACAGTTGAGGCATATATATTAAAACTCACAGCTAGCATCATAATCAACAGGAAAATCTGAAAGCATTTTCTCTAATATCTAGAGCAAAGCAAATATGCCCATTCTTTTTTTTTGGGGGGGGGGTATTTATTTATTTATTGCAGTACTTGGGTTGGAACCCAGGGACATTCTACCCCCAAGCTACATTCCCATCCCTTTTTTTATTCTTTATTTTGAAACAGGGTTTCACTGAGTTGCAAAGGGCCTCACTAAGTAGCTGAGGCTGGCCGCGAACTCCGATCCTCCTGTCTCAGCCTCCTAAATGCTGGGATTATAAGCATGAGCCACCACGCCTGGCCCCAAAATGCCCATTCTTGATACTGCTGTTAAATATAGTATTGGAAGTCCTAGCCAAAGCAATTGTACAAGAAAAGAAATGAAAGACATTCAAATTAAAAAGGAAGAAGTAAAATTACATCTGCTGGCAGATTCACATAAACATATATGTAGAAAACTCTGAAAATTATACACATGTACACATGTTAGAACTAATAAATTAATTTAGTAAAATTGCAGGATACCAAACTAACATACAACATCAGTTGCATATCTATATAACAGCAACCAACTTATTTGAAAGGAAAATTAAGAAGACAATTCCATTTACATTAGCAACAATAACAGCAAATAAAAGTCTTAGGGAATTAACTTAAACAAAAAGATGAAATAACTGCACCGTGAAAAATATAAGACCTCGGTGAGAGAAATCTAAGAAGACACAAAAAGCAGATAAATATTCGATAGTTTGGGATTGGAAAAATTAATCATGTAAAAATGCCCTTAGGATCCAAGGCTACCTACAGATTCATGCAACTCCCATCAAAATTGCAAAGCTGATTTCTACAAAAATGGAAAAAAGATATAAAATTTATATGGAATCACAAAGAGCTTTGATTGATGTAAGCAATCTCAAATAGAACAAATCTGGAGACATCATACTACCAAATTTCAAAATATACTACAAAGGAAAATCTGTGAAACTCTCACAGTCTACAGGGCCCTAATATGGCTGTATGAGTGGAATCCTGGGCCAGAAGAATACTAGGTAAAAAACTAAAGAAATATGGATAAAGTTTGGGTTTTAGTTAATAATAATATATCAATACTAACATAAGATGTCAACGGTGGAGGGAAGCGAGTGTTCTAATTCAGTAAATTTAAAGATATTCTAATATTTTAAAATAATCTTAAAATAATTTTATTAAGCAGCAGTTAAAAAATAAACATTATGAATATTGCTTTAAAATATTATCACATATGCATGTAGCGCACACTAAATATGTATAAATATATACATAAATCCAATCTGTATATATTACTAACAATAAAACATCATGTGTATGTAAATAAATTAATTCATCTTTATAAACATCTATATGAACTTTTACTCCATAATTGTATAAACTAGAACGTTTTTTCCAATAAGATATACATACATTGCTAACGCATAACACTTGACTTCATAAAGTTTTTTTTTTTTTTTTTTGGTGGTACTGGGGTTCCTGGAAGCCCTTCTACCTCCGGGCTACACTCCCAGACCTATTTTATATTTTTGAAACAGGGTCTCTTACGCCAGCGCGGCTGGCTTCGAACCTGCGCGATCCTCCTGTCTCTGCCTCCCAAGCGCGGGGATTAGAAGCGTGCGCCACCACGCCCGGCCTTACTTCATAAAGTTTTTAATGATAATGGAATTTTTTTTTTTTTTCAGTACTGGGGATGGAACCCAGGGGCATACTACCTCCGAGCTACACCCTCAGCCCTACTTTTTATTCTTTATTTTGAAACAAGGTCTCACTGAGTTGCAGAGGGCCTCACTAAGTAGCTGAGGATGTCTGAGAACCGCGATCCTCCAGGCCTCAGCCTCCCGAATGCTGGGATTACAAATGTGTGCCACCACGCCCAACTATGATAGAGAAATTTAATAGCTAGATTCCGTGACAACTGGTCTACCAAGACTTAAAAAATTGCAAACGCATGGCTTAGTTAAAATTAAGCACGCATTTTAAATTTAAATGTGTAATTTGTTGTTTTTGCTTTCATTTCCCTTGATACCTCCTGTGTTTATTTCTTTCTGATTCCTTGGATATTCAGGAATACGCTGTTTAATTTCTACACTTCGGTTATTTTCAGTTTTTTTCTATTATTAACTTCAACTTCTTACCATTGTGGTCAGAGACAGTCCTTGATGGCACTTGAATCTTCTTGAATTTGTGAAGACTCTTGTTTGCCTTAACGTGTGCTCCGTCTTGGAGGATGTTACGTGTATGGACATGAAGAACATGTATTCTTCTGCTGCTGGGCAGAATATGCTGTATATGGTGCAATCGAATTTTTTGAACCTTTTAAAGTTTCAGAATAACTAGTCTAGTGGAAAAGACAGTCCCCGCCATTTGTCATCTAAATGGGAAGGATACAACTTGGCCACGTAACAAGATGCACGTAAGTGCAGGCGAAGTCCAGTTGTTGGGAACCACGTCGCCTCCGCCTCCCTGTTGCCGACCCTCTCACCGTGGACACCACGCTGGCCTCAGCATCCCTGTCACGCCTCGTGTACGTCTTAGCTGGCGAGCTCAGATGGCTGAAGCTTTGCAGCAGTAATTAGTTGAGGCTGTTGGATGCTTCAGGTCCCCCAATCAAGAGTCTTGGTTTCCACCCCCGAAAGCCTCATCAGACCTGAGCTGTAGAGGCCTCCATTAATTACCCAAATGGAGGGTGAGATTTCACTTGGATAAGGGCTGGCACCAAATTCTCTTGCAGCTGTTTACAGTTGGCTCATGAATCAGAGGCTCAGGCCAAAAAGCATTTTCAAATTGGATGGAATTATGATTCTATCCAACCGCAGTTTTATGAAATCTCATTCCTGCCTGGTAATTACTAGTCTGTGACAATTAATTTCTTACTTTGGATTAAAACCCATTCAGTGCCGGATGGATATTTTCCATCTGGTAAACTGAATCGTACTTTGTTTTACCTGTGTAGAGCTATCAGCAGATAGAAAGTTATAAACCAAACAAACAATTCATTAAAAATAGCCCGAGGACAGTTAGTACCTAAATAGCCTTCAGATTATTTTTCTTAATAGGTTTTACTCCTTCACAGAGGACTGGAGTTCTTATAATCCTTATAAAATAGCAGCTTTTCCAGTTTCTATATTGAGAACATAGAAATAGTTAAAAAGGTTTCCAGAAAACTTGAAATGTAGAAACCCAGACTTGCAAACTTATATAAAAAAAAAAAGTGGATAGTTACTCATTGCAAAGACAAGCTGGCTTTCTTCCCAGTCCCTGTTCCCCCATAGATGTATTCACTAAGTCACTTCCCTGCTAGATCTCGAAATAATGCATTGAGGGGGACTTAAGGCCCCTGTGTCACTACACATATTCTGCGGCCCTCCTCATGCTCAAGCTGGTAATAACAATAATAGCAACAACATGTATTGAGGCCTAAGTATTACCAAGTAGCATTTTCAGGGATTTTAAACCTTGATTCTTTACATCTTCACAATAACTCTTTGAGGCAGGCATTGTTATCATCTGCATTATTCTTAGGGGAAACTCAGGCATAAAGAGAGCCAGTTAAATTCCCCAGGATCCCTGATCTGTTTTCTATTTCTGTTTGGTAAGCCATCCTAAACCGAGTGGATTAAAACAAGCAGCAGTTCTTTGGCTCTTGGTTCTGTGGATGAGCTGTTTGGGGCTCAGATGGATGGCTGTGGTCTTGGACGGACTCTGTCTAGCATCTGCTGTCGGGCGCGCATCAGTTTTGCTGGGCTCATTTGCGTGTCTGGGGCCTCACGTGGTACAACTAGGCGATCTCATCTTTGTTATCATAAGCTAAGATAAAGGCAAGGTACATTATCTGTCCATTGGTACAGGATTCAGTTTTGGAAACTTTCAGTGGTGAATACTTATTTAGATTTACTAACATTTTTATAATTTTTTCTTTCACCATCACATGCTACTCCTTTCTTCTGGGTTTAATTTTGTTCTTACCCAACTGCTCTCTTGGGGAATATAATGATGAGAAATGAAATTTAAAATAAAATATGTCATTATGTTAACATGTAGCTGGTATTTTGGAAATAAGTGGGCTTCACAATGTGACGTAAGTGGAATTTTACCAAACAAAAACAGAAAGACAACTATATAAGACCAATAAAAATAAAACAAAGCAAATATAAAAATATGGATGGTTTATCCGGGTGTGGTGGGCATGCTTGTAATCCCAGCATTCGGGAGGCTGAGGCTGGAGGATCACGGTTCACGGCCAGCCTCAGCTACTTAGTGAGGCTCTCCGCAATTCAGTGAGACCCTGTTTCAAAATAAAAAATAAAAAATCGGACTGGGGGTATAGCTCGGAGGTAGAATGCCCCTGGGTTTAATACCCAGCACCATATACACACGCATACAAAAAGAGTTGTTGAGGTTAGAGGCGTCTTACTAGGAGGAAGGCTCCTCGTAAGAATCCACGCTGTGTCCTGTTTTCTCCGATCTTGGTCTTAGAATTCAGAGGTTAAACGGCCAGCGTGGGAACACATGAAACCTGTTTATCTGAATTGAAAAATGAGGTCAGAATACTTCTAACAGGAATTAAGCCTGACTTGATTCATGCATTTGACCATGAACACCGAATTTGCCAATTAGAATACATGGCAAACATTTTCTGCAAGTTGAATAACTTAATCTTCAGCTCTAGGACTTTGATAAATAAATAAATATATATGTATATATATATATATGTATATATATATTTGAATTACATGATAGTATTTTACAAAAGAATGGTATTAATAAAAATGTATTAAAATTGTAAGGTTAAATTAAGTTTCCTTAAATGAAAGAGAAATAGATATAATTAATAGTCATTTCTAAGTCTTGGTAAAGCCTTTTTGGTATGTTTCCCAGAAATTGAGAAAATGGTGAATCTCATGATGAGGCAGCAATTTTCTTCTTTCCCTTTTGCAACTTAGGCAGTTTCGACTTTTTAAGTTGAAGAAGGACCATCAGAATTTTCTGGTAATAATTAAAATAGTTTGAAAACTATTTTATCTGGGAAAAGAGTTCAAAGAATGTAATGAAATTGCTATAACAAAATTCCCACTACTTCTCTATGTAAATAGGCTTTTTAGTAATCATAGATGGCAAAAATGAAAATAAAATTTATGCTGAAACTGTCTCATTCTAGTAAAAAGTAATATTAATTTATGTAGATATGATCTAAATGGAAATAACTAGATTCAACTATTTATTGAGAGAAATTTTGGCCATAGCATCTGATTTTTATGTTTAATAGTTGCTTATTATTTTGTGTGTGTGTGTGTGTGTGTGTGTGTGTGTGTGTGTGTGTGTGTGTGTGTTACTGGGGATGTGTTACCCTTCTACCTCCGGGCTACACTCCCAGACCTATTTTTTTTTTTTTTTTGGAAACAGGGTCTCTTAAGCCAGCTGAGGCTGGCTTCAAACCTGTGCGATCCTCCTGTCTCTGCCTCCCAAGCGCGGGGTTTACAAGCGTGCGCCGCCACACCTGGCTATAGTTACCTATTTAACTGGGCGTGGTAGCGCACACTTGTAATCCCAGTGCTTGGGAAGCTGAGACAGGAGGTTCGCACGGGTTCGAAGCCAGCCTCAGCTACTTAGTGAGGCTCTCAGCAACTTAGTGAGATCCTGTGTCCAAACAAAATATAAAATAGGTTTAGGAATAGAGCCCGGAGGTATAAAAGCCCCTGGGTTTCACCCCCAGCACCCCTACACACACACACACTAGTTACCCATTTAATGTATAATAGATTTATAATGCTTTGATTGATTATATAAACTAGCAGTTGTAATAATAGCTTGTAATAATAGAAATCCATAAAGGCAAGCTAAACTCGAGAAATTGTATCACAGGGAGTACCAGTCAACTCGGTTTTTATTTTATTTCATGAAATTATTCTTTGGCAGAGAAATGTATTGAGGCAAACAATGAAAGATCTTGAGCATAAAACACTATTATGACATAATTTATGGTAGTTGTAAGATGGAAATAAAAATTCAAGGATAAAGTGTAAACTCTAGGAAATTTTCTATTAAAGAGAACTTTGTGTGCTTCTAAAAGTGGGTAACTGAGGATAATAAATCACCATGATCACAAGATTCCACTGGCTACGTTTAAAAGAATGATGTGGACACTGTATCTTAAAATCTCAATTCAGTGTTTACCATATGCTAGAAATTATATCCTTTATTTTATGTATCAATTTAAATTTATAATAAAAATTTACATGTCCAGTTGAATGCATATAACTGAGGACAGAGTATCTTCAAATCCAACTAGGTCAGATAGTCAAAGAAGATTCCCATTTTCTTGCATATCTGTTGCCTGTAGACATTTCTGGTGCCGGTTATTAACCTGATCAGAGAGTGGTACATGTAACAGAATCCAGTATCATATCACGAGTAAAGTTGTTGTTTTTTTTTTTTTAACTAGGGTTGAACCCAGAGGCATTCCACCTCCAAGCTGCACCCCAAGCCCAACTTTTTAATTTCTTATTTAGAAATAAAGTTTCACTAGGTTTCTGAGAGCCTCGCTAAGTTGCCGAGGCTGGCTTTGAACCTGCGATCCTCCCGTCTCAGCCTCCCAAGTACTGGGATTACAAGTATGTACCACCACGCCCAGCTACCAGTAAAGTATTTGATGCAGGGAATATGGTGCTTCCAAATATTTTCGGAAAGGTCAAAGGAAAAGATTCTAGATTGAGCATCCAGTGGCTTCAAGAGCTACTTCACCCTGTCAGAGCTACTGCTGGATCAAGACACTCCCTCCATGGTCACTTATGAATGAGGCGATGACTTTGACATGATCAGGAACTGCTGCAGAACCTGCTCCAAAATTCTGCCACCTCTAGCACAATTTCACCCGTAGAAGAGATTCCCCACACCCTTTCTCTTTGCTCTTGTCACTGAGTTCCGAGTCGAAGTTTTGCACAAACTCAACTGATTGATACAGCTTAAACACAACTGGAACTGGAGCTCCAGCGTAGCATAGAAATGATAGTGTCTGGCTTCGCAGGCTTCGTATGACGATAGGAGGAGCACGCCACCGTAAGTTCTTTCTTGTGCATAAAAGAGTACTCTCTACAGGATGTCATTCAGGGAAATCACGGGTCCTTTGCCCGTCACATTGCTTGTGAGTTCACTATCAGAACATCGTTACTGATGCTTCCCATGAGCCCCTCATTAACATGTAAACATCACTATGAAACTGAGCGCGTAAAGCCGTGATCCATTACTAACCTACACAAATGACGGTCCGCAGTTGATCGAGGAAGAGTTCTGTGTTGGGAAGAGACAAGAGCCATAGAATGTGGTGGGATATCTAAGGGGAAAGAAATGAAGGCAAACTGTTCTCCTGCACAAGCAGGCTCGGGGACGCCTCCGGCCGCTTTTTAAACAGAAAGGAAGTTATGCTGTGATGGTGTGGACAAAGCGAGGAGGAGTGATAGCCACGCAGTAGAAGTTGTCAAGCCCTGGCTCTCAACTTCCCTCCCAGCAAACAAATGCAAGGCACTATTAGAATACAGATGTCTTTATGCATCCTTTTCCAAGGGCATGAGGACTGTAGAGATTCACATATTGATCGAGAGCGTAGTCCTGCAATGAAAAATTCAAAGACCAGGCGATTTCTCTGTTTGCAAGGGCTGGTGAGTCCATCGGGGTTACTGATGAAGAAATGAAGCAGAATTTGGTGCAGCCTCCTCCGGCCTCGGCTCTCTCTTCAAATATCTAAAGCAGAAGAGCATCTCACATCACAGTAGTGTGCCCCAGCAACAGCATACACTCCTGACACATTCTGCTGGGGTGCCGATTGCATCCCAAGGGCTGCTGTGTGCCCCTGAGTTCTAGTCTAGCACCCCACTCTAGATTGGTATGTGACCTGAAACAAGGTTTTTGGCCATTCTAGGTCTCAATTTCATCATTGGTAAGGCAAAAATAATAATTAATTTTGCCTCCTAAAGAAAATGATCTTTTTTTTTTTTTTTGGTGGTGGTGGTAGTGAGGTTCCTGGAAACCCTTCTACCTCTGGGCTACACTCTCAGACCTATTTTATACTTTTTTAAAATTTGGAAACAGGGTCTCTTAAGCCAGCGCTACTGGCTTCGAACCTGCGTGATCCTCCTGTCTCCGCCTCCCAAGCGCGGGGATTACAAGCGTGCGCCACCACGCCTGGCTTAAAGAAAACGATCTTAACTTGAGGTTGACTCATGGATATATTTCAGACATTCTTGGAATATCCTAAAATTATAAGCCATTATAGGATAATTTTTCAATTTTTTTTTTTTTTGGTGGTACTGTCTGTACCTCCTGTCTCCGCCTCCCAAGCGTGGGGATTACAAGCGTGCGCCACCACGCCTGGCTTAAAGAAAACGATCTTAACTTGAGGTTGACTCATGGATATATTTCAGACATTCTTGGAATATCCTAAAATTATAAGCCATTATAGGATAATTTTTCAATTTTTTTTCAATTTTTTTTTTTTTTTTTGGTGGTACTGGGGTTCCTGGAAGCCCTTCTACCTCCAGGCTACACTCCCAGACCTATTTTTTATTTTTGGAAACAGGGTCTCTTAAGCCAGCGAGGCTTGCTTCAAACCTGCGCGATCCTCCTGTCTCCGCCTCCCAAGCGCGGGGATTACAAGCATGCGCCACCACGCCCGGCCAATTTTTTAATTTTTATGGACAACTGTCGGGTAATTTTTCATATCATGCTGAATTTGGGAGGAAAAGGTCTTCATGGGAAGATGAGCTGAGATAATGTTAATCAGTAGGAATTTCTTCACAAACTCATGGTGAAAATAAGACTATCTCATTCAAGTTTCCAAATGATGGTTAAGACGGCAACTGACTTATTAGAACAATGGTCCCAAATCCCTCCTGAATCATCCTGTTTCTGTTTGGCTCCCAGGCCTCAGGTTTTGCTTGCTAAGTTTTTTTCAGTTCACAAATACAACCACCTTAGATCACTGAATGACTCTGAGAGTCAGACTGGGTTTCCCCATTTCATTCCCAAGGATTCATGCGGACATTTCCAAAGACCCACGCCACTGCTGCCGAGATGAGTTTCCTTTGGGGCCTTAAAGTCTGTTTCCACATCCTCTTCTTGGTCATCGCAGCAAATCCCCCACCTCTCTAAGGGAAGCTACCCTGTGACTAGAGGGTTCTAAGCTGGTCTTTGCAGAGAAGCTGCTGTCGACGACCCAGTAATGATTTCCCTTTGTCAGATCTGACGTAATTAAAGATGCCTTCCCATTCTGGGCCAGGATGGACCTCTTATAGTTTTCTTTATCCTCAATGAGATGCAAACTGAGACACAGAACATTTAGTAACTTTCCCATAGGCCCAGATCCTGTTGACATCTGTGTAGAAATGGGCGCTTTCATGAACTCTTATGGGTTCGTAAGAGGGCAGTTGGACCAGGTGTGGTGTGGCACGCCTGTAATCCCAGTACTGGGAGGCTGAGACAGGAGGATCACAGGTTAACCTTAGCAATTTAACGAGGCCCTCAGCAACTTAGCAAGACCTTGAAGAGTAGGCAGGTAGCTCAAAGGTGGAATGCTCCTGGGTTCAATCCCCAGTACCCAAAGGAGGGGGAAAAAGACAATTGGGTCGTATCTAGCAACATAACAAGTGATTCCATGTTGGAGAACATAACTGACAGATCTAGTTATTGATTGGACAACGAGCAGTGGATAAGATATTCATTTGAACATTGTTTCTAGAGGAAACGCCCTCAAATAACTTAAGGAGGCTGAGGGAAGGGGGGTCGGCTGCTCAGGACTACATGGAGTTTACGGCCGTCTCTGTTGTATGGCTGAGGACCCCACAGCAGCAGCGCCCTGCCTGGCCTCCCGGCTCGGTGTCTAGGATCTGCTCTCTTCAGTGGTGCTGTGAGGAGGAAGGCCCAGGCGGAGACCTGGTTCTGGACCATAGTCCAGAAGATATGGTGGACGCAACTTCAAGACTGTGAGATAGGAAGAACACACTGAGCTTCAGAAGTAATCCCTTGACTAAAACGAGCCCCCGAGGACCACTAGGAAAGGCAGCTCATTCAAAGAAGTTAACCTAGGCATAGTTTACAATTTTAAATAGACTCAGATTGAACCATAGAACTAAACATAAGATACAGTACTATAAAACTACTAGAAGAAAACATAATAAAAATAGCAACCAGAGAATAAATTTGCCACTGACAAATTATGCAGAGAACAATCCCCTAATGATTGTGCAGCACATATGTTTAATTTGGTAAAAATTTGTTTGACATCATAAAGATTCATCGGTTCTAGACCCAGTTTCTCCATTTCTGTGCTGTTGGTCTGATGCATAATCAATGGATGGGATTTTTTTTAAACATCTTAGAAGGCACTTCTGGGCAGATTCTTCTACAAGCCAGGAACCCTGGGCAGCCAGGTGGCTCAGCCGACCCCGCTCCTGCTCTGTCTCGCCTCACAGCTGAGCCCTGCTGTCACCGAGCCCTCGCACCACTGTGCCTGTCACCTCCCCCTCCTTCACGTCTGTCCTTGCTGTGTGGAATGCGCTTCCTTGCCGTTCTCTGTCCAGGTCACAGTTGCTCTTTAGGGCCTTGGCCTGTCTTCCAGCACGCTTCTCGGTCACTCTGACCCATTAGCCAGCCGCTCACTTTGCAAAGTGCTGATGGCACGCACCGCTTTCAGCCTTGGTGTGTGCGTTTGTATGCTCACCAAAATGCTCATGACACTGAGCTAGCTTACGACCACGGCGGCATGAGGTTATGAGAAACAATCCTGGCCTTCCAGTAGGTAATGTTCTAACAGAAGGTCTTCAGCCGGGGGTGGTGGCACACGCTTGTAATCAGGAGGCTGAGACCAGAGGATCGTGGTTCGTGGACAGCCTCAGCTACTTAGTGAGGCCCTCCGCAGCTTAGTGAGACCCTGTTTCAAATTTTTAAAAAAAGAATAAAAAATAGAGCAGGTGGTGTAGCTCAGAAGTTGAATGCCCCTGGGTTCTATCCCCAGACCCCCCCCCAAAAAAAAAAGTCTTCAGGAAGAGCCCTGTAAGTGTACTATACAAAACCAGAATACAAGAAACATTCAACTAGAAATAGCAAGTGGCAGCTGGGTGTGGTGGCGCCTGTTTGTTAATCCCCATACTTGGAAGTCTGAGACAGGAGGGTCACAGGTTCATGGCCAGTCTCAGCAACATAGCTCAGCCCTCTGCAACTTAGTGAGACTCTGCCTCAAAATAAAAAAATAAAATAAAGCTGGAGTTACAGCTGAGGTAGAATGTCCTGGGGGCAATCTCCAGTACCACAAACAAACAAACAAAAAGACAAAGAGGAGGAAGAAAAGGAGGAAAGAAAAAAGGAAGGAAGAAAGGAAGGAAAGAAAGAAGGAAGGAAAATATCAAATGCTATAGAAAAAACTAGTATAGTCAGCAACTGGGGCCATGAGGGGAGACAGAAGCAAGTGTAGATTCCTGCCTGGTTACCTATATGAAAGAAGTGAGCTACACAACCTCTCTGGGCTAAATATAAATCAGTCTATCTATATATCTATTGGCATCACTGGGGATTAAACCCAGGACCTCATGCATGCCAAGTAAGAGCTCTACCACTGAGCTACAGCCCAAGCCTATTATATTATATTTTATTTTATATTTTTTGAGACAGGGTCTTGCTAAGTTGCCCAGGCTGGTCTTGATCCCCCTTCCTCAGAGTCCCTCGTGGCTGGGATTATAAGCATGCACTACTGTGCCTGGCAGCTGGATAGTTTTCTTGCTGTTCAGATCACTCCACTGCCCTTCCCCCAGCCCTTGTGTTTTGATTTGTAAGGCTGACCAGCATAGACTGCAGCAATGGGCTCTTCAACCTTCAGGTTTCAGTTTGGGCTCAGCCAACAGAAGATGTTAGCAAAAGATCAGAAAGGAAGGGAGGGGAGTGAGGTCAAGGTGTCCGCACCCTGGGCTCCCTCCCTATGGGCCTCTCTGGGTGTGCTGGACTTCCCAACCCAAGACGACTGTGAGCTCCAGGTGTCACCCACAGACACAGCAAGCGTCTCTTCCCTTTCCTCCTTGAACTGGGGTGGGTAGAGCCTCTTCAGTTACCAGTTCTCGGGTGCTTCATTGAGCTTTTTCTTCTTCCTTGAACCCCAACCACCGCTTCGTAAGTAAACCCAATTCTTATCACGTAACCCATGTGAGTACACCAGCTGTGTTTGTTTTTTGTTTGTTTGTTTTACTGGAACCTTGATAGATAAACTCTCTGATGTTCCAATTATTCAAATGTAACAGAAAGAGAAAGGGAGGGAGGGAGGGAGGAAACTAGTTTTATCCAGGACTGATGCTGTTGGCTGGTGGTTCTCCATAGAGGCTTCCTTCCTATGTGGGAGCTTCCAGGTTGCTTATCTCTCATTGATTGGGACATCAGAGTCCTGGAGAGATGGAGTAGATCAGGAAGCCTGGTCCCTTTATCAGCCCCTGAATGTGACGTAGCATTTTTGTGACCACTGATAAATGAATGCTAAGCTTGACAGACCCCTGGCTCTCCCACCCGAAGCCTTGGAATGGGGCAGCACCTGAGCCCTGTAGGGGAATTCCTCATCCTATTGAAAAAACTTCTGAATCACGTAAAAGATTTCCCTGCCTTTTTGTAGCCTGTCTATCTGATGACCCCACCTTTGTTTTGGGGGGACTATAAAAGCCTTGTAATCTCTTTCACAGGGCACCGTGTCTTTCCAGTTAACTTGAGTTTGAGTTCCCAGGACATAACCACTCATACGGCTTAGAATACACCATTTTCCTATTTCCTCGCGGCAGAGTAATTTTTCCATGGGCAGTGTTGATGACTGATGTTTGATGATTTCTGAAAGCCTCAGAACAAGAGGGGCCAGTGGTGCAGGATCCCTGGTGAGAGTCCAAGCTGGAAGACTGAAGCCTGCTGCGCTGGAATCTGATGTTCATGGGCGATGGCGGCAGCAGCAGGTGCACCCACTAAGGAAGGATTAAGCCTGCATCCGCCACAGTTTCCTCTTTCCACGTCTTGTTCCTTCTGGGCCCCTGGACAGCGCCGCCTACAGTCAAGGAGACTCTCCCCTCCATTTGCTATCCCGCGTGCCAACTGTCATCTGAAACTCCCTCAAATATACACCCAGAAGTCTCTTCATCCTGGGCATGTCCTGGGCATCTCTCAGTTGAGTCAAGTTGACGGTCTAGATTAACTGTTATTTATAATCATCAATTTATGATATGTGATATAAACTGGGACCACCCCAAAGAAGAAACCTACAGAACAAGGTCTGGAATATTCCAAATATGAAGGCTCTGTATCCTCAGACCACACTGTCCTTCCAGCCTCCGATGTGTCATGAGCTGGGGAAGTTCACCGGCGCTTTGGTATCCAGCATTTGTATTGAAATTTTTATAAAGACACAATTGATTGAATCATTAGCCATGTGAATAAACTCAATCTGCAGCTCCTCTCCTCTCCCAAGAGGTCAGGCTAAAGCGATCAAAGTCATAATTTTATACTTCTCTGGCTGTTCTTTCTGGCACAGCCAGCCCTGACCCGGACTCAGCTGCATTAGCATAAACCTATGTTTAGCCTAAGCGTCCCACCATAAATAACTAGCACACTAGGAGAATTCTAAGGATTTACGGGCACCCTCCCAGAAATCGGAGACAAAGACCAGCCAAATTCTCTATCATTCAATATAACTCCAAAACTCGGTGGCTTAAAATGGCAGTTGCTTATTTGCACATTGCAGCTCGACTGATTTACAGTGACCTGGATTGAGCTTAGCTCCAAGCTGTGGTAGGGTCTAGGCTGGCTCTAGGCACTCCTCATCTTCCTTGAACCGGGAGACGAGCCAGGGCATGCGCACTGCGGGAGACGAGCCAGGGCATGCGCACTGCATGGCTACAGCAGAGGTGAGAGAGGTCAAGACTGAATCTGCAAGCACAGTTCAGGCCTCCGCTAACACGAACGCCCCGTTATCCCAAGCAAGTTATCTGGCAAAATGCATTATCAGAGATGGTGGGGGGGGTATACTCCGTCCATAATTCAAGGTAGACTGAGAACAAACATTTCCTGAATGATTATCCACATTATCACACTGGGAAACTATTCAGTCTTTTACGTTCTTTCATGCCCTTTGTGGCTGCGTCTGCCTACTGAAGATAGGTCTTGAATGCCCAGGACCACCCCACTCTGCCCTCGGCCACCAGTCATTCAGATCTTAGAATCTCCTTCATAGAATATTGTCCTTTGGGCTTGAGGCTTTGACCCTATCAGAGTGGGCCATATTTTAATCTATTACTAGAACTTCACATAAGCGCTTCCTATATTATTTATACCCTCAATTTACCACCAAATTTTTTAAAAGCCACTGGAGAAAATAAGCCACTTGTTCCTGATTCTTGGTCCATGCCTTCCCTCCCTCTCCCATTTTTACAATTTGCCTTTAAAAATCCTTCTGCTCTCCTGATCTCCAGACACAAATCATGCTGTGTAATTTGAATAATAACGAGCAATGGTAATAATTGAAAAGATGGAGAATCTGGATTCATTTCTTATCTAGAAAGATACTAAAACAGCTGCCAGGGAGCGCTCAGAGCCGTCACAGGCCATTCCATAATTTATGAACGTATGAATGTTCCCCGTGAACAGCCTGGGTGAGTCAGACGTTTTAATTGGGCTTCCTTAAAATTAGAACAAAAGCAGCTTCATTGCCACTCCTTGTATAGTCTAAGGAAGGATGTTCTCATCAGAGAGGAGCCAGAGCTGACACTTTGTATGCACAAGCTGGTAGAATAAAGTACAGAGGGCGATGTTTATAAAATACTACATTCTGGTTTCGCTCTTTGATTTGGAGGTTAAAGATTTTTCTCAGGGAAACCTTATTAGGGAAGGCGTCTCTCTTTTGTGAAATTAGCTCTTGTGTCCTCTCCCAGGCAGCAATGTTTATCTCTCATTGATTGGGACATCAGAGTCCTGGAGAGATGGAGTCGATCAGGAAGCCTGGCCCCTTTATCAGCCCCTGAATGTGACGTAGCATTTTTGTGACCTCAACGGGGATCCCACCTTGCTAAGCATATCTAATAAGGGATCTTTAACGTGGCACTTCTTAAAAGGGTCCAACGATGTGCTGAGCAATGGCCACAGTCATGCTTTCTGAAAGGGAAATACAGGCATTTTGCACATTTGCATTCAGGACCTGAGATGCCATGGTTTCGTCCACGTTGATTCATTAGACAAATATTTGTGGATCCCAGGACATGGCTGCCACTGTCCTTGGTGCTGATATTAGAGACTCCAGCAAAGGGAGATCTCACCGCAGGAATCTGGAGTGTAAACCCAGCGTCACGACACATTCTGTTCTCTGAGTATCTGGGAGGCCGAGACGGGAGGATTGCAGGTCAAGGACAACCTCAGCAGCTTAGCAAGATTCTCAGCGACCTAGCAAGACCCTGTTTTGTTCAGGGTTCAGTTCAGTCCCCAGTACCATTCAAAATAAATAAATAAATAACCTAAAATCCAGGGAGGACACATGTAATGAAGTGTAATCAGGTATTAAGATGAGAGTTTCAGATATGGTATGATAGTGCATTCCAGAATGAGTTGTCAGATCAACATGGTGAGTTCTAAAGGTTCTGTAAAGACTTTCTCCTAGTGGTGACAAATAAAAAGGCACTGGACAGGCAGCGCAAAGGAAGGGGCTTCAAAGCAGGGTTCCTTGTGAGCATTGACGTGGGCTTCCCCCCAAAGGTAAAGGGTGAGGGCGCTTCTCTCTTTAACCCAAGTCCCAGGAGGAGTTCTTCAATGTGGCCACTTAGAGAACTGCTGTGTACTTTTGCAGTGATAAAGAACAATAGTGTGGCCGGGCGTGGTGGGCACGCTTGTCATCCCCGAGCTTGGGAGGCGGAGACAGGAGGATCGCGCTGGTTCAGAGCCAGCCGCGCTGGCTTAAGAGACCCTGTTTCCAAATAAAAGATATAAAATAGGTCTGGGAGTGTAGCCCGGAGATAGAAGGGCTTCCAGGAACCCCAGTACCACCAAAAAAAAAAAAAAAGAACAATAGTGTCTTTCACAGGGCTGAGGACTCAAAAGGTACACCAAACCAGAAACGAGAGAGGAGAAAGTGAAGAGAGAGAGAGGTTATATGAACTAATCACGGTCCATTCCAAAAGTAGGTCAAACGTTCAAGAATCGGAGGAACTGGAACAAATCCTAGTGTACAGGTTATGTGTTACGTGATAATGTTGCAGAACAAGCAGCCACAACGCCCCACTGGTATCGAGCAATAGGCACTGATTCATTGGCCACCTGGTCTGTTCTCTTCATCTGTGCTGAGCCTGGCTGATCTTGGTTGGGTTTGCCCAAGCAGCTACAGCCAGCTGGTGAGTGTTCAGTGGGATAAATAGTTTAGAACGACTTCATACAACTTCCACATGGTCTCATTCTATAGAAAGCTAGCATGGACTTATAGAAGTATATCCATTTTCTAAGAAAAATATGTAAGTATACTATAGAGAAATTGTAAATACCACGAACAATTCATAGAAATCTTGACTTTAAGAATACCGATAGTTCTGGGCGTGGTGGCGCACGCTTGTCATCCCAGTCCTTGGGAGGCTGAGACAGGAGGATCTAGGTTCACGGACAGTCTCAGCTACTTAGTGAGGCGCCCCGCAACTTAGTGAGACCCTGTTTCAAAATAAAGAATTAAAAATTGGGCTGGGGATATAGATAGGAGGTAGAATGCCCCTGGGTTCCATCCCCGGCACCACAAAATAAATAAATAAAAAGGGCTAAGGGTGCAGCTCAGAGGTAGAATGGCCCCACCTTCAGCCCCCATACAAAAAAGAAAAGACTACTGGTGGTGATAACTGAGAAGAAAATGAAGAATATTTTACTCAACATGAAGAAAGGAAGCCTCTTGTTATGTCTTGTTATGTAGTGACAGAAACCAAGATTGTATCCTGCTGTCATTTGGAAAACTAGAGAGATATTGATTCTTTTTCCTTTTTTTCTTTTTCTTTTTCTTTTTTTTTTTTTTTTTGGTACTGGGGTTGAACCCAGGGACATTCTCCTCTGAGCTTCATGCCCAGCCCTTCTAATTTTTTATTTTGAAACAGGGTCTTGCTAAGTTGCTGCGGATCTCATGAAGTTGCAGGGGCTGGCCTCAAGCCCGGGATCCTCCTGTCTCGGTCTTCGGATAGCTAAGGAGACTCTTGAGTGCTGCCTGGCTTATCCATGAGGGTTACAGTAAAATTCAAAAGAGATAAAAAGTGAGGGAGGAGCTGTCAATAAAAAGAAACCAGAAAGATTTGGGCACTTCTCAGCCCCTCGCAGTGTCAAAAGAAGCTAAAAGCCTAAAATGGCTGTTGAAAGTGGGAAGTCAAGTCTTAGTGTGTGGCTACGTAACCCTCGCTAAAGCCTCAGGTCCTATCTAAGCCTCAGTAACTGAAAAGGATGAAATTAGAAGGTGAGTGTACTCAGTCACAGACACAAATTCTCCAAGGTATGGAGGGTAGTATGTATGTGTGCGTGCGTGTGTGTGTGTATTCGTGCATGTGTGTGCGTGTGCGTGTCGCTGTAGACTAAACCCAGGACTGTGCACATTCTAGGCAAGTGTTCCACCACCGCGCTCCACCCCAGCTCAAATGACAGTCTTCACAGAGCTTCTCAAACCAGAGGCACTCTAGGTAACTTAACGGCACTGGGCTGCAGCACTGCGCCAGTGGTCCAGAAGTAGAGAAAATACTACCTTGAACATATCCGTCAATTTGGCTCGCGCATAATGGACTGAGTCCCCATGTTATAGTTCTTGAGAAAATTACATCAGAAGAAACACTACCATTTTGGACTGAAATGGACAAGGGAGAAATAAAATGACACTTGCAAACCAATAGAGCTCTTCATCTTAAAATACATGCTATATTTTATGGGAAAGGAAGGATGGTTCGTAGGGCCGAGCTAAGACACCAGAAGGCATAGGTAGCCGAGAATACGGACGGCAGAGCCAAGCGCCACGGAGGTGAGCTCCAGGGCCTCTGGCAGGAGCTCTCCTAAGTGAATTCCAAAACTGTTTTGCACTCTTGATTCTATTTTTCCTTTCCATTCACTACTCCTGCCAGCCCCTCTACACCAGAATTATATAACTACTATTATTGTTTGTGTGTGGTTCTGGGAATTAAATCCGGGAACATTCTGCCTCTAAGCTACACCCTCAGCCCCCATTTTACTTTTTATTTTTATTTTTATTTTATTTTGGTGGTACTGGGGTTCCTGGAAGCCCTTCTACCTCTGGGCTACACTCCCAGACCTATCTTATATATTTTTTTATTTGGAAACAGGGTCTCTTAAGCCAGCGCGGCGATCCTCCTGTCTCTGCCTCCCAAGCGCAGGGACTACAAGCATGCGCCACCACGCCCGGCTACTATTTATTTATTTATTTATTTATTTATTTACTTATTTATTTATTTATTTATTTATGTGGTACTGGGGTTCCTGGAAACACTTCTACCTCAGGGCTACACTCCCAGACCTATTTTTATGCTTTTTTATTTGGAAACAGGGTCTCTTAAGCCAGCGCGGCGATCCTCCTGTCTCTGCCTCCCAAGCGCAGGGACTACAAGCATGCGCCACCACGCCCAGCTACTATTTATTTATTTATTTATTTATTTATTTATTTATGTGGTACTGGGTTCCTGGAAACGCTTCTACCTCAGGGCTATACTCCCCCAGACCTATTTTTATGCTTTTTTATTTGGAAACAGGGACTCTTAAGCCATTGCGGCAATCCTCCTGTCTCCGCCTCCCAAGCGCAGGGACTACAAGCATGCGCCACCATGCCCGGCTACTTTTTATTTTTGAAACAAGGGCTCATTAAGTTTCTGAGGCTAGCCTCAAATCAGTGATCCTCCTATCTCAGCCTCCCAAGTACTGGGATCACAGGCATGCAATACCATGCCTGGCCATTCATCTTGTGCTGGACTCACTCCTTAAGTTAGGAGGATTGGGGGAAGATAATTTGTCTTTAATATCACAGGCCCACAGCTAGAGAAAAATTGTGAATCGTGAATTTTCATATCCTGAAACTTGTCATCATCTGACTCAGATTATGAGAACTTAGATTTTGAGATCATGAGTTTATTTCCATTTTTGTGAGAACGCTTGACATGACACCCTCTTACCAAATTTTAAGATGCATAATACAGTACTGACAGCTACAGACACGATGCGCACCAACAGATCTCCAGAATTTACTGCTCTGAAGAAGACGCACAAATGGCCCACAGGAATATGAAAAGATTCAGCCTTTTGAGAAATTAAGGAAATCTTGTCATATGTGATGGCATGGATGGACACAAGACAAAATACTGCATGGTCCCACTTATATCAAGTATATAAAGGAATCAAACTCAGGAAGACAGAGAGAGTAGAAGGGTGGTTACCAGAGACCAGAGGGAGGAGGGAATAGGAGTTACTGGGCTACTAAGATTTAGATAAGACTGTGAATTTGAGTTGATGCCACAATGAAATGAGACTTTTGGCAATCTTGGAAAGGGCAAGGAGAGCAGGGCATGGTGGCTCACACTTGTAATCCCAGCGGGAGGCTGAGACGGGAGGATCGCAGGTTCACAGCCAGGCCAGGCAACTTAGCAAGGCTCTCGGCATCCCTGTGAGACCCTGTTTCCAAATAAGAAATTTAAGAAGTGGGCTGGGGGAGTAGCTTGGAGGTAGGATGCCTCTGGGTCCAACCCTTAGTACCAAGAAAAAAGAAGAAACAAAGGAAGGAAGGAAGGAAGGAAGGAAGGAAGGAAGGAAGGAGGGAGGGAGGGAGGGAGGGAGGGAGGGAGGGAAGGAAGGAAGGAAGGAAGGAAGGAAGGAAGGAAGGAAGGAAGGAGAAAAAGAGCAAAAAATAACCCCCAAATTTGGAGGAAGATAAGAATCCTAATAGGGCCCACTAAAATGTCCCTTCTTTATCAATGGCTCTGTATCTGTGATGAGATAGCATGACCATGATTATGTAAAAATACACAGAAAGAGGGATTTTGCCAATAAAATTGAGACCACTGATCAGTTGACTTAGAGTAAATCAAAGGGAGACGCTGTGGACCAACTTATCATACAAACCACTTTGAAAGCAGAGCCTTTTGCTGGTAGGAAAAAGGGAAATCAGACCTGGGTATGGTGGCGCACGCTTATGATCCCAGTATTTGGGAGGCTGAGACGGAAGATCGGAAGATCGCAGTTCAAGGACAGCCTCAGCTACTACTTAGCGAGGCCCTTTGCAACTCAGTGGGACCCTGTTTCAAAATAAAGAATAAAAAGTAGGGCTGGGGGTGTAGCTTGGAGGTAGAATGCCTCTGGGTTCCATCCCCAGTACAAGAAAGAAAGAAAGAAAGAAAGAAAGAAAGAAAGAAAGAAAGAAAGAAAGAAAGAAAGAAAGGAAGGAAGGAAGGAAAGAAAATCAGATCCAAATTATGAGAAGGATGTGACATGACCTTGCTTGATCTGAAGGAGGAGTGGGCTCCTGGGACAGGAGCATTATGAAGAATTGAACGGTCTCTGGCTGCGCCACCATGGAATCAAGGACCTCAGCCCTACAACCCCAAGAAACTGGATGCAGCCAACATCCCGCTCGGAAGAGAATTATTCACCAGATAAGAACCCGGCCTGGCTGACGTCTAAATTTTGTGTCTTTTTTTTTTTTTTAAGGTTCAAAACAAAAGAGCCAGGCAAGCCCAGAATTCTGAACCTAAAGACATATAAGATAATAAATGGGTCTTGTTTTAAACCACTAAATGTAATTTACCACACAGCAATAAAAGTAATAGCACACCTCTTAAGGCCCCTGCTCAAAACTGAAACACTATTACTTCCACTACATTTTGTTGGCTAAAGCAAATCCCAAAGCCAGGCCAGACTCAAAGGCGATCGAGAGCTCATCCCAGAAATGCACGACCTGCTGGGGCCATTACAGCTGCCCAGGGTAGAAAGCTGGCCTGAGATCATTTTAAAGGAGAACTCGCCCCCAGCCGAGCGTGGTAGAGCACGCTTGTAATCCCAGCGTCTGGGGGGCTAAGACAGGAGAATCATGGTTCGTAGACAGCCTCAGCTACTACTTAGTGGGGAATTCTGCAACTCAGTGAGACCCTGTTTCAAAATAAAGAGAACAAAAAAAAAAAAATAGGGCCAAGTGTGTAGCTCAGAAGTGGAATGCCCCTGAGTTCCATCTCCAGCAGCACAAAAAATAAATTCTCCTGGACTTTCATGACTAAATTATAAAATTTGTGCAAACAAATGTCACTCTATAAACTTCAACTATTTGGCAGGAATGGAATTATTGCTCCCGCTATGATGGTAATGAGGATTGCCGCAGATCTCCTTAAACTCAGCAGAGCCTTGCTTTGCAATCAGATTTTTTCTACCACTTTGCAAATTGCTGTCACACAGTGTGTGAGAATGCTTACTGGCCCACGCTCGCTGTGAAGGGGCTCTTGTCAATTAAGTTCTTTTCATTTCTTAATTGGCCTGATATCAGCAGGATTTTACACATAAATAGGGACATTTAAAAAGCCTCAAGATGGGACCCAGTTATCTTCATCATCCATAAAAGTGTTTGCATTCATGTTTTTAGCTTAGCACCTAAAGAAAGCCCCCCAAATTTTATAGTTCCATAGAATTTTGAATATCATGAAAGGATCATGGTTAATCTTTAGCAGATCCCTCCATTCTCTATATGATTATCTCATAATGATACCAAGAAAAGGGCATACAAATTTCTGGAACATATTAGCTCTTGCTTTGCAACAACCACACAATTCCCAGTGGCCTACAATGAACCTGTATTCATTCACACGTGTGCAGGTCGGCGGGTTTCACTGGTCTGGGTAGGACCCAGTCGGGCATCTCTCCGCGGTGGGACGGGGCTGCGTCTGCTTCCTCTCTAGTTCAGCCTCCTGAGCCCAGTGGACCAGCCAGGGCATGTTGTCATGGAAATAGCAGAAGTGAAAAGAAGCGGCAAAAACATATTTGGCTTGTTGGGGCCTAAGTTTGGAAACAGCAAACTGCTACTTCATTGGCCCAGAGCACGCCACGCAGTCAAACCCAAAGACACAAGGCTGGGCAGCACCCGCCCTGTAGGAGTGGCTGCGAAGCCACCGGGCAGCAGCCAAGAGACAGTGGGGGCGATGGACGGGGCCCAGGACCCTCCGCAGCTGAGGGCGGAGTGCTCCTATTAGGGGGCAACTGGGAATCCTCTCCTGAGGACGTGATGTGATGCTTGCACTGGGAAGTGAGAGGGGAAAGGGCGCGAATCTTAACCACGGAGTAGAAGAAATAGCATTCTTTGTTTTTTGTGATGCTGGGGATTAAGCCAAAGGGGACGCTGCCTCTGAGCTATATTCCCAGCCCCTTTTATTTCTTGTTTTGAAGCAGGGTACTACTAAGTTTCCCGGGGTGGCCTTGAACTCGCGATCCTCCTGATTACTAGGATTGCAGACATGCACCTTCAGGCCCGGCAGGAATAGCATCCTTTAACAGCAGCACCACAGTCCTGAAGCAAGAAGAGTGTATGGTTCGCCTCAAGAAGGGTGGAAGGGTGATGGCGGAGGGTCCTGGGAGAGGGAGCTGAGAGCAGGTGGAGCCCCAGGTAGGAGGGGCTTGCAGCCATGCTACATATGCGCATTGGGCGATCCTTGAGAAGTTTTCACCAGAAAAGTGACATTGGGATTTGAAAAAATATTTTTAAGCTCCATTCAGAGCTACAGAAGGCCAGTTCCAGGCTGGGAGGGCTCTGTCTGATGTTTGTTTGGTAGAATGATGTTATCATTGTTAGCATTGCTTATGTAATAGAAACACTGACTTAAAATGGCTTAAATGATAGGGAAACATTCTGTCATGTGACTAGTACCAAAGTGGAACTGTTCACTCAGCGACTCAGAAGCAACCTCAAGAACAGTGCATCTCTCCAACTGCACGTGACACCTGCCGTGGGTGATTCTCCTCAGTCCAAAATGGGTGCGGAGATTCCAGATGTCCCATACAGAAGGGATTGTGGCCAGGGGAAGAAATAACTGTTTGTCTCTCCTCTTTGAAGTCAAGGAAAACTTTCCCAGAAACCCTCAGGAGAAGCCATATACCACTGGTCAAAACTGGCGTCACAAGCCCACCGTTGAACCAATCGCAGGCAAGAGGAATGTTATCATGGGCTTGGGCCAATCAGGTCTATCTCTAGAGTGGTTCTCTAACAAAGACTATGTGGAAAGGTGGCTTCTCTGAACAAAAGTGCAATATCTGCCAGGAAGGGAGGAAGGGGTATTGGAGGCTAAAATAAGGCACGTGGCTAAATCCAGAATCAACTGTGGGAAAATATACTTCGCCCTCTGTGAGAGAGACTCAGAATAACATCACAGAGTGGGGCTACAGGGAGGGGGAAACTGGGAACCATTAGTTTAACCTGCCTCATACTTGCATTGACTAGTTTGGCCTCACACACACACACACACACACACACACACACACACACGCACGCACATGCACACCCATAGTTCATGAAATTATGCCATTTTGATATTGAACACATGACAGTGTCTCTGTGTTCCTCATCTGGAACGTAACTGCATTCTGTTTCATCTGATCTTAATTATTACACCAGCTTTCATTGCTGTTCTAACAAATTATCACAAAGCAAGCATCGTTAGGAAACACAGATTTATTATCTCATGGTCCTGCGGGTCAGAAGTCTGGTGAGGGTCTTGAAGGACTAAAATCAAGACATCATCGGGACTGTGCTTTCTGGAGACTGCGGGGCAGAGGCCGTGATTCCTCAACTGAGCCGTCGGCAGAACTGCGTTCCTTGTGGGAAGACTGGGTCCCCACACCCTTGCTGTCTGTCAGTGGAGAGCCATCTCAGCATCGCCTGCGAGCCTTGGCCTGTGGTCTCCTTCCTCCGCCTTCAAAGGTGTGCCCTCAAGATCCAATCACTTCCCCAAAGCCACACCTCTGAACATTACCAAGCCTTCAACATGAGCCTCTGGGGATGCTCCAGATCTGGACCATAACGGGGGGGGGGGGGGGGGATTCGTTTCCACCTTTCTAAGATAGGATTATCGATAAATTTATGGGCATATATTTTAATTACCACAGCTGCTTCTTTAATCCAAGGCCCTAGATCCTCATCCTAATCTTGGCCCTGATGGTCTTCCCAATTCCCAATACCCAAGGAAATTGGTATTAAAGGGAACAGACAAGATCCTCTTTGAGCTTGGAGCAGAGCTGGTCCAAACATCCCACCCCAGATTTCCCCAGTCCTTCCTGTCATACCTTAGAGCCCAGAGGACATGGTAGTGGGGACCCCCAGGGCAAGCAGCAAGAACCAATATGTGTGATTCAGAAAGAAATTGAATGCATTAGAAATTTATGAGGGAGATAAGAAAATCAAAGAGAAAGATACAGAGCCAGGCTCAGAAAACAGTAGTTACTTCTGAGTGGTCAAAACTGAGTGATATGACTTTTCTTTCTCTTTTCTTATCTGTATTTGCAATAGATAACTTGTACACATGCAACAAGCAAAACACAATAAAAAAGGACCCTCAAATTATAAGGTTAAAATAGAAACTCTAATTATAGGGTGCTTTCAAGACAACCTTACAACAAAATGATATTGAAAGTTAAAAATAAATGTTACAAAAAGAGGAGAACCGAGATGTATCAGGCAAATACAATAAGCAAGGATAACAAACTTCATTTCAGGCCACATAGAATTCAAAGCATTAAATGGAACAGAGAGATTCATTTCACACTGAAGAAAAGTATAATCCCCAGCGAAGATATTACAGGCCCAGCGGCTGCCCTGACGGTCACTAAGCAGGTTTTTATCGCTACTTCGGTGGCAGGCGTCAGAATCCTATGGTCCCTTTGAAAGGCTTATTAATCACTGAGACTTAGAAAGTGATGGGGTCAAATAAAATTATAAGTAGATCTCAGAGAGGTTTGGTAAAGTGCAGCCTCGAGCTAGAATGTGAAAAGAACAGTCTCTGGAACCTGAAAACAAGAAAGGGGAGGGAGAGGGAGACGCCCATGGGATCTGGTGGGCTCTGTGCTCCCACATTATGATATTCTGGGGATAGAAAGAACCAGAAGCCCCTCCCCATTGCCCTGCCAGGGCTTGGGATCCCCTGAGTGAGGCTCTAGGGGGTTGGAGCAAATAAGCAGCTGTGGTCATTTAAAACTATGTCCACGCCGGGCATGGTGGTGCACGCCTGTCATCCCAGTACTTGGGAGGCTGAGACAGGAAGGTCACAGGTCCGAGGACAGCCTTAGCAAGTAGTGAGACTCTCGTCAACCTAAGCCGGGCGTGGTGGCTCACGCTTGTAATCCCAGCATTTGGGAGGCCGAGACAGGAGGATCACTGTTCAAGAACAGCTTCAGCTACTTAGTGAGGCCCTCTGCAACTCAGTGAGACCCTATTTCAAAATAAAGAATCAAAAATAGGGCTGGGGGTGTAGCTCGGAGGTACAATGCCCCTGGGTTCCATCCTCAGTGCCACAAAAAATAAAAATAAATTAAAAAAAAAATAGGTTTGGAGTTGGGCGGGGTGTAGCACGCTTGTAATCCCCACGCTTGGGAGGCTGAGACAGGAGGATTGCACAGGTTCGAAGCCAGCCTCAGCTACTTAGTGAGGCTCTCAGCTACTTAGTGAGACCCTGTTTCCAAATAAAGTATAAAATAGGCCTGGGAGTATAGCTCAGAGATAGAAAGCCTCTGGGTTCCATCCCCAGTACCACCAAAAATAAAAAATAAAAAAATAGGGTTGGGTTTAGCTTGAAGGTTGAATGCCTCTGGGTTCAATTCCCAGTACTAAATAAATAAATAAATAAATAAATAAATAAGTCTTTAAAATATGTCCATAAATTATTTGACAAGTCTGTCTTGAAAACATGAAAACTCATTCTTCCCTAATCCCCACCCCCCAGGGTTCATGGGTTGGAAACCTAAATCGATAGGTCAGTGGTATTTGGAGGCAGGGCCCTGGGAGGTGGGTAAGGCGGATGCGGCCCTGAGGGTGGGCCTCTGTGCTGGCATCAGCGGCTTTATAAGAAGAGAAAGAAGGAAGAGAGACCGAGCTGTCACGCTTGCTCTGCCTCGCCATATGATGCCTTCTGCTAGGTCACGATGCAGCGGGACCCCAGCAGATGCTAACACGGGAGAGCACCTTGATATGGGCCTTCCCAGCCTCCATAACTGTGAGCCAAAGAAACCTGTAATCTTTGTAAGTCACCCCGCCTGGGGCATGCAGTTATAGCAACTGAAAGCAGACCAAGACAGTCAGGGAGTAGGAAGCGCCTAGCACACCGGGAGGGACCCTCCGCCTGTGCGCCTGGAGTGGTAAGAAGGACCTGGGACTTGAGCCCAACATGTCCACCTGAGTCTGTGTGTCTGAAAACACGTACAGAGTCCCACACTCTTATATCCCGGTTGGGCCAAGCATGAGTCACAGCAGCGCAGGTCGGCACTGTCTCGCTGCTGCTCTGTGCCTGTGGCAAGGACACAGTTGGCCACACAGTGCCCGTGGACTGGAAACAAAGGCAAAAAATATTAGGCTCAATCTCCGGGTGCCCCGGAGGAGCCAGGACAGGAAGCTGGGGCCCTGGGGTTCCGATCCTCCTGTCTCGGCCTCCCAAGTACTAGGATTACAAGTCTGCGCCTCCACGCCCAGCCTCCAGTTTTTTTTGTTGTTTGTTTGTTTTTGTTTGTTTGTTTGTCTGTTTTGGTGGTACTAGGGGTGGAACCCAGGGTCTTTTTACCTCCGGGCTATACTCCCAGACCTATTTTATATTTTTTTGGAAACAGGGTCTCACTAGGTTGCTGAGCGCCTCACTAAGTAGCTGAGGCTGGTTTCAAACCTGTACGATCCTCCTGTCTCAGCCTCCCAAGCACTGGGATTACAAGCGTGCGCCACCACACCCGGCCCAGTTTTTGTTTTGAAGCAGGGTCTCGCTAGGTTACCGAGAGTCTTGCCACACTGCTGAGGCTGTCCTTGAACCTGTGATCCTCTCATCTCAGCCTCCCAAGCACTAAGATTATAGGCATGGACCAGCACATGTTTCCTTTGTAAAAACTTTTGCTTTAAGATTTTAGGTTAGGTTTCTGGAAGTGAAAAAGTAAGACAAAGAAACATGACTGTTTCCATAGAATTGCTGCACATTCTCCGTTTTGACTGGGAAGACTTTGCCTATTCTGTGTCCACCACAGCAAGTGAAGGTCCTCCCATTTCTTCACCTTGATTATTTCTTCACATTGATTATTTTCTAAATAATCAATGACAAAATTGATTATTTAGAAAATACTTTGCAAACCGGGCATGGTGGCGCACACTTGTAATCCCAGGGTTTGGGAGGCTGAGACAGGAGGATCCGGGTTTGCCACAGCCTCAGCTACTACTTAGTGAGGCCCTTTGCAACTCAGTGAGACCCTGTTTCAAAATAAAGAATAAAAAATAGGGCTGGGAATGTAGCTCAAAGGTAGAATGCCGCTGGGTTCCATCCCTGGTACCTCAAAAAAAAAATGCTTTGTCAATTTTACAGACAAAATTGTCTCTATTTTTATTTGAATTTCTATGATTGGTGATGAGGCTGAGCTTTTTAAAATGTTTTTGGTTGCTGGGCGTGGTGGGCACGCTTGTAATCCCCGCGCTTGGGAGGCGGAGACAGGAGGATCACACAGGTTCGCAGACAGCCTCAGCTACTTAGTGAGACCTCTGCAACTCAGTGAGACCCGGTTTCAAAACAAATAATAAAAAAAAATAGGGCAGGGGGTGTAGCTTGGAGGTCAAATGCCCCTGGGTTCCATCCCCAGACCCGCAAAAAAAAAAAAAAAAAAAAAAGGTCTAGGAGGATAGCCTGGAGGTAGAAAAGACCCTGGGTTCCACCCCCAGCACCACTAAAAAATAAATAAATAAATAAAAATTTAAAAAAAATGTTTGTTTATGTACATTTCTTTTTTATTTCTTGAGCCTCTTTTATTAGAAATTTATAATATTTAATATGTTTAGCCTGGTGTGGTGGCGCATGCTTGTAATCTCAGTACCTGGGAGGCTGAGACAGGAGGATCGTGTGTTCGTGGCCTGACTCAGCTACTTAGTGAGGCCTTCTACAACTTAGTTAGACCTTATTTCAAAATAAAGAATAAAAAATAGGGCTGGGAGTGTAGCTCAGGGTAGAATGCCCCTGGGTTCCATCCCCAGTACCAAAAAAAAATGTGTTGAAATCCTAACTTTTTATTTTTATTTTTTGGTGGTTCTGGGGTTCCTGGAAGCCCTTCTACCTCTGGGCTACACTCCCAGACCTATTTTTACATTTTTATTTGGAAACAGGGTCTCCTAAGCCAGCGCGCGCGGCTGGCTTCGAACCTGCGCGATCCTCCTGTCTCTGCCTCCCAAGCGCGGGGATGACAAGCGTGCACCACCACGCCCGGCTGAAATCCTAACTTTTTGAGAGGTGATTAAATCAAGAAGATGGAGCCCTTATAAATGGGATTGGTACGCTTACAAAAGTAAAGCCGGGCTGTCTTGCTCCTTCCCGGAGTATGAACCAGGAAACAGACCCTCCTCTCCAGGCACCGCATCCTTGAACTTCCGGCCTGACTCCAGGGTGCAGAGAGTTTGGCGTTTCTAAGCCACCCACCCAGTTGTGGTGTGTGTGACAGTCGCCCGGTGGACGAAGCCCAGGCCTTTACTGTCTCAAGGTAAAGAACAGCGCTGACATGTGTGTACTCAGTACCCTGTGGCCTTGGAGAACGCCATGCTGCTCTGATTTACCACGAGCTTCTTTCCTGTAATGACGACGAGTGTGTTGGTGTTACTCAGGATCTGTTGAGATGACCAGACAGTTTCTAATGTTTCTGTGGATTTGATGCCTGAAATGTTTAGGGTTCTTGACAGTGACAATCCTTCCATTCTTGGGATACAAGCTGATGCTGCTGGGTGGCAGGGATTATTGTCCCCCATCTGTGTGAGAAAACTAAGGTCCTTGGAGTGACTGGCTGAGCAGAGTGCTGGCAGGCGGGTCGGTGCCTCCTGGGGACGCCTCCCCCCATGACACCACACTCCACGTGGCTTCACCATTGAACACATGGAGAAATGGAGACCGCCACCATGCAAGCCAGTGTCCAAAGTAGCACCGTTCCCAGGGCTGAAATATTTAGTCCAATCCAGGTGACTGTAGCCGAATGATATTTGATTTGTTGTGCATTTCTAGCCAAGACAATTCTCTTTCGGGTCTCAGTTTCTCCGTATGACCTCATCCTCTCTGGGGTGAGCACTCTCCTGTTCCCCTCTCCCTTCCCTGCACCACCTAGGGACTGTTTCAAGGCCCCCCATCACACACTCACAGGCAGCCAGCTCTGGCCTGAAGATCGCTTGGGGATGGGGCTGGAGGGGTCAGCTCACACCAGGGATTCAGTTTCCGGCCTTCCTACAGTTCCAAATGCGGGAAGGACCTTCAGTAAGTGTACAGGCTCAGGGTCTTTGGCAAAAACACCCTGTGAGCCCGGCGTGGTGGTGCACGCTTGTAATCCCAGCATTCTGGAGGCTGAGACCGGAGGATCCCGGTTCACGGACAGCCTCAGCTACTTAGTGAGGCCCTCTGCAACTCAGTGAGACCCGGTTTCAAAATAAAAGAATAAAAATTAGGGCAGGGGGTGTGGCTCGGAAGTCGAATGCTCCTGGGTTCCACCCCCAGACCTGCAAAAAAAAAAAAAAAAAAACACCACCCTGTGGCCACCCAGTGGCCCAAGTCCAATTGGCACATAAAATTAACCATCGTGGCCGCCGCGGGGCAGGTTTGTTTCCAGGATGTTAAGCCAATAGACAGGTCGGTGAGACCCCGACAGCTGCCTAGGTTCACAGGGTCCTTGGGGGGCAGGGGCTTCCTGGAGGGGGTGGCCCTGGGAGGGCGGGAAGGGTTCCTCCTGAAAGATCTATAGATCTGAATGTCACCACTACCAGCAGCTTCACAATGGAGTCTACAAAGAGGATAGGGGCTGCTCAGTCCCCGGGGGAAGGGGCATTAAAGAGAAGCCTAGCTGGCTGGCTTGATGAGGTAGCTGGGCTTTAGGCCGGTATTTTTGTTTGTTTTGGTTTTTTTGGTTGTTTTTTTTTTTTTTTTTTTTTTTTTGCGGTCCGGTTGGTACCCAAGGTCGGCGCGCCCTCTAGCGGCCGCTCGTGGCATTTCTCCAGGCGGGCCCTAAGCATCCTCCCTGGACCTCGGGTTCATTCTGGACTCAGCGGGCCGCTTCCCACGCAGTGTTTGAGGACCACGAGGAAAGCGACTCTCCGCAAAGATCGCCCCTGCCGCGATCCTTCTGCCCTGTACACTGGAGAAAGTCCTGATCGGCGCACAGCCCCTCTTCTTTCCGAGCCTGTCCCCTCCGCTCCCCACTCTCAGATACCCTTGTTCTAACTCAGCCTTGTGGGGCGTGGACGGCTGTTCTGAGTCCCTTTACCAATAGCTTAGCAGCATTCTCCTTTCCAATGCAGTGGTCACGATCCGAGTTAACATCGCCCATGACTTACTCTCCGAATGGCTCCGTTTCCTCATCAGTGATACGGGATAAATGTCGTTTCACGCCACCTTCACGTGTGTGACATAAAAGCCTGGCCAGTAGTAAGACCGCGCGACAGTAATTAGATGGGTCACTATTTGCGTGGGAAATGAATGACGCATGGCTCTGGGAGAATTGGAGCCGTGTTAGGGGAGAGTTCCATCAAAAGTGAACCTAAAAGGCTGGGTGTGGTGCGCGCTTGTAATCCCAGTACTTGGAGGCTGAGACAGGAGGATCGCAGGTTGGTGGCCAGCCTCAGCTGCCTGGTGAGGTCCTCGGAAACTTAGCGAGACTCTGTTTCAAAATAGAGAATAAAATAGGGTTGAAGGTGTAGCTGAGTGCCCTTGGGTTCCATCCCTAGTACCAAAATTTTAGAAAAGGACCTAAAGCAAAATTGAAAAGTTTCTGATGGACCATTAGCCAAGTCAGAAGACTTCCGTAGCTAGAGCGTTGTTATCAGCTCTTTTTACTATTTACTGAAAGGATTTCAAAAAGGGAAATTGAAGCATCTGAAATTATCATGTAAATTAATGGGGAGGAAAGGCACTAAATGTATACAAATTGCATTTTTATGCAGCCTCAGATCTCGGATGCTGTAAAAACTGGAGTGTGCCTTATGTAGACTTAAACGAGGGCCCTCCTAGGGAAATGTTGTATTAAACCCAACGTGGCGAAGATGCAGGCTGACTATAGCAGCCAATTCCTTCCTCTTATGGAAGATGGGTTGAATTGCCCAGAAGAAACGCTGAAACGAACATGAAATACGTGATGTTCTGCCTCACCTACGCAGAGAGTGCTTAGGTTTTTAAAATGCCAGACTGAACATCACGTCGTGTTTTTTTCAGATTGCCCACGGCGCGGGCCAGACGGTAGGGGCTCGTGGGCTCACAGAGGCCGAGGGCGCCGGGGGACAGCGGCTCCCACGGGAAACTGGGGGGCCGCGGGGAGGGGCGGAAGAGGAAGAGAGGAAGAGGAAGAGGAAGTGAGAATGTGGAAGAGGAAAAAGTGAGAAATAGGGCGAAAGCGAAAAGAGAAAGGGGAGTGAAAGAAAGAGAAGGTGAGAACAAGAGAGAAAGAGAAAATATAGAAAGTGAAAAGAGAGAGAAAGAGAGGAAAAGAGTGAACGTGAAAGAGAGAAACTGGAAGAGAAAGTAAGAACGAGAGAAAATGAAAGAGAAGGTAGAAAGCGAGAGAAGAGAATGAAAGAGAAAGGGTGAAACTGAAAGAACGAGAGAAAACGAACGTGAAAGAAGAGAGGCCGAGGGGCGTGGCCAACGACAGACCCCGCCCCCTCTGGCCACGCCCCGGCCACGCCCACCTGCTGCCATCACTACCCGGAAAATCCATCCAAATGATTCATCCGTCAGGCTTATTCACTGATGAGGTTGCAGCCGGCTCTGGGTGTTGCTGACCGCCAACATGGCACCGCCAAGCCTAGCAGCAGCCGACCCCCGGTCCTGCCTCAGTCAGCGGTGCGCAGATGGCGCCTCCAAGGTGCGCTTTTTATTAACGCTGAGGACGGCCATCAGTGCACGCAGACTCTGGCCCAATAATCAGACAAGAACAACACTCCACAGCGTAACAAGAATCAAAACGCAAGAGGTTGTTTTGTTTTGGTGCTGGGGATGGAACCCAGGGGCATTCTACCTACGAGCTACACCCCCAGTTTTATTTGTGGGGGGGAGGGTGGCACTGGGGTCCCTGGAAACCCTTCTACCTCCGGGCTACAATCCCAGACCTATTTTTTTATATATTTTTATTTGGAAACAGGGTCTCTTAAGCCAGCGAGGCTGACTTCGAACCTGCGCGATCCTCCTGTCTCCGCCTCCCAAGCGCGGGGATTACAAGCGTGCGCCACCATGCCCGGCGCCCCAGTTCTATTTTTATTAGTTATTTTGAAACAGGGTCTCACTGAGTTGCCAAGGGCTCACTAAGTAGCTGAGGCTGTCCTCGAACCGCGATCCCCCGTCTCAGCCTCCCAAATGCTGGGATTACAAACATGCACCCCACGCCTGGCTATTTTGTTGTTGTTGTTGTTGTTGTTGTTGTTGTTGTTGTTGTTGTTGTTGTTGTTGTTTTTTAGGCAGATCTGTTATAGCACCTGCATCTATATGGATGATTGTGATGGATGTGTGTTCTAAACTGTAATGACATACATCAAATATAGCAGTGGCCATTAAAATTACAGAAGAGTATAAATAACAATATGACACGCCGTCATGGATCCACCATTAAGTTTTTTTAGTGCATTGCAGTCATTCCTCTTAATGGAGTGCAAGATGGCAGAGACAGACACACACACGTCACTCAAGTAGCCCTTCCCCAACATTCTGTTTTATTTATTTATTTATTTATTTTTTTTTTTTTGGTGGTACTGGGGTTCCTGGAAGCCCTTCTACCTCCGGGCTACACTCCCAGACCTATTTTTACATTTTTTTTATTTTGGAAACAGGGTCTCCTAAACCAGCGCCCGCGGCTGGCTTCGAACCTGCGCGATCCTCCTGTCTCTGCCTCCCAAGCGCGGGGATTACAAGCGTGCGCCACCATGCCCGGCTAACATTCTGTTTTAAAAGATGATACTTTACAGTGCTGTTGCCCCTCTAAAAGCCTCCGGGCTGGTGTCCGTCTCCCGTATTCCCCGGCTGATTATTTTCTTGAACCTGGTATTCCTCTTGCATTCATGTATATGTTCAACACAGATGTGTGCAGCCCCAGGATTGCCTTTAAGCTTAAAAAAAAAGAGCACATCATGTTGTATGATTCTCTGCAAATTGTCTTTCTATTTACACCATGTTTGGGAGAGTCTGCCACAGGGATCCTCTGTGTAGCTGTTGAGTTTCCATTGTGTAAACACACCACCGTTCATTCACTCAGTGAGCCCATTGCAAAGAAGTGCTGTGATTATTTCCTCATTTTCGGAGTCAGATTATACTTTTTTTTTAATTTTTAATTTTTTATTTTTTTAATTGGTGCATTGTAGTCATATATCAATCACATTGGAGTACAAGACTTGAGAGGATATACAAGCACATGTCATCCAATTAGCCCTCATCCCACCCCCACCCCATTCCCTCCCCCTCCCTCGATCCCATGCTTGTTTGGTGATTAACTTTGATACATATGTTTATGTACCTCCTGCCTTTTAAAGAGGCTCCATCCTCCCCTATTCCATACCCTCTGATTGGTCACCTTAATTGCTTCACTATAGGGCCCTTTCTATAGCTCGACCACTTCCTGTTGCCCCTTTCCTCCTAGTTTTTGCTGATTAGGGGAAGCATCTGATTTTTATTTTCTGTTATATTTCTCTGTGCATGCTGCGTTGCAAGTACCGATCCCACTCTTGACGGCCCCAGTAGTGGCCTGGCTACCCAGTGGACTGATCCAGACCTCGCTGGCTCAAGCAGCAGCCTTGCCTCATGGGAGGCCCCGATTCTGATCTCGCTGGCCCCAACACTGGCCTAACCCCTCAGCTGGCTCCAATCCCGGCCTTGGAGGCCCCAGTAGTGGCCTTGCCTCACGGCAGGCTCCGATGCCGGCCATTGCCCCAGCACCGGCCTAACCCCTTGGCAGGCTCTTATCCCAGCCTCGGAGGCTCCAGCACTGGCCTTATCTCACGGCAGGCTCCAATCCCGGCCACACTGGCCCCGGCACCAGCCTGACCCCTCGGCAGGCTCCAGTCCCAGCCTCGGAGGCCCCAGTAGTGGCCTTGCCTCACGGCAGGCTTTTATCCTGACCTTGGAGGCCTCAGCACCGGCCTAACCCCTCGACAGGCTCCAATCCTGGCCTCGGAGGCCTCAGAAGCGGCCTTGCCTCTCGGAAGGCTCTGATGCCGGCCGCTGGCTCCAGCACTGGCCTAACCCCTCGGCAGGCTCCAATCCAGGCCTCGGAGGCCCCAGCACCGGCCTTTCCTCATGGTGAGCTCCGATCCTGGGCTTTTTTTTTTTTTTTTTGCAGTTCAGGGGATGGAACCCTTGGGCATTTGACCTCCGAACTACACTGCTACCCTATCTTTTTTATTCTTTATTTTGAAACAGGGTCTCATTAAGTTGCGGAGCACCTCACTAAGTAGCTGAGGCTGTCCATGAACCATGATCCTCCAGTCTCAGCCTCCCAAATGCTGGGATTACAAGCATGCACCACGACGCTGGCTCATATTATACTTTCTAATTAGCACACCAGGCTATAAATTTAGCACTAAGAATCATTTTACCTTCCCCCCTCCCAATAAAAAGTGTCCAGGTTAACCATGTTATATTTATACTATTACACATATTTGTATGTAGCTCCTCCATTGAACAATCTCAGCTTTCTTCCTCTTCTATCCTTCCATTCAAGCTTTGCTGAGATTTCCCCTCCATCATCTGGAGTCCCTCTGGTATTACCACTACACTCTAGCTTGGGCATATTAGAGAAAATATATGTCCCTTCTCTTTCTGTACTTGACTAATCTCACTTAACATAATGTTCTCCAGTTCCATTTTCTTGCAAATGCTATTATTTTATTCTTCTTTATAGATGAATAGAATTCCATTGTGTGTATTTCCCATAATTTTGCAATCCATTCATCTGTTGATGGAGATCTAGGTTGGTTCCATATTTTGGCTATTACAAACTGTGCCGCTATGAACATGGGTATGTATATGTTAATGTAGTTCTCTGATTTCAACCCCTTTGGAAAGATACCCAGGAGTGGTATAGCTGGATCAAATGATGGATCTATTCCCAGTTTTCTAAGGAATCTCCATACTAATCTCCATAGTGGCTGTACTACTCTGCACTCCCACCAACAGTGTAAAAGAGTTCCTCTTTCCCCACATCCTCGCCAGCAATTGTTGTTATTTGATTTCTTTATACTTGCCACTCTGACAGGGGTTAGATGGAATCTCAGTGTAGTTTTGATTTGCATCTCCCTGATGGCTAGTGATGAAGAACATCTTTTCATGTATCTATTAGCCCTTTGTATCTCTTTTGTGAAGTGTCTATTCAGTTCAGGTGCCCATTTCTTGATTGGGTTGTTGGTTTTGCTAGTGTAGAGTCTTTTGAGCTCTTTGTATATTCTGGATAGTAGCCCCCTATCAGAGTTGTGGCTGGTTAAGATCTTCTCCCATTCTGTAGGCTTCCTCTTTAGGTTCTTGATGGTTTCCTTTGATGAGAAGAAACTTTTTAGTTTGAAGAGATCCCACTTATTTATTCTTGCTTTAATTTCCTGCGCTTTGGAAGTCTTATTGAGAAAGTTACTGCCTGTGCCTATATGTTGGAGTGTAGATCCTATGCCTTTCTCTAATAACTTCACAGTCTTTGGTCTAATTTCTAAGTCTTTGATCCATCTCGAGTTGATTCCTGTGCATGGTGAGAGGTAAGGATTCAGATCCAACTTTCTACAAATGGATAGCCAGTTCTCCCAGCACCATTTGTTGAAAAGGCTGTCTTTTCTCCAGCATATGAGTTTGGCCCCTTTGTCAAAGATCAGTTGACTATAGATGTGTGGGTTTGTTTCTGTGTCTTCTAGTCTGTTCCACTGGTCAGTCTGCCTATTGTTGTGCCAATACCATGCTGTTTTTACTACTGTTGCTCTATAGTATAATTTGAAGTCCGGGATTGTAATGCCTTCTGCCTGGTTCTTGTTGCTGAGAATTGCTTTGGCTATTCTGGGTCTTTTCCTTCTCCATCAAATTTCATAATTGATTTTTCCAGGTGTATGAGAAATGTTGTTGGTATTTTAATGGGGATTGCGTTGAATCTATAGATCACTTTTGGCAGAATGGCCATTTTGATGATATTTATTCTGCCTACCCATGAGCAAGGGAGGTATTTCCATCTTCCAAGATCTTCTTCAATTTCTTTCTTTAATGTTTTGTAGTTTTCTCTGTAGAGGTCATTTACATCTTTGGTTAGGTTTATTCCTAGGTATTTTATTGGTTTAGAGGTTATAGTAAATAGAAAAGTTTTCTTTATTTCTTTTGATGTGGATTCATTGTTGGCATAAAGAAAAGCAACTGATTTCTTTAGGATGATTTTGTATCCTGCAACTTTGCTGAATTGGTTAATAAGCTCCAGAAGTCTTTTGGTTGAGTTCATTGTATCTTCTAGATAAAGAATCATATCATCTGCAAATAAGGGTAGTTTTAGCTCCTCTCTTCTTGTTTGAATTCCTTTTATTTCCTTCTCTTATCTTATTGTTGTGGCAAGAGTCTCAAGGGCTATATTGAAAAGGAGTGGTGATAGTGGGCATCCTTGTCTTGTGCCTGATTTTATTTTATTTTTTTTTTGTTTTTTGTTTTGTTTTGTTTTGGTGGTACTGGGGATGGAACGCAGAGGCCTTCTACCTCCGGGTTACACTCCCAGACCTATTTTATACTTTATTTTGAAACGGGGTCTCACTAAGTTGCTGAGAGCCTCACTAAGTAGCTGAGGCTGGCTTCGAACCTGCGTGATCCTCCTGTCTCAGCCTCCCAAGTGCGGGGATTACAAGCGTGCGCCACCACGCCTGGCTTGTGCCTGATTTTAAAGGGAATTCTTGCAGTTTTTCTACATTCAATATGATGTTGGCTTCGGGTTTATTGTATATAGCCTTAATGATGTTGAAATATGTTCCTTCTATTCCAATTTTCTGCAGTGTTTTTAACATGAATGGGTATTAGATTTTGTTGAATGCTTTTTCAGCATCTATTTCTATGATCATGTGGTTTTTGTTCTTAGTTCTATTTATGTGGTGAATAATATGTATTGATTTGTGTATGTTGAACCAGCCTTGCTTTTCTGGGATGAAACCAACTTGGTCATCGTGTACAATTCTCTTGATATGGTTTTGAATGCGTATAGCTAGTATTTTGTTTAGAACTTTTGCATCTGTGTTCATTGAAGATATTGGTCTGTAATTTTCCTTTCTTGAAGTATCTTTATTTGGTTTGGGGATTAATGTGATACTAGACTCATAGAAGGAATTAGGGAGAATTCCATCTCTTTCAATTTCCCTGAACAAGTTGTGAAGTATTGGTATTAGTTCTTCACTGAAAGTTTTGTAGAATTTAGCTGGGAACCCATCGGGGCCTGAGCTTTTCTTTGTTGGCAGAATTTTGATTGCGGTTTCTATTTCTTTGTTTGCTATTGGTTGGTTTAGGCATGCTATGTCCTCTTGGTTCAGTTTAGGTAGGTTATATGTGCTTAGAATTCTATCAATTTCTTCCATGTTTTCCAGTCTGTTGGAGTATAAATTCTCAAAATAGTTTCTGATAATCCTTTGAATTTCCCCTCTGTCTGTGGTGATGTCTCCTTTTTCATTTCTGATTTTAATAATTTGAGTTGATTCTCTCTTTCTTTTGATTAGGTTGGTCAGGGGTTTGTCCATCCTATTAATCTTCTCAAAGAACCAGGTTTTTCTTTTGTTGATTCTTTGATTTGTTTTTTGTTCTCTATTTAATTTATTTCTGCCTTTGTGGCAATGGTTTAGGACTAATACATCACACTCGTGAGCTCATTAATGCTAATACTGAAGATAATATCCTCGCTAAATAATGAGTCATTTTGAAGAAAATGGAAGTGAACTCTGGTAAAGGAAGCACAAGTAAAAAACATTTTTCTGGTGGCACGAAGTGACTGCAGTTTGGGAAACAGTACCCCAATGAGGGAGAGGGAGGGAGAGCAAACCCTAGGGGCAGGCAGGTGCTCATGCCAGAGCCCGGATGCTACAAGATACCATTTTCCAAAGTCTCTGCCAAAACAAGGTCAGACCGACCTCAGTGCTGACACTGGAAGCTCTAAAGAAGAGCGTGTCCTGACCTGGCTGGGTGGGAGCCGCGGAGGGGCGTGGGGCCTGTGGGAAGGTGCTCATGGCCAGCCTGCCTCCTGGGGACCTGATCCCGCAGATGTCGCCACACTGAGTCCTTGAGCAGCTCGTGCGTGCTCGTGATGGAGTTCGAGAGTCTGGCTCAGAGGCACACGGACACTGCCTGAGCAGAGAAGGCAGACTCTGCCCACAGGAGGCTGACTGAGGAACCAGCACCTGCCTCCCACAGGTGACCCGTCTGACACCTGCACGGCTGGTTGCATCTGGACAAATGTCACCTCCTGCCAGAGGAACAGAGCCTGGATCCTGCACTTTCTGTGCCCAGAGTCTTCACTTCCTTGCCTATTCAGTTTACATACGTGCAGTTCCTCAAACGGGGGGAGGTTCTGGCCTCTGGCAGCACACATGTCAGTCTTCCTGGCCCCTGCCTGGTGGTCAGCATGACACCATCCCACTCACCCACACCCTGCAAGGCACACAGGAGAGACTCTGGTGTCAGGAGGGCACACCTGTCCGTACAGCATCGGGTGCAGGGCTGGGAGCAGCACCTGCTGATGGCAACATGTCCCCCCATCCCGCTCACCCTGGTACCTGCAGGAAAGGGGTTTCACGACAGAGGGGGCTGCCTCTCACCAGAAGCTGAGTGAACAAGTCAGCCTCTCTGTAGATGGTATCCTCATCTACACAGTGGGAGTAACACAGTATCTACTTGCAAATGATTGTCTGGATTCAGTGGCAATAAACACAAAGCCCCTGTCCAGCTGGAAAAAAATAAAGAGGGGCCTCCCAGATGAGAGAAATGAGTGACTGTGTGAGTGTGTGAGAGTGTGTGAGTGTGTGTGTGTGTGAGTGTGTGTGTGAGTGTGTGTGTGTGTGTGTGTATCTGATAATGGAGATTCAACTATTCCTCTCAGGGCATTCAACTTCTTGGTTACTCTTCCATTTCTATTGTATAATTTTGAAACATGGCCTCACTACACTGCTGAGACTGGCCTCGAACCCATGATCCTTTAGTCTCAGCCTCCCAAGCTTCGTCCCTTCCATCTCTCTCTCTTCCCTGTCTGGCTCACGCTGTGCTCTCCACTCCCCCTGCCTCCTGCTGGGACTCACCTCCTCAAATTCATGGCTCATGGCACCTGGCACCTCATCATGGACCTACCCCATCCTCCTCACACACAACAGAGGCCCAAAGCCCAGGGGTCACCCATCAGAAAGGTGCAGAGCAGGAACCAGTGCCCCAGCTTGTGCCTCTGTGGTGTGAATGCTGGGCACCACCTGCCCTGAGCTGGAGAGTGGCACGGGTGCTCCTGAAGTGCCTAGGAAAGGGACAGTGTCATGGCCCTGCCTTGGAGAGCTGACCTGGGAGCAGAGGGCTAAGGGGCTAAACTGCGGGATCCTGCGGGCAGTCCTGCAAACAGGTGTGGTCCTGTAAGGGGAAAAGCATGGCCTTGGAGGAGCTCCAGGATCAGAGTCAAGAGCACAGATGAGGTGTTGTTGGGACCACCGCCACCTGGCAGGCTGTGGGAAGGGTCCTAGGAATCAGGACCATGCTCCCTGGTAGGTGTCTCAGACAGCACATTCAGAACCTGAGATGGAAACCCTTGTATCTGGGAACAGGAACTTGCTTTGGGAAACTGCCCCTTCTTGCTGCCCTCCAGCCTGGCAGGCTGCTGCCTGTCACAGTCCTCCTCTTCAACCTCAAGGACATCAGTTCCCATGCTGAGCTCCACAAGGAATCTTGGAATTACCAAGGGGCCCATACCGGGGTTGGGCTTCTCAGAAGGCCAGGCACATGCCATCCATCGCTCTAGAAAAGAGAAATATGCCGGGCGTGGTGGCGCACACTTGTAATCCCCGCGCTTAGGAGGCAGACACAGGAGGATCGCGCAGGTTCGAAGCCAGCCACGTGCGCTGGCTTAGGAGACCCTGTATCCAAATAAAAATGTAAAAAAATAGGTCTGGGAGTGTAGCCTGGAGGTAGAAGGGCTTCCAGGAACCCCAGTACCACCAAAATAAGAAAAAAAAGAAAAGAAAAAAGAAAGAAAGGAGGAAATGTCACGATGATAAAGCAACAGAGAACTGAGCAGCTGCAGAGACCGCACCCCACCGGTCAACGGACTCCAACGAAGTCCCGCTCCACAGGACTCCCGGGGCCATTAGGACTCTCAGCACAGTGGACATGCAGGGACGGCCCCTCACATTCCCCTGGTCTCTGGAGTCGCTTTTCCCTTCAGGATTATAGATGAATTTTCTCCACTACCCAAAGGAAGTGTGCCTAGCCCTGCTCTGTTCAAGGAGGACACCAAACAGAAAGACAGCTCCTTCAGCAACACAATTTTATTATGAGGTGGATGGTAGACAAGGGAAGGAAATGTGCCCAGGAGAAACCAATCTGAGTTTTCTCCCAGGTGAGAGGTAGGGGTCCTCTCCTGCCCAGGCGACTCCGGGAGCCCTGTGAGAGAAGCCCGCAGGAGACGCCGGAGGCAGCTCGAGCTCCCTTGTCCACGTGCAGCAAGCTGGTCCATGGGCAGCTGTCTCAGGTGAGGTCAGGCCGATGTCCACTCTGAGGGCAGAATCACCTAGCTGAGAGAGATATAAATTAGCAAAAGTCTAACAACAAATGGTATCTTGACTGATCTAATCACCCAGCACCCATAAATGCAAAGTTGACTTCTCAGTTGGAGAGGACATAACAAAGCCCTATGGAAAAGAACCCGCCAGCCTGCCCACCTACTCGGCATAGATGGCTCAGAGGTCTGGTGTCTTTATAGGTGCCACTCTCCTGAAAAATCTCCTGCGCTTCTGTCCAGCCTTCCCTGGTGACACTGTGTTACGAAAGGCTGGAGGCCCTGTGCAGGGGGCGGCCAGACAACAGCACTTAAGGAGCCAGTCCGCAATGGCCCTGGTGGCCTTTCTCCAGCCCCGCCGGTTGCCAGGGCCACAGGCTGCGGTATCTCCAGGAGACTTGCTGTGCCCTGGCTCGTCCAGAGGGCCGCTGTTGCGGGAGCTGGGCAGGGGGGGCTCAGGGTCATGCTTGGGGCCATCACAGGGAGCCGTGGGGTGGGACTTGCTCCTCTCTGGCTCGTCCACAGGGCCGCTGATGCAAGGGCTGGGCGTGGGGGGCTCAGGGTCATGCTGGGGGCCATCACAGGAAGCCGTGGGGGGCGTCCTCTTCGGGCTTCCCAGGGCGATGGCGGGCAGGCTGGCCCCTCTGTCCCTGTTCCTCCCTGATGCCTGCTCGTCCTCAGCCAGCTGAGGAGAAGAGGGAAGAAAGGGCACAGAGCCAAGGGCAGGATCACTGGCTCTTCTATTAGGAGGGGGAGGAGCGGGGCACAGGTGAGGCCTGAGCTTTGGGTGAGCGACCTGGACGTCGACCTTGAAGCCTGAGCCCGGTGTCAGCAGACTTTGCAGCAGGAGGTAGGTGGCCATGCCGTGATCATATGTCTTCTCACTTAGAGATAAACAGACTTCTTTAATATGGAAGCCCAACTCAACCATCATCCCCAACACGGTGGGGTTGGGCAGGTTGGGTAGCGGCTGCCTGGGATATCCTGGAGAATTCTCTTGCTCCTGACCCAGCCATGGGTGCTCCAAGATTTGTGGCAGCGTGGCCCTCTCAGCGGGGTCCACGACTAAGAGCTGTCTGATGAGGCTCTGGGCTTCGGCTGACACATGGGCCGGCATGTCGTAGGTTGCGTCCAGGATCTTCTCTGCCAGCTCCGGCACAGTCTCTCCGTCAAATGGGAGGCGCCCCGCCAGCATGTAGAACAGAGTGACCCCCAGGCTCCAGGCGTCCGCTGCGGGGCCGTCGTACTCTTCCCCCTCATAGAGCTCGGGAGCGCAGTATTCCGGGGTGCCGCAGGCCCCGCTCAGCTTCTGCCCAGCCCTGAACCTGCTCCCCAGCCCAAAGTCACACAGCTTGATGTTGCCGGCCTTGTCTAGCAGGATGTTCTCCACCTTCACGTCCCTGTGAACCACGCCTTGCTCATGGCAGTAGTGCAGGGCGCACACCACCTGCCTGAATGTTCTGCGGGCCTCCTGCTCCTCCAGGCCGCGGTCCCTGGGGATGTGCCACAGGATCTGTCCTCCAAGGGCCACCTCCATCACCAGGTACACGTAGTCCATGGTCTCCATCACCTGAAACAGCTGCACCACGTTGCAATGCTGCACACGCTTCATGAGCTCCACCTCAGTCTCAATGGTCTCCAAGATCCCTGCGACCTTGGACAAGACCTTCAGCACCACCAGGATGCCCGTGAGGCGATGGATGGCCAGTATCACCTGGGCAAAGCTGCCCCGGCCAATGACCCCCAGGACCTCATATTGGTCCCTCAATGTCTCCTCCGAGCACATGGTGGTGATGAAGCCTCGCTGCCCTCGCCTCCTCTGTCTACTCTCTCTATCTACACTACTCATCGTAACAACACTAAATACTATGCTAACTAAAAATAACTACGCTAGCTAAGAAATAAACAAACTAAAACAACAAGTAAACTAAATAAAAACAGCTACCAAAATTAAAGAAACAACCAACAAACAACTAAGAAAACCGAAAAACACCAAAAACAAAGAACGAAATCGAAATCCTGCAACTGCCAAACTATCAAATACGCTCACTAGCTAACTCTCCCACTGGTCACCCTCAAAGCTTCCAGCGGCGACCAGGGCCTTATATAGCCTGCCGTGGGCCTTCCTCACAATGGCTCCTGTGAGGTCACAGCAAGAAGTGGCCAGGTCACCGCCGGGTGTCGCCATGGTGAGCAGATCACACCTTGGGCCTCCAGGACTTTTTCAGTTTAATAATCAGAAAGAGAAAGGACTCCAGGAGCTTTTTCTTCACTGGGTTTGGGAGGCCGATATTTCCTTGTCTAGAAATTAAAACATGTGGGATGTTTCCCTGCCTTTTTCCTTTTGAACCTAAAAAAGATTGCAGTAAATCTTGTTTTCAACACCTCAACATGACAACATCGAGGTATTCAAGCCCTTTTACATGTATAAGAATGGTTGGTGTCAAAAGTTTGGTAGCACTTCACCTATGTGGGGATCCTGTAACCACAGGCTCTGTTCCCTCAGACACAAGGCCCCATGATTAACATCTACTGCACTGGGAGGAAGGGAACTTTCCCACCTTTGCTCATAATGTCCTTTTCAGACTGCTCTGGAAACCAGAAACCCTGGAACCCAAGTGGCAGAGGGTGCAGATGTTCAAATATAAGTGACACATTTGTTTCGTCAGCCAAAAAAAAAAAAAAAAATGTCCTCCTCATAAGAGCTATTCCCACACGCCTCGGTCCCTTCATGCTGATGTGACCACCACCCTTTGGCTGGGGAACTTTTATCAACAGAAGATGATGCATTACCATCCTGAAATCAGAATATCCAGCAGGGTCACCAAGAGCTGGTGTGTGGGAAGGCCGCTTTCTCCCCTTTGAACATGGTACCTCGGTGCTGTGTTCTCACGTGTTAAAAGGCACTGAAAGCCTTCTACCTTGAAAGCCTTTTGCCTTGTGATTATATTAGACTTGACAGATATCTTGTTGGTAGTGTGGATTAAACCGAGACCATTCTACCTCTGAGCAGCAACCCCAGCCCCATTTCTAAAAATTTTAGAAGAGAGTCTTTAAGTTGGGGAATCTACCCTTGAATCCTGGAACCTTCTCTCTCATCCTCCCAATTATCAGGTTTACATGTGTACACCACCACTAAGCCTGCTGGTATTTATATTTATATATATTTCCTGTGTGTGTGTGTGTGTGTGTGTGTGTGTGTGTGTGTGTGTGTGCAATGATGATGGAGCACAAGGCTTCCCGGCCCCTTCTAGGTAAGCCTGCTCCTCTGAGCTACATCTTAAACTTTTTCATTTTACCGTGATGCAGGGAATCACTATGTTGCCCCGTCTGGCCTTGACCTAGTGGATTAAACCGAGACCATTTCACCTCAGAGCTGAAACCCAAGCCCCATTTCTTTAATATTTTAGAATAGAGTCTTTCTAAGTTGCCAATTCTAGCCTCAAATCAGGGATCCTTCTCTGTCGGCCTCCTGAGTATCAGATTTACAACTGTACACCACCGGGCCGGGCTTCCTTTAATGTATGTTTCTGTGTGTGTATGTGTGTGTGTGTGTATGTGTGTGTGTGTACTCTAATGACAGAGCACAAGGCCTCCTGGCCCCTTCTAGGTAAGCCTGCTCCTCTGAGCTACATCTCCAGCCCTTTTCATTCTACTGTGACGCAGGGAAGCACTATGTGGCCCCGTCTGGCCTTCACCTTGTGATCCTCCTGCCTCAGGCTCCCTAGTAGGCAGGAGTCCAGGCATGGAACATCTTGGCTTCATAAATGTACTTGTCCTCTGTGTGTACTTAGGTCTGGAATAAGATTCGTTGTGCCTTCTTAAGGTGCCCAATCCATTCGTAAATCCAGAGCCTCACGGCCTGGCGCAGGCCGGACGCCTTGACTCCCAATGCTTTTGCACTGGAATTGAAGTCACAGTAGAAATTTTTGAGGGGAAATACATTCAGACCACAGCAGCAAAAAAGCAAGAGCTCAGTCATGGGTCATCACTAGATGGGCCCTGAGCAAGGGAAGCTCGTCAGGTCAACATTGGACAGCAGACAGGAAATCAGAGCTGGCTGGAGAAAGACAGTTCTCTGGTAAAGGCAAATTCAAACAGGCATAAGAGCCAGTGTCAGCTTCTTTTTCTTCAACGTCATATCAGAGACTAAGAGAACACAAATCCCAGACTCTAGTCTCTGTTATGGAACAGGTACATACACACGTGAGATCATTAGCTGAGAAGGGAAGGGTGTGGCTCTTTATGGCCTGTGGTCTGATACTGAAGTTATGCTGTCACGGATTCCTATCACAGTGGTATCACTTTTAGAGGTTAAATGTAACTCACATGGTTAAATGTAACTCACATGGGAACCCCAAGTTCAGAGCTATACATCATATCCAACAGAAAAGGGAAAGGAATTACAATACTTGACTACAAAGCTAACTGATAGGAAAGAAAATCCACATGCAGGAAGCATGGGGCCAGACAGCCAAGACACGTAGGAACAAACTCCAGCGTGAGCGAGGCGTCCTCCTCGTTCAGTAACTGCTCTCCGGGAGAAGACATTCCATACCCCTAAGAAGGTGGGAACTGGATCCCAGGTGCTGTCAAAGCACTCACGGAGGAGAGGTGTCCTGCCTGGTCCAACCTCAGGGAGCATGTTCTCGGCAGTTTTGTACAAGCATGGACAAAGACCCTGGATATCAATGAGCATAGAGGGACGGAGGCGCCAGAGGCCTGTGTGTGAGGAGCCAGGGATGGAGCAGAAACACCTGGAACCCCAGGCCGAGGTCAGGGCAGGGACACTGTGAGCCAGGTGTTTCTGTTTCCATTTTCCAAGGAGGGAACCGAGCCTCACGGAAGGGGAGCCATCTGCTGAAGTCCTCTTCTTGTTCCTGGCTTTAAGTCCTCACTCTCCCAAACCCTGTTCCTGGGTCAAACTCACATGTGTTAAAACTGCGCCTTGTAGGTACCTAGATAAGATAGCCTGTGCCAGACAGAGATTTGCAGCAAGCCAGTCAGCTGATCCGGATTTTGATTCTATCCTCCAGTCTAGTGCTTCGGTAGGTTCCCAGACCCTCATCTACAACCCACCCATCTTATAATCTGTCCCCTAAGCATTTTTACAGGCCCCTAAGCAGTCGGGGGTCCTGTCCATCTTGACATTGACTGGAGTGTGAGCCCTATCATGCCTCAGTGGGGCCTTGGGCCCATTTCTTACTTTGAAAGAAAAGGACCAGTGGGCTCCAGCTTCAGCAACACGTACGATAACAATAAAACTGGAAGAATACAGGAAAGAATAATATGGCTGTGCTCCAGGATGTCAAACAAATTTTCAAAACATCCCACATTAAACAAAAGAAAAGGACCGGTGAGGCCCCCCTAATTATTCTGAACACACACACAGAGCCCGCACGAGGCCTTCGAGACCCTCGGTGGGCACACAGCACAGCAGAGTGGGCTTAGCAGAAAAGATTTTAGTGACCCAAGGAAATTGCTCGGGACGCAGCCCAGGAAACAGGAATGATGGAAAAGTATAAAAAGGCTCAAAAGGACATGAAGGCCCCAAGACAATCAAATCTGAAGCAGGGGAGGGGGAGGAAGCACAAGGCCCCAAATGGAGCCCTCTGCACCCAGGCACTGGGGCCCGCAGTACAGTCTTCAGAGGTTAACATGGGTTTTTCAATACCTGACTCCGAAATCAAGGAACTGAGACTTTAGTGTCTCTGGTAGGAGAGGGGAAATGAGTGGAGAGGTTCATGGGTTTGAACGTAGTGCTGTGATGCCTCACAAACTCTCCTCAATCCGTTCTCTGTCCTCAAGCCTGAAACCCTGGCTCTCATCCTTTCACACGACAGATTCCCTACATGTCACTGGTTTGTGTGCCTTTAGTGGTGAGCACAGAGCCACGCGCAGAGGTGCCGTTCAAGAGAGATGGTTGAATGAATGTGACCTCAAGCTCGCACATTCCATGTTGGGTCCACAGTGCCAGGTAGGGTAAGAGGAAGAGGATGGATCTGAAATCAGAATCGCTCGACCCTGGGGCCAGCGCTGACCGCACTGTGTTAAGTCACATGTTCATGCCTCAGTGGGGCCTTGGGCCCATTCGGTGAGCTCAGAGCGAGGATCCTTGGGAGGGGGTTGGAATTCCAGGGCTCGGATGACCTGGATTGCATGAGGAGGGTGCATAATGCATCCATGACTTCCCAGGGAACTGGGAGGTGGTAGAAACCCTAGCAACAAGGCCTCCTTGTAGAAAGAATGCCACTGGGATTATAGCCTTTTTACAGTGTTTTGTGGGTGCATTGTAGTTATACATTTTAATGGAGTACTAGATGTTTGTTAGAGGCATACGTGCACACATCACATGTTTATCCCCTCCCCAATTCCCGCCCCAATCTCTCCTCCCTTCCTCCCTCACATGTTTGGCTTCCTGATGGACTTTGATATGTTTGTGAATGTACATTATGTACGTTAGGGATTTCCCTTTTCCCCTCCCGTCCTCTTCAGTGAGGTCATTTAATTAACTCATCTCTGTTTCTACTTTATTTTTTGAAAAATGGCCTATGTTGCTGAAGCTTGCCTAAAACTGTGATCCTCTGGTCTCAGTTTACCAGGTTCTGGGATTACAGACCTGCACCTGTTGCTGGCCCCAGACCGATCACATCAGACCTGTCCTCGGGGCCTCCCCTCAACCCAGCCACATCCTCTGAGCCTCCAACACAGATTCTGGCCCAAGACAGGTCTAAGGTCCCAGATCGCAACTTGGCAGGAGACGAAACAGTGTGTCGTCCAGGCTCATCGCCGTTTGGAGCCTCCATCCCTCCCAGCTCTCCCTCCTCCCTGCCTTCCTGAGGTTGTGCTCTCCACACCACCAGCCTCCTCCTGGTACTCATCCTCCTCAACTTCCTGGCTCCTGGCATTCGGCACCCCTTCAAGGACGTACCTCATCCTTATCACCCAAAGCAGAAGCCCTTGGCCAAGTGGTCACCGATCACAAAGGCACTGGGGAGGACCCCGTGTCCCCAGCCTGCACTCCTGTGGGATGGCTGCTGGCACCACCGGTCAGGGGCTGGAAGTGACACTGGGTGGATCTGGATTGTGTATGCAAGGGATGGTGTGATGACCCCGGCCACAGAGCTTACCTGGGGAGCAGAGGGCTCAGTGGACACCCTGCTGCACCCTGTGGACTACTCTGCAAACCGCTGTTGTAGAGGAACTCAAGGATGGCAGGTGAGGCTGTGCCAGGGCCTCTGTAACCTGGCAAGGTGTGGTGAGGCTCCTTAGGAACCAGGAGAATGCTCTTTGATGTGGACCTCTGGCCACACCTTCACAGCGTGACATGGAAAACCTGGACCTGGGAACTAGGACTTGCCTTGGGAATCTGCCCCTTCCTTCCAGCTCCAGCCTGGCAGGCCGCTGCCTCTCATCATAATCCTCCACTCTGACTGCAGAGACATCAGGGCAGCCAGTGTCCCCTCAGCCTCTGTGGGGGCTGTGCCAGGCCGTATCCCAGACGCTGACTCAATCTGCACCCCAGGACGTCCCTGTGCTATTGAGGACATCTCAGCTGAATGAACATGCATGACTACCCAGTAACATTCCCTTTGGTCCATCTGGAAATGGACACCAGGTAGTATCGGTGTCCCTTTCTGTCCACACAGGGTCTGTTTCCTGACCCTCACCTGTTTCTTTAGCAATACTGAATCATCGTTGCTATAGAGGACATCTTCAGGCCTCTGAAGTCCCCGCTCTTTTAAGGTTTGTCGATGATGTCAAGTGTGCCTAGCCTAAAGTCTGTGCAGGACAACACAAAGCAGAGACAGGCTGGGGATGGTGGCACACACTGGTAATCCCCACGCTTGGGTGGCAGAGAGAGGAGGATCGTGCAGGTTTGAAGCCAGCCTCACTGGCTTAACAGAACCTGTTTCCAAATAAAAATGAGTCTGGGAATGTAGCCGTAAGGTAGAAGGGTTTGCAGGAACACCAATACCATCAAAAAATACAAAAAAAAAAAAAAAAAAAAAACAACAGAGAGACATCTATAACCATCCTTCAGGAACATCAATTTATTTATAAGGTGGATGATAAATGGGGAAAGGGGAAATATCCTGGGAGAAACCATCTCTGAGTTTTCTCCCAGGTGAGAGGTAGGGGTCCTCTCCTGCCCAGGCGACTCCGGGAGCCCTGTGACAGAAGCCCGCAGGAGACGCCGGAGGCAGCTCGAGCTCCCTTGTCCACGTGCAGCAAGCTGGTCCATGGGCAGCTGTGTCAGGTGAGGTCAGGCCGATGTCCACTCTGAGGGCAGAATCACCTAGCTGAGAGAGATATAAATTAGCAAAAGTCTAACAACAAATGGTATCTTGACTGATCTAACCATCACCCAGCACCCATAAATGCAAAGTTGACTTTTCAGTTGGAGAGGACATAACAAAGCCCTATGGAAAAGAACCCGCCAGCCTGCCCACCTACTCGGCATAGATGGCTCAGAGGTCTGGTGTCTTTATAGGTGCCACTCTCCTGAAGAATCTCCTGCGCTTCTGGCCAGCCTTCCCTGGTGACACTGTGTTACGAAAGGCTGGAGGCCCTGTGCAGGGGGCGGCCAGACAACAGCACTTAAGGAGCCAGTCCGCAATGGCCCTGGTGGCCTTTCTCCAGCCCCGCCGGTTGCCAGGGCCACAGGCTGCGGTATCTCCAGGAGACTTGCTGTGCCCTGGCTCGTCCAGAGGGCCGCTGTTGCGGGAGCTGGGCAGGGGGGGCTCAGGGTCATGCTGGGGGCCATCACAGGGAGCCGTGGGGTGGGACTTGCTGCTCTCTGGCTCGTCCACAGGGCCGCTGATGCAAGGGCTGGGCGTGGGGGGCTCAGGGTCATGCTGGGGGCCATCACAGGGAGCCGTGGGGGGCGTCCTCTTCAGGCTTCCCAGGGCGATGGCGGGCAGGCTGGCCCCTCTGCCCCTGTTCCTCCCTGATGCCTGCTCGTCCTCAGCCAGCTGAGGAGAAGAGGGAAGAAAGGGCACAGAGCCAAGGGCAGGATCACTGGCTCTTCTATTAGGAGGGGGAGGAGCGGGGCACAGGTGAGGCCTGAGCTTTGGGTGAGCGACCTGGACGTCGACCTTGAAGCCTGAGCCCGGTGTCAGCAGACTTTGCAGCAGGAGGTAGGTGGCCATGCCGTGATCATATGTCTTCTCACTTAGAGATAAACAGACTTCTTTAATATGGAAGCCCAACTCAACCATCATCCCCAACACGGTGGGGTTGGGCAGGTTGGGTAGCGGCTGCCTGGGATGTCCTGGAGAATTCTCTTGCTCCTGGCCCAGCCATGGGTGCTCCAAGATTTGTGGCAGCGTGGCCCTCTCAGCGGGGTCCACGACTAAGAGCTGTCTGATGAGGCTCTGGGCTTCGGCTGACACATGGGCCGGCATGTCGTAGGTTGCGTCCAGGATCTTCTCTGCCAGCTCCGGCACAGTCTCTCCGTCAAATGGGAGGCGCCCCGCCAGCATGTAGAACAGAGTGACCCCCAGGCTCCAGGCGTCCGCTGCAGGGCCGTCGTACTCTTCCCCCTCATAGAGCTCGGGAGCGCAGTATTCCGGGGTGCCGCAGGCCCCGCTCAGCTTCTGCCCAGCCCTGAACCTGCTCCCCAGCCCAAAGTCACACAGCTTGATGTTGCCGGCCTTGTCTAGCAGGATGTTCTCCACCTTCACGTCCCTGTGAACCACGCCTTGCTCATGGCAGTAGTGCAGGGCGCACACCACCTGCCTGAACGTTCTGCGGGCCTCCTGCTCCTCCAGGCCGCGGTCCCTGGGGATGTGCCACAGGATCTGTCCTCCAAGGGCCACCTCCATCACCAGGTACACGTAGTCCATGGTCTCCATCACCTGAAACAGCTGCACCACGTTGCAATGCTGCACACGCTTCATGAGCTCCACCTCAGTCTCAATGGTCTCCAAGATCCCTGCGACCTTGGACAAGACCTTCAGCACCACCAGGATGCCCGTGAGGCGATGGATGGCCAGTATCACCTGGGCAAAGCTGCCCCGGCCAATGACCCCCAGGACCTCATATTGGTCCCTCAATGTCTCCTCCGAGCACATGGTGGTGATGAAGCCTCGCTGCCCTCGCCTCCTCTGTCTACTCTCTCTATCTACACTACTCATCGTAACAACACTAAATACTATGCTAACTAAAAATAACTACGCTAGCTAAGAAATAAACAAACTAAAACAACAAGTAAACTAAATAAAAACAGCTACCAAAATTAAAGAAACAACCAACAAACAACTAAGAAAACCGAAAAACACCAAAAACAAAGAACGAAATCGAAATCCTGCAACTGCCAAACTATCAAATACGCTCACTAGCTAACTCTCCCACTGGTCACCCTCAAAGCTTCCAGCGGCGACCAGGGCCTTATATAGCCTGCCGTGGGGCTTCCTCACAATGGCTCCTGTGAGGTCACAGCAAGAAGTGGCCAGGTCACCGCCGGGTGTCGCCATGGTGAGCAGATCACACCTTGGGCCTCCAGGACCTTTTCAGTTTAATAATCAGAAAGAGAAAGGACTCCAGGAGCTTTTTCTTCACTGGGTTTGGGAGGCCGATATTTCCTTGTCTAGACATTAAAACATGTGGGATGTTTCCCTGCCTTTTTCCTTTTGAACAATAATAACTGCAGTAAATCTTAGTTTAAACACCTCAACATAACATCAAGGTATTTTTACATCAAGTCCTTTTACATCCACTAAGAATGATTGCTTTCAAAAGGGTGGTACCACTTCACTCATGTTGGGATCCTCTAACCAGCTCCTTTTCCTCAGACACAAGGCCCCGTGGTTAACATCTACTGCACCGTGATGAAGGGAATTTTCCCACTTAGGCTTCTAAGGTCCTCCTCAGATCGTACTGGAAACCAGAAACCCTGGAACCCAGGAGTCAGTGGGTGGAGATGTTCAAATATAAGGGACACTCTTGTTTTGTCAGCCAGGAATGTAGAAAAGTGTCTCCTCATAAGAACTCTTCCACATGTCTCTGTCCCTTCATGCTGATGTGACACCACCCTTCAGCTGGAGAAGATGATTCATTACCATCCAGAATTCAGAATATTCAGGTTGAGTCTCCAGATGTGGGGCAGGCGCAGACAGCCAGTGGTGGGTCAGGGGTGCGGGGCGGGCGCACAGGGGTCTGGGAGCACAGATATAGCGCAGAGTCCAGCACTGGTCTCTGGCTCAGGCAGGGTGCACGACAGTAGCACGAGGGCCCAGGGAGTGCAGCGCGCATATACGCTAGAGCTGGACCCGGTGCGTGGGCTGGGGGCCCGAGGATAGCTCATGGTCTCGGAGCGCGGGTGGGGCGCACAGAGCTATGGCCGCCCGGGAATCAGGCAGGGCACACGAGGTTAGCGCCCGGGCTCCGGCAGGGCGCGCGGGCTAGGCGCACAAGGTAAGCGCCAAGTCTAGGGATGCCGGTGGCACAGGCAACTAGTGCAGATCCTGGGGCGCAGGAGGACAGTGCTGGGTCCTGGGTTGGGGGACAGGCGCCCAGGGCCAGTGCTGGACCTGGGGTGCATGCTAAGACCTGCAGCTTCTCTGGATGCCCTCAGATACCTGGCTTCCTTGATCCAGGTGAGACCCCAAATTTCTAACTCAGATTCTGTGTCTCTCTCTCTTTGCTGTGCAGTCACTAATCACCTGGAGCCTCTACTTCTAGAAGCACGCAGGCTCAGTGTTGAATCTTCAAGGGCTGAATTGTTTCAGTATGAAACACCCCTCTGTGTCTTTCTTACTATTCTTCTAAACTCCTGCAGTCTGGTATCAGCACGGCTGCATCGTCTTTTGATTTTGTTGACATCCCGGGAGGAGAAAATGGTACCAACCTGTTTGCGTTGGGAGCAACTATATCCACTCTACAATGGTGGAGGTCTCTCCATTCTGCTTTTTCTGGTCCACGAGTTCTCTGATAGTGGATGCTGCTGAATTGCAGGGCCCCTCGCAGGCGACCCAGGATCCTCTCAGCTGTGTGCATGGGTCTCCTCCCTTAGAAGCACAGAGCGGGGGCAGGAGTCATGTCTTCATGGGTATCTCAAGCCTCAGACTTGCTGCAGAGATCATGCCACACTGACTAAGTTGCTAATGCACCTCTCGAAACAGCTCAGGTCAAGAAAGAAGACCTGTCTGCTGGTGTGACAAACTCTGGTAGGACCAGCACCGTCTCCTTTGCTCTCTCCCTCCTCCTCTCTGTCTGGATCACGCCCCTCACTGTTTCTGGAACCGCCTTTCTCAACAAAGCCGGATGCTTTATTGCCCAGGTCCCATTCTCCCAGGCTCAGCCCCTGCGAGTCAAGGCCTTGGTGTCTCAACTCCAGTTTGAAAGCCCCCGAAGAGGAGCGGAATCAAAGCCTGTGGTTCTGACAGTCTCCTGTGGTTTCCTTTTAGCTGATTCTATTAATAACTCAGAAAGTTCTTGACATTATAGGCTGTTTCCCCGAAGCTCTGAAGTGCAGGTGTGTTGATGTAGGCACCCTGCTCAGCCGTCTGCTCTCGGCCATCTCCTGCTCCGAGTTAACACTCTGACCTTCACTGTTGGGATCATTGTTAATCATCTGCTTTAAGGTCACCTCGGTTCAGCACAGACTGTCCCCCCAAGTGAGAATTGTTTGCACGCAGACAAGTTTCCAAGGACCAATGGGACCCTTGTTTATCCTTGCCGGATTCAACCTTGGTGTTGTTCCCTGACTCACCCCATGATTGCTTTGCTATTTCTTCTGATTAATAATTTCTTATAAGCCGGGCACATGTTTGTAATCCCAGCATTTGGGAGGCTGAGATAGGAGGATCACGGCTCAAGGACAGCCTCAACTACTTAGGCTCTTTGAAACTCAGTGAGACCCTGTTTCAAAATAAAGAATAAAAAGTAGCCGGGCATGGTGGTGCACGCTTGTAATCCCCGCGCTTGGGAGGCGGAGACAGGAGGATCGCGCTGGTTCGGAGCCAGCCTCGCTGGCTTAAGAGACCCTGTTTCCACATAAAAAAGTTAAAAAATAGGTCTGGGAGTGTAGCCCGTGGGAGTGTAGCCCGGAGGTAGAAGGGCTTCCAGGAACCCCAGTACCACCAAAAATAAATAAAATAAAAAGTAGGGCTAGAGTTGTAGCTCAGAGGTAAAATACCCTTGGGTTCCATCCCCAGTACTGCAAAAAATAATAATAATTTTTATGTTTTGGTTATAACCCTCAATAAAAGAAGGCCAGCAGGAGCAGAGCATCTCTCTCCTCTCTGCCCTCCCAGCTGCCGTGTTGACCCTGTTGTCCTCCATGCGAGAGACGACTTCTCATCAATCAGCATCAACGCCGTTTGCTACATGTCATGCGCCTAATGGCTCTGGACAATGGCTCTTCATCCTCTTGGGTTTTCAACAATTTAGTTTACTGTCTGTTTAGTTATAAAATAGAGAACACAGGCCATTGTTTAAACAAACACCTGCTGACACTGGCCAATTTGAGGGATGCTTTTGTTGGTGCCAGACACATCTTCCCTTGCCAATAAATATTAGATAAACCAACTCTTTGCATGCAATTGGCCAGTTTCCCCCAGCATCCCACAGGTGTCTGTGCCCACGTGCTCCCAGCCATGCGCTCTAGGAAGTTGTTCTGTTGGTGCCGCCTTGATCTGTCCTGTCCTGTTCTCGTCCACGCTTGGCCCACATCAATCCATCCTTTCTGTTTTCTGGGTATACAGTTGTGGACCATCTCCAAACTATTGATGACCCACCTCCTCGCTTCTAATTCTTAACCTCCTAAAATCATTCCTTTTGGTTAATTTTTTTGATCTCCAGAACATTCAGTAATATGGTGCTAACAGATGGCTTTTCTCCTTCCTAACTAAATGAAGACGCTTGTAATGCTTTCCCATTAGGTTTGATGCTCGTGTCTGGTGGGTTGAGATAAATATATTTTATCCTGTTAAGATTGTGTTCAGATATTCCTTTTTACTTAATACTAGCCAGCAGCTTGATTTTTTTTTTGTTGAAAACACATACTTTCTATCTGGCTAAGAAAGAAACCATCACACTTATTTTACGAAAACTTTAGATCTGGGAGTAGATAAAGTTTATTTCAATTACTTTCAATATCTGGGTATCAACTATAGGGTATTAAGGATCTCTCTGAACCTCAGGTAAAACATAGCATACTTTGCTCATAAAATACTGCAAAGTTTAATTGATGATGAAAAGAAAGCCCCAACACAGCGCTCCCTCGGAGCACGTGCTCAGCAAGTGGTGATTCCTTCAGTTCTCATGGGCATTGTAGTCCTCTCTGGGTTTTCTTCTTGCTGTGATCATGACAATAATTACATCCAAAATATAAACTATATTTGATTAAAACCTACTATGTAGAGCGGGGCATGGTGGCGCACGCTTGTAATCCCAGTGCTTGGGAGGCTGAGACAGGAGGATCACACAGGTTCGAAGCCAGCCTCAGCTACTTGGTGAGGCTCTCGGCAACTTAGTGAGACCCTGTTTCCAAATTAAATATAAAATAGGTCTGAGAGTATAGCCCGGAGGTAGGAAAGCCCCTGAGTACCACCCCCAGTACCACCAAAAAAAAAAAAGCCCTACTATGTAAATATCACAAATAGACGTTCTCGTTAATATAGTTGAAATATTTTATTTATATTTTTGAAAATTGTGGGGTTGTTAGATTAGCCCATGCCTCTTACCTTTGACCTTACCCGTGTTATATTTCTAAATTAGAAACAATATTTTTTCTGTATTCTGGAGGACTAACTTTGTTAATCTCTGGGTTGGGTACTTTGGGTGAGACTGAATTCCTGACCCAGCACTGCTTCTACTTAACACGAGGGGGCAGCATTGTTAAAGAAACCTGGCAGGGATAGTCTAGCGCCACGAAAGGTTATTTTGGTTGGAGCCTCAGTTAAAACACTGCTGAACTTTATCTAGTCCGTGCCATCTCGGTCTCTCTCCGAGTTCTTTATGAAGTAATGAGTGTATAAATACGCAAAACACACACTCAGCAAGCGATATCGGCAGGCATAGCGAACCCCTCGCCTCTTCCCCCAGCGGCTTATGGGCCCCTCTTCTCTGAGGAGGAACCTGGCGAGCAGAGGGCCTGCCGCACAGGGACCTCCAAAGCCCTGCCCTCAGGCACCACCGGGACTGCTGTGGTTCTATTGGGCCTCCAAAGTGCATCTCTGTTCAAAGAAAGTTTGAGGAATGACTTCATCCTCCGGTCCAGCTGGGGAACCAGAGGAAGAGGCCTCCTGCCTCCCGCAGACACCTGCAGCCGACGGTTCTTCTAGAACCCCCTGCGCACACAGCTTCTCTACGTGGCTTCCCAGGATGCTAAACGCCTGGAGGTGGAGGCCTCAGATTCGCCCAGGGGTCCCAGGCGACCCGCCTATGACTGACGCATGGCAGCACGCCGTGTGTGTGTGTGTGTGTGTGTGTGTGTGTGTGTGTGTGTGTGGCTTTGAGCCAAGGGCCTTCCACCTCTGAGCTACGCCCCCAGCCCTATTTTATTTTTTGTTTTGAAGCAAGGTCTCACTCACTAAGTTGCTGAGAATCCCTCTAAGTTGCCGAGGCTGTCCTTGAACCCTCAATCCTCCTGTCTCAGCCTCCCAAGTACTGAGATCACAGGTGGGCCTCTCCACGTGTGGCTCAGCATGCTCTTTTGACGATAGGCACCCATGCCAGAAAGGGTGGGTCTTTTAAAAATACCCCCTGGAACATCCCCAGAAAATCCCCCAACCCTGAGAGTCCTAGCTGGACACTTGTCCCTCCCCCAGGAACCACAGACCTGCCCCTAAACCCTCACGAGTGGCGATGTACTCGGTTTGTGGAGGATGGACCTTGTGTTTTGTCCTGGGCCGCCTCCCTCCCACTTTCTGGAGACAGAGCAGCTGGAACAGCTGACGTGGAGGCGCAGAACCCATGACTCTCTCATCGAGCCCGCTCGTTCCCCCAGGTGGGCATTTCTGGGACGGGCACTCCTTGGGAACCCCTTGAAAAGCAACGTACATTCTGGCGACATTACCCCACAAGGCCACTTTCCTAGGGCTGCGGCCAGTGTTCATTGTTGCTGAGTTGCTAACCCTAACTCCCTGAGATAATGGGGAAGGGACACCTTATCTCTGTGTCACCTCCCTCCCTCTCTGCTGCCCTCCGCCCCTCCTGGGAACTGGCCCCCAGTGAGATAACAGATCACTTGACTCTTGGCAGAATGTGAGCCCTTTCTTTCTGCGCCGTGCCCAGGGCGCCGGCAGGATGCAGACTGCTCCGCTCGGCAGTCCTCTCCCTCCCCTGACAAACACGCTCAGCCTCGACAGCTCCAAGGACCCAGCTTTGCCATGGGAGCCCTGCCAGGGGCCGGTCCCTGAAGGCTAGTCTAGCATAACCAGGCGTTGCTAAGCCTAGACTGCGGATTTTCCTCAGTCCTTAGTAGCGTCTGCTGTGATGGCTGCCAGGATTTCTCAGACTTCCCCTAGGGAAGACTTGTTACCGCACAGATCCCAGGGCTCCCGCGGCTGTGCAGCTTCCTGATGGACTGGGTCCTGAGAGGACTCCCGGACTCCACTTCCCCAGCCCCCCAATGGGACATCGCTGCTCTGGTCCCCCCTGTCCACCATGAGCAACATGGTACCAGGATACACCGGGGTGATGGGAGCTGCCCCTTCTTAAGCCCTCGCTGCGTGCTGGGTGCTGAGCTGAGTACCGATCACTCTGAGGGCTGGGTCATAGGTGCTGAGAGATTACATGACTCAGCCAAGGTTCCAAAGCCCGGAAGTCCTGGGGTCAGATTCCAACCACTGTCTTGCAACTCTGCTCTCTCTGACCACCATTACTGATGAGCAGGGACCGCCCAGCCCCTCTGCAACCACCAGACAGCTGCAGTCATTCCACACCCCAGCTGGGCGTCCCGGCTCCCAACTCCAATACAGGCCGCGCCTCTTCGGGCATTCTCGAGTGTACATTTCATGGGCGTGGAGCACATTCACCTCGGAGCACGGTCCTCACCACCCTCCACACGCAGAGCTCTCCATCCTCCCAACCTGAACTGCGCCCATTAAATACCCGCCCCGTGGCCCCGGCACCAGCCCCCAGCAACCCCTGCTTTGCTCCCTGTTTCTTTGAGTTTGAGTCTCTGGGTGGCTCATATCAGGAATCACAGTATCGGACCCCTTCATGACGCTGCGGGGTGTTTCACCCAGTGTAACCCCTCGGGCTCCCGAGCTGTAGAACGTGCCTTTGCTCTCAAGGCTGAGCAGTCAGTATTCCTCCACCTCAGCCTCCCAAGCATGGGGATTACAAACGTGCACCACCATGTCTGGTTTATTTCTTTTTTTTCTTTTTTTTCTTTTTTTTTTTTTTTGGTGGTACTGGGGTTTCTGGAAACCCTTCTACCTCTGGGCTACACTCCCAGACCTATGTTTATACTTTTTTATTTGGAAACAGGATCTCTTAAGCCATGACAGCTGGCTTCGAACCTGCACGATCCTTCTGTCTCTGCCTCCCAAGCGCAGGGATTACAAGCGTGTGCCACCACGCCCGGCTGCGCACACCATATTTTGACGTTTCATTCATCCATCCACGAACACTGGGACAGCTTCTAGCTTTTAACTATTGTGAATGCTGCTGCTATGAACATGGCGGTACAAATATCCCTCCGAGTCCCAGCTTCCAGTTCCAGAAGTGGAATTATGACTGGATCATATGGTAATTCTAGGTTTAATGTTTTAGGGATTTGCTTGCCCCCCTTTTTTTTTCTGCAGTACTGGGGATGGAATCTAGGGGCACTCTACCTCCAAACTATACCTCCAGCCCTATTTTATATTATTCTTTATTTTGAAACAGGGTCTCACTGAGTTGCGGAGAGCCTCACTAAGTAGCTGAGGCTGTCTGCAAACCTGCGATCCTCCTGTCTCAGCCTCCCAAGTGCTGGGGTTACAAGCGTGCGCCACCACGCCCGGCTCTATCTTGCCCTTTTCAGCAGCTGCTCCTCCCAGAGACAATGAACAAGGATTCAGAACATTCTTAACACCAATGCATTGGCTCGCTCTCTGACGGTGCTGTTGGGCTCCGGTGAGCAGATGGCGCACAGCGCCAGGCAGGTGCGGAGGGTGCACACGTGCATCCCAGAGTCTATTAGCAGAGCTCATACAGGTCAATACGTGACTTTGGGGAGACGAGTGTCTGGGACCACTGGATGGGACAAGAGAAGAGGCGGAGAGTCCAGAGGAGGAAGAGAGGCGCCTGCTTGTCCACGAGGAAGAAGCAGAGACACTTTTGAGACAGGCCTCCAAGGGCGAGCCTGGCTTGACTCTAGTGATGGGAAGATGGCATCCGTGCACAAGGTTGGTGCTAAGAAAAGCCAGAGGCAGGAAGCTCTCAGGAGGGGCAGTCAAGCGGCATGTAGGTTGAAGCATTGGAAGCAGTGGACAGGGTGGTCAGAGGGGCTAACGCTGAGACAAAGTCCTGGGGATCCTGGACGCGGTCTGCGCCGGGCATAGGGAGCCACCGAGTGTTTGGGGGCTGGAGCGTGACATGAGACCGCGTGGACTAGTGATTATGAGCAGGAACGGTGGGGTTGGCGGCCTGGCTCCGAATCCCAGCGCTGCCACCAAGGGCGAGTTACGGCGCCCCTCTGAGCCTCGGCTTCCCAACCGCCAAACGATGGTAACGGACCTCCCCCACGGGGCTGTTGCGGGGCCTTGGTGGACAAAGCTTTTAATCCACCGCCCGCCTTTGGGGTGGCTTTTATGCACGTGGCTTGAGCTCTGTCCCATGAAAAGTTACTTGGCACCACTCCGTGAGTTTCAATAGAACAGGGAAAACGGGCTCTAAAACCGGGGGCCACGGCGCCAGGCGCGGTGGCGCACGCTTGTAATCCCAGTAGTTGGGAGGCTGAGACAGGAGGATCGCAGGTTCACGGCCGGCCTCAGCAACTTGTGAGGCCCTCTGCAACTTAGTGAGATGTAACTAGAAGTTAGAACACCTCTGGTTTCAATTCCTAGTAGTAGTAATGATAATAATAATAATAATAATAATAATAATAACAGCAACAATAATAGGAAAGGCATTTGCAAGTCGGGCGAGTCTCTTCTGGAGCATAGGTGAGTTCCCCTTGCAGGCTGGAGTCTGGATGTTATATCTGGACAGCTGTGCGACCTCATAGGTGCTGGTGCTGGCTTCTGTGAAATGTCTGTGCGGATGGAGTAATATCACACAAAGTCCCCATATCTTACACTTCGCTGATCGGAGGACAGTGGGAAGACAGCCAGGCTTAGGCCAGGCAGGAGTCGCAGCTGTTCAGATTTTTCACAGGAGCGCTCCCGCAAATGATGCTGAGAGACTGTGGAGAGATAGAAATAGAAGCTGTGGTCTGAGCAGCAGCTGCGCCAGCCTGGCCTGGCCGCGCCCGCCTCGCGCTGGAGGTCGGCTCGCTGGCTGTGTTATTATATATATAGCCCATGGATGCAAAGCTGGCATCTGTCGCCTAGAAATAAAATGCCAAGAGCAGCCGCTGGGGGGCGCGCGCGAGCTTGCGCGCAGGAGGTGACCTCATCTTCCGGAAGTCCTGTCACCTGCTTTAAATAGCCGCGGGTGGCGGTGAGAGCCGAGGGGGCGGCACGTGTGAAGATGACACTCCGGCTCATTCCGGAGGACCTGGGGCTTGGGAAGGCCACCCGCGCGGGGTCACGGCAGGCAGGGCCTTGTGAGGAGGCTTAATCATCACCTCTGTGACTGGCAGCAGGGTCCAGAGAGGGGCAAAGTAAGAAGGCTCCTCCCCCTCCTCCCACCTTTCCAGCTTCTGGAAACTCCAAGGACTGGGGGGAGCCGGGCGTGGTGGCGCAGGCCTGTAATCCCAGTACTTAGGAGGCTGAGACAGGAGGATCGCAGGTCCAAGGCCACCCGCAGCAACTAAGTGAGCCCCTCCTCAACATAGCAAGACCCTGTCTCAAAAAGTAAAATAAAATAGGGCTAAGAGTGTAGCTTGGAGGGAGAATGCCCCTGAGTTCAGCCTCCAAAACAATAAAATAAAGACCGTGGGATGTTCAGTCTGGGGTGGGGTGGGGGTGTTGTTTAAGATGTAGCATGTGGGATGAATTTTTGGCAGGAAGTCCCAGTCCTGGATACAGAGAAACTCTGTCTTGAGAAGAGGTGCCCCGGGAGCGAGCCCTGGCTGCTCTTGGGCTTGGCAGGGCCTACGGAATCCTTTACATGGATGAAAGGTCTCATCAGCGCCAAGATCCTATTCTTGCTTAGGGGAGCCCCAGTGTCACTCCAGCAGAGAGAAAAGCTCATTTCAGAAGATTCCAAGGAAGTGGGCTCTGGGCTTCCAAATGTTCTTTGAATTTTTTGTTTGGGTCATCTCAGCCTAACTAGGTATTTTTCATCTAAACGATTCCCTTACTATCCCTCTGCCACAGCACCCTGGGGTGGCGCATGGGACTTCAGTGGCACGCGCCCAGCGTGGGGCCGGGACACCGTAGGTTCTCCTGAATGCTTTGTTCTGTCTGCCCCAGGCAGCCCGGAGGTTTTCCAAGTTAAATCCGAGCTATGCACGAACGTTTACGTCAAAGTAGGGGCTATGATCTTGAATTCTGGCCTCTAAATTAAAATCCCCCCCTTAAAGAAATTAACCTGATTCTGTAGCAAATTTAAGAAGATGCATGCCTTGTTCAATTAAATATTTTAATTTAAAAAATTGTCAACAGAGAGTGGCCCTTGAAAGGTCACCCAGCTTCCAGGAGAATCAGATTCTAAAGTGAGGGTTCAGATTGTCACGGTGGCGCGCACACCTGTAATCCCAGTGCTTGGGAGCCTGGGACAGGAGGACTGCAGGTTCAGGGCCATTGTCTGCAGCTTGGTGAGACCCTATTGAAAATAAATAGGGCTGGGGGTGTAGCTCAGAGGTAAAATGCCCCTGGGTTCAATCTTACGTACCAAAAATAAAAAAATAACAAAATAAAATAGGGTTCAAAGCGAAAATGTGTAAAAACAAGGTGAAGGATGACATAAATGTATAATTCCCTGGTTTTGTTTGTTTGTTTGTTTTATGGTGCTGGGAATTGGATCCAGGGCCACACAGTACTCTGCCACTGAGCTCTGCTCTAAGACCCTATTTCCCTGTTTTTGATGGTGGCTAGGGAAGAGATTTTTCCTGCACTATTTCTTCATTTTAAGTTACTTTCCAAAGTAACTTTCATAACTAAATTGCATTTTCTATTACTTTATTCCAAATAAGACCCCCCCCCTTTGTGCGGGTATGGGGATGGAACCCAGAGGCATTTGACCTCCGAGCTACACCCCCTGCCCAATTTTTTATTCTTTATTTTGAAACTGGGTCTACATCCCCTGCCCTTTTTTTTTATTCTTTATTTTGAAACAGTGTCTCACTAAGTTGCAGAGGGCCTCACTAAGTAGCTGAGACTGTCCAGGAACAGAGATCCTCCAGCCTCAGCCTTCTGAATGCTGGGATTACAAGTGTGCGCCACCACGCCCGGCTAAGACCCCATTTTTTAAGGTACTGCGGATTGGTGCCCATATCTTTTTGGAAGCCAAACCTGGTCCATGTGAATCGCCTTTTACAGACTACTTTTCAGTATTCCACTTTTCTTTTTCTTTTTTTTTTTTTTTTTTTTTTTTTTTGGTGGTACTGGGGTTCCTGGAAGCCCTTCTACCTACTGGCCTTAGGCCACCTCCATGCGTTGAGCAATGCCATAGAGCGAAATATCACATCCCAACCATTTGATGGGGAAAACTTCTGGTTGTACAAGAACCTAAAGGGTTAACAGTGTGCCCAGCAAAGAGAAGCGGGGAGCATCTCATTCTAGTCCATCACAGTTACGGACAGACACCTGTTGCTGTGTGGTCCATCTGAAGGCAGGCAGTGGGAACTGGACACCCAGGTACCCAGCCCCGTCCCACCCTCAGTCCATCTGACCCAATAGCAGGGCAGCATCCACTGAGCTCGGCACATCTCTGCTCCCCAAAAGGCGGCACAGCAAGCCTACATGTCGTCTTTCCACCCCTACCGACAGCACCAGCGAAGAAAGAGCGGGAACTCGAGGGAGCAACAGAAGAATAAAGCAGAAATACACGCATGTAGCCGGGCATGGTGGCGCGCGCTTGTAATCCCCGCGCTTGGGAGGCGGAGACAGGAGGATGGCGCAGGTTCGAAGCCAGCCGCGCTGGCTTAAGAGATCCTGTTTCCAAATAAAAAAGTATAAAATAAGTCTGGCAGTGTATCCCGGAGGTAGAAGGGCTTCCAGGAACCCCAGTACCACCAATAATAATGATAATGATGATAATAATAATAATAATAATAATAATAATAATAATTAATAAAATAGGTCTGGGAGTGTAGCCCGGAAGTAGAAGGGCTTCCAGGACCCCAGGACCCCCCCCCAAAAAAGAAAAGAAATATATGCATGTATATCCAAGGGCTCAGAAAGCTAAGCTGTCATTAATACAAACACCTGTGAAAGCAGATGAGAACCTAAGACACCAAACCCAAAACATGTGACTGCTTGCAGAAAGAGAGGACTTCATACCGAAAGCCTCCTGATAGAAGAATCAAAATGCCCAGATGCAATTCAGTAGAGAAACCCACATGTGTAGGAGAGAGGGTCGTCAACAAATGCTAATTCTAGGATGTCCCGAAAATGAAATGATTGGAGCAGAGGTTTAAAGCAGGCATCATAAAAATGCCTTGACAATGAGTCGCGAATTCCTTGGTGCTCAAAGATAGGAAAGAATGCGTGTGTTTTCCTCCTCTCTACGTTCACATACCACTCGACACAATACTCCCGAGACCAGATGTGCAAGGGGTTTTCCCACACACACACACAGAAAACAATTGCACAGACACCAGCTGGGTGTCTGAATTCATTTCAGTTCTGACACTCTTTACCACAACCCCACTCCTTACTTTAGGCGCCGGTCACAGCAGTAGGCTAAAGCTTATACTTCTGACCTCTAGCCATTAGGGGTTGACTAAGGGATTAATCAACCTTTAGTCCCCTTTTCTCTCTCTGGAGGGGAAGGGACTTTGAGTTCCGTTGGTTCCCCCTGGCAGCCAGCCCTCTTCCTTCTATTGGTTATCTAGGGACTTTCCAAACCCTAATTTAAACTCATATGTGGTTGAAAACCTCTGTTTAAACTTTATATTTTATATAAAACTTATCTCAGACTGGATTGTGGACTCGAATATCAAGCAAAATGTCAAACAAAATTGAACCCCATAGCTGGGCGTGGTGGCGCACGCTTGTAATCCCTGCACTTGGGAGGCGGAGACAGGAGGATGGCACAGATTTGAAGCCGGCCGCGCTGGCTTAAGAGACCCTGTTTCCAAATTTTAAAAAGTATAAAAATAGGTCTGGGAGTGTAGCCTCCGGAGATAGAAGGGTTTCCAGGAACCCCAGTACTACAAAAAAAAAATTGAACCTCATAATGTTTACAAAAATTAATTCAAAAGATCATGGATTTAAATATAAAAGCGTAAAACTTGTAGAAATAAAGCAAAAAAAATATTGTTAGGTCCTGAAACCAAGCAAATAGTTTTGATCTTGATACCAAAGTATGATTGATAAAAGGAAAGAAATGTTAAAGTAAACCTCATTAAAATTAAAAGTTTCTAAGCCAGGCATGGTGGCACACGCTTGTAATCCCAGCATTCAGGAGACTGAAACTGGAGGATCTCAGTTTGTGGACAGCCTCAGCTACTTAGTGAAGCCCTCCACAACTTAGTGAAACTCTGTTTCAAAATAAAGAATAAGACATAGGACCGGGGTGGCCGGGCGTGGTGGCGCACGCTTGTAATCCCTGCACTTGGGAGGCTGAGACAGGAAGATCGCCCAAGTTCGAAGCCAGCCTCACTGGCTTAAGAGACCCTGTTTCCAAATAAAATATAAAATAGGTCTGGGAGTGTAGCCAGGAGCCCTGAGGTAGAAAGGTTCCATTCCCCAGTACCACCAAAAATAAAATAAAAAATAAAAAATAGGGCAGGGGTGTAGCTCAGAAGTCAAATGCCCCTGGGTTCCATCCCCAGACCTGAAAAAAATAAAAAATAAACAAAATAAAGATTGGTAAGAATGCAGAGAAACCAACCAATCACTCATGAGTTAGTGGTGGGACTGTGAAATGGTATAGCCACTCTGTAACTTACTCATTTTAAAACTGAAAATGAGTGGACCGTGGTGGTGCACACCTGTAATCCCAGCACTTGGGAGGCAGAGTCAGAAGGATTGTAGGTTCGCAGCCAGCCTCAGCAACTTAGCGAGACTTCCAGAAACTTAACAAGACCCTATATCAAAACAAAAAATAAAAGATGGGCATGGTGGCACACACCTGTGATTCTCAGTACTTGGGAGGCTGAGACAGGAAGATCGCAGGTTTGAGGACAGCCTCAGCAACTTGCAAGACCCTGTTTCAAAATAAAAAATATAAAGGGTCAGGGTGTGGCTTAGAGGTAACCCTCCCACTGTTCAATTCCTAGTTCCAGTAAATAAATAAATAAGCCAAAAATGGGCTTACCATATAACTAGCAATTGCACTCTTAATATATATTTCAGAGAAAAGAGCACCTATTTTCACAGAGAAACTTGTACACAAATGTTTGTAGTGGTTTTGTGATACGTCAAAACTGGAAACTACCCAAATGTTCTCCAAAGAGTAAATGGCCAGCCGGGCGTGGTGGCGACGCTTGTAATCCCAGCATTTGGGAGGCTGAGACAGGAGGATCACAGTTCGAGGACAGCCTCAGCTACTACCTAGTGGGGCCCTTTGCAACTCAGTGAGACCCTGTTTTGAAATAAAGAATAAAAAACAGGGCTGGGGGTGTTAACTCGGAGGTAGAATGCCCCTGGGTTCCATCCCCAGTACCGCAAAAAAAAAAAAAGAAGAAATGGCTAAACAAACTTTGGTGTCTTCTCACCATGCAATACGGCCAACAGGTAGGAGAATCAGCGTGGATGCACGCAGGAACTTGGAGGAACATCAAGGAAGTTATACTAAATGAAAAAAAGCCAGTATCAAAAGTATACATATTGCATAATTTCATTTATACAGCACCACAAAATTACATAGAGATGGAGAACAGATGAGCAGTGGCCGGGGGTTGGGGATGGGGATTCGGGAAAAGACGAGCATGGCTACTGAGGGGCAGCCAGGGGGAGTCTTGTGCTGATGGCATAGATAAGTATCTTGCGGCCACATATGTGTATGTGTGATATACACGTAGGTACATAAATGAAATCTGAATAGGTTTCATGCTGTGTCCTGATGTCCACTTCTTAATTTAGATATAATACATATTTAATTGTAATTTCCAAGCTATTAACTAGAAAACTGCATGAAGAATCATGAGACATCCTAGTAAATTTAATTGCTTGTGTACGTATGTGTTATGGGGATGGAATCCAGAGGCATTCTATCTCCAAGGGATATACCCGAGCCTGCTTCAAAACTTTTTAAAGACACAGTCCAGGCCCCTAATCACTATCCTAATCATTATCATTATTTTCAAGCTGGCTGTCACTCACACCCATATGTTTTCCATTTATAAGCTTTCAAGAGAGGAGAGTGATGCAAATCACCCCAGAGCCCCCATCGTAGCTCACTTTAGCATACGAGAGTCTATGAAAGATAATTTCCCATAAAAGCCAAGCTCGGAGGTACAATGCCCCGGGTTCCATCCCCAGTTCTGAAAAAGAAAGAAAGAAAGAAAGAAAGAAAGAAAGAAAGAAAGAAAGAAAGAAAGAAAGAAAGAAAGAAAGAAAGAAAGAAAGAAAGAAAGAAAGAAAGAAAGAAAGAAAGAAAGAAAGAAAGCCAAACTCTAAAGGGAACGCATGTTCCCATTAGGCCTGGCTTAATGAGTACTCTAACTGCAGGACAGTGATTCCCAGAGCCATCTCCAGCCTTCATCCTCTGCCCAGAAGTGATGCGAGAAGTAAGATTACACTTAACCCGGAGTGCCTTAAGCATTTCACAAAAGAGGCCCCAGTGTCAGCTCCACTGCACGTAAATTATAGTGTTAATAACACCTCCCCATGCGCCTCTATCTCTGGGCCTGGGAAGATCAAAGCCATCCCATGGTACAGCTTCAAAGGTGACTCCGGTCCCGGGTCTGGAAATGGACGCCTTCCAAGGGCTGCTCCCTCCCCGGTTCCCACAGCTCACATCCGTTCGAGGCTCCCAGTAGGAACCTTCCTGCCCGCAGTGCCCTCACTTATGAGATAACGGCACCACGTCCAAGAGTGACGTAGTAAAGAAAGCCCTTTTGGAGGCCAGCGTGCCCCTCTTTGATGTCCCTCCATCCCTGGAAGTGGTCTCCTGGAACACTTCTGTGAAGTAAGTCAAACGGCAACACTCTGCTTTGGCTATCTCTCACAGGTCAAGATGGCTCTAGAAATAAATGCCATGGGAGACATAGTAGAAATAAATGCCATGGGAGACATAGCAAGACAAAGACGGGGCATCAGGAGCTGGTGGCAAGGCAGAGTTGGCATCCATGTTGGCGGCGGGACTTGGTGGCGCTTCGTTGCTTGGTGATGGGAGGTGGGGAAGAGTGTGGGGCCCTAGGGGAGGTCACCCCGAAGGGCTAGGCTGGCTCTGAAGCTTCTGACCAGACAAAGGGCCAGGTCAGTACACGGTTAGAGCAGCTGGGAGGTGGCCACCCATGACCATCTCCACCACTAACACCACCGCTAGGGAGCATCTGGCCCAGGCACAGGTAGAGGCGGTGCCAACGGCAGCCAGGAAAGTAGTCCAGATGCCAGCATGGCCCAGGGAGAGGCCTCAGGGCAGCGCAGGGAGGAGGCAGACGGGCCCTGATCTGAGGTAGAGGCTGAGGGAGGAAGAGAGAAGCCGCTCCCAGATGGACTACAGCCCACGCTGGAGAGGTCCTCCTCCGCCCAAGCCTCTATCCGGGGGGCATCCTACCGGAGCAGGTGTAGCTTGGAGAACGCTCGGGCCCAGACTGACCAGGAGGAACTCACTGATGAACTCCTGCGGGAAGAGGGGAGCGCGAGGGATGAGCGGAGCTGGCTTAGGACCTTCCTGCCTCCACAGATTGTTCCAGAAGCTAGAATGGGATGTCAGGGAGCTATTCGGTGAGAGAAGGCAGCAGCAAGGGGGAAGACAGAGCCGGACATCTGCCCCTTGGCAGGCGCTGCCCGCGGCCAGGGCCGCCTGTCCTGTTTCGGTTCTCAACTCTGGCTGTGCACTGGAAACATCCAGATGCTTTTAAAGCTCCCAGTCCCTGGGCCTACCCTACACGACTACGTCAGAATCTCTAGGGATGAGGCCTAGACATTGGCAATTTTTTTTTTTCAGGTCTAGGGATGGAACCCAGAGGCATTTGACCTCCCAGCTACATCCCCTGCCCTATTTATTATTATTATTATTATTATTATTATTATTATTATTATTAATTTTGGTGGTGGTGGTGGTACTGGGGTTCCTGGAAGCCCTTCTACCTCTGGGATACACTCCCAGACCTATTTTTACATTTTTATTTGGAAACAGGGTTTCCTAAGCCAGCGCGCGTGGCTGGCTTCGAACCTGCGCGATCCTCCTGTCTCTGCCTCCCAAGCGCAGGGATTACAAGTGTGCGCCACCACGCCCAGCTTCTAATTTTTTTTTTAACAAGGATTGAACCCATGGGCATTCTCCCTCTGAGCACCCCTAGCCCTATTTATTTATGTATATATCTATTGGTGGTACTAGAGACTGAGCCCAGGGTCATTCTATTTCCAAGTTACATCCCCAGCCCTTTTTATGTTTTATTTTGAAACAGGGTCTCCCTAAGTAACTGTCTCTCAGGTTGCTGAGGCTGGCCTTGAACCTGCCATCCTCTTGTCTCAGCCTCCCAAGTGCTGGGATCACAGGCACGCACCACTGCGCCCAGCTCGCATTGGTAAATTTTAAAGGTCCCAGGTGATTCTCACGTGGAGCCAGGGTTAACTAGAACCACTGTTCTGTTCTAAATTCTTGCCACTTAGGATGCGGCCATCAGACCAGCAGCAAAGCATCCTCTGGACTCCCCAGAGAAATGCAGGATCCCAGGCCCCTCCCCAGCGCTGGTGAATAAAGCCTACATTTGCCCAGATCTCCTCTGCCCATCTAGTATTTAACGAATGATGAGGGCAGGGCACCCTTGGGCGCACGCCGGAATCACCTAGAAGCCTTCAAAACATGCTGGCACCCGGAGCGTTTTCTGGTATAATTGCTCTGGGCTGGTTTTGGCACTGGGATGTTTAAAAGCTTCTCAGGGGAGCTGTGTACAGCCGAGACCCAGGCTGTCGGCTGATGGACCGGGCGGGTCCTTCAGTGCCAGCTGCTGGGACAGGGCGGGGAGGACACTGGAGACTAAACTTGCCAGCTAAGTGGGGAGCCATGGGAGGGGGCGAGGGGGGGGAAGAGGGCCCAGCGCCAGCCGGGGGCTGGGGTGGAGAGACCACCTGAAGTCCAGGTGACCTGGGTACCCACTTCTCACCCTCAGGGCCCCAACCGCCTGCAGAACTAAAGCTACTGGGCGTGAGATCTGCTTGGGGAGGACGTAGCTTTATATTCACCCCTCAAACCCCTGGGTATCTCTTCGTCGACATGGAAGCTGGACCTCTCTAACAAGCTCCCGGGAGAGGCGGTGCTGCTGTGCTGTCTAGGGAGGTTAAAGGGAGCCGCCCTGCGCCCCCTAGAGGTTGCTGATGAAACTGCCACCTACCTGGAGCTCAGGGACAATGAGGTTGTGGATGACGAATCTCAGAGGGACAGGGCCGGTGCCAGGGCCGGTGCCGTATTCTATTTGCGCCCCGTGGCCCTGAAGACAGCAGTAATTAAGACCATCACCCCCTGCCCTTTGCTGTTCCTGGAAACAACTCACTGCAAACAATCCCTCTTCCCCTGTGACTTGGATAAGCCTCCTGGACGCACCCTTGTTTATCCACAGAAGGCCAGACACGCACCCTCCAAATTCCAGTTCTTTGATTCATAGTTACTGACTGAGCCATTTGTCCCCGCCGATCCGTCCGAAGGAAATGCTTGGTAACCAGACTTTAGTTAAGGGTCCCTCTTCCCCTTGGTCCCTGAACCTGGACCCATCCTCAGCCTGAGCAGCTTGTGGCCTTTCCCAGGAGCCCCTCCAGAGAATGGGCGGCCCTTGGGGTGAGACCCCTCTGGCCGCTGTTCTGTCCTGCACTCCTCCTTCCCACCTCCCACTCCCAGTTCTTCCCAGCCACATCATTCTCCCTATAAAAGAAACCCTCTTTCTTCCCAATCCTTGAGAGTATTTTCCCTATTCCCATAATCCCACCCCAGTCCCACTAGTGGTCCCTACCCTCTCTTTAATAATTCTTCTCCGGACTTTACCAAGTCTGGACTTTGTTTTTTTTTAACTGGACGGGGGGGAAGGGAGAAGCCCTGGGGGTGCTGTCTTGATTAATTTTGAGGCAGCTTGAGGAGGCTGTGTCGGGGCAGGGACAGGGCTCAGAAGGGAGGAGCAGGTTCTAAGCGTGATGGGGCTGCCTTGGGCCAGCCAGAAAGAATAAGCCTGAGGATCTCCTGCAAAGTGCAGAGGGGAGACGCCAGCCATCCGAGAAGGGAACCTGGTTGCCATTGGCAATGCTGCCATCCCCCTCCGCTCTCCAGCCCCCAGGCTGGCGCCCAGTGTGCACCGGCCCCAAACTGACCACACGATGGGTGCCTCTGCCTCCCACCTGCAGAAACTTCCCTCTAGCAACTACCACCTCTCTCTTCTCTACCACCTCTCGCCATAAACCAGCTCTATATCAACCAACAAACATCTCCTCCATCTAAAAAGTACGTTGCCCTTGACCCCGGTCCAGAGGCTGCCCTTGGTCCCCACTGATAGGGAATGTGCGGATAGGCTTTAGAAAATGTGTTGGAAAATAGCTTTGGTGTGGCGAACTCAGGCAGAGAGGAGGAGGCAACAGTTACCCTGCAGAGTTCTGAATACCAAAAGTGATTAGCAAGAACACCAAAGACTGCCGGGCGTGGTGGCGCACGCTTGTCATCCCCGCGCTTGGGAGGCGGAGGCAGGAGGATCGCGCAGGTTCGAAGCCACCGCGCTGGCTTAGGAGACCCTGTTTCCAAATAAAACATATAAAATAGGTCTGGGAGTGTAGCCCGGAGGTAGAAGGGTTTCCAGGAACCCCAGCACAACAAAAAGAAAAGAAAAAGAAAAAGAAAAAGAAAAAGAAAAAGAAAAAGAAAAAGAAAAAGAAAAAGAGTTGTAGCCCAGGGCCTTCATATTTTAAAGGCAAGTTTACATAATAAATAACTTCTAGCAGATAGGCTAAAACTCCCCAAGGACCAGGAAGAGAGCATCTCTGACTTTGTTAAACCACAGGAGAAAGGGGCGGGCCCACACCTGCATCAGGTAAGGAGCAAACGGAAGGACAAAACAGGATGTAAGATAGTAGAGTGAATCCTCAAAAGCACATCAAAAGGCTTGCCCGGAGTTAACGGGTGGATCTACACCTACTCAGGTCAGGAAGACTATTGGTTAAGCAAAGATGAGAGATAATAATCTTTATAAAAACCGTTTGCTGTTCAAAATCTTCAGTGTCTTACTTTCAAGTCACTCCACTCTGTCACTCTCTGATGTGGTGCTTTATAGTTTCTGTCCCTTCTTTCTGCCTTTGTAATAGAACATTGCTTAAGCTTACAGCAAATAGTTCTGGCTATTCTTTTCTAAAAATAGCTAAGAACAAGAACCCACGGCTCCATCTCACACCGTCACACCCACCTCCACACGTAACCAACCATATTTGACATGCCCTGGATCCCCTCACCTCCAGCCAAGCTGACCCCTTGGAAAGCGACGGGTGGCCCTCCAGGCTCCACCCTGCACACAGCATCCCCAGGGTGACTCCCTCCACCACGCCTACTCGACTAGGTTTGCTGCTGACACGTTTCGTGTTCTTCTATGACGTCTCTGGTTTCTCCTTCCAACACTTTGCTGGCTGCCCTCTTCATCCTGGGCTTTGGTCTTGCCCTCCTTTCTTCTTCTCCCTAGCTATACTTTCTCCTGGCGACCTAAGTAACACCTACATACTGACGACCACGGGACTTAAATTTCCAGCCTGGCCCAATCCCCTGGGCCCCAACACATCCCCCCTACCAGATCCATTTCCCTATCAGAAAATGGTACCCATAGTCACATGCAGGTGGAAGAGAGGAGAGGAGATCATTCCTTCTTTAGTGCCCCCAGAGGACGTGTTCCAAGAGGTCAGAAGGGGTCCGCTGGTCCTCAATCCCTTAATGGAATCAGAGCCCCTTCCAAAGGAGGAGACATGGACATTGGACATTAAATCCTAAACTGCCTTTGCCCTGGAACCAACCCTCCTGCCCTGTGTTCTACAACATAATCCTTTGTTAATCACCAGCGAGGGCACTGGGTAAAGCAGTTGTTCAAATCCATCCCCACTGGGCTGCTGGCATTTGAGATACATAAATATATTGCCATGGCGACATGGTGACAGATTGATAACCAGATCCTCCTGGAGCAAAGCTGCTTTAACAGCACAGAGCCCTGGGCAGGAGAGGGGGGGGGGTCTGCAATCCTCTCTGCACAAAGCTGGGGCTAATGGTCTTAGCGATGGGGGCAGGTAGAGCAGATCTTTATCTTCAGCCTGAATGGGGTTCTGGTCTTGCTGAATCAGTCCTGTGGGTAGAAATTGTTTAAAGAAGAAGAAGGAGGAGGAGAAGGAGGAGGAGGAGGAGGAGGAGGAGGAGGAGGAGGAGGAGGAAAGAAGAAGAAGAAGAAGAAGAAGAAGAAGAAGAAGAAGAGGAGGAGGAGGAGGAGGAGGAGGAGGAGGAGGAGGAGGAGGAGGAAGAGGAGGAGAAAGAAAGGGAAAATATTTGAACGAAGAGACCCCCATACAGCCAAAGCAATCCTGAGGGGGGGAAAAAAATAAAAACTGGAGCATCCCAATGCCTGACTTCAAAATATACTAAAATGGAGTTTCTAACCCCAAATCTTGTCACTGAACCACACCTCTGCCATCCTTTTATCCAAGACCTTGCCAGTTACACAGTGGCCTATATCTCCACATAATTAATGAGCTAATCCTCACCCCCACCCCCACCACCAAGTTGTTCTTAGCTGGAAGATCCTCTGAGCAAATTGGTCATCAGGGCTCTGCCTCCACAGGCATGTGACTCTTCAAAATAAGAGAGGAACTGAGTCCTCTGGGACAAAGGCTCCTGCTGCCAAACTAATCAGGAAAGCCAAATGGGAATCTAGCCCAGTGTTTTAAGTAAATAAGGCTGGGAACAGTCCTCCCTAATAAACCTGCTCCTTTTAATCCGAAGCAGAAGTTTACAAATCCAGGTGGCTTCTCGTGTTGGCCTTGGTGGCTCTCAGTGACCCCGAATGATTATGGCCAATTAGCTGGCATGAAAGTGCATTGAAGCCATCCAGGGAGGCTGGGCGTGTGGTCCTACAGACAGCCCTGAGTGGCCCACATCATCACCGCTCAGTGTAGTCCATGAACCCGTGGCATCAGCATCCCTTAGGCTCTCGGGCTCCACCTCAGACCTACTGCATCAGAACTGACTGGCCTTTTTACCCGATTCTCGGGCGATACAGATGTAGGAGCCAGTTTGAGAAGTGCTGGTCTCCAGACCGTAGTATTTCTGAAATAGATGTGTTTGCATGTGTAGATGCTTGTGCAAATAAAAATGATGAGATTGACCCAGTAACTCACATCTTACCACCCACCTCAGTCCGTGCCATAGCGGGAATGAGCTTGGGCTTATGATGACAAATGGATTTGCCCTGAAATTAAACAAAATGGAATTGGGGCCAAGAATTAGATTAATTACGCCGATCAAAATTCATCAAAATATACTGAACTTTAGGAGGACCAAGAACTTTAGGACTTAGACCAAGAGAGTGCTAACGCCTTTAAAATAAACCTTGACGCCTAGTAAATCATTTATTTATATACTCACGGGTCTCTAGGAAATATTTAAGGCATCTTAAAAGGGTACAAAAAAAATCAACAAGATGGACTTAGTAAAAAGTAAGAGTCAAAATAGAGTTAAAAAGGATAAGAACATAAAATTGAGTCAGGGTTGAATAATACGCACTGTAAAATTCTAAACTCTTGTTATGGGTGGGCCACAAGTTTAGCACTGCAGTGTTCTGGCCAAACATGAGAACAAAGCCCAGTCAGCTAGACTAATCCATCCTTTTCATATTATGAAAAGATGCCAGTTGCTAAGAAGGAACACAGTATTCTCTGTTCTTCCCTGGGAAACTTCTCGGAGGTGTTGTTTACGCATTGCCCCACCTCCTCACCTCTTGTTCTCTTTTTGACCCACTCCCCATCTGACTTCTGCCTCACCAGCCCAGAGAAGTTGCTCTTGGCAAGCTTACCGTGTCTCCATGCTACCAAATACAATGGCAAATGGCCACTTCCCTGTCTCCCTCTCATTCAAATTCTCAGCCCCTTTCCTCCAAGTTGACCATTCATTATTAGAACGTCATCCTTTCTGGCATTTGCTGTACCAGTATTGGGAAAGGGCTTCAAAATGTATCTGTGTACCAGTATTGGGAAAGGGCTTCAAAATGTATCTGTGTACCAGTATTGGGAAAGGGCTTCAAAATGTATCTGTGTACCAGTATTGGGAAAGGGCTTCAAAATGTATCTGTGTACCAGTATTGGGAAACGGCTTGAAAACGTATGAATGTGCCGGTATTGGGAAATGGTGTATGTGAAAATAACTTGTGTATTAGAAAGCCAGAAACTTCAGGGAAAGAGCTAAAGAGTTCCAAGCGCCAAGGGTGATTCGCAGAAGAGAGGAAGCCCAGGGTCTTTTACATTCCTAAGAGAAGCAAACTTCCCCAAGCATGTGGGGGGGGATAGCTCATGATGAAGCCTAGGGTCTTTTACATTTTTTTATTTCATTTTATTTTATTTTGGTGGTACTGGGGATGGAACCCTTCTACCTCCGGGCTACACTCCTAGACCTATTTTATATTTTATTTTGAAACAGGGTCTCTTAAGCCAGCGCGGCTGGCTTCGAATCTGCGCGATCCTCCTGTCTCCGCCTCCCAAGCACAGGGATTACAAGCATGCACCACCACGCCTGGCGGGTCTTTTACATTTTAAAGATAAGCAAACTTCCCCAAGGATATAGAGGGATGTCATGAGCCTCCAAGAGGTCCCAAACTTGATAATCAACTAGCACATTTTGGGATGTAACAAGAAACTTGGGGTCTGTGCTGGAGATAGGGCAGGTCTACGGGAAGGAATCCCCACGTCAAAAGACCTGCTCTGAAAAGAGTAAACTTCTCACAAGGTACCATAATTAGTATGAGCCAAACTGGTTCAAATAAGAAATTTCAAGAAGAATTCATTCTTTGCTAGTGCTTATGGCTCTGTTGTTCCCTTGAAAGAAAAATAAAAAATTGCCATCTAATGAAAGTTGTTCTGAGTTAAAAATTAATCTCACCTATAATTTAAATCTGGATTCAGTATCTTTCTGTGTTAACAGAATGGAAAGAAGAAAAATAGAAATAGTATTTTGGGTTCAAATAATATCGTTTAAAAATTAAACTCTTTTCAGTGTGTTTGATTTACAAAAAAAAAAAAAAAAAAAAAAAAAAAAAAAAAAAGACCTGCTCTGGAGAAAGGGCAGATCTAGTCTGGTCAGAAGACTGGGTATAAAATGTTCCAGGTCCAGAAACCTCCAGTGACTTCAAGTCACCCCACTATGGCACCCCTTATAGTGTGGTGCTTTACTCTAAGCTATGGTCTATCTTTCTGTATTTGTAATAATAAACTCATTTAAGCTTACGGCAAGAGTTTGGGCTACTGTTTTCTATACATAGCTCAGAACAAGAACCCCCAGCTACACATCTCACTGTAACCGTTCCGGGAGCCCAACAGGGCCCCCAGAACAGTTCCCGCACCGTAACACTTTTGGCGTCAACGTGGGGCACCTTTGTAATTCAACCGTAACATTTGCAATACTATATCCTCCCAGTTTTCTTCCTGCCTAGCTCAATGGCTGCTCCTTCTACGGACCCTGTATCAGTCAACATCCTCACTGCTATAATCTAAAAAGACTGACCACGCAACTTAGAGAACGATTTCTTTTCTCAGTTTCCTTGAAGATTTCGGGTTCAGCCTATGTGAGGCTGGGGTTTGTGAAGCTCAGGACATGATGGTGGGAAATGGGGGGAAGAAGAGCACAAGGCTCCACTCACGTTATGGAGGCCTAAAGCAGAAGGGGGACAAGGGGAAGAGGAACCATATAATCTCCAAGGCCATACCTCCAAGGACGGTCCTTAGCAACCAAGCTCTATTTCCAACATGGTTACCTTGTTTCCATGAGGACTGGGGGACAGTCTAAATCCAAACCATTACAGTCCACTCTGGTCCCCTAAGTGTTATGGCCATCTCACCATGTAACGTGCGTTTAATCTATCTCCAAGAATTCCCACAGTCAGTCTTAATCGCTCAAAAGTCTAAAATCCAAAGTCATCTCTGAGACTCATGGTGAACTTTTGGCTGTGGAGACCCTGTAAAAACAAAAAGCAAGTTATATACACCCAATGTACAATAGCACAGAGTAAACATTTGCATTCAGGGCCACAGAAAGAAGTAATGGGACCAAAACAGTATCAAAATCCTGCAGGGCAAGCATTCAATCCTGCAGCTCCATGCCTGGCGTCTGGGGCACATGGTGGTGAGATGTGATCTCCAAGGAGCCTTGTAGCCCCGCCCCTATGGCCAGCTTGATTGCAGTGGGCAGCATACTGGCTCTCTGGTCTGCCTCCATGGCTCACAGCTTTCAGCCTTTCCTTGTGGCTGTTCTATGTTTCTGGCATCTCAAAATGGCAGGAGGGGGGAGAGTGGAACTTTGACTTCACACACTCACAGCTTCAAAAATTGCCTAGTTAGGGCCTGCTTGCAGGATCCCCAACCTTGCCATATGTTACCTGGCTTCCCAAGCCTTCCTTTGAAATCTTGAGGGAAGACTCCATGGTCTTATTTCTCCAACAAAGCCAACATTACTTGAGTGCTACGACCCACTGCCAGCAGGAAAGGCAGTCATGCCCTCTTTAATCATTGCTGCTGGGAGGTTGAGACAAGAGAATAGTAGGTTTGCAGCCAGCCTCAGCAACTTAGCAAGGCCCTCTACAACTTAGTGAAACTCTCTTTCAATATATATACATACATACATACATACATACATACATACATACATACATAGTGCTGGGAGTATAGTTTGGAGGTATGTGCCCCTGGGTTCAATCACCAGTAACACACACAAACACACACACACACACACACACACACACACACACACACGCACGCACACACACGCACACACACACCCCTACAATTTCAGACAACCCTGATCCATAGCAGGGAAGGAAATAAATTACAGAAAACATTTTTAAGACTTGCAAAAGTGTTCGGAAAGTTTTTGAGCCAATAACCGTCTCTGTGTTTTGTCTCCCTTCTGTGATATTTAAATGTAATTTTGACGTCTGCCAAGTTAAATTACCCACTTGACCAATTTATGCCCTTAAGTTTAAATGTTGTAATTATCCTTAATAAGCATAACTATCAGCCTGTGTTTTGCTTAATGGTTAGAAAGATTTGTGCCTTTTAATGCTCTGCCTGCAGGTGAAACACCATTTTCTTCAGAGCTGGAAGTCTGCTCTGGGTGGATTGTCGAACGAGATCAAGGAGTCTTGCTTTATTTTTCCAGAACAACATGAGCTTGAAAATGCAGGGCTGAAAGAAAAAGAGGCGCTTGCATAAAAGTGATGCTCTTTAAGAAAACCGGCAAACTGAGGAAATCCTACGCAGATTTTTGCAAAAATGAAGCACATTTCCTAGAACACTTGTTCTCTACGTATATAGTTCAAGTGAGATTTAGAAGAAAACAAACTTTTTTCTAGATTCTACTTCTTCTTCTACCTTCTTTTACCCTGTGTGCTTTATAATCTTCTTTCCCAGTGATATTTAGTGATAGTTAGTCAAATCTCCCCAGATGATACCTTTTCTTCTTATTCACAACATGCAATTCTCCTTCCCTTTCCAGCTCTCTCCACCCTGGGCTGTGGCTGCTGCTGCTGCCCAGCCAGGTGCCTTGCTTTCAACTAAGCAGTGCCTTCTGGGAGCTTCTTTTTTATGCAGATGTTCGTATTGACTCCCATCCCAACCCCAGAATAAGATTCAGAGGTCTTGCTTCTGCTTTGTTTTCTTCTTTATTTCTATGGTGGGACACACAAAAACAAAACAGATCTGGACTTTGTAGGAAGAATCTTTATTCAAAGAGATTATTGCAAAGGTGAAGGGCACGGCCACTGCGGTGGGGAGAACTCTCTGACCTCAAGATCTTCAGGGGTCTCAGGATTGGGCAAAAAGGGTTTCTTTTATAGGGAGGAGTAGACAAGGCTATAAAGTGGGTGAGTGGTGCAGCATGATTGGGAAGTAGAACAGAGGATGCTTCTCCCTGAGATCAGCCTAGTCTCGGGAGGCTGGTAAGCTGTGTAGGCTTCGGATAAGGAAGGTGCCAAGGTTCAGGGACCTGGGGGAAGGAGCGTTTTCTTAACAGGCATTTTGTTCTGATTGATCAGTGGATAAAAGCAGCTAAACAAATCATTCATCAGGTAGAGAATTAGAATCTGGGGATCTGCCTCTGGCCTTGTTTAAGAAAACAAAGAGAATCCATGAGTCTTCTCTAAGCCACAGAGGGAGGAAGGGGTCTTCGTATAAGCACCCATTGCTTCCCAGAATGCAACAGGGTCAGGAGGTTTCGTCGGTTCTCATCGTTTTTCAGTTGTACAGGCTTGAGTACAGTTTGGCATCATCAATGGCCCCATTCAAGACCAGGCTTCAAGAGGCCAGAACACACCACGTGACACTTTGCTGGCCTGGAAGCAGAGAGGAGCACCCCAGGTCGGCAGGTTTGTCCTGTCTGGGTCAGCATCCCTTACTCCTGCCCTCTTCTTCCTCCTCTGACTCACACCATCTGGGAGCAGTTATGAACTACCAGTGAGCTGAAGAAAACTGAAGAAAAAAAAAATCAGGATTTTTTCCAGTTTTGCAGCTTACTTTCTGTAATCTTATTAGTTCATAACACAACGTTCTCATTTGCAAATTCCAACTACCACCCATTGGTGTGACTTTCAGAAAATAAGAAATTGCCTGGCCATAAAAATAATGCATGTTCATGATCAGAAATACAGAGAATATGTATGTTTTTAAAACACACGTGCACATGACCTACTCCATCATGGGAGGGTTGTCAACAAGATGGCAGAATAGGAAATCCTGGAAAGGACCAGAGAACTCAAAGAGGGTCATTAGAAACTGTCCAGTCAAAGCCAGGTGTGGTGGATGCTTGTAATCCTATTCTTGGGATGCTGAGACAGGAGGATCGTGGTTCGTAAACAGCCTCAGCTACTTAGTGAGGCCCTCTGCAACCTAGTGAGAAGTTATTTCAAAACAAAGAATAAAAAAATAGGGCTGGGGGTGAGCTCAGAGGTAGAATGGCCCTGGGTTCTATCCCCAGTACTGTAAAAACAAAAGAAAGAAAGAAAGAAAGAAAGAAAGAAAGAAAGAAAGAAAGAAAGAAAGAAAGAAAGAAAGAAAGAAGGAAAGAAAGAAAGAAAGAAAGAAGGAAAGAAAGAGAAAGAAATTATCAAGTCAGAGGAACAAGGAGGAAAAGAATGAAGAAGAGTGAATAAACATTAAGGGACTGAGGAGCCCATTATCCATTATGTGGATAAATATGCACATTGCAAGAGTCTCAGTGGGAAGAGAGAGAGAGAAAGGGGTAGAGAGCTACTTCAAAGAAGCAATGGCCCACTTTCTTAGATTCCTCATGTTATACTCAAAGTCCGGGACCCCAGGGTGAGAGAGACCACCACCACACACAATAATGCAAAAACAGAAAGGGGTTTATTGGGGAACTAGCTCGAGCTGGGGTCCAAGTCCCTCCAATGCAATGGAGTCTTGACAAGGACCCGAGTCTTTGTTCCAAGGCAGTTTTATACGTTTCAGTCACTCGGGCTGTGATTGACAAAGGAGTTACCAAAAGGAATCTTTGCTGCTGTCATCCCAAGCAACGGACAGGATACTTGGTGCCTCCCGTTTGGTTGTGCCTCCTGGGGTTGGTTGGGAGTTTTTCATCCTGACCCAAGTACCAAAACTGGCGCTTAACTGTTAGTTGTATTCCTGGGAAACTGAAGCTCAGGCCTAGCGTTTGCTGTACGGACGACGCCTGTCATGGCCCCGCTCTGGTCCTACACTCATCGAAGAGAGCTTAGTAGTATGTGTCAGGCTTGTTTGGCTTAGCTTAATACCCTTCAAGTTCACCCATTCGGTTGTGAATAGCAAGATTATTCTTCTTCTAAAGCTGAAAAATACTCCATGGTACATAAATATATATCCTATACCATATATATTTCATACATGTATATTTCATTCACACATACCCACAGACATGCACGCACACACACACACACACATATCACATATATATATATAAATATATATATATATATATATATATATATATATAGCCTTCAACTAATCATAATTCTACTCAGAATTTATCAACTTTACAGTGCTGTGGGAGTGATGCACATTCAGTAGTAGGCACCATACTTGGAAGCTTGAGTTCTGACCTTTTTCTGGGCTAGCAATAGCCAGTGCAAAATCTCTTGATGCTGGTAAGCAGTACTGAGCTGCTCTTCCCATTCAGCCACACAATCACGAGAGTGCTGCTGATACTGCCCAGCGTACTGTGTTGCTGAGGTTTTTTTGTTTGTTTTTGTTTTGCGTATGTGTTAGTACCCGGGATGAAACCCAGGGGCATCCTACCTCTGAACTACGCCCCCAGCTCTTTTTATTTTTTGTTTTGAAACAGGGTCTTGCTAAGTTGCTGAGGCTGGTCTCAAACCTGCGATCCTCCTGTCTCAGTCTCCCAAGTACTGGGATTACAAGCGTGCGCCATCATGCCTGGCCTTTCTTTCTTTCTTTCTTTCTTTCTTTCTTTCTTTCTTTCTTTCCTCCTCTCTCTCTCTCTCTTTCTTTCCTTCTTTCTTGGTACTAGGATTAAACCCAAAGAGATTCTACCCCTGAGCTATACCTCCAGCCCTTCTAAAAAAATAAAATTTAAGTTGTAAAATAGGTCTCAATAAGTTGCTGAGGGACTAGCAAAGTTGCTGAAGTTGGCCTCGAACCTATGATCCTCTGGTCTCGGCCTCGCATGCATGCACCACCAAGCCCAACTTCATTCAACTTTAAATCACCCCATGAGACCCGTCTGTTACTATATTCCACAACACAACTTTAGAGTTTCAACGAAATAACTTGTAAAACCAACACCTTTCTGGGTGTAATTATCTAAGAGTTATTTCCATTTGTCCCATGGTTATTATTCTGACTTTTGTATCTGTGAAACAATTCTGACACCTGATTATTAAAATTTGTTTTATTAAAAAAAAACTCTAAGCCAGGTGTGGTGGCGCACGGTTGTAATCTCAGGACGTGGGAGGCTGAGACAGGAGGATCGTAGGTTCACAGCCAGCCTCAGCTACCTAGTGAGACTCTCTGCAACTTAGTGAGACCCTGTTTCAAAAATAGAGAAAAACTAGGGCTAGGAGTGTAACTCAGAGATAGAATGCCCTTGGGTTCAATCTCCAGTACTGCAAAATATTTTTTAAAAACCCTCTAAATTTTTAATTCTTTTTTCAGTACCAGGGATTGAACTCAAAAGCACTCTAACACTGAATTACACTCCCAGCCCTTTTAATTTCTTTTCATTTCTTTTCTTTTTTTTTTAGCCAGGCCTTGCTAAGTTGCTGAGGGACTTCCCAAGATGCTGAGGCTACTCTCCTACCTGTGACCCTCCTGTCTCGGGCTCCCAGGTACTGGTATTACAGGTGTGCGCCCCACGCCCCGCTCTTGCTGGTGTTTTAATGTGCGTGACGGCTCATCACCCGCTCCTGGTCATTTGTGCTGTTGTCAGCCACCATCCACCTCTTGTTTCAAGTTCATATGTTACTTATATTGAGAACACATTGCAGGTGCTTTTAAAGTCTGCTCCTTCTTCTCGACAAATATTTTTTCTAAAAAAAAAAAACTCCCCCTCTGTATCTCCATTCTCCATCTCTTAACTATAAAACATTTTCTTGCTGGGTGCGGTGACACAGGCCTGTAATCTCAGTACTTGGGAGGCTGAGAGAGGAGAGGATCACGGGTTCAAGACCAACTTCAGGAACTTAGAGAGACTCTCAACAACCTAGTGAGACCCTGTTTCCACATAAAGCATAAAAAGATTTGAGAAAGCTCAGAGGTAGAATGCTCCTGAGTCCAATCCCCAGTACCAAGAAACAAAAACAAAACCATGTTATTTTGCTGTCATTTTACTAATTTTTGTACAAAGAAAAGTCATTCTAGCCGGGCATGGTGGCGCACGCTTGTAATCCCCGTGCTTGGGAGGCGGAGACAGGAGGATCGTGCTGGTTCGAAGCCAGCCTCGCTGGCTTAAGAGACCCTGTTTCCAAATAAAATATAAAATAGGTCTGGGAGTGTAGCCCGGAGGTAGAAGAGTTCCATCCCCAGTAACACACACACACACACACACACACACACACACACACAGTCATTCTAATCCTGCCATTTGGATTATGAATAAGGAAAATGTTTTTCCTCCCTCTGAGTCTCTTTCCTGTTCATCTCTTTTTCGGTTTTTAGGCTCAAGAACCAGTTGATATAACTCTGTATTTCTAGTTGCACAGCTGGGCGCCTGGGCAAGAGAGGACAGGAGAGCAGATCCAGGTGCTCTCCCAGCAAGAGAACGTTATCTCTGCTCTTATCTGTTGGCATAAAAACTACCATCCAGATGTTTCTTGTGTGTGTGTATGTGGTACTGGGGTTCCTGGAAGCCCTTCTACCTCTGGGCTACACTCCCATACCTATTTTATATTTTTGAAACAGGGTCTCACTAAGTTGTTGAAAGCCTCACTAAGTAGCTGAGGCTGGCTTCAAACCTGCGCGATCCTCCTGTCTCCGCCTCCCAAGCGCGGGGATTAGAAGCGTGCGCCACCACGCCCAGCATAAGTCCAGCTGTTTCTAACTTGCTGTGTGGCTGTGCAACAGAGTGGCCCTGCGAAAAGTGAGGCCTGGCTTGTCCCGGGCCCTGGCAGGTAATCTAGGCCATGGCAGATAGGAGTGTCTTTGTGTAAGACTGGGAATGGTCACACTGGGGTCAGTCTTAGAATACAGGTACTGGCCAGACCAGAAAGACCAACCATGTGATCTAGGGAGAGGGTTTTGGAGCGTTAGTTTATCTGGAGACTGAGGTCAACTACATAAGCAAACAACTAATCAATCGTGCCTTCATTAAAAAGGCCCAATTAAAACTCTAGACACTGGAGCCGGGCGTGGTGGCACACTCTTGTAATCCCAGCATCTGGGAGGCTGAGACAGGAGGATCAGGGTTCGCAGCCAGCCTCGGCTACTTAGTGAGGCCCTCTGCAACTCAGTGAGACCCTGTTTCGAAGTAAAGAATAAAAATATGGCTGGGGTTGTAGCTCAAAGGTAGAATGCCCCTGGGTTCCATCCCCAGTGCTGCAAAATAAATAAATAAATAAAACTCTAGACACTGAAAGTCCAGGTAACAATTCTGAGTTTTGTCGCATATTCATGCTAGAATCGTAACCTGTCCTGACTCTCGGGGAACAGAAGCATTACCTTTGGAACCTCCCAGCCTCTGCCCTCCGCGTCTCTTCCTTTGGCTAAATTTAAATCGCGTTCGCCGAGTGCTAGGAGGCTTGTTACTGACTTATCAGACCTTAGGTTAGTTTGAGAGAATCCTCGTACTGACATCTGCCATCAGAAAAGTGGTCTTGTATGGAAATTAAGACTTGCAGTTCAGCCAAGCCCAGGTAGCGGTCTATCCCAGGCTCCAGCTGGGACCACACACTACCTCTTCCCTACGACGCTGCTTTAGCCAACCCTATACATGCTGCGCAGGAAGCAGCCCAAGCGTTGCGAGTTGTGTGCGTCCTGGAACTCTTGCCTCCTCCCTCGGCCCTTGTGGAGGACCACATGGGTCCCACCCACTTGCCCGGAGGCGGTGAGAGAGCCTCTTCCCAACCCCTCCTTCACTATTATCTGGCACACATTTCTTGAAGTCTGTGGCCTGGGATTTTATCCATTTGGTGTTGAGATAATTTCTCCTCACTGTACTTAATTGATCATTTTAAAAAGATATGAATTGTAGGACAGAGAGGGATGCGTCAGATGGGGGAGGGAATTAATATTATAGCCTAAAATAAGATTTAACCTAACTTAACATGTAGTATTTGTTGCAGGAGGAACAGCGATTGGAAAGACATATGTGTGTTTTAACATTTTCTCCATCTATGAGTCCTCCCCATACCTGCCCTACCCCCTTCACTAAGCCACCGCCAATCCTCTTTCAAGCCTTTCTCAGGCTCTAGCTCTGTGTGTGAGCTCACCATAGCAACCAGTTACCAACAATAGAAAAAGCCGTGTCCATGACAACCAGGAAACCCAAGGTAGTGGCTGATTTTAACCATCTGGTTCTAACCTCATTCTTGGTATTTCCTTCTCCTGATGGGGTTTGGGGATTGCAAATATGATAAGAGGGCGGCATACTGCACGCCAACAGGCGGGCAGAACAATGTCCATGCAGGCTGCTGGAAAAGGTGGGACAAGTATGTATGTGGTGGGTGCTCTGTGAACAGCTGGGGAGGGAGGGGACAACTTCCTGCTAGAGATGCCAGGAAGGCTTCCTGGGTTTCTCCTCTGAGCCCAGCCTTCCAGACGGTGAGTGAGCTTCGTAGGGAAGGTCACACAAGTAGGGATTCCAGGGAGAAGATTACCAGCATGCGGAATATGCAGAGAAGGGAGAAAGGTCCAGCTGTCCATGGCGCGATGAGATGGGTTCATACTGGATTTCTAGAGGGGGAGATAGCAACAGAGTGGCCAGGCATTGAATTATGGAGATTTTTGAATAGTCAAGTGAAGAATCTGGATGCATTTGAGAACCAGGTTTTGTTTTGTTCTTAGTACAGCCATCCCTTGGTATCCTCGTCCCAGGACTCCCCACAGATACCAAATTTCATGGGTGTTCGTGTCAAATGGTGTATTATTTGTATATGATCAATGCATAACCTCCTAACTAGCCTAAACCATCTCTGGATTTATAATATCTAATACAATATAAGTGCTATGTAAATAGTTGTTGTGCTGTATTGTTTAGAAGATGATGAGAAAAAGTCTGTACGTGCTCGGTCGGTACCGATGCAACTTTTTTAAAAAATATTTTCAGTCTGTGGTTGGTTGAATCGAGAGATGTGGGACCCATCGATATAAACAGCAAAGTGAACTTGGGATGTTGTGTCTCCTTGAGATCTACGCATAAGTCCCCCGGATGGCACTAAAGGTCTTTTCTTGTGTCACTTCTAACACAGTGGTTTTCCTAGAGATGGTCACAAAATAGTTGATCTCTAGTGCAACTATTACATGAATAATGAGGGGTGGTTACTAGATTCTAGGCAGAGAAATAACTACGTAAGAGAAGCCAGAACCTACAACAGTTTCTACTGCCTTGCACCATCTCTCACTCCCCTACTCACCAAGCTTGGATTTTGTGAGTCGCCGTCATCATCACTGCCTTGCAATCGGCTTCGACTTCATCCCTCATTCGCCTGCCAAAGCCCCAGTCTCGGTTTAATCCAGCCTCCCCTGCTGGCTAACATTTCAGTGTTTGTACATATTTTTTTTTTTTTTTTTTTTTTTGGTGGTACTGGGGTTCCTGGAAGCCCTTCTACTCCGGGCTACACTCCCAGACCTATTTTTACATTTTTATTTTGGAAACAGGGTCTCCTAAGCCAGCGCGCGCGGCTGGCTTCGAACCTGCGCGATCCTCCTGTCTCTGCCTCCCAAGCGCGGGGATGACAAGCGTGCACCACCACGCCCGGCATATTTCAGTGTTTGTGAGAGGAGCAGAAGACAGCCTGAAGCTCAGCAAATACTGTCAGGACTTGGGTGCTGACCTGCTCGCTTCCCACTGGGCTTCTGCCTAATGATCACGTGCACACAGTTCTCTAGTTTCGTGGTGAACAAATATATACAAAGAGATGGATAAATCCCTTTCAGCAGCCTTAAGAAAACGCCGAACGCCAGGCACCAGGCAAGGAAAGAGATTAGAAGTCGTTACATACCAAGAAAATGCTGGACAGATGGAATATAATCGTCTCCTCCTGGAACTGAGGTCAGAGGGCAGACCACTCTCTCCGGCTGGCTCGGGAAGACAGACACATCATATCCATAGAGACAGAGAGAGCTCTTCAGCCTTAGTGCCTGGAACGGAAGCCATTAGGATCAGTAGGCTGTAGGAGCACTTAAATTATTACTTTGGTGACTCACAGGAGGCTGAGTGAAGACTTGGGTGTGTGACACTTGATGGGGGCACACGGCTTCACTCCAGGTTCCCATGGCATACTCTGGAAAAGAGCCCCTCCAGGTCTAGGTGGGAGAAATAGGCATCGGAAGACCTACCCAGACTTTTAATCCTAACCAAAGCTTCCTCTCCAGGGGGAAGGAACACTTGCCCTCCAAGGAGCAAGAATTACGGTGACTGTCTCACCAGAAACCACGCAAACAAGGAAAAAGTTGAATGCAATCTTTAAAAGCTTGATAGATTCCAGAGACACAGACCAGAGGATCGCAGTACGCGGACAGCCTCAGCTACTTGGCGAGGCCCTTTGCAACTCAGTGAGACCCTATTTCAAAAATAAAGATACTAGCTGGGCGTGGTGGCGCACGCTTGTAATCCCAGCATTCAGGAGGCTGAGACCGGAGTATCGTGGTTCATAGACAGCCTCAGCTACTTAGTGAGGCCCTGTTTCAAAATAAAGACTAAAAAATAGGGCAGGGGGTGTAGCTTGGAGGTTGAATGCCCCTGGGTTCCATCCCCAGACCTGCAAAATACATACATACATACATACATACATACATACATACATACATAAACAAATAGATAAAGAAACTAAAAAATAGGGCTGGGGTGTAGTTCGGAGGTACAATGCCCCTGGGTTCCATCCCAAGTAACACACACACACACACACACACACACACACACACACACACACACACAAGCTTGAAAGAAATAGCCAATCTAAGATGGGCGTGGTGGCCCACACTTGTAATTCCAGTACTTGGGAGGCTGAGACAGGAGGGTCACACAGGTTCAAAGCCAGCTTCAGCTACTTAGTGAGGCTCTCAGCCTCTTAGACTTTTTTTTTTCTTTTTCTTCTTCTTTTTTTTTTTTTTAGGTACTAGGAATGAACCCAGGACCTCACACATGTTAAACAAGTACTCTACCACTAAGTTGCGTCCCCAGCCTTTTTTATGTTTATTCTAAGTTCCCAGGCTGGCCCAAACTTATCATTTCTAGTAGCAAGGATTAAATGTGGACACCACTAGGCCCAGCTCCTCAAAATTATAATTTGCAGCCGGGCGTGGTGGCACACGCCTGCAATCCCAGCGCTTGGGAGGCTGAGAGAGGAGGATGCGCAGGTTCGAAGCCAGCCTCAGTTGGTTTAAGAGACCGTGTTTCCAAATAAAATATAAAATAGGTCTGGGAGTGTAGCCCGGAGGTAGAAGGCCCCTGGGTTCCATCCCCAGTACCACCAAAATATATATATATATATAATTTTCAATGCCGGGCGTGGTGGCGCATGCTTGTAATCCCCACACTTGAGAGGCTGAGAAAGGAGGATCGCGCGGGTTCAAAGCCAGCCTCAGCTACTTAGTGAGGCTCTCAGCAACTTAGTGAGACCCTGTTTCCAAATAAAATATAAAATGGGTCTGGAAGTATAGCCCGGAGGTAGAAAGCCTCTGGGTTCCACCCCCAGTACCACCAAAAAAAAAAAAAAAAAAAGATAATTTGCAATTATCATTTGATCTATACTTTTCATCTATACTTTTTTACATAGTTGTAATTACTCTTCGATCTAGTCTAATTCTCAAATACAGCTAAATGTAGAACATGTCAGATAATTCAGAAGACAACTGAGGGGGAAACGTTCAGGGAGGATAAAGGTTCTGTCACAGCCGGGCACGACGGCACCCGTCTGCAATCCCAGTACTTGGAGGCTGAGACAGGAGAACCACAGGTGTTAGGCCAGCCTCAGCAGCTTAACATAAGTCCTCAGCAACTTAGTGTGACCCTGTTTTACAGTAAGAATAAAATAGGCGGGGCGTGGTGGCGCACATTTGTAATCCCAGCATTCGGGAGGCTGAGACAGGAGGATCGCGGTTCGCAGACAGCCTCAGCTACTTAGTGAGGTCCTCTGCAACTCAGTGAGACCCTATTTCACAACAAAGAATAAAAAATAGGGCAGGGGCTATAGCTTGGAAGTAAAATACCCCTGGGTTCCATCTCCAGTACCGCAAAAATTAAAAAAAGAAAAAAGAAGAGAAAAAGTGGATTGAGGGTATAGCTCTGAGCTAGTATGGTTACCACAAAAGGAGGAGGAGGAGGAGGAGGAGGAGGAGGAGGAGGAAGAGGAGGAGGAGGAGGAGGAGGAAGAAGAAGAAAAAGAAGGAAGAGGAGGAGGAGTAGGAGGAGGAAGAAGAAGAAGGAAGAGGAGGAGGAGGAGGAGGAAGAAGAAGGAAGAGGAGGAGGAGGAGGAGGAAGAAGAAGGAAGAGGAGGAGGAGGAGGAGGAGGAGGAAGGAAGAGGAGGAGGAGGAGGAGGAGGAGGAGGAGGAGGAGGAGGAGAAGGAGGAGGAGGAGGAGGAGGAGGAGGAGGAAGAAGAAGAAGGAGGAGGAGGAGGAGGAGGAGGAGGAGGAGGAGGAGGACAGGAAGAGTTTTGCCACTAGGTTATTTCATAGTTTTTAAGTGTCAATAAACCCAAATACTCAGATTATTTGGCATGAGTTTCAAAGAGGCCAGGCCACTGGGGGATTTGCAGCCACGCTGTTAGTCCCGAGGTTTGAGGAGCTGAGCCACGGGCAGCATCCGTGGACTAGCACGGCACACTTCAGTTCCGTGGGGAAGAGAAGTTTTCGTGATTCACATGTTTTCTGGTTCTCGAAAGCTGCAGAAGTAGAGTGAGAGAGGGCTAGAGGGCCGGCTTTCACTTGGGGAACAGACTCCACACCATCTCATTAGAATTTGGGCGCAGGCTGAATCAGTTCTTTTGTACTGAGACATGGACGTGGGGGAGGGGAGGCCGGGTAAGAGGCGGCTCCGGAGGGAGGGGGCAGCTTTAAACACCCTCACCGTTAGTTAAAGGAGAAGCCCTGGAAAATTAACCCGGTGCTAATAACAGCAAGAGGAAGTTTTTGAGTATTAAAAAGTAGAAAGTAATGACCAGCAAAATGAAAAGCCACCCAGCAGTGATTTCTGAGCTGTGGCTAGATCAAGCTGTCTCTGCCCTTGCAGCGGAGGGCCTGGTCCCCACTCCAGGGAGGCACCGGGGCAAGTAGGAGAGGAGGAGCCCACGCCCTCCCCAGCCGTGCTCGCCTGGTCCTTGCAAAGACCTCCTGGTCATCTCCACACTCTTCCTCCGCCCTCCTCGCCAGCATCACTGAATCCCCATCACTGGTCACATGCTGCTAAAAGAACCCTCCCTAGACCACAGGTCTCCTTTCCCAGTGGCGGCCCCTCTCCTCTGCCCCCCTTGGCAAGGAAACCCCACAGGAGACACCGGGGAGACATCTGCTCATGTCCCCTGTTTGCCCGTGAGTGAGTTACAGTTGGAGGAGCCCATTGGAAGGTGTCCACTTCCCCCAGAGAGAAGGCCTCCCAACCCCCAAAGCTCTCCATCGTGCTCTATGCTTGGGACCAAAAAGAGGACTCAATAAATACTCATTGAATTAATATGATCTAACAAATATAAGAAAATACAATATATATAGTTTCAAAATATGTATATATATATGTATATATATATATATATATATATATATATATATATATATATTTGTTTGTTTGTGTATGTGTTTGTTACTAGGAATTGAACCCAGCTACATTGTACTTCTGGCCTATATTCTCAGCCCTTTTTTTCTATTAACTTTTTAAAAAATTTTGCAGTACTGGGGATGGAACCCAGGGTCATTCTACCTCCAAGCTCCACCCCCAGCCCTATTTTTTATTCTTTGTTGTGAAATAGGGTCTCACTGAGTTCCACAGGGCCTCACTAAGTAGCTGAGGCTGTCCTCAAACCGCAGTCCCCCTGTCTCAGCCTCCCAAATGCTGGGATTACAAGCGTGCGCCACCACGCCCGACTGATGGCTAAATAATTTGAGTAGAGTGCTGGTTGATAACTGAAGGCAGGTAAGCATGCCCAGAGGAAGTGGGTCACTGGGAGTATGATTCTGGGAACTATATCTGTCCCTAAGCCCCTATCTATCTATCTATCTATCTATCTATCTATCTATCACCTATCTATATCTATCTAACCTATCTATCTATCTGTGTCTCTTTCTCTAGCTTTCTGGCTGACATGAAGAGAACAACTTTTCTCCACCATGCCCTTCTGTCATGAATTTCTATCTCACCTTAGGCTCGGAGTCAGCCAACCATGGACTGAGACCTCTAACCATGAACCAAAACATTCGCCCTTTGTAAGCTGTAGAGTTTGCAGATGTCTTCTCCCACTCCACAGTGGGAGTGTGTCGTTCATATTGTCTCTTCATTCTGTTGATTGTTTGCTTTACTGTATAGAAGCTCTTCGTTTTGATAGATTCCTGAAAGTTGTCGAAAGACCAACAAAGAAGTGCCAACACTGTCAACTGTGGGAAGCGAATTCCTTTTCCTTTTTTACACTAATTAGTCTTTTCATACAAAACCCTTATTCTAATGACGGTAGAGGAAAAAGAAATCTGCAACTCCCAGGCACTTTTAGGAATATCAAAACACATTTCCAAATTAAATATTAGTAAATGTAGTCCAGTAGTCATTATAGTCATAACACATTAGCTAACTGGTTCAATATTTGGAAATTTATTATAATCTACATGCTAATAAGTAAAATAATAACAAAATAGTGTTTGACATAGCCATTCCTGGGTTTGTTTAATCTTTACTAAAACGGTAAAGATAATTATATTCTCCAATATAGCCCACAGCACCACAGTTAATGGCCAGCTCCAAGACAACTCAGTGAGATGGCAGAACCAGCAAGCTGGCCGCTATCAGCACTGTATCTAACATAGTCCTAAAGCTTTACTCAGTCCAACTAGGGAAGGTGGCAAAATGGCAAACAATACACAAAGAAGAGGCTTCGTTATCATAATTTGTGGATGCTATGATTGTATTCCTGGAATTGGGAAGTATCAACTGAAAACATTTTTAGCAACAACTGGAGAACTTAGTAAGGTTACAGGCTATGGAATTAATGTACAAACACCAGAAGCTTCTGCTCTAATCAAACAGAACTGCGTTTGTCCCTGGTCCCTCCATCTCTCCCTCTCTGTCTCTTCTTCCCAGTTGCCATGAACGGAGTAGAGCTCCTCCGCCAACCCTTGCACCACGATGTTCTTTCTCTCCTCAGGCCCAGTGCAGTGGAGTCGGCCCACCATGGACTGAGACCTCGGAAACCAATAGCTGCAACCTTGGCCCCTTGTCAAATATATAGCTGAAAATATTTCTAAAATGTGGAAGAAAACATTCTACTCACAATAGCAATAGAAACATACATAAATAATATGAGTATATTCTTGGTATTGGGGATTGAACCCAGGGTCATTCTACTTCCAAACTACACCTCCAGTCCTATTTTATTTTTATATTTGAAACAGAGTCTCCCTAGGTTAATGAAAAGTCTCACTACTTACTGAGGCTGTCCTTGAACCTGCGATCCTCCTGTCTCAGGCTCCCAAAACCTGGGATTACAGGCATGTGCCACCATGTCCTGCTTACTCTTTATTTTTGAATCAGGGTCTTGCTACATTGCTGGGAGCCGAGAGTCTTGCTATACAGACTACCTTAAATGCAGTCTCAATCAAAATAGCAGGAAATTAATTTTGAGTTCTACTGTGCAAACTTAGGCAGGTTTTTCTGTTCTTGCTTCCCCAAGTATCAAATGGAAATAATAAAAGTTCCCATAATTAAAGAATAAGTGATTTAATGCCGGACGTGGTGGCGCACGCTTGTAATCCCCGCGCTTGGGAGGCAGAGACAGGAGGATCGCGCAGGTTCGAAGCCAGCCACGCGCGCTGGCTTAGGAGACCCTGTTTCCAAATAAAAATGTAAAAATAGGTCTGGGAGTATAGCCTAGAGGTAGAAGGGCTTCCAGGAACCCCAGTGCCACCAAAAAAAAAAAAAAAAAGAATAAGTGATTTAACCCATATTAAATGTTTATAACAGCACCACGCACAGAGTAGGTACATGAACATTAGCTCTGTTATTTTTTATTACCTATAAGAAGAAGCATAGGAAAATAGCCAAGAAAATTCTGGGAGGAAAAGACAGAATCAATGTAGTCATTAAAAGAAATGGTGAAGCCAGTGCGGTGACACATGCCTGTAACCCCTGCAACTAGAGACTGAAGCAGGATGGTCCAAGTTGAAGACCAGACCAGGCAACTTAGTAAAACTCTGTCTCCAAAATAAAAAATAAGCCAGGCATGGTGACGCAGCCCTTTAATAACAGTACTTGGGAGGCTGTGACGGAAGGATTACAGGTTCAAAGCCAGCCTCAGCAACTTATAGAGGCTCTCAGCAACTTAGCTAGACTCTGTTGCCAAATAAACAATAAAATAGGACCGGGGGGGGGGATAGCTCAGAGGTAGAACACCCCAGGTCCAAACCCCAGTACCAAAAAATTAATTAATTAATAACTATTAAAAATAAGCAGAGATCTGGAGTTCCCCTCAACAGTGAAGTTCCCCTGGTTTCAATCTCCAGGACCACAAAATAAAATAAATAATGAAATGACCATAATAATTGAAAGAAAAACAGCGTGGAGTTGGCAGATAGATAAATAGAATAAGAGAAAGTACAGAAATAAACTCAAGTGCATATGAAAATTCAGTGCATTATTTTAAAGGTGGCATTTCAAAGCAATGGAGAAAATCTGTGTCATATGAGAAAGTCTGTAGAGACAATCTGCTAGCCATTTGGGAAAAATAAACAAGGAGGCTTCTTAACAGTTATCTTTTAGTAAAAAAAAAAATTATTTCATATAAAGCAGAGATTTTGGGTTCCTTTTTTCTTTGTGGTACTGGGGACTTAACCCAGAGGCACTCTACCTCCAAGTTAAACCCCCAGCCTGATTTTTTTTTTATTTCTTATTTGGAAACAGGGTCTCCCTAAGAGTTGCCAAAGCTGGCTTGGAACCTGTGTCTCGGCCTCCTAAGTACTGGGATTACAAATGTGTGCCACCACTCCCAGCTAGTTTTTTTTTTTTTTTTTCTGGTGTGGGGATGGAACCCAGGGGCATTCTACCTCCGAGCTACACCCCCTGCCCTATTTTTTATTCTTTATTTTGAAACAGGGTCTCACTAAGTTGCGGAGGGACTCAATGAGTAGCTGAGGCTGTCCGCGGACCGTGATCCTAGGGTCTCAACCTCCCAAATGCTGGGATGACAAGCGTGTGCCATCACACCCAGCTTAGATACTGGTTTTTATTTTATTTATTTATTTATTTATTTATTTATTTATTTATTGCGGGTCTGGGGATGGAACCCAGGGGCATTTGACCTCCGAGCTATACCCCCTGCCCTGTTTTTTATTCTTTCTTAGCGAGCCCTCTGCAACTTAGTGAGACCCTGTTTCAAAATAAAGGATAAAAAAAATCAGACTCGGTGGTTGAATGCCCCTGGATTCAATCCCCAGCACCACAAAAAAAAAAAAGAGAAATTAAAATTGTTTTTTCACTATACAAAAGCTTGATACAAATCAGTAATGGAAAATCACCTTATTGAAAAGTTAGAGAACTACGAATGGGAACAGATTGATTACAAGAAAAATACAAATGTCCACTAAGCGTGAAATAAGTCCAACTTCGCAATAATGGAAATTTGAATTACTAAATATAATTTGTGTGCGCATCTAATTACCAAAATGTAAAGGACTGATATTAAGTCACACTGCCAAGGGTGAGAGGAACATGTGTTCCCCACACTGTCAGCAGGAGTACAAATGGGTGTACTGTTTGTTGGGGAATTTGGCACTATCTCCTAAGATTTTAAGTGTACCCACTTACAGGAATTTGTACACGCAGGTGGAGACGTGTGTGTGAGGACTCGCCAGGACAGGGAAGCCGACACAGCAGCCCCGACCTCCTCTGCGGAGGGTCCCTTAGCCCTCTGTGCTCAGTTACAGTATAACACACAGATTCTTTCACATCGTGAGTAGAATATCTTCAGGGGCTTGTGATCACTGAGTGCCCATTCTCCTTAGAGTGTGCAAGAACCCTTTAATTGCACACTTAAGACAGTTTCTCAAAGCCCAGTTTGCATACAGATCATTCAAGGATCCTGCTAACATGCAGACACTGGTGCTACTGGAGGTGCACCGGAGGGTCGGCATTTCCAGCCCACGTCCAGGGGGCCCTAACGCTGCTGGTGCCACCGCAGGACACATTCTCCTTTCGACCTGCCACGGTGCGGACGTGGTTTGTTTACCAATCGCGTGCTGGAGTCTTGGTTCCTAGGGTGGCAGTGTTGGCCGGTGGGGCGGACTTTAAGAGGTGGGGCCTGGTAGGAGGTCACTGGGCGCTGCCCTCAGAAGGCATCAAGTAGTTCTCCTGGGACCCCAAGTGAGTCCTCACAGGACCAAGTTAAAGAGCGAGCCTGACCCCAGTCGTTCTCTCTGGCTTCTCTTTAGCTATTTGGTTTCTCCTATTTGCACGCACCTCACTGCCTGACACTTTCACCAGAGTGGAACAGAAGCCAGCGCCACGCCCTCGGGCCCCAGAACTGACAGCTGAGCTGAGCGAGCCCGTTCCCCTCGCCCTCGGTCACTCACAATGGATCTGTGCCTTCAAGGGTTTCTTTGGCCAAAGTGAAACTAATCCTGAGAGTTTTAGGTAAAAACTAGTTTGTTTGAATTTCAAGCATGTAAACTCGAGCACCTAATTACTTCCTTTACAGCAGATGGTTTTACTCTGAGACTACTTAGGGACCAAGAATAAAATCTGAAAGCAAGAAACTTTGTCACAGGGCTTGGAGGGAGGAGGGGATGGAGAAAGAGGAGGAGGAGGAGGAAGGAGAGGAAGGAGAGGAGGAGGAGGAATAAGCAAATCTCTGTGTCTTTGGGGCTCAGGACAGAAAGAGAAATAAGCATGGGTCCCTGTTAGAATGCAGACATCGCCAGCCCAGCATGGTGGCGCACGCTTGTAATCCCAGTATTCCTGAGGCTGAGACTGGAGGTTCACAGTTCACGGACAGCCTCAGCTACTTAGTGAGGCCCTCCACAACTTAGTGAGACCCTGATTAAAAAAAAAAAAAAGAATAAAAAATAGAGTGGAGGGTGCAGCTCAGAGGTTGAATGCCTCTGGGTTCCATTCCCCAGACCTGCAAAATAAATAAATAAATAAATAAATTAGAATGCAGATGCAGTCATGGCCCAGAGCTACCCCTTTGGGCAGTTTGTCTCAGGTAGAGGCTGTCTGATGTGAAGGGGACCCAGGGACCCAGGCCACCCCCGCCCAGGTGTGAAAGCATCACCCACCAGGGTCTCCCCAGCAGGCCGGCAGTCTCCATCAGAGAGGGTACAGAAAGAAGCTGCTCTCAAAACCCCTATGCCCGGTGCTTTGATGAGAACTCACATGTTGTGGGAATGTGTGCCGCTCCTCCTCTGCCATCTGTGCCTCCTCCCAGCGTTCACAGGTGCGTGGGCTACGCGCAGCCCTGCAGTGTCTGGAGAGGAAACGGCACCTCCGTGTATAAAGGAGGCACTGCACAAAGGGGCGAGCTGCTCCCTCCTGTCATAGAGCCCCTGCCCTGCAAAGCTCCAGCCTCCACTCCCTGTGCAAACTAACGCCTCATCACACCCAAGGCCTGCCACTACCGGCCACCTAGCATCCCAGCCAAAGAGGCTCGACTCTCACAGAACCTGTGCTTCAAGATCACACGAAATTCTATGGGCACAGTTGCATCTTTTCAACATGGAGCTTATAAGCTTATCTCATACCACAAGGGATGCTAAAGAAACCCTGGCTCAGGGATTCCCGTGCCGTATCAGGATGCCAGGTACATAGGACAGACATCCCATGCACTTTGGAGGTTCAGGAGGTTCATGGCGACTGTGATCCCATGATGACTTAGACATAGGGCCTTACACATCGGGAACAGACTGCAGACCACACAGCCTCCCGCTCGGCCATCCCAGCTGCTGTCAGTGTCAGTGCCCCAGGCAGGTTTCACCTCAGGCGCCAGCACCTGTGCTTCCTGTGTGGACACAGATTTCCCAGATGTCCGTGGAGCATGCCCCTCACTTCCCTCTAGAATCAAACAGGGAGAAAGCAAGGCTGGAGATGGAAACGTGGGTGTTCCCGGCAAGTAGATATTGTTTGAAATTACAAGACAAGACGAGGTAACGTAGACGGGGCAAAAAGTGAGCCTTGGCTGGAGTCCTGGGCGTAAGGCCAGGTACAGCAGGGAGGAGAGGGAGAGGGAGAGGGGGAGGGGGAGGGGGAGGAGGAGGAGGAGGAGAGATGCCCCTGAGAAACAAGGGAACCAGAAACATGGTCCTGGAAGCCAAGGGAAGAGGGTCGCAAGGGATGGAGTAATCTATGCTTCAAGTAAAAATGGCAGCTTGAACGCACGCTCTATACAAATGAGCAGACAGGGAGGATGGGAGCAACTGCGGCGGTGACATTTTGGAAACTAGAAAGCAGGTGGATGAGAGGTAAATGACGGCACGATGCCTGGATCCTAAGCTGGCAGGAGGCTGACACTGTCGAGTCCAAAAAGCTGGTAATGGTGGCTCCCAGCCCTGGACATGGGGGTGAGGGGAAGCCTGGAGTAAAGGGGGCTGGTCCAGCACTGTTTAAGGCGTTACCAGGAGTCTGGTCAGCCAGATCAAGGGCTTCTGCCTCACCTGCTGAATGCCTCGGAGATCTGTCCTCAGTGGGTGAACAGGCAGCCTGGTTAGGAGACACCAAGCTGGTCGCACGTGAATGAAGGTCTGTGGCAGCCTTTCCCCAGCCTTGTGGCGTATGGGGTTACCAAAATGCCGACAGGAAACTGAGAGAAGCTTCCAGTAGGAGGGTTCAGACAGCAGAAGCTGAGGCCAGTTGTGCATTCAGAGCCTCCGATCCGCTGTCCAGGGCTCCGCTCCTCAACAAGGGCAGGCGCCCAGACAGCTGGGAAATCTCGACCACGGAAGACACAGCCCGAACAACTGGAGGAAACCGAATCCATGAGAAGGCAGGAAAACTCCAAGTTATCACGAGCACACTAGAGAGATAGGAAATGGCCATGAAACGATAGTAGGCTGCAATAAAGATCAATATCTAGATAACAAAAAAGAGCACGGAGAAATTAAAGCCATGATGATAAAACGAAGACGCAATGTAGAATGGGGGATCAAGTCGAGCAATCCTCTAGGAAGCAGAGGTTTGTAAAAACAAAGAAAGGGAAAAATTGGAGGAAAAGATAAGAGAAAGACGAGCAGTCTCGGAGGTTCCGTGTGTGAACGGTAAGTCTTCCATGAACACAGAGCAGGCTACGGAGTCGCTCAGGGCAGGGGACTTGCCCAGCAGCAACCCCAGTGCCACAATTTACAATAAAATTAGAATAAAGAGAGAACAGAGACCCTGAAGGGGAAGAATCTTCCAAGAAACAATTTAAGCAGATTTCCCAGAACTAAAGAATTCATGTTTTCAGATGGTGAGGCTTCAGCACAAAGAAAGAAAATTAAGCCACTCCCCTCCCCCAAAATGTCACCACTCTAGCATTTAAGACCGCCGGAGCAGGTGCAGTGGCACACTTCTGTAACCACAGCCACCGGGACGCTGAGGTAGGAGGATTGCCAAGTTCGAGGTTAGCCACAGCAACTTGGCGAGACCCCGTCTCACAATACAAGGGGCTGGGGATGTTGCCCAGTGGTAAAGGACCCCTGGATTCAATCTCACAATAACACACACACACACACACACACACACACACACACACACACACACACCAGAGAGCATCTTCTAAAGCCTCCAAAGAAAACAGGTCACATACAGGAGACTAGGAACCAGAACTGGTTTTGGACTTAATAGACAATGAAGTAATGCCCACCAAATTATATTTTTAAAAAACCTCACAAATCTAACTTAGTATTCTAGACCTACTGAAATTGAGAATTAAGTTTAAGAATAGAATAAAGATATTTTCTAAAATGCAATAACAAAATGTGTATCTCCAAGGTCCCTATATCTTGGGAGGCCACAAGTGGAGGTTGCTGAGAAACAAAATTAAAGACAAAATCTTCAGCCGGGTGTGGTGTCACACGCTTGTAGTCCCTGTGCTTGGGAGGTGGAGACAGGAGGATCGCCCTGGTTCAGAGCCAGCCTCGCTGGCTTAAGAGACCCTGTTTCCACATAAAAAAGTTAAAAAAATAGGTCTGGGAGTGTAGCCCGTGGGAGTGTATCCCGGAGGTAGAAGGGCTCCCAGGAACCCCAGTACCACCAAAAAAAAAAAAAAAAGACAAAATCTTCTCCCAACCCAGAAATCTTCTCCACAAAGATAATAGAAAAAGAAGAGTTTTAGCAGGGTGTGGTGACACACGCTTGTAATCCCAGCATTTGAGAGGCTGAGACAGGAGGATTGCAGTTTGCCAACAGCCTCAGCTACTTAATGAAGCCTTTGGCAACTCAGTGAGACCCTGTTTCCAAATAAAGAATAAAAAAAAATAGTGCTGAGAGTGTAGCTCAGAGGTAGAATGCCCCTGGGCTCCATCCCTGGTACCTCAAAAGAAGAAGAAAAAAGAAAAAAAAAGAAAAAAAAAGAAAGAGCCAGGCGTGGTGGCGCAGGCTTGGAATCCCAGTGCTTGGGAGGCTGAGACAGAAGGATTACACAGGTTCAAAGCCAGCCTCAGCTACTTAGTGAGGCTCTCAGCAACTTAGTAAGACCCTGTTTCCAAATAAAATATAAAATAGATCTGGGAGTATAGCCCGGAGGTAGAAAAAGCCCCAGTACCACAAAAAAAAAAAAGACTAAAAAGTAGGGCAGCTGGTGAGGATGTGGGGAAAGAGGAACTCTTTTACACTGTTGGTGGGAGTGCAAACTAGTTCAGCTGCTATGGAGATCAGTGTGGAGATTTCTTAAAAAACTGGGAGTAGATCCACCATATGATCCAGCTCTACCACTCCTGGATATTTTTCCAAAGGGGTTGAAATCAGAGAACTACAGTAACATATGCATACCCATGTTCATAGCAGCACAATTCGTAATAGCCAAAATATGGAACCAACCTAGGTCTCCATCAACAGATGAATGGATTGCAAAATCATGGGAAATACACACCATGGAATTCTACTCAGCTATAAAGAAGAACAAAATCATGGCATTCGCAAGAAGATGGACAGACCTGGAGAACGTTATGTTAAGTGAGGTCAGCCAGGCACAGAAAGAGAAGGGACATGTGTTTTCTCTAATATACCCAAATTAGGGAGCACTGGGGATACCAGAGGGACTCCAGATAATGGAGGGGAAACCTCAGCAAAGCTAGAATGGAAGGGTAGGAGAGGAAGACGGCTGAGGTTCATTAATGGAGGAGCTACATCCAAATATGTGTAAAAGTATGCATATAGCATGGTTAGCCGAACACTCATTGTGGGAGGGGGAAAGGGGAACGAGGGGTGGGGGAGAAGGCACGGAGCGCAGTCTAAATGTATACCATTTTCAATATGTTCCACTTATAAATAAAAGTAAAAGCAATAAATAAATGTCAACAACTGCAGAACTGTACAAAAATAAAATAAATAAATAAATAAATAAAAGGGCTGGGAGTGTAGCTCGGAGGTACAATGCTGGGCTCCATCCCTAGTACTGAAAGAAAAAAAAAAAGAGTTTTATTTGGGGGAAAATAATTCCAGGAAGACTTCACAGCAGATGTGACATTTGAATGTAGAGCTGGAAGTACACAAAGAATTTCCTTCGGGCGGACAAAGATGGGGAGAATATTCAAAGCAGAGAAAATAATTTACACAGGAAAATGAAAGGCGTGAGGGGATCCGGCAGCATATTAGCCCAAACTGAGTGCCAGCACTGACCATTTGGCTGCCACTCATGACTGGAGGTGGGCTGGGACTGGGCTGGGTTAGACTGAGCTTAGCAGGCTCGGATCTGAACTCCAGGTTGGTTCTAGATATGTCCCATCATCTTAGGACCAAGAGCTTCCTGAGACAGGCTCTTTCTGTGATAGAGAGGGGAGAACAGAGGGCAGTGTATTTCACGCCCAAAGACACATTGCATTCACTAATAACCTGCCATCGGCCAGATTCATGTGCCTGGACAAGCCCAACATACTTTTTCCTCACTGAAGTTTTGCTAAACATTATTCCAAAACAATAACCCAAATTCTTTTTTTTTGGGGGGGGGGGTTGTACTGGAGTTCCTGGAAACCCTTCTACCTCTGGGCTACACTCCCAGACCCTTTTTTTTTTTTGAAACAGGGTCTCTTAAGCCAGCACGACTGGCTTCGAACCTGCGCGATCCTCCTCTCTCTGTCTCCCAAGTGTGGGGATTACAAGCGTGCGCCACCACGCCCGGCAACAATAACCCAAATTCTAACAAAACAAATTAATATTTGTGGCATAGCATGAATATATGTAACTTCTGGAGACTTTCTGTTTGAATTTCCTTTGAGGTTTTTTTTGTGTGTGTTGTGTTGATATTGCTTTGTTTTTTGATGGGATGGTCCATCAGATGTGGCCACCCAGAGGAAAGAGGAGAAGCTCGAGGGAAAAACGGAGTTTATTTTGCTGAAAGGTCCTAGAGACAGGAGCGAGGCATGTCATGAAGGCCACGCGGGAAAGACAGCAGGACAACCAGGAGGCAGGAGACGGGACAGAGGGGAAGACATGAGGCCCGGGCCTTTATTGGGGAGTCCATGGGAAAGGCAAGACAGCACAGGGTGAACAGTTTAGGACTGGCTAGTCTGGGTAAACTGGGGGCTCTGGACTATAGTGATAGTCTCTGGTTGCCTGATACCTGACTCTAGAATGATTAAGAGAGAATTTGCTTCCAAGGGCACATCCGTTGACCTGACAGAGAAAGATAGATGAAGTGATTGGGTGGTTTGCATACCAGAAGCACACTTGGTCATCCTTTGCTATCTCTAAGAATACACTAGCCTGAGAGGAGCAGTCTCCCTAGCCAAATGGTTTTCAAGATATCAAAACACCATAATATACAGAGTTTTAAAATACCTTCCTTCAAATCAAAAGTAAAAGTTACTCAACCAGCACCAGCCACAAGTGGCTATTAAGAATGCTATGGTTTAAATAAGTACTCCTCAAAGCCTATGTGTTAAAGGCTTAGTCCCAGCCCATGGTGCAGTTGGGAGGTGGTGGAGCCTTTAATAGATGGGGCGTAGTGGGAGGAAGTTCGGTAGGGCACACCCTCTAAGAGGATTGTGAGGCTGCGGCCTCTCCTCTTTCTCTTTCTTTGCCTCCTAGCTGTCATGAGGTGAGAGGCTTCCTACGGTTTGGGCTCCCACCCTGAAGTGCTGCCCGGACAAAGGCCCAAAAGCAATGGCCAACTGGCCGTAGACTGAAAGCTCTAAAACTATGAGCCAATATTAACTTTTCATCTTTCTAAAGTTGATTATCTAGGGTGTTTTGTTACAGTAACAGAAAGCTAACCAACACAAAGTACTTGAGACGTTGTAGGTGTGAGAAACTAAGTCTTTAGTTTTATTTCATTTTGGTTCATTTAAATCCAGATAGGACATGTGTACATGCTAGTGCATGAACACAGAACTGTAGATACTATAGTTAAAACTGATATTTTGATGCAAGGATTCCCTTCAAGAAATCAATTCGGAAATTTTAGTTTTTCTGCATTTATATATTTGTTCTATGGTTAGTTTTAGAAGTTATTTTGATGACATATTTGTACTTTATGAAGCATAGAAATGGCCATGAGGGCTATGTGACCCACATTAATTCTTAGACAAAAGTCACTTCTCTGACCACTCTCAACTTTCTTGCTGATGTGTGTCCCTGGAACACAAAAAGCAAGGACGCCGGGCGTGGTGGCGCACGCTCGTGATCCCAGCATTCAGGAGGCTGAGACCGGAGGATCACGGTTCGGGGACAGCCTCAGCTATTTAGTGAGGCCCTCTGCAACTCAGTGAGACCCTGTTTCAAAATAAAGAATAAAAAATAGGGCAGGGGGTGTAGCTCGGAGGTTGAATGCCCCGGGCTTCCATCCCCAGACCCGCAAAAAGAAAAGAAAAGAAAAGAAAAGAAAGAGAGAGAGAGAGAGAGAGAGAGAGAGAGAGAGAGAGAGAGAAAGAAAGAAAGAAAGAAAGAAAGAAAGAAAGAAAGAAAGAAAGAAAGGAAGGAAGGAAGAAAGGCTAGGAGAGGCTGTGGACAAATTAAAATGAGTCCAGCAATATCACTAGGAAAATAGCGCAAATCCTTCACCTGATGGTCAACATCAGAAAGTCACACAGAAATGTTGTTTTCCTACTTGGATAATCTTGCATTGTTGTCCTGTATAATTTACATTCACAAACTCCACGAATACTAATCAAGTAACCCACCCCTCTCTCGGTGCTAGGGATCAAACCCGGGCCTCCCCGTGCCGAGCGGGTGTTCTACCAGTGGTCTTCACCGTTAGCCCTCCAGGACCTCTCTATTGAGAAGTAATACGAAAATTCCAACCTCTAGACTTAAAAGTGATGTGTGTAAAAATGCTTCTAAATAATTTTTAAGTATCAGCATCTAAGAAAAATATAAAATAAAAAATTCTCCTAATTAATTAATTAATGTCTATGTTTTGGAGACAAATTAAAAAAAAAAAAAAAGATGTAGAAAAGGGCCGGGGTGTGGCTCAGTGGCAAAGTGCCTGCTTGGCGGGTGCAGCGCTCTGGGTTCAATCCCCGGTTCCAAAAAGACGCCCTTTAAAAAAAATAAGCGAAGAACAAAAAAGATGGGACAGGAATTAAGAAAATTGTCCGACAGAATTTCTGGAACTGACATCGTTTCTTACAAACAATGCATTGCAGGGGAAAACAACACCACGACAAAAGACATTTCGTGAAGAAATGAGGAATTTCAAAATTAATCAAAGTTCATTTCTCCTTAGAAGTCTGCCCAGAAAGAAACTCCAACTTTCTACACTTTTCTGTAATTCCACATATTTCCCTGGCTCGTTTATTTTATATTAATTTACTTAGTACTGGGTATTGAGCCCAGGGGTGCTCTATCACTGAGCCACAACCCCTGGCCCTCTTTATTCTGTATTTTGAAACAGTCTTGCTAAGTTGCCCAGGCTGGCCTCGAACTGGAGAGCCTCCCATTTCAGCCTTCTCTGACTCATTTATAGCAGAAAAATATTTTTAGATAGAACAGCACTCACAAAGGTTACAAAGGTACAGGATATCAAATCAGAACTAAGAGTAGATGGCTTCCTGGTCCAAGTACTGAAGAGAGAAGAGCCAGAAACCAATCATGAGCGATTTAAAAATGGCCAGGAAACGCTGCTTCCTCATTTTGTCTCTTGAGGTACTTCGTGAAAGCCAGGATTTCAGAATTAATTTTTCAGACACCAAAAAAGTTAATCATTTATTTAAACAAATACCACATTCCCTTATCAAGCAGATAGAAAAAAGGGATGCTACTGATTTATTTAGCGGCAAGGATGTTCTTCCCAGCTGTGTGATGGGATACTATGCATCCATTAAAATTGTCCAGATGCCAGGCGGGGCACCACATACCTGCAGTCTCAGAACTTGGGAGGCTGAGGCAGGAGGACCACTGTTTCAAGGAAAGCCCCAGCAGCCTAGCAAGGCCCTCAGCAACTTAGTGAGACCCTGTTTCAAAATTAAAATAGCTGGGGATGTAGAACACCTCTCAGTTCATCCCCTAGTACCACACACACAAAAAAGTGTCACAGAAAATATTATTCTATGAGGAGAGACTAAACATAAATTATGATTGTATCTGGGTAAGTAAAAATTATATCTGCACAAAACTACAATATGAAAGGGGTTAAATTATGAATATTTTCATTTTCTTCGTGACCTATATATTTCTAATGTATCTATTGAATATGTATTGCTTTTGCAAGAAAGAACAACTTAAATGATCCTAGAAAAGAAAGTGAGCCAGGTGGTGGCACATACCTGTAATCCCAGCAATGGGGAGGCTGAGGCAAGAGGATTGCAGGTTCCAGCCCCGTCTCAGCAACTTAGCAGGACCCTGAACAACTTAGTGAGACCCTGTTTCAAAATGAATTTTTTTTTTTAAAAAAGGATCCAGACGTAGTTCTGGGAATGACCCTGGATTCAATCACAAGTATGAGGCCAGAGAGACCGTGTTTAGGCGGTGCCGACTGCTCTGTGCGGCCGGCCCGTCCCGAGCGTGGCGGTGGCCGCCTGTTTCACTAAGACAAACTGCCTTTTACTCTCTAACACTGGTTTTTGTTTTGTTTTGTTTTTGTTTTGTGGGTCTGGGGATGGAACCGCGGCCTCTCTCCTCCTCGGGGTTAATCGATCGAGGGATTCGGGATTCGTGGCTGAATGCGCTGTTGGGAGTCGGCAGCAACTGTAGGTGGTGGAACCGAGTCGGAGGCAGTGGTTGTGTGGGTCATGCCTGGATGCCATGAGGGGGACGCACGGCACACCCCCGCCACCCCTCTGCCACGATGTCCTGCCTCGCCTAGGACCCCAGAACAATGGCTCTATCTGGCCATGGACCGAAGCCACAAGCCAAAATACAGCTTTCCTTTTCTGAGTTGTTTTCCTCGGCTGTTTCCTCATAGTAATGAAAAGCTGACTACGACACAGCATAAGCGAATCGTACGGTCATTAGTGGTAACAGGGAGAGAAAGCCCAAGAGGAGACATGTTTCCATAATACGAGTTTCTCCACTTTTATTGCCCCCCACCCCCAAAGAGACAGATAAAGTGCTCCGAACAGAACACGAGAACGCTACGGATAGATCTGGGCAGCGCCCGGGTCCCCGTCGGCTCGTGGAGGACCGAGTTTCCCGCAAAGCACCTTCTGTCCATCTAAGGCCCCGGGGATGCTACAGGCGCGTTCATGTACGTTTGGGATGAACTAAGTCTCTTTCTTCCCTTGGAGACAGACCCTCCCCCACGGGCCGCCTCGGGCGCCACTGCTGAGGCCTGGGAAGCCTCAGGGCGTCCAGGGCCCTCCTGCCCACGCCAGGCAGCTGGGAAGCTCTCCCCCTCCTCCCCTGTTTTGTGAGGACCCAGCCGGTTTCTAAAGTTCCTGTCTTTACTTGTTAATAGCCGCAGCATTCTCGGCAGAGGACTCAGGAGAGAAGCCGGACAGCCAGGCGGGCGTTCCTCCTCAGGTGGACGAGCCAGACCTGGCCAGCTGCCAGGGTGATATTAAATCCCATCTGCATGCCAAATCACTCCCCCAGTGCCATGACAGTCGACGATTGCCATGACGATGCCTAAAGTCCAAGAAAAGCTCTGCCCGTTCCCAGAAAAGACAAGAATATTCCTCCACATTCTTAGCTTATCCCTCCCTCTTCTGTCTTTTAATTTTAATTAATTTATTTATCTATTTAATTTATTTATTGGTGGTTGGGGTTCCTGGAAGCCCTTCTACCTCCGGGCTACACTCCCAGACCTATTTTTACATTTTTATTTGGAAACAGGGTCTCCTAAGCCAGCGCGCTCGGCTGGCTTCGAACCTGCGCGATCCTCCTGTCTCCGCCTCCCAAGCGCGGGGATTACAAGCGTGCGCCACCACGCCCGGCTTTTAATTTTAATTTTTATTTTCTTTCTTTCTTGATACGAGGGATCAGACCCAAGGGCATTCTACCTCTGAGCTATTCCTCCCCCGGGCCCTTTTCTACTTTTTTTATTTTATTTATTTATTTGTGTGCGTGTGGTACTGGGGATTGAGTCCAGAGGCATTCTATCTTTAAGCTACACCCCCAATCCAATTTTCTTTCTTATTTGGAAATAGGGTCTCACTAGGCTAATGAGAGTCTCACTACTTGCTGAGGCTGTCCTCGAACCTGCAATCTTCCTATCTCAGCCTCCCAAGTACTGGGATTACAGGCATGTGCCACCATGTCTGACTTATTTGTTTTGAAACAGGGTTTCACTAAATTGCTGAGGCTAGCCTCAAATCTCCAATCCTCCCATCTCAGTCTCCCAAGTACAGGGATTACAGATGTGAGCCACCACACCCAGCTCCTCCCTCTTTCACTCCCCCTCCCTCTTCTCGTTTTTCTTTCTTCCTTTTCTGGAAATCAACCTAAAGCTTTGCACAAACTAGGCAAGCAATCTACCACTGAGCCGCATTCACACCCACTACCTTTCCCCTTCATTCTTGAACCCTGTCTATGACCTCCTCTCCCCTAAGTGTCGAGCTGTCGATGTTAGCCAGATGAGGTGGTGCATCCTGTAATCCCAGTACGTAAGAGGCTGAAATAGGAGGAGGATCTCAGGTTGAAGTCAGCCTCAACAACTTAGTGAAGTTGTCAGCAACTGTCTCGAAAGAAAACAGACTATTTCAAAAAAAAAAAAAAATAATAATAATAATAATAATAATAATAATAATAATAATGAGCCAGGCGTGGTGGCGCATGCTTGTAATCCCAGCACTTCGGAGGCTGAGACAGGAAGATCACAGTTTGCGGACAGCCTCAGCTACTTAGTGAGGCCCTTTGCAACTCAGTGAGACCCTGTTTCAAAATAAAGAATCAAAAATAGGGCTGGGGTATATCTTGGAGGTAGAATGCCCCTGGGTTCCATCCCCAGTACTGCAAATAATAATAATAATAATAATAATAATAATAATAATAATAATAATAATTCAGTAGAGCTGGGGTGTAGCTTGGAGGTACAATCTGCCTGGGGTTCAATCCCTAGCACCACAAAACCAAACCAAACCGAACCAAACCAAACAAAAAAATCTTGTGCAAGAGTCTCCCACTTCTCTTCTTGACGGAGAATAAAATTGTCTTTTGCCGCTCACCGAGTGCCAGGTCTTGTTATCGGTTCTCCGTTCCAAGAGGGAAAAAAGACCCAGTTTGGGGTCCAAACTTCATTAGAAGTCACCCCTGTCACCCACTCTCCCACATGGGGACCCTCACGCTAAGACTGGACATGACGACGACAGGCCTCCTACAAGCACGTGTGGTCTTAGACATAAGCTCTACCTCCTACATCCAGAGCACCACCCAGGGGCGGCCCCTCCAGGACCCTGACCCTGTGGCCTTCCTCTTGCACACCGTTGACATCTTGGGAGGCGGAGACAGGAGGATCGCTCAGGTTCGAAGCCAGCCGCGCTGGCTTAAGAGACCCTGTTTCCAAATAAAAATATAAAAAAATAAAATAAGTCTGAGAGTGTAGCCCAGAGGTAGAAGGGTTTCCAGGAACCTCAGTACCACCACCAGAAGAAGAAGAAGAAGAAGAAGAAGAAGAAGAAGAAGAAGAGGAGGAGGAGGAGGAGGAGGAGGAGGAGGAGGAGGAGGAGGAGGAGGAGGAGAGGAAGAGGAATAGGAGGAGGAGAAGGGGGAGGGGGAGGGGGAGGAGGAGGAGAAGAAGAGGAGGAGGAGGAGAAAGGGGAGGAGGAGGAGGAGGAGGAGAAGGAGAAGGAAGAGGGGGAGGAGGGGGGAGAGGAGGAGGAGGAGGGGAGGAGGAGAAGAAGAAAAAGAAGGAGAAGAAGAGGAGGAGGAGGAGGAAGGAGGAGGAAGAGGGGGAATCCCTTTGATGCCCGAGGCCAGAGATTTCAACTAATTCACACTAGGCCCTCAACCAATTATTTGCTGGATGAAATAAGTCTTGTGCAAATAAGACGAACTCAGAGGCTGAGGCTTAAGCTTCTTATTTGCCGAGGAGGGTGCGGATGACACTGACAACTAACTTAGTTAAGCACAGGAGATGGGAGGGGAGACTGTCAACGAACAGCGTGCTGGAGCTGTGAATCACAGGACAGGGAGAGCCAGGTGAGGCCCCAGGAGCCAGGCCCCACGCAGTCCAAAAAATTCCTAAGTCCTCCTCCCACAAAAAGGAGGGGGCCTGGGTATCCTCCCTTGGAGTCTAGGTGGACACTGGACAACTCTGGTCACTAGTAAATAGCAGATGTGAGGCTGTGCTCCAAGGCAGGGTGGGGAGTGGCAATCCTGCTTCTGTTAGTCAGCCTAGCTGGCTCTGCGCAGGCCTGGGGGCGGGGGAATGGGACAGCGAGTGCCTCGCCCAGCTGTGGGCAGGGACCTCCAGTCTGTTGCAGCTTTTAATTTCCCCCCTGACCCAATCCTGTGCTAAGCCGGTGGTGCAAAACCCAAAAGTAATTGCCCTAAATTACTATGCCTGAGGAGGGATGAGATTTCTGAGCAGTATAAAAAAAAAAACCTCATCATGCAAACTGGGCGTGGTGGTGCACGCTTGTAATCCCGGTATTTGGGAGGCTGAGACAGGAGGATGTGGTTTGTGGACAGCCTCAGCTACTTAGTGAGGCCCTTTGCAACTCAGTGAGACTCTGTTTTCAAAATAAAGAATAAAGACCAGGCATGGTGGCGGCGCATGTTTGTAATTCCAGCACGTGGGAGGCTGAGACAGGAGGACTGCGCAGGTTCGAAGCCAGCCTCAGCTACTTAGTGAGGCTCTCAGCAACTTAGTGAGACCCTGTTTCCAAATAAAATATAAAATAGGTCTGAGGGTGTAGCCTGGAGGTAGAAAGCCCCTGGGTTCCTTCCCAGTACTACAAAAAAAAAAAAAAAAAAATAGAGCAATAGAGCTCGGGTGTAGCTTAGAGGTAGAAAGCCTCTGAGTTCCATCCCCAGTACTACTACTACTACTACTACTACTACTACTAATAATAATAATAATAATAATAAATAATAATAATAAATAAAAACAACAAAAAAACATCGTGTAGCAGTCTGGACCTTTTCTATCTCTCACTCTACTCCGCTTCCGGACCAGCCGGCTCTCTGAACCTACCCAACAAGCCTTTCGTGCTTACCCTATCTACATTTCCCCATGAAATCTTTCTTTTGGGGGGACAAGAAGTGAGGGAAACGCACAGCCCTGCAGTACTTTTCTCTTATTTGCTGAAGGTCTCATGCGTAGAGTTCTGGGCCACCGCCTAAGAAGCCCATCTGTGCAGACCCTGCCATGCCTTGGGGAGGCCAGGACACACGGAGAAGCCACTCACAGGCATGAATGAGCCTTCCCCCAACGCAGGCCCGGCCACCCACCCGCCCGCAAACTCTGAGTTTTCCCAACTGAGGCCCCAGCCGTGGCGAGGCGGAAGGATGTCCCAACTACGCCTGTCCAACGTCCTGCCAATGAAATACCGGGTTGCGGTAAAATGGTGGTTTGTTCAAACCACTAAGTTCTGGGACGGCTGTTACATAGCAGTAATAACCGGAATACTACACAAGGCAGCCAGTCCCCTAATCCTGCCCGGCCCCCCCCCCCAAAGTCTTTGGCCTTCTGTTCTGAACAGATTTAGATCATGGAAAACGACCAAAACACGGTTTCAGTGGTTTCAAGAACATTTATTTCAATCGTGACCAAGGTGGCTTCATTATCCATTAATACTCCATGCAAACTCTATCCAACTTATGCTTTTAGGGCAGAGAGGGAGACAGACAGAGATCCATGCAACCTGGAAAGCAAGTCAGGCGTCCACAGATTGGCTGGCTGTGTCGGGGTCTCGGGCCCAGGTCAGCTATAAGGCTGGCCCAAGTCCTCAGGCCTGACCTTACCCAGTGCCATCCAGACCCCAGCACAGCTGACGGGTCAGCGTTCAGCCTCGACATGGGTGGTGGGCATGGCCAAGGTGCCAAGACTCCTCAGCAGAACCTGCAGGGCTTTAGTCTCCGGTGCAGACAGGAATAGTCCTCAGGTTGCTAGGGACTCCGTGTGGTTGTCACGGTGCTCCTGGTCATCGATCAGGCCTGGCCGTTGCCCCTGCTGCCTGGCGTCTGTGTGCTAACCTGATACCCTGGCTGTGCCGCGCCACGCCTGTGTGGGCTACCAGAGTCACGCTAGTGCCCTGCGCCTCATGCTGGGGTGTGGTGAGCCACGCCCGCGTGTGCTGGGAGTTAAGTCCCTCTGGCTTTAATAAAGTCTTTTTGTAAAAAAAATATATGTACCCCAAGCCGGGCGTAGTGGTGCACGTTTGTAATCCCAGCATCTGGGAGGCTGAGACGTGAGGATTGTGGTTCATGGCCAGCCTCAACTACTTAGTGAGGCCTCTTGCAACTCAGTGAGACCCTGTTTCAAAATAAAGGATAAAATATAGGGCTGGAGATGCCCCTGGGTTCCATCCACACTACTGCAAATAAAAAGTGTGTGTGTGTGTGTGTGTGTGTGTGTGTGTGTGTGTGTGTGTATCTTCTGAGCCGCTGCCTGGTGGAGGGAGAGCAATCAGGCTGTAAATACATGATCTTTTCAAGTAAGAGCTGGGTTTTGGTGTCTGGGAACCAATCTTTGCCGAGAGCCCCTCTGCCAGGGAAAGCCGGCCCTTGCCTGGCCTGATCTGTCACCCCTCCCAGGTCCACCCACAGCCCCAGAGCCTCTGGGACACTCGGAGAGACGCTTTACCCTCCGCGCCCCACCTGGCAAGGAGCCCTCTCTGAGGACAGAAGGTAAGGCCCTGAAGACTGGCCAACCAAGTCACCAAAGAAGTCTGCGTGTCAAACAGCCACCAGCACTGCTGCCTGATACCCTTTTAACTTTATTTTATTTTTGTAGGACTGGGGATGAAACCCAGGGGCATTCTACCTCTGAGCTACACCCCAGCCCTATTTTTCTTTTTTTTTGCAAATCTGGGGATGTAACCCAGAGGCATTTGACCTCCGAGCTACACCCCCTGCCCTATTTTTTATTCTTTACTTTGAAACAGGGTCTCACTAAATTGTGGAGGGCCTCACTAAGTAGCGGAGGCTGCTGCAAACCTGCGATAAGCCTGTCTGTTCTCCCAAATTCTGGGATTACAAACGTGCTCCACCGCCCTGGCTTAACTTTATTTTGTTTTTGGTACTGGGGGTTGAACCCAGGGCCTGTACATGATAGGTAAGCGCTGTAGTGCGGTCCCACTGAGCCACACGCCAGCCCTCCTAATGCTCTTGTCCAGCTGGTCACACTGTCCACTCCTCTCTGTCACTGAGCCCACAGAGGCCCTGCTCTCCGCCCTCTCATTTCCCCTCCGGGTTCTCCTGCTAAGCCCACCCACAGTCACATAACATCACCCCCAGCTCCGAGCCCTGGCTCCTCCCTCCCTCACGTGTCCCCTCCCACTTGAGAAATGGGCCCTGACATAAATATTCCAACCAAATCCTGCAGCCAATGGATTAGCCAATCCATTTTTTAAACCTCCTTTCTTCCATGTTCGGTAATTCCCTCACCCCCTCCAAGGGACTCCACGTCCAATTCTCACCAGGACGGTCCTGTTTATGCCCCTTTCCTACCAGCGCCTCAATGTGGGCTACAACTTATGTGGTCCCCGGAACACTAACCTGCCCCTGCTCTGGTTCCGGGCCCTCCTCTCTTCCTGGCCCTCCTTTAAAGGACAAAGCCACAGCGAATGTCCTGGGAGGAACCAGGAACAAGAACACACGTTATATTTTCATCTAAGCTGTCTGGAGGGTGCAGTGTGGAGTGGGCTTGTTAAATGTAGTCTGGTTTTCCTTTTTGTTAACATCATCTAAATAATTTCTTCTGTATTTAATAAGGAGCAGAAAATGAACAACGGGAGGAGCATAGGCTGGCCAATGTCCTGCCTAATCCTCAACATTTTTATTTTTCATTTATTTATTTATTTTGTACTGTACTGGGGATGGAACCCAGGGGCATTCTACCTCTGAGCTACACCCCCATCCCTATTTTTTTTTTTTTTTTTGGTGGCACTGGGGGTGGAACCCAGAGGCTTTCTACCTCCGGGCTATACTCCCAGACAATATATATATATATATGAAACAGGGTCTCACTAAGTTGCTGAGAGCCTCACTAAGTAGCTGAGGCTGGCTTCGAACCCGTGCGATCCTCCTGTTTCAGTCTACCAAGCGCCGGGATTACAAGCGTGCGCCACCACTCCCGGCTCCCATTCCTATTTTTAATTCTTCATTTTGAAACAGGCTCTCAGTTGCAGAGGGTCTCACTTAAGTAGCTGAGGCTGGCCTTGAACCTGCCATCCTCCCAAGTACTGGGATTACAAACCTGCGACACCAGGCCCGGAATAAGCCTCGAATTTTAAGGGCATATTTTTTGGTACTGGGGAATGAACCCAGGGGCATTCTACCTCTGAGCTACACCCCCAGCCCTATTCTTTATTCTTTCTTTTGAAACAGGGTCTCACTGAGTTGCAGAGGGCCTCACTAAGTAGCTGAGGCTGTCGGGGAACCCGGATCCTCCTGTCTCAGCCTCCCAGATGCTGGGATGACAAGCGTGCCCACCACGCCCGGTTTAAGGGCCTGCTTTAAAAGCCTCCAGTGTGGGGCTCAGCCCAGGCCTGTCAAACCTTCCTCTTGGGAAGCGTCCGCCTTTTCCTCCCGCGTGCACCTTCCCTCCGCTCGCGTTTCCATTATGTAACGGACTCGCGATGCTTTTTTTTTTTTTAATAGTCAATGAGCGCGTCAGAGCGATGACAGCCGAGGGCGGCGTCGGGTGCGGTATTTAAGCGAATCTCGACGCGCCCGGCGGTGACTCAGCCCCGGCCTCGCAGCGCGGCTCCCTCGGAAGCGCCGGACCCCCGCCCGCGACCCCCGCCCGCGGACCCCCGACCCAGGCCGGTGAGCAGCGGGGGGACAGGGGGCGGGCGCATCTCGGGCCGGCCAGGGTGGGGGGGACGGCTACGATGTCGCAGCCGGGCTCGGGCTGCAGCGTAGGAGGCCCCTTCTCTCCGCAGTGGGGGCGCTGGCTTTGGGGGAGGCGGACCCCGCGGCCCGAGACCCCCGGAGGCCCCCGCGAGGGCGCTTAGGGGACCCGGCGCCGCGGCCTCTGCCCCGGGCCTCCGCGGAGGCCGCCGGCCTCCATCCCCAGCCGCGGGGCGGGGACCAGGCCGGGCCGGGGGCGCGGGGCGGGGCGCGGGCAGGCTCCGCACTCTCTCGCCCAGCTGGGCGCGGGGCTCGGGACCACCGGGGTCTGCTGGGCCCCCGTGGGAGCCCACCCGCAGCTGCGCTTCTCCCGTCGTTTCCTGGCCCTCGGGGGTCGGGGCCCCCACCCAGGGACCGCAGGGGAGGCCCGGGCCTGATAACCTGCCTCCTCCCGGAGGGCCCTCGCTGTTAGCACCGGGGATGCTTTTCTGCCGCCCCGGTTTGCTTCCCTGGCTCTCTCGCTGGTGGCCCGAACAGACATGATTTTCCTGAGTAATTCCATCGTCGTCACAGGCGTCCTCACCCTTGCAAGTCACTGTTTGATCACACACAGCGCGGAGCGATTTCACTGCCCACCACGACCAGCTCCGTGGCTGCGTTGTTGTTTTTTCTGTGCTTGGAGTATCACGGCCTAAGAAGCAGTTCTCCATGTGCTGGGCATTTGAGATGTTTTCCTTTTCCCTATTAAAAACTCCAGGTAGCCGGGCATGGCCATGCAGGCCCGTAACCCACTACCAGGGAGACAGAAGGATCGTAGGTTGGAAGCCAGCCTCGGAAACTTAGGCCCTCAGCAATTTAGCAAGACGCTGTTTCAAAATAAAAAATAAAATAATAGGGCTGGGAGGGTAGGTTCGATGCAGGATGCCCCTGGGTTCAATCCCCAGTTCTGCAAAAAAATAATAATTAATTAATTAATTAAATAGGGCTGGGGTGTAGCTCAGAGGTGGAATACTCCTGGGTTCTATCCCCAGTACCAAAAAAAAAAAAAAAAAAAGGAAAAAGAAGAATAGGGGAAAAAAAACAGAATAAGGTTGAAGGTTTGTAAAAAGTTATTCCCAAAATAGGAACAGAATATGGAATTAAAATGTTAGACATCTGGAAATAATCAATGGCTCTACCAGATATTTAAAAAAAAGGGGGGGTGTCACCCAGGAAGAGGAGTGATTTTACCTACACAAACACTGAAAGCGTCACAGCAAAAAGAAGGCCCAGGACGGAAGCAGAGGGCTGGGAAGGGATCTGTATAGCGTAGCTGATGCCAGCTTCCCGTACTTGCAAAGGGAAAATATCAGGATTATAATGGATAAACAGTGAATGATGAGTCATCGATAGGACCAGATGCAAATTGAAGCAACTGTGGGATATCGTTTTGCATCAATTAAACACTGTAATGACAGCAGCCCTCCTGGAAGGTTGCCCGAAACGTGAAATATTTAGAGATCCAGGCAGGTGACAGGGCTTGGGGTTTATTTTTATTTATTTTTATTTTTATTTTTGGTGGTGCTGGGGGTGGAACCCAGAGGCTTTCTACCTCCGGGCTCTACTCCCAGACCCATTTTATATTTTATTTGGAAACAGGGTCTCACTAAGTTGCTGAGAGCCTCACTAAGTAGCTGAGGCTGGCTTCGAACCTGCGCGATCCTCCTGTCTCAGCCTCCCAAGCGCGGGGATTACAAGCGTGCGTCGCCACGCCCGGCTCGGGCCTGGGGTTTAAAAGGCGGCTCTGTGTCCAACTTTGTGGCACTGGACGACGGGTTACCTTATTTCCTGATCTCCCTTCCGTCCGCTCTCAAGAAGGAGAAGGTGACAGGTTCTCCCAGGGTTTGTTGCAAAGCTCTGCATCTGCGTTAGACTGCCCCTTGGGGTGTGTGTGCCTCTTTTTTTCCTGTTCACACCCCACTGTGGACACCGAATCAGAGCAGGCCTTTCATGAGGCGTCTGGTGAGGCAGTCGCCAGAAGTCCCAGTTCTGGGAATTTACGTGCAGTGAAAAAGCAAAACCGAAAAACAAGCGAGGGAGGGAGGGAGGAGCCTTGTGCAGGCTCCCATTCCAAGCAAAAGGATCTATAATTAGAACCAACCTGAATGTATAACAGCAGGGCAGCTCAGAACTCAGGGCACATTAGCTGAGAGGAACCTTACGTAAGCTTCAGAACCCCTGACTCCGGAGTGTGGGGAAGGTGGACAAGGCAGAGCTCAGCTTACGAAAAAAGCTACCTGTTCTCCTGTGCGTGAGTGTGCCCCTGGACACGTGGAAATCTGACAGGAAAAGCTCAGAAAACGAAAGTGTTCATGGCCATTACACTTGATCTTTATTTTCCTTATGTTTATATAGTTTTCACTAAAAATGGTTATGGGGGGGGGCAGTATGGCACTAGGGATTAAACCCAGGGGCATTCTACCTCTGAGCTACATTCCCGGCCCTATTTTATTTTTATTTTGAAACAGGATCTCGCTGGGTTGATGAAAGTCTCACTATTTGCTGAGGCTGTCCTTGGACCTGCAATCCTCCTGTCTCAGCCTCCCAACAGGGGCATTCGACCTCTGAGCTATACCCCCTGCCCTATTTTTCTTTATTTTGAAACCAGGTCTCACTGAGTTGCAGAGGGCCTCACTAAGTAGCTGAGGCTGTCCGCGAACCATGACCCTCTGGTCTCAGCCTCCCGAATGCTGGGATTACAAGCGTGCGCCACCACACCTGGCTAAAATTGTTATTTTTAAACTAATTCACAAGAATGTTTTTTTCCAGTACTGGCTGTTTAACCAAGGAGGATTCTACCTCTGAACTACAATCCCAGCCTCCCTCTTTGAATTTTATTTTGAGACAGTCTTACAAACTTGCCCAGGTTGGCCTCAAATGTGAGGTCCTCCTGCCTCAGCATCCTACATAGGTGAGATTACAGGCCTGTGCCACCAAACCTACTTTTAAAACAAAATGAACCCATAATTTTCTGTGTATTAGAGAAAGAGGGAGAGATTATTATCATATTTGCTTCTTAGAATAAAACATTTTTTGTTGACCTCGTTTCCTTGATTCAAATGTTGTTCTGTTTTCTCTTCAGTAGATTTACTAGTGGTTCAGTAATTTGTGTATTGGTTTTTTCTTTTTAAGAATCAGTTCTTAGTGCCGGGCGTGGTAGCACATGCTTGTAATCCCAGTATTTGGGATGCCGAAACAGGAGGATCACAGTTCACTGACAGCCTCAGCTACTACTTAGTGGGGCCCTTTGTAACTCAGTGAGACCCTGTTTCAAATTAAAGAATTAAAAAAAAAAAAAAAGCCGAGCGTGGTGGCACACACTTGTAATCCCAGCATTTGGGAGGCTGAGACCAGAGGATTGCGGTTCGCGGACAGCCTCGGCTACTTAGTGAGGCCCTTCGCAACTTAGTGAGGCCCTGTTTCAAAGTAAAAAATAAAAACAGGGCAGGGGGTATAGCTCGGAGGTCGAATACCCCTGGGTTCCATCCCCAGACCCGCAAAAAAAAAAAAAAAAAAAGAATTAAAAATAAGGTGGGAGGTGTAGCTCAGAGGTAGAATGCCCCTGGGTTCCATCCCTAGTACTGCAATTAAATAAATAAATAAATCAGTTCTTAGATTCATTGATTAATTCTAGTTTTTGTTGTTGTTGTTGTTGTTTTGAAGGATTCCTGAATATATTTCAAAACAGAACAGTCTCAGCCAAGCCAAAGCGTCCCGACTTCCCGGAGCACTGACCCCGTGTAGGTAAGCCTCAACAGGTTGCATGTACCCCGTGGAATCCCTTTGGGCTTGTGATGGTTGAAAGTCACCAAGTGTCCCGGGAAATGGAAGTCAGGAAAGGGTCTAATCGCGAGCCCTTGCTCCCGAGGCCATTTGGTCCTGTGTAACTCACACCTAATTGCGTTACCGTTTTATAATCGAGTCATCTGGGCTTTGTAGAGCAAAATGGCTTCCTCTCTCTGAGCTGTGTAAGGGAGCAGGCATTTTAAAAGTAACAGCGTAAGATCACAACAATAACGTGAACATTTGTGCATCTAACTGCCACTGAATGTGACTCTCAACCAACTAACAAGAGTATTAGTATATGCGGCAAAGAAAACACGGCCCAACGGCAGGGAGCAGGCTTTATTTAGGAATAAAACCTGGAAGGAGGCCTCTGACTGGGGAGAGCGCCCACGGGAGTCAGAAAGCCCGCCTCCCTCCAGGCTAGGGGCTTTTACGGGCCCAGGAATTGGAGGGGCTGCAGACGTCGTCGTGCAATCTGCCGGTTGGTGTCTTGTGGCCAGGTCGTCTTGGGGCAGGGCTATGGTCAGGGGGCGTTTTTCGGTCTTTGTTCCGGTCCTCCTGCGTCATGACCTCACAGTGCCCATGAAAGGAAATGTTTTCTAACCTCTGGTTTTAACTTACCTAGTCCATTCCACGTTTTCAGATCTTATTTCTTCTTCTAAGGCAACTCTATCAGCTGTGAACGGCTGCATATTAAATATCCAACGCTTATCTCTACCCAACCTGGGGATGGCTCTAACCTTAGAAAATAGCTCTTAAACGGGGCATGGTGGCACATGCTTGTAATCCCAGCTTGTGGGAGGTTGAAACAGGAGGATCGTGGTTCATGGGACAGCCTCAGCTACTTAATAAGGCTTTTTGCAACTCAGTGAGACCCTGTTTCAAAATAAAGAATAAAAAATAGGGCTGGGGGTGTAGCTCAGAGGTAGAATGCCCTTGGGTTCCATCCCCAGTAACACACACACACACACACACACACACACACACACACACAAAATAACTCCTTTTTTTTTTTTTTTTTTGCCGTACTGGGGATAGAACCCAGGGGCATTCTACCTCTAAGCCACACTCCCAGCCCTATTTTAAAACAGGGTCTCAATAAGCTGTGGAGGGCCTCACTAAGTAGCTGAGGCTGTCCATGACCCCCGATCCTCCTGTCTCAGCCTCCCAAGTACTGGGATTACAAGCGTGCGCCACCACGCCCAGCAGAAAATAACTCTTAAGTGAATAGTGCTCTTAGAGTTGAGTTTTTATTCTCTTTTTATTAAACAATCCTTTTTGTCCTAGTATTTTCTACTTGCTGCTATTATGCTACTGCAGGACCACTGCTAAGGAAGTGTACGCCTTTTATCAGAAGCATGGTAAATGTTAAGGGTTACATTCCCAGGGATCTAGGTGGTAGGCCTGGCTCAGAAGCTTCCAAAATCCTATCACTAGACACTCAGGCCAGCCTGAGATGGGTTGTAGCAATGTTCTTTTTGAAAAGTTCCTCAAGCCGGGCATGGTGGCACACGCTTGTAATCCCTGCGCTTGGGAGGCGGAGACAGGAGGATCACACAGGTTCGAAGTCACCCGCGCTGGTTTAAGAGACCCTGTTTCCAAGTTAAAAATATATAAAATAGGTCTGGGAGTGTAGCCCAGAGGTAGAAGGGCTTCCAGTAACCCCAGTACCACCAAAAAAAAAAAAAAAAAAAAAAAGAAAAGTTCCTCAAGTAATTCTGATAAATGACCAGGCTGGGAGACCCTTGCCCTAGTTATTCCAGGGCTGGGCCTCAGAATGTCAGTAAAAAAAAAAAAAAAAAAAAATCTCTGCCCTAAAATTTTTGTCCAAAATTATGTGTGACTTGCATCAAATTCTTTAAGGGTTTGTGACATCGGAAGATGATAAATGACAAATGGTTTCTACTGAGCTCAGAGAGACAGCCCGTTTCCATGGGGACAGTGTGGGCGGGCCAAGGGCTGATTGGGCCTCGCTGCTTTTCAGCTTAACCCATTGAACTTCAAGTCTCACTGTGTCCCTGTGGATGATCAGAAGTTTGGCTGCGGGCACACCACTTCAGTGGGTGAAGGCTCTGCTCGCTGTGTTTGGATCTCAGCTCCATCAGCTTGAGCTATTATGTATGTATGTCTTTGGGACGAGTTCTTCCCAACTCTGACTCAGTCCCCATCAGTGAATGGAGCCGGGGAAGGGGGTAACTTAGGGATATTTGTGTTTCTGCTCTCTAGTTCCATGGCTCTGCCCTTCTGCTCTGTGCCCAGGGCCAAGTGATCCTGCTGTAGCTTTGCGTGCTAATACTTGACAAGCCAAGGGCTTTCTTCTCATTCGGAGTTTCCTCAGTCCTTTCAGCTTTGTCAGTGCTTGGGATTGAACTCAGTCGGAGCTGTACACACAGTGGGCAAGAGAGCTACCATTGAGCCGCACCCCTAGCTTATACCAGGGGCATTCGACCTCCAAGCTACACCCCCAGACCTATTTTTATTCTTTATTCTGAAACAGGGTCTTACTTAGTTACGGAGAGCCTCACTAAGTAGCTGAGCTGTGCACGAACCGCGATCCCCCTTTCTCAGCCTCCCAAGCGGGGATTGCAAGGGTGTGTCACCACGCCTGGCTGCATTATTCTCTTGTTTACCACGTTAATGGGAAGTCTTTCTCTTAAAATTATGATAGGGTGGGGGCTTTGTGTTTGGGATAGCCATTCTGTGTTGTGTGTGTACGTGGTATCTACCTCTGGGCTACACCTGCAGCCCTTTTTATTTTTTTATTTTAAAACATGGTCTTACTAGACTACCTTGCACTGGCCTCGAAACTGCAATCCTCCCATCTTACCTTCCCAAATACCGGAATTACCGGTTTATGCCTTACTTAGTTTGCAGTAGCCATTCTTGTGTGTGTGTGTGTGTGTGTGTGTGTGTGTGTGTGTGTGTGTGTGTATGTGTGTGTGTGTGTTACTGGGGGTTTAAACCCAGGGTCATTCAATCTCTGAGCTACACCCCCCCCCCAGCCCTTTTCATTCTTTATTTTGAAGCAAGGTCTCACTAAGTTGCTGAAGGCCTCACTAAGTGGCTGAGGCTGGCCTCAAACCTGTAATCCTCCTGTCTCAACCTCCCAAGTACAGGGGTCACAGGCATGTGCTATCACACCCAGCTGTGATAGCCATTCTTAATAATGTAAAGGGACTATCCTTTTAGTCCTCTGCAATCGTTTGTTTGTTTGTTTGTTTGTTTGTTTGTTTGTTTGTGGTACTGGGAATGGAACCCAGGCGTGAGGCAAGTACTCCACCACTGAGCTATATCCTCAGCCCATTTAAAACTCTTATTTTTAAATAGGGTCTCCCTCCGTTGCTCAGGCTGGCCTCAAATTCGTGATCCTCCTGTGGTAGATAGAATTACAGGTGTGTACCACCACACCCGTCAAGGCTTTGAATCTTGACCCTTTATCCCATTGGTTATAAATGCTGTCTCTCAGGTAAAGTGCCCCCATTTTTATCTGTACAGCATTTCATATTTTTATAATAATTGCTAAACTGATACTTCGCTGGAGTGTCTCATCTATGTGACAAGGCTTATACCTCTGAACGGACTCTTTTGGCCCGGGTGCCCAGGCCCGGCCTTCCTTCTAGTCCTTCCTTGCTGCGGCCTCAGAGATGCTGTCCACTGTCCGCCTGGTCATAGAGGCCGCACGCCCCGCAGCTCTCGTTCCTCCGCGCACTCTATCAACAAGCCTTATCTCTCTCTACAAAATACAGTGCTTTATCCAGGTTCATCAGCACCAACGCCACCCCAGGCCATGCCACCGTTTCCCTTCATAATTTTCTAATTGGTCTTCTCACTTTCTTTCTTGTCCTGTTAAATCTTCTTTAGAGTTAGAATGAACTTCGTAAGAAACAATCCTATGGGGTGGCTCTCCTGCTCCGCCCCCTACCCGTGTCTCCGTCTCAGCAGTCCAGGGCCCCACCTCATACGGTTCCTTTATGGTCCTTGAACTCACCAAGCTAAATATCTTACCCTTATGTCCTCAGCCTCTCACATAATTCTAGAACCTTCCAAAACACTTTTCTGGTGCAGTTACTGTCTCTTATTGCTTTGCAAAAATTTCTTGTAGAGTCCATTGGTTTTAAGTAGTACCACATACACTTTTATCATTGTGTGTCCCTTCTGTGGACTTTATCAATAATGTTCTTCATCGCGATAAACAAGAACACCTCGTTTTATGTGATCGGCGCCAACAACTATCCGCCCTCTGGCCTCTGTTTAAAAAGCTCTCCTCTCATTCCTCATCCAGGTCACAAAGACCTCTGACTGTGTTTTCTCCTAATGCCTTTGCCCTGAGATCGCTTTGTGGATTTTTACCCTCTGCGCTGCCATCTTGGTTCCCTCTGGAGTCTACTTTGGGTTGGGAAGTTGAGAATCCAGTTTTATTTTTCTCCATTTCCCAGCAGCTCCAGCCTTCCCTCCTCATTGCTTGGTGGCGCCCACCGCATTATAAAGCACGTCCTCGTTTAAGTCAATATACAGCATTTATCTCCGACCTTTCTGCTCTGTTCTCTTTGGTCTATTGGTCTACTGAGCTTTTATCGTCTGGTCTCCGACCTTTCTGCTCTGTTCTCTTTGGTCTATTGGTCTACTGAGCTTTTATCGTCTGGTCTCCGACCTTTCTGCTCTGTTCTCTTTGGTCTATTGGTCTACTGAGCTTTTATCGTCTGGTCTCGACGGCGATGGCTTTGTACTCTGAGTCATGTCTGAAATGCATGTTTTCTCCTCTTCAGTCACAGACATTTCTTTCCCCGTGTGAGTTTATTGAACCTCAAAAACTCCTCCTGGGCATGTACAAGTACGTAACACTACATCCGACTATTACATACAATATAGTGCACCAATGAAAAATAAAACCTCAAGTGGAGAAATATCAGAATTCTCAGAAAAAATATCCAGAATTTGATTAACATTTTATTGAAATTATCAGCTCATTTGGGGATAACTGGCATAATACTGACGGACCCCAATCAAGACCACAGAATGCCTTCCTGTTTTTTTCAGATTGTCTTCTATGGTCTTTAAGTCAGCTTCTCCCCCATGGAAGTCTAGTCTTGGTTAAGACAGTTTCCAGACACTTTACAGTTTGCTGCTACTGTGAGCACCTGTTTTTCCCTTGAGTTAATTACAGCGGGGGTAGAGACCTGCCATTGCCTTAGTAGGCTCATCTCGTACCTACACCCTGCTCAGCACTAGTATTGGCTCCTGCGATGCCCCTGCTGGTTCTGTCGGGCTTTCTATGTACATGATCATATTACTTACTAATAGTGCTGGCTTGTGCTCTTTCCTTATAATCCTTGCACCTGCTATTTCTTCGTCTTTGCATATGGTATTGACAGGCCTCGAGTCCTGTGAACAGTACACGTGCCGTCTCGTTTCTGATCTTAAAAGGAACATATTCAAGCCGGGCGTGGTGGCGCACGCTTGTAATCCCGGCATTAGGGAGGCTGAGACAGGAGGATCACAGCTGGCAGACAGCCTCAGCTACTTAGTGAGGCCCTTTGCAACTTAGTGAGACCCTGTTTCAAAGTAAAGAATAGCCGGGCGTGGCGGCGCACGCTTGTAATCCCCGCGCTTGGGAGGCGGAGACAGGAGGATCGCGCTGGTTTGGAGCCAGCCTCGCTGGCTTAAGAGACCCTGTTTCCACATAAAGTTAAAAAATAGGTCTGGGAGTATAGCCCATGGGAGTGTAGCCCAGAGGTAGAAGGGCTTCCAGGAACCCCAGTACCACCAAAAAAAAAAAAAAAAAACCAAAGTAAAGAATAAAAAATAGGGCTGGGGCGTAGCTTGGAGGTAGAATGCCCCTAGGTTCCATCCCCAGTACTGCAAAAAAAAAAGGAACATAGTCAAAGGTTACCCGATATGGTTTATGTTGTTGTTGTTGTATAATTTTTATCAAGCCAGGTTTCCTTCTATTGTGAGTCTTCTAAGAGTGTTCTTAATCCTAAGTAGGTATTGGCCCTTATTAAATACTTACTAGAATACCCTGAACTGCCCAGAGGACTAGGCCACAGCCCAACTGGGAGGATCTTACCCAGTGTCAGAGCACAGCTAGGAACTCAGAAGCCCAGTCTCGCTGGCCATGGTGGTGCATGCCTGTAATCCCAGGACGTGAGAGGCTGAGACAGGAGGCTTGCAGATTCAAGGACAGCCTCAGCTACCTAGTGAGGCCCTCAGCAACTCAGTCAGACTCTGCTTCAAAATAAAAAATGAAAAGAACTGGGTGTGTAGCTCAAAGGTAGAATGTTCCTGGGTTCTATTCCCAGTAACCCTCCCAAAAAAGAGAAACCCATTCTCCATCCCTAACAATTTCATAAACCAACAACCTTGTGGCCTGGTTTGTAGAGTGCATGGTTTGGATTAAATAACATAAGCTCTTCCTAGGTTGATTGCAAACAGATTCTCCCACGTCTCGTGTAAGTTCTGAATCCCTCTTTAGAAGTGATTCTGTAAATGAAGTTAGCGTCTTGAATATTTTTCGTAAATAAATGTTGCTTTTCTTCTTCTCAAGAACAAGAAGTCGGGGTAGTTTGGAAGCTATCCTGACTTCATATATTCTAGGATTATAAATATATCTCATCTTCAATTTTTTCTTTTTTTCCTTCTTTCTTTTTTTTTTTTTTTTTTTTTTTTGGTACTGGGGATGGAACCCCGGAGCACTCTACCTCCAAGCTACACCCCTGGCCCTATTTTTTATTCTTAATCTTGAAACAGGGTCTCACTAAGTTGTAGAGGGTCTCACCAAGTAGCTGACGCTGGCCTCAAACCTGGGATCCTCCTGTCTCAACCTCCCAGGCACTAGGAGTACAAGCACACACCACCACGCCCTTCTCACACTCAGTTTTAATGACGTGCTGGTCAGCGGCACACGCTTGGGCCTGATGCCCCGTGGCCTGCGTGCTCAGCTCCCAGGCCTGTCTCCAGTGTGCGGTGTCCCTCAACTCCAGGCCCGCACAGCCGGCCACCTACTGTGTCTTGTGTCCCACATGCAGCTTGACAGCAGCGCTGCGGGAGCCAGACCCTCCTATCTCCCGCCAGCCCGGCTCACCTTCTGTGTTGTCCATGCATCCACGTGTCTATACCCCAGCAGAATCTTCCAGTCCCTTGCTCCATAGCAATCGCTAAGCCCCACCCACCCGAGGTTGCTTGGCCACCTGGCTCACCTCTCCTTCCTCAGCCCAAGGCTGCCATCTTCTTTTTCTTCCTCGCCGCCGCAGCCTAGGAACAAGTCTCTCTGCCTCTTGTCTTACACCCGTACACACAGTACATTCTCCACGGTGTTTTTCCCAGAAAGGAAATCCAGGCTCTCCCATGGCTCCCCAGTGCCTTCAGATCAAGACCAGACTCTTCACGTGCCACAGACGCTCACATCCCACTCACGTCCCAAGCAGATGTGGGGGACCGGCAGGGCCGCTGTTACTGTGCGCGTAGGTGTGACAGACGTTCGCCTCCCCAAGGCCCCTGTGAGCTGCCACCTCTCAATACACACTTGAAGCTCCAGCCTCTGGCCGCCCTGGACCCGCCAGTGACCTCTCGCCGCCCATCTCCATTCAAACGCTGCCAGGCCTCCACCATCCCTGTCCCCCTCTGAACCTCCATCACCGCCAGGACCACTGCCTGTTCCTCTGCCCCCATGAGCTCACAGAGCCCTGGTATTTTGTTTGCTGTGGGTTTTGTTTGCGGCACTGGGGGCTGAACCCAGGGTCTTAAGCATGCTAACAAAGCCATACCCCTGCGCTGCATCCCCGCCCAGGGCGGGAACCTCATAGCCTTAGAGGAGGTGTGCCCAAAGCCTGAGATGGTAGTGTTGGGAAACCAAGTGGCCGGGGCTCAGGACTTGGTGGCCAGGTAGAGCTGCTAAAATTTGCTGATAGAGCCAGCGTAGCTGTAAAGAGAAAACTAAAGGCTAACTCCAGGGTGGTAGCTGGGTTTGGCACATTGAGTGCAGGTAAAGTGGCTGAGAGGCACAAGCCCTTGGTCTGAAGGGGCAGACCCTGGCTGGAGCGTGAGCTGCCGGGAGGGGGAGCCCCGCGGGAGGCAGCCCCCAGGATGGGGCTGGGAGCTGCCAGTCACCTAGTTCCCACCCGGCCTCTCTGACCCCGCCCAGAGGGCCCTCCCAAACCCTAAGGATACTGTCTGAGTGATTAAGGTTATAACTGCCAAATATAATTTGATTTACTCATGACCAACAAGATAGCACTTCCAATTTTAATAATGGTAGCAGAAACATAAGCAGGATGTTAATTCATTTGATTGAATAATTCTTCTCATGGATAGTATGCAACTGAGTTGTTAGTGCTGCAGGAAATGAAAACTAATTTTAATTTTGTGAGTGTGTGTGTGTGTGTGTGTGTGTGTGTGGTGCTGAGGATTGAACCCAGAGGCATTCTACCTCTGAGCTACATCCCCAGACCATTTTTTATTATTATTCTTTATTTTGAAATAGGGTCTCAGGAAGTTATGGAGAGCCTCACTAAGTAGCTGAGGCTGGCCATGAACCCGGAGCCTCCTGTCCCAACCTCCTAAGTACTGGGATTACAGGTGTGCGCCACCACACCCAGCTCTCTATTTTCTTATTTGAAGATAACCACAGTGCTGGGGACAAGACGAGCTACAGTGTGTCATTTTAGGTTTTGTGAGGCAGGATGATGTCTTGGAGCATACGATTCTGACCTAGAGTCCCGTTCAGTAATTATTCTACTCTGTGTCTCTGCCCTCTGCCCTTGGAACTGAGCACCCAGGGCAAATGAGATCCTTAATCTAAGAGGAGATTTTTAATCTGATGAAGGTACATTCTGCAAAGGGTCAGAAATTGTGATTCCAAATATTAGGTTTATGGTTGCAATTTAAACTTTTATAATAAGAGGGGTTTCTCTTGTACCAAAAATTAGAAGAAAATAAATCACACACAAAACACTAACTACTGAACCAAACCTCATTCAGCAACTGCGGGGCTGCACTGGGCTGCACGTCTTGTGAGCACTGCGCATGCGCCTCACATAAGTGGCCCCCACCTGTCTACAGAGAGCGCCGAGTTTACCAGGGGGCTTGCAAATCCTGGATGTTTTCTGTTTCTAGCAAACTCATACTGAGAATTCCTTCAAAGAGATTCCTGTTGACTTTTATATGTTCAGGGGATAGTCATTCCCTGGCTTAACAAACCTCCATTGTGTCTGCTGTGTGCCAGGCGCTGCCCTGGCTCCTACGGACACAGCAGTAACAAGAGAAATTCATTCCCTGCCCACATCTCCGCAGAGGGAAGACACTGCCTGCTATTTTCAAAGTTACTTAACCCCGCCACACCCCAACATGACACGGGACCCGTCAGGCCCCACGTGGCCTCGAGTTTCTCAACAGTGTCACCGTGGTAGCCAGGGACTTGTCCTCCGCCTCCTCCCTGCAAGTGACCGCTCAGCTGCAAGGGGTGGGAGCCTTATCGGTGGCCACGGGGCCCCTGGTGCAGCAGGCCTGCGCCCCACAGAAGCTGACAGCTTCCCCGCAGGGATGCGCCCCGTTCCAGGACGAGCTGCTCTGAAGGAGCCCAAAGCGGCGGTGAACCCGCCGGGAGCTGGCAGTTCCTCCCAGACCATACGCGATCAACTGGAGATATATTTATATAAGCAACGCTGCCGGCATCCAGCTTATCAAGGTCCCGGGAAACGGAGTTAGAAATTAGCTTAAGGTCAGATTTGTGCTCAGAGAACAGAATGAGTCACGATTGCCTCGACTGGCAATCACTATCATCCCGGAGCCACCAGATGCGCAGGGGGGTGAGGAGCTTATGGCCGAGGCGCTGGTGCCACCCCTGTGCTCCCATCTTTTGCGGCAGACATTGAGGGGTTCCAGGGTAAGTGCAGGACACTGGTGTTCGTGCCTTTTTCCTTGGTACCGAGGATGGAACCCAGGCGCATTCTCCCTTCAAGCTACAACCCAGCCCTTTTTCCTCTTTATTTTGTAACAGGGTCTTGTTTAGTTGTTGAGAGTCTCGCTAAGTTGCTGAGGCTGGCCTCAATCCTGCAATCCTCCTGTCTTAGCCTCCCAGGTACTAGGATTATATGCATGCACCACCACGCCCAGCTACTGATGCCCTCTTCTTCATTTTGCAGATATGGCAAACCTTGGCTGCTGGCTGCTGGTTGTCTTTGTGGCCACATGGTGCGACGTTGGCCTCTGCAAGAAGCGCCCAAAGCCTGGAGGCTGGAACACGGGGGGGAGCCGATACCCGGGGCAGGGCAACCCTGGAGGCAACCGCTACCCACCCCAGGGTGGCGGTGGCTGGGGGCAGCAGCCCCACGGTGGGGGCTGGGGGCAGCAGCCCCACGGTGGGGGCTGGGGGCAGCAGTCCCACGGTGGGGGCTGGGGGCAGCAGTCCCACGGTGGGGGCTGGGGTCAAGGCGGTGGCCACAATCAGTGGAACAAGCCCAATAAGCCAAAAACCAACATGAAGCACATGGCGGGTGCCGCCGCGGCTGGGGCAGTGGTGGGGGGCCTCGGCGGCTACATGGTGGGGAGCGCCATGAGCCGGCCGCCCATGCACTTCGGCAACGACTATGAGGACCGTTACTACCGGGAAAACATGAACCGTTACCCCAACCAAGTGTACTACAAGCCCGTGGATCAGTACAACAACCAAAACAACTTCGTGCACGACTGCGTCAACATCACGGTCAAGCAGCACACGGTCACCACCACCACCAAGGGGGAGAACTTCACCGAGACCGACGTGAAGATCATGGAGCGCGTGGTGGAGCAGATGTGCATCACCCAGTACCAGAAGGAGGCGCAGGCCTACTACCAGAGAGGGGCCAGCATGGTCCTCTTCTCCTCCCCGCCCGCCATCCTCCTCATCTCCTTCCTCATCTTCCTGATAGTGGGATGAGGCGGGTCTCCCTGCTTCCACCGCCTTCTTTATCTCGGCCCAGGGTGGGGAGGGGTTTCCACCTGCAACCCTTTAAGTGGCGGCGTCCCTGCTTCTCTCCACCCCCCATTGGCTAACACCCTCGGCATTGACGGGCGCTGGAAAATGTAGAGTAGACCCAGATGCTATTTATTCAAGGCCCCTCTGATTGTGTCCTTCGTGGACCAATGCTAAGGCCGGGCCAGGAAGAGTATAACAGCAAATAATCACTGGTTCATCTAGGCTTATTTGTGGTCGAGTGCAGCAGGTAGAGGCTAGAACATCTCAGAGCAGTCCTCGAGTACCTCTACCTGGATACCTCCAGCTCCCTCAGCAGCCAGAGCTGAGGACACAAAGTCCCAGTTTGACAGTAATGTCATAGCAGCTTGGAAAATTTTTCTCATCCCTTTTAAGAAAACCTTTCAAATTTGAAAGGAGGCCGCATGATACTCACTCAAAAATATAATTTTTTTTTTTTTTTTTAAGGAAGAAAGAAAAGAGAAACACTAGATAATCCTTAGCTCTTGGGCCGCCGGCTCAGCCCAGGGCAGCATGCACTGTGTGTCTGCAGAGGGCGTGGTGACGTTTTGCTTTCTGCAGTACGGGTTCCGCAGCAACTGCTGCGTCTAAATAGTTATTATCTGTGCAACCCTAGGCCTCTGGCCAGCGGCCCTTCACAGGGATGGACTCCACCGCAGCACAGGAAAAGGCTCCTGGGACCCAGAACTCCAGCCTCTGGAGACGCTGCCCTCGGAGACAGTCTCCTGTTTGGGAAGTTCAAAGTATCCACACGTGGCATTCCTTTCTTTAGTAAATAAACTGTAGATAACTAGGGTAGCAAAAATAAATAAATAAAATGGCCTTTTGACCACTGAAGGTGACTCTACTTTGTTTATTAGAAATTAGAATGATTTTTGCTTTGCCTGGATGGTAACAGGCGATTCCAAGGCAGGCCAGGGTACAAAAAGCCCAGTCTTCTTAGAGGCTGCATAGTGAGGAATGCGGTTAGCATACAAAGAAACAGCTGTGTTTCTTCATTTCTGTCTCATACTTTTCAAGAACCAGAATTAGGCCATGTCCTTGGTTTCTGTAATTGACCTTTGAGTCAAAGAACAAGGGACAATCTAAAAAATACATTAGGTTGCAGATGGCAGAAATATCCATTACAAGTGGGAAGAAACTGTTATTTAAATAGGGTAAAAGACTAAATCGTTCAATATTGTCACCTAGCAGATACGTATTACTATTCTACAATGTTTTGGGCTTGCACTGTGCGGGTATTCGATGTAAAAAAATTATATACATATATATAAAATATATATTGCATATGACAGATTTAGAAGTTTTGTCTAGAGCAGTTAACATCCGAAGTGTCTAACTCATTAACAGTTTTGTAAGGTCCTCAGTACTTACCATGTGGGAAACCCTTTGGTGTGGCCCTTGGGCTTACAATGTGCACTGAATAGTTTTGTATAAGAATCCAAAGTGAACACCATTAACTGGTCTTTGAAATATGCATGTACTTTATTATATTTTCTATATTTGTAACTTTGCATGTACTTGTATAAAAATTTGTAAATGTTTACTATCTGAAATTAAACAAGAGCCGAGATGGGCGCCACCCACCGAGGTGTGTTTGTTTCCGGCCCCACGCCGCCGCCCCCCCCATCCCCCCCCCCCCCCAGTGTGGCAGGGTCACCTGAGGACGAATCCGAGCCAGGTGGTGCTCCTGGTTTCCTGCACCTGCCTCCGCATCCTTACTTCCAGTCGGGGACTAGATTATGTCTGGAGTTTTTTCCGTATCTCAGGGAGCTCAGCCTTGGGTAAGCTGAAAGGCGTTTTCAGAACAGGAGGGGTCCAGTCCACCTGTTCTGGGAGCATTTTTCTGTCCTGTATTTAGAAACCGATTTTTGCAGTGCTGGAAGCTGAGCCCAGAGCCTTATGCATGCGATGCAAGCACTCTACCACTGAGCCATGTATGTACACCCTGGGCTCCTAGAATTTTTTTAAATATATTTACTAGAGGTTGAACCCAGGGGTATTCTACTTCCAAGCTACACTCCCAGCCATTTTTATTTTTTATTTTGAATAAAGATCTGGCTAAGTTGCTGAGGCTGGCCTCAAACCTGTGAACCTGTCTCAGCCTCCCAAGAACTGAGATTACAGCCATGCACCACCACGCCTAGTTTAGAGATATATTTTAATTAAAAGAAAATTTAATAGGCTCTGAAGTGCCCTCCTTATGCCCCCATAACTCAAGCTCTGAAATATCCTTTACTATGAGCCCCCATGACAAACGCTCTTCACAGGGCCAACACCTTTGGTCCAAAAGGCCACTTGTCATCTGTCACATTCGTTCAACCCATCTGTACACGTTCCTCCCAAGCATGGGCGCCAGCATGGAGACGCTCCCGGTTATCCTTGGTAGAGGTATTCTTGGCAACTATAATTTACTAAAGGCAGATGTAGTCACAAGAAGTAATAGTGATGGAATCACCATGTTAGTCCCTTAGCGAATGCCCAGGGTGTCAGGAGTGGAGGAAGTCCACCCCGTGGGTACTTAAAGGATGATCCCCAGGTGGCTGGGAATCACACTCAGGTGCATATGGAATTAAAGGGTTTATAGCCGGGCGTGGTGGCGCATGCTTGTAATCCCAGCGCTTGGGAGGCTGAGATAGGAGGATCGCACAGGTTCAAAGCCAGCCTCAGCTACTTAGTGAGGCTCTCAGCAACTGAGTGAGACTCTGTTTCCCAAGGAGTGTAGCCCATAGGTAAAGAGCCCCTGGGTTCTATCCCCAGTAAAAATAAAAAAAAATAAAAAAAATAAATCAAGGGTTTATGATACTCAGGTCCTAGAGAAGGAAGGCCCGGTCTGCCATGCAGAGGCCGCAGAGGGGCCACTCTCAGGAACAACTGGACCAAGCACGTGGGGAGCCAAGACAGACGCCTGGCAAGAGCCTTGACCTGGCCAGCTCGGGAGGAGCAACAAGGGAAGCATTGCGTTTCCTTGATGTGTTTGGATGTCACTAGGTCAGAGGCAGAGAGGGTAAGGAAGGGGATTTGGGCAGAGACAAACCTTGTCACCAGTGCACCTGCTGCCTGGGCGGGCGCGCATGCCTTTCTAGATGTTAAGGCGTCGGGAAAATACAAAATTCTTAAGTGTACGATGCCAATATTCTGCAGTGATCAGAGGACCCATTTTATTATTAAAGATGGAAGGAGAGCCGGGCGTGGTGGCGCACGCTTGTAATCCCCGCGCTTGGGAGGCTGAGACAGGAGGATCACACGGGTTCAAAGCCAGCCTCAGCTACTTAGTGAGGATCTCAGCAACTTAGTGAGACCCTGTTTCCAAATAAAGTATAAAATAGGTCTGGGAGGATATCCCGGAGGTAGAAAGCCCAGGGGTTTCATCCCTAGTACCACCAAAAAAAAAAAAAAGAAAAGAAAAATAAGTAAATAAACTCTCCATTACCTGACAATAATTTCTCAAAAATAGCCCACCAAGAAGACCGAATCCATGCAAAGCAGAGGTGTTTTATTTTGCTTTGTTGGAGTACTGGAAATGGAACCCAGGGGCATTCTATCTGTGAGCTACACTTCCAGCCCTATTTTTTTATTTTTTATTTTGTTTTTGCTTTTTCTTTTTTGATTTTTTTGTTGTTTTGTTTTTGTTTTTGCTGTACTAGGGATGAAACCCAAGGGTATTCTACTTCTGAGCTACACTCCCACCCTACTTTTTATTCTTTATTTTGAAACAGGGTCTCACTAAGTTGCAGAGGGCCTCACTAAGTAGCTGAGGTTTTCCTTCAACTGCGATCTTCCCATCTCAGTCTTCCAAGTACTGGGATTACAAGCATGCGTCGCCATGCCTGGCTTATTCTTTATTTATTCATGTTTTTATTTATTTTTGTGGTAATGGGGGTGGAACCCAGGGGCTTTTCTACCTCCGGGCTATACTCCCAGACCTATTTTTAAAATATTTTATTTGGAGACAGGGGCTCACTAAGTTGCTGAGAGCCTCACTAAGTAGCTGAGGCTGTCTTTGAACCTGTGCAATCCTCCTGTCTCAGCCTCCCAAGTGCTGGGATTACAAGCGTGCGCCACCATGCCCGACTTATTCTTTTTTTTTTTTTCAGGTTTATTCTTTATCTTAAAACAGGGTCTCATTAAGTTGCAAAGGGCCTAAGTAACCGAGGCTGTCTGAGAACCGCAATCCTCCTTTCTCAGCCTCCTGAATGCTGGGATTACAAGCGTGCACCACCACGCCGGGCAGAAATTCACATTTCTAACAAGCTCCTACATCATGCTTTGCTGGACCCACAGAACACCTGTAACAAGGCTGGGGGCGGGGGCCTCCCACACTGGAACCTGAATCCAAACCTGCCCCCCCAGAGCTTATTAAACACAGAAGGCTGGGCCCTCCCCCAGAGCTTCTGATTCCCAAGACCTGGAGTAGGCCTGGGAATTTGCGTTGCTAACAAATTCCCAGGTGCCCCTGATGCTGCTGATGTGGACACATGGAAATCCACTGCCCTACCGGAGCATGCAAAAAGAAATAGAAGATGGCCCTGGGCCTGAAGCACTCCCAAAGCTGTGTGGAGACCAGACGCCCAGCCAGGAAGGAAAGATAACCTGGAGCTCCAGGGCTGAGCGACGCTGGGTGTGAGGAGGTGACCAGCCCCGCTACTGAGCGCGTGAAGCACAGCTGGACCCAGGCTCATCAGTGAGGGGTTTGAGCTGAGCCCGGGACGGCGCCCGGTGCTTTTCACTCTTGGCTGTGCGCGCGAATCACCTGAGAATGTTGTGAAATGCAGGTTCCGAGCTCACCTCAAACTGGCGAGACTCTGCCTTACGTCACCTGGGGCGAGGACACCCCGAGAAACCAGGGCTCAGAGGCCCGGTTATCTGGCCAGGCATCTGCAGAAGAGCTGAGAGCTCAGGCCGGCCAGGGAAGTCGCCCCGCCATTTCCTCTTGTTTCTAGGTGCGTTCCCCACACCGGTTGGTAGAATCGGCCCCTGCTGTCACTAATACAGGCAGCTAGCTCCCAAGAGGGGGCCTCAAACCACCTGCTGCAATATCTTCATCCTGGAGATGCCCCGACACACACACACACACACACACACACACACACACACACACACCATTTTAGTTCTGTTTCTCTAGAGAACCCTGACTAATGAATACAGTGAATGCACATGGCCATACCAAGGCCAGCAGCATGTCCCACCCTGGCAGGACGCCCGCACTTGGCAGATTTGGCCCTTTCCGATCGACACAATGATCCCCAGTTTGGGAAGTGACAGCCAGAGGTACTGTCATCCTCACTGCCCAAGGGCACGCAGTTAGCAGCACCCCTAAAGTACATCCTGGAAAGTCTTTGCTGTTGCTTTGTAGGAGACTTGAGAGTTGGGCGTAGAGACCACCTCCTCTATGTTCCTGGGGTCTTTCCTCTGTGTCTACGTCCTCATCTCCTTTTCCTATGAAGACACCGGTTGGACGGGATAAGAGCCCATCCACAGACCTCTTTTTAACTTAATCACCCCTTAAAAGTTCTGTCTCTGAGTACACTCATATTATGAGGCACTGGGGTTCAGGCTTCCATGTATAAATTTGGTGTGGCCGTAGCTCAGCCCAAGCCACATCTCTCAAGACCTAGCAGGGTGTCTGTGCCGCTCCCAACCCAGTTCTAGGGCATTCCCAGGACTCTGAGGGCCTTGTGAAGACCCCACATTCACACGCTCCCCCAGGCTTCTCATAACAAAGACCCCACCGTCTGGCTCATCCTGTGACCTCACGCTGATAGGTCACTGTCTAGCCCTCACCTGAGAAGTGCCAAGGATGCCCATTTCTACCCGCAGCAGGTAGAAACGTTTCCATTCTGGGTTACAGCTCCTGAGCAATCCAGCCACCATGCCCCCATGGCCGGCACCCAGGGAAGAGTCTTGTGATCCACCATATGTTTAGTTTGGCTCACATCCACAAAGATCCAAACTCAGCCAGATACTGTTCCTCCCACACGCAAACACATTGCAAACACACCTGGCGCAGAGCTATGCTGCTTATGAGTTCATTACCGCGAGGCAGTGGGTGTTCAGTGTGATTCAGCGGGTGCCGTGGACGGCTGGCAAAGCTCCCTGCCGTCGCACTGCAGATCACAAGTGCTAGGCGTGCCCGCCACCATGCACCGCAGCCACCCACACGTGGAATGTGTCCACTCAGGGTTCTCTATGGCCAAAGCACAGCTTCCCAAGGCTCCAGCCCCAGCGTGGAGGGAGAGACCAGAGAGAGGAGCTCACCTCGCCCAGCTCACGGAGCAGACAACCAGCTGAGAAGAACAGTCTTCTCCTGGCTGAGGTCTTATTCTTCCCTGTCTCCCACCAATCAATCTGAATACCCCTCTCTAGACATCACCTTGCAGGGGGCCATCACACAAGGCTTCACGCAGACCTGGGGCTATTGTTGTGAACCAGCCCAGCCCCGAAGGAAGCCGTCCAGCCTCCAATAGCCCGTCCAGCCTCCATTACCCGTCCAGCCTCCATTAGCCCGCCATCAGACAGAACCAGAGTTTTCTCTGGACCTTTGATAAAAGAAGAAAAGAACAAATGAATGATCCCATGTTCAGTCGAGCCCAGATTCTCCACAGAAAGTCTGGCATGGGCCGTTCCCAATTGAGGATTTTGTTTTGTTTTGTTTTGTTTGCAGTACTGGAGATTGAACCTAGGGGCATTCTACCTCCAAGCTACACCCCAGCCCTATTTTTTAGTCTTTCTTTGAAACAGGGCCTCACTAAGTAGCTGAGACTGTCTGCGAACCCAGATCCTCCTGTCTCAGCCCCCCAAATGCTGGGATCACAAGCGTGCGCCACCACGCCCGGCTCACTTGAGGACTTTGAGAACAGGATGCTTCACTCCACTCATGGACGAGGCCCACTGTGGCCCTGCCACACGTGTGATGTTGAGCAGCCTGAGCCGTCACAGCCCACTGTGGCTGCCGGGAGATGCATATTGCAAAGAAACCAGGACTGACTTTTGGGCTCTCCAGCCAAGTTGTGGGAAATGGCTACAGAAAACCACCATCTTGCTTTGAACACGACCACCCTAAGGAGCAATTGGACCACAGAACTTGTTGAGATAGGTGTATGGTTGGCCAGTAGTCCCTCTGCACCCACAGACACGCGAGACTGTAGATGCAGGTGCCATAAGTCTTTATTAGTCCAGCCCACTTGTCCCGGGCAGCTCCCTCCCTCACCCCCATCCGCGGGTGCGGGGTGGGAGGGGGGCGTGTGGAAGAGAGCCTTCCACGAGTGTAGGAATCTCTGCCTGGAAATCTCTGTCTCTGTTTCTTCAGATCGCTGCGTCCCTTCTTTATCAAAGGGGAGTGGCTTTCCGTGGGAAACCCGGAGGGTAAGGAGGCGGGTCTTCCTGCCTCCTGGCTTCCAGCCCCGCCCCTGCCCCGTGGGGACTTAGAACCTAACAATAGGCATTTCCCCCGTTTGTAATAGTAAAATAACAATACAAAACCCAAGATCCTATGTGTCCCCCAGGGCACAGGACCATCTCCTTTATAAAACCCTGTAGACCGCACAGTATTATCCAGCAAGAAAAAAGAATAGTAGTACTGTTCCATGCTACCACGTGGGTGAACCTGGAATACGGGATGCTAGGTGAGAGAAGTCAACCCCGAAAGGCCACGTGTGTTCTGTTCACGTGAAATACGGAAAATAGGCAGATCCGTAGAGACAGGGAGGAGACGTGGCCGCAGGGGCTGAAGAAAGGCCAAAGAATGAGAAGTGGCCGCAGATGAGTAGGGGCTTTTCCCTGGTGTGCCAAAGATGAGCCGCTGTTAGCGGCAACTGATGGACAACTTGGTGAAAATCACTGAATGCACGCTTCAAAATGGTGAAGATCACAGTATGTGTGTCTCCATGAAGCGATGACATTACTCTTCATAAAGCATGGCATGGCCCACCTAGGCACAGAGGGGCGGGAGGAGTTGAATTCTGCCCGCTTGTTTTTCTCACAGGTCTTGCAGGAAACACTGTGTGCAGAGGGGTTCTCAGCCTTGTGTCTACCATGTTTACAAACACTCGGCCCAAGTCCTTTCTGGCCAGTGTGTAAATGGCTAGACCAATGGAACTACAAATCTACAAATGGAATACAACATTTATAGCTTTTTTTTTTTTTTTTTTTGCGGTACTGGGGATTGAACCAAGAGACATCCTACCTCTGAGCTATACCCCCATCCCTATTTTTTATGCTTTATTTTGAAACAGGGTCTCACTGAGTTGCAAAGGGCCTCACTAAGTAGCTGAGTCTGTCCTTGAACCACGATCCTCCTGTCTCAGCCTCCCAAGTACTAGGATTACGAGTGTACACCACCAAACCTGGCTCATTTATAGCTATTTATTTATTTATTGGTGGTACTGGGGGTGGAACCCAGAGGCTTTCTACCTCTGGGCTATACTCCCAGACCTATTTTATATTTTTATTTTTGGAAACAGGGTCTCACTAAGTTGCTGAGAGCCTCACTAAGTAGCTGAGGCTGGCTTCGAACCTGCGCGATGCTCCTGTCTCAGCCTCCCAAGCGCGGGGATTCGCAAGCATTCATCACCACACCAAGCCATTTATAGCTTTTTAAAAATTAAGAAAAGCATTTAATCATAGAGTGAGTGATTGAGTTTAAAATCTGTTTGCCCTGCTGTGATCTGACCTGCTGGCAAAAAGAATGGAGAAGGGGTCCCTTACTCATATATGGCAGAAATGTCACCCCTTTATTCTATGTTAAATACTAAAATCTCCTTAGGAAGAGCTCTGGATCCCAGAGGGATAAGCGGGTGCATCTTACTCTGGGGTCTGGAAGGTGACTTCAGTTTTTGCTATGAGTCTGCCGATTGCCTTTTCTACTACCCTTTTTCTTAAAGACGACATTTCTCCCAACTTCTCAGTCTGCCCAGCCGTTCCTTCTCCGCCTCATAGGGGAGTTCTGTACGTGAGTAAGGACGCGCCCTCCTCCCACCCCGAGCGGTTGTGGTGGGACAGGGCGGTGCGGATACCAGGTCTGGTGGAATGGCCCTCGCTCAACCTCAGCCTCTTGGCTGTCCACGTTGGCTGACCCGCTCCCTCCACCTGCTTGCGCGCTTCAGAGGCCGCCCCAGCCCTTGGAGAATGGGCGTCCTGTCCAAGTCAGGCCCCTGGCGTGTGGTCCTCCCCTGCGCGGGCCTGCTTCACACCTGCTCCTCCTCCCCTGCCTGTATGTCTCCTCTCACCTGCCTGTCACTTCCCCTCGGGGTCACGAGAGCCAAGAGATGGGAGAAGGGCGTGGGTTCATGTCCAGCCGGAAAATCCGAAATGTCTCCAGGTGGCCGCTAACGCAAAGGAAGAAAGGACTCGGCAATCCTCGAATCCAAGACAGCGTGGTGTGGCGGGTGTGGTACCTGGCCCACAGGATCATCCCCGCTCTCTCCAAGAAACGGCCTCCCCATCCAAACGCACTCGGGTCCTATCTAAGTAGTAGCTGAGGCTGGCCGCAAACCATGATCCTCCTGTCTCAGCCTCCCAAATGCTGAGATCACAAGTGTGTGGCACCACGCCCAGCTAACAATATGTTTTTAAACACATAAATCTTAGAGCCCGGCGTGGTGGCGCACGCTTGTAATTCCAGCATTTGGGAGGCTGAGACAGGAGGATGACAGTTCGTATCCAGCCTCAGCTACTTAATGAGGTCCTTTGCAACTCAGTGAGACCCTGTTTCAAAATAAAGAAAATAACAAATAGGGCTGGGGGTGTAGCTCAAAAGTAGCATGCCGCTGGGTTCCATCCCCAGTATTGGGGGGGGGGGAAAATGGGGCTAGGGGTTTAGCTCAGAGGTAGAATGCCTCTGGGTTCAATCTCCAGTGCCACAAAAAAATTTAAAAAGTAAAATAAATAAATAAAAAGGGATGAATTATAAAAAATAGACAAGTGAGTTGAGACCAGCCTGGATGTTAGTGGTCAAGAGAGTAGTATCATTCCTGTCCGGAGGGTAGAGAATCATCTACTGGCGACATAAGGGCCTTGAGTTGGTGACAGCCGACTGAATTTTGTACTTCTGGTGTGCGCTTTCGGCGTGTCCATTCCCTTTCAACAGGAATACATCAAGGGTCCCCGGTTCACATCCAGTCTCTGCAGCCACCACCCCCAAGAAGTGACCTCTCCCTGCGTTCCCCTGTCTGGTGGACTCCGCAGCTCGGTCACTGCTTCCCCACAAGCAGGACCTGCCTCGGTGGACTCTGGTCTTTTCCCCTGGCGAACGGCTATCACAGCGCCAGCCTCTGGCACGGACCTCCTCATCCTTTGCCAACCGCCTTCGCGGCGGCAAATGTTTCATTAGTGTTTCTGGCAGGCCAATTAACATGCTAACACATGCCTGTGTGCTTGTAAACCCTAGCTCCCGATCCTTTAGAGTGTTTCAGTGGAAGGGTTTGTACAGAATCCTGCGATTCCAAGAGCATTTGATGAGCTCCCGTTGGTGACAGCCATGGGGTGGCTGGCCCCCCCATGCACAGATGTGAAAACCGGCTCACCGTCGGCTCACCGTGAACATAGGTCTCTCCAGGAGCCACTCAGCAAAGACCATTCCTTGTCTAAGGCAGAACGCACCCTCCAGGACAGACAGCAAAGGCCAAAGTTCCCCCTTAACTGGTGGCCCTCGTCACAGGAGCCAGAGCGTGAAAAGTGACCCTGGGTAATAAAAGTGTCACTGCTCTAAGAGAAGGCTGATCGGGCTCCTCCACACATGGGTGCAGTGAGAGGGTTACGGGGAGGCTGGAGGAGGAGCTGCGGGGTGGTGGCAGAGCCTGGCATTCTCTGCCTCTTAGTCATTCATTCATTCATTCATTCATTCATTTGGTGCTGGGGATGGAACCCAGGGCCATTCTACCTCTGAGCTAGACTCTCAGCCCTTTTTTATTTTTTACTGTGACATAGGGTCTCACTGCATTGCTGAGACTGGCCCTGAACCTGTATGTAATCCTCCCGTCTCAGATATCTGTAATAGGCTGCCTGTCAAGTAAATGGGAACCCGCATGGGGACTCCTGACTATGCTTGGGAAAATAATCTAATCAAGGACAATCTCGAGAGGGAGGTGACATTTTAAGATTTGCACAATGTTCTCCCTCATATGTGAAGCTAGGGAGAAAACGGGCCTTGGGAGGAGCTCTAGATGAGAAAACAAGGCGACCTAACTGAAGAGGACGGAAGGGGGAGAGGAAAATCCTCTAATGTACCTTCACAAACATCAAAGTCAATCCCTAAGCCAAACGTGAGAAGGAGGGAGGAGGAGGGAATGGGGCGGGAATCGGGGAAGGGCTAATCGGCTGATGAGCGCATGCGTGCCTCCACCATCTTGTACTCCATTAAGATGTCTGACTACAGCACACCAATAAAAATACGTAAAGAAAGAAGGCTAAGAACTAAGAGAAAAAAGATTTGCACAAAGCAACAGTAAAAATCATGAGTACAAAAGCTGAATATGACCCAGAAAGTCTGCTCCTAAGAGTGCATGTCCAAAAGAAAGATGGCCTCCGGGAGGGACACGTGAGACCGTTTACAGCAGCGCTATTCATAAGAGTCCACACTGGAAACCACCCGGATGCCCACCAACAGGGCGTGGGTAGGTAAACTGAGGAGTCTCCTCAGTGAATGAACGGCCTACAACCACACCTACGTAGGCGAAGCTCACAGGCGTAATCTGAGCAAAAGCAGATGTAAACAATTAGGTTCTAGACTGTTCTATTTATTTTTATTTTATTTAGTTAGTTTTGTTGGTACTGGGGTGGAACCCAGGGGCTTTCTACCTCCGGGCTATACTCCCAGACCTATTTTATACTTTATTTGGAAACAGGGTCTCACTAAGTTGCCGAGAGCCTCACTAGGTAGCTGAGGCTGGCTTCGAACCTGCGCGATCCTCCTGTCTCAGCCTCCCAAGTGCGGGAATTACAAGCGTCCACCACCATGCCCGGCTCTAGACTGTATGGCTGGGGTGCGATAACAAAATGCCACCGGCTGGGTGGTTTAGAAACAACACGAGCTCAGAGGCTGGCAAATTCAAGATCAGGAGGCTAGCCGGGCGTGGTGGCGCACACTTGTAATTCCAGTACTTGTCTCAGCCTCCCAGTACTTGGGAGGCTGAGACAGGAGGATCTCAGGTTCGTAACCAACCTTAGCTTAATGAGACCCTCTGCAACTCAGTGAGACCTGTTTCAAAATAAAGAATAAAAGATAAGGCTGGGGTGTAGCTCAGTGGTAGAATGCCCCTGGGTTCAACCCCCAGTACAGAAAAAAAAAAAAAAAAAAAGATCAGGATGCTAGCCAACTTGATGACGGGGGAGGGCCACTTGTCCTCAGAGGGTGGAGGGCAAGGGGGCACTCGGCCTCCTTTATGAGGACACTGATTCCAACCACGAGGGCACGAGCCTCCAAGGCGCACCTTCTCATACCATCACCAAGAGGTTGGTTGACATGTCAGGGTTCCAACATATGCGTTTTAGGGAGACACAAGCACTCAGACCACAGCAGCGGTCTGGACAGTATAATTTTCCAAATAGTATTTCCCTTATTCCTCTACCATTAGGCCGGGAGCTCTGTTAGGAATGGAGCCTGGCCTCTTTCTATCATGAGCTCCTTCCTTGACCCAAACACAATGAGTAGCCTTCCCGCAAGGAAACGTCCCCGGGTGAAGCGTGCTCAACACAGGAGTTGGGGCCTCATGGTCATTTTTACTGATCCAAGATCCAAGATCTAATCTTCAAGGAACTTAACAAAATGCTGACCGATTCATGCGGTCTAGAACCCGGGCCCTCTCTGCTGCTTCTTTTCCAAGCTGCATAGCTTTCCAACGTGCAAACATTCAAGAGAAACACAGGCTGGCGCCCTGCATCACAGAACGCCCAGCCCCGTGGCTGCTGTGTCATCTTCCAGTTTTCTCCAACCTGGTCTACATGCCACTGTCTCCCTCATACAGGTGCCGAGGCTGGAAGACGTAGTCCCCCAGCCCTGGTCTCTCTGCTCGAGTGAAGAAGCGAACTCTGTGGCCGTGAGTTCGCTTCAGGCAGGGCGCCGGCTGCGGGGCGGTCTGGGAGCAGCTCACATTCCCTGCAACCGGTTCATGGTTTTCTCACCTCCTTTCTTGTCCAGCATTTTCTGTCTTCCACAGTCCCCTTGCCTTTGAGAACAGCCTTTTGTTCACGGACAGGAGGAACGTGCAGGCTCATGAGCTCTGACTCAACCTCCCAACCCTCGCTGGACGAGGAGACAGCACTGAAGATATGGAGGCTGTGGGCCGGAGCTTGGCCAGTACGCAGAGTTCCAGACGGAGCCCCGGGCCGCTGCGGGGCTGCTGCCCGCCTGGCCCGGCGACCTTGGGCCTATCTGGGCCGTGATCTCACAGTGCAGAGGAGCTGGACTAGAGGATTGTGGGTTTTTCCTAGCTCTGTTGATCATACCGAGCCCTAATAATGACACTAAGCGTCTACACATGGAACCAAAGAATTGTATCGATACTTCTCTCTGGGTAATGTGATACCAAGAGATATTTTTTTTTTCTTCTTCGTGTTTTGCAAATAATCTATACCAAGATTACATTACTGATGTGTTTGAATTCTTTGTGTTCACAGCCCACAAAAAGTCTGTGAGGCCAAAAGAAAAATTAGAATATCTTTTTAAAAAATTTTTAAAAAGAAGATGTAGCCCACTCAGCCCTGGTCTCTGGTCACATGAAGATGCAAATTCTGTGAAGAAGTTGAGCATGGTAGGGCAAGCTGTATTACCAGTACTTGAGAGGCTGAAACAGGAGGATCACAGGGTTAAGGCCAGCCTCAGCAACTTAGAGAGGTTCTGTTTCAAGATAAAATAAAGCTGGGGAACTCGGCCTGGTGGTGCATGCTTATAATTCCAGTACTTGGGAGACTGAAACAGGAGGATTGCAGGTTCATGGCCAACCTCAGCTACTTAATGAGTCCTTCCGCAACTCAGTGAGACCCTGTTTCTTTCTTTTTTTTTTTTTTTTTTTTTTTTTTTTTTGGTGGTACTGGGGTTCCTGGAAGCCCTATATACCTCCGGGCTACACTCCCAGACCTATTTTTTTAACTTTTTTATGTGGAAATAGGGTCTCTTAAGCCAGCAAGGCTGGCTCCGAACCAGCGCAATCCTCCTGTCTCCACCTCCCAAGCGCGGGGGATTACAAGCGTGCACCACCACGCCCAGCAAGAGAAATAAAGAATAAAAATTAGGGCTGGGGTGCCCCTGGGTTCAATACCCAGTACTGTAAAAAAAAAAAAATAGAGCTGGGGGTGTAACTCAGAGGTAGAATGTTCTCTGGGTTCAACCTCCAGTACCATGGGGAAAAAAGGGAAATGAAGCTGATTTTTTAAAAAAATAAAATAAAAATTTAAAAGCCGGGCGTGGTGGCGCACGCTTGTAATCCCAGCATTCGGGAGGCTGAAGCCAGAGGATCGTGGTTCAGGAACAGACTCAGCTGCTTGTGAGGCCCTTTGCAACTCAGTGAGACCCTGTTTCAAAATAAAGCATAAAAAATAGGGCAAGGGGTATATCTCGGAGGTCAAATGCCCCTGGGTTCCACCCGCAAAAAAATAAAAAATAAAATAAATAAAAATAAAAATAAATAAAACAACAAATTTTAAGAATAAGCACAGAGAAGAACCGTTGGAGGCCCCAAATCCATCCATAGCTTAGAAGCAAGGATTCCCCAGGCACCGGCTGAAAGGTTTTGAAAGTGCTTCTAGCTCCACCTGCTGGCCATCTCAGAAACAGCCCCTGAATTTGGTTTGTAAAAGAGCTCAGAAAGGAATCTGTGGACTGGGATGGGATGGCATTCGGGATAAAGATCACTGTATTGACAGGCAAATTGACCTCATCCTCACCTCCAAGTTCACTGGAACACCTAAGCAAGTCCCTTCTCTAGAAGGCCTGGGATGGTCACCTGTAACCATGAGCCCCATGCCCTGGCAGGCCAGGTGGTTCCAGCTCTCCTGCCCGCTGTGCCTGGGCATCAGGCAGAGGAGAGGACACTGCAGGGAACCCACCCTCAGCCCATCAGCCGTGCACGGGTGGGTGTCATCTGGACCTGCCTCCCCCCCCCCCCCCGGGTTCCCACTGATCCGCAGCTCACAGATCTTTGGGCTAATTCAGCCCTGCAAGCATTTCTACGTGGCCCGGGCAGCCCAGGTGCTGGGAAGTCCTCTCCTCTGTCCTCCATCATTAGCCTTGAAGTGAGGCCCTCTTTCTCACTGGGGATCCCAGGCGCAGGGCAGGGGACCCTCTTTCTGAGCTGCCCCTTCCCACAGATGCTCCCTAGAAGAGACCCCCGCTGTCGGAGGCTGGGCTTTAGGGCCAGGGTAGCAGACACGCTCGTCAAGGCGGAAGTGCCCTACGCTGTCAAGATGCCTTTTCTAACTCCTGTCTAAAGGTGCCTCCCGGGTGGAGCTGAACTTGAAGACCTTCATGTGGTTTCTAGCAGTCAAGAGTCTCGGGAAAGCCCATCCTTCCAGGATGGAGGAGTGGCCCACGGCACCGGATTGGTCCTGCAGGGAGGGAAGGGCTGCCATATTTGGAGGGCAGCAGAGTGGCCACCTCCTCCGGCAGCTTCTTTATAGCTGGCTGGGCCTGGCTGGTGGGCGTGCAGGAGGACTCCAGCTCGTGGCTCCAGGAGCACACTCCCAGCAGCGGCCCCAGGTACGTGGGGAGCCTCTCGGCCGGCAGGGCCGTTCATTTCTAACCCTTCCACCCTGCAGATCCTGCCTGACTTCCTTACTCCCCCGCCCCAGATGGGCCCCGGCCAGGGAAAACTCAGGCCATGTTCATTGTGGCTGGCTTTGCGTTTCTCTGTGTGTGTGTGTGTGTGTGTGTGTGTGTGTGTGTTCCTAGGGATGGAACCCAGGGGCATTCAACCTCCGAGCTACACTCCCAGACCTATTTTATGTTTATTTAGAAACAGGGTCTCACTAAGTTACTAAGAGTCTCGCTAAATAGCTGAGGCTGGCTTCGAACCTGCGATCTTCCTGCCTCAGCCTCCCAGGCGCGGGGATTACAAGGGTGGCCCCCCACGCCGGCTGGGCTTTGCATTTCTGACTTTGGATGCTATGACAAAATGCTGCTTCAGAGTTGGCTGGTTGGACTTTGATCCGCTTTGATGCTTTGCCTATAAAAACAAGGTATTCTTAATTCTCCTGTGAGATTATTCTTACTTAAGATTCCAGTCTAGGCTGACATGGGGTGTGACCTGTTTAGGGGACTAAGGCTTCATCCAGAGCTCTTTGGAGAGAGCCGGACTGAGTCCACTGGGGCAGGGACAGGAGGGGTGCAGGCAAAGGCCCCAGCAAGGGTGGGTCAGGGAGGCATCTTTGCAGGCTTCCAGGGAAACTGAGGGCTCTAAGGCTGTGTCCCCCTTTTTAACATAATAACCACCATCACACCAGAGCTGAAGATTTTAGCAGAGGAACACAGATCACTTTTAGGGAAGCCGCAGGGGACAGTGGAGGCAAGTCAGGGGCTAAGCACGGCCTCCTGACCTCTGGCTCTGGGCCTCCAGGGCCCTGCAGCGCACCTCAAGCCAGAAGACAGCTGCAGCCTGCTCCGAGCCTGCCTGTGTCCTTGATCCAGTGGACAAAGGTCCGGGTGCCAGAACGGCCTGGCCGGCCTGCCGCTGGGCCTTGGGAGGTGGAGGTCCACAATGGCCACTGTAGTTTCAGAAGCCAGGTGTGAAGGCCACCCCATGGAGTGTGAGACATTCGGTGACATCAGAGCTTGTGGATGCTCTGACCAAGAGCCCCCTGGGCGTCCCCTGGCCTCCCTTACCACATTTCCCTGAAATTCCTTAAGAGCCCTGCCCTTTCCTCGGCTTACCATCAGCCCCATAGCACAAAATGTGCCCAACATCCCCCGGGGCTCGATGGGAGTGGGCGGGGCCGGCGGCGGGGTTAGCGCCACCCAGCGCTCAGCTCATCCTGCCCTCCCACTGAGCGGCTTTGGGCAGATTACTTGACTTTGTTCCAATAGACCTCTTTTTTCTTTTTTCTCTTTTTTCTTTCTTTCTTTTTCTTTTCTTTCTTTGTGTGTGTGTGTGTGTGTTACTGAGAATGGGACCCAGGTGCATTGTACCTCAGAGCCCTATTTTTTAGTCCCTTTATTTTTAAATAGATTCTCGCTGAGTTGCAAGGGCTCCCTAAGTAGCTGAGGCTGGCCAGAACCCCGACCCCCGACCCCCTGCCTCCGCCTCCTGAAGGCCGGGATTACAAGCGTGCGCCAACACGCCCAGCATTTTTTTTTTTAACCTCGGGAATTTAGCCCAAAGTCTTGCACAGCAAGGCACGCGCTCTAGCACTGAATTACATCCCCAGGCCTTTTTAAACTTTTTCTTTTGAGATGGGGTCTTCCTAACTTGCCCGTGCTGGCTTTGAACTTGTGATTCTAGCCTCAGCCTCTGAGTCGATGGAATTGCACGCATACACCACCACCTTGCCTGGATACCAGAACTTTTTTTTTCTTTTTTTTTTCTTTTTTTTTTTTTTTTTTTTTTTTGCAGTGCTAGGAATTAAACCCAGAGGTTTTCTACCTCCAAGCTACAACCCCCAGACCCACTTTTATTCTTTATTTGGAAATGGGGTCTCACTGAGTTGCAGAGGGCCTCACTAAGCAGCTGAGGCTGACCTCAAACCTGCGATCCTCTTGTCTCAGCCTCCCAAATACAGGGATTACAAGCGTGTGCCAGCACACCTGGCTCCGGTACTTTTATAAACAGGGAAACAATGTACCCATGCCATGTGAGAATCAAATTAGGCAACGTCACAGACCGGCTTAACACAATAGCTGAAGCATAGTACACGTGCAACAAAGAACTAGGAGGAGCCAGGAGCGTGGTGCACGCCTGTAATCCCAGGACTTGGGAGGCTGAGACGGGAAGATTGCAGGTTTGAGGACACCTTCAGCAAGTAGTGAGGCTCTCATCAATCTAGCAAGATCCTGTTTAGAAATAAAAATAAAATAGGGCTAGAGGTGTGGCTCAGAGCTAGAATGCCCCTGAGTTCAATCTCTAATACCACAAAAAGAAGGAGGAGGAGGAGGAGGAGGAGGAGGAGGAGGAGGAGGAGGCCGCCACCAGGCAGGTGGCAGGCACCTGTAATCCCAGTATGTGAGAGATTCCAGTTTTTGAGAGGCTGAGACAGAAGGATCACAGGTTCCAGTCCAGCTTCAGCAACTTGGCAAGGCCCTCAGCAACTTAGTGAGACCTTGTTTCAAAATTTAAAAAAACAGCCAGGCATGGTGGCACACACTTGTAACCCCAATACTTGGGAGACTGAGACAGGAGGATCACAGGTTCGCAGCCAGTCTTAGCAACTTAGTGAGACCTTGTTTCAAAATAAAGAATAAAAAGTAGGGCTGGGGGTGAAGCTTGGAGGTAGAATGCCCCTGAGTTTCATCCCCAGTACCACAATAAGATTAATAATAAGAATATTTTTTAAATAATAATAAAGTAGGATTAGGGGTCTAGCTTGGAAGTAAAATGTCCCTGGGTTCAACCCCAATACCCCACACACACACACAAAAAAAAAAAATACCCTAATGGGATAAGCAGGGATCACACTGTTCCCTAGGGAGTGAGATTTAAAAAAAAAAAGCACCTATAGCCCATTTTGACCCCTGACATGAGGGGAGGCTGCAATCCCTCAACTATGTTTCCATCGTGTGTGTGTGTGTGTGTGTGTGTGTGTGTGTGTGTGCGCGATTAGGGGTCTAGCTTGGAAGTAGAATGTCCCTGGGTTCAACCCCAATACCCCACACACACACACACACAAAAATACCCTAATGGGATAAGCAGGGATCACACTGTTCCCTAGGGAGTGAGATTTAAAAAAAAAAAAAAAAAAGCACCTATAGCCCATTTTGACCCCTGACATGAGGGGAGGCTGCAATCCCTCAACTATGTTTCCATCCTGTGTATGTGTGTGTGTGTGTGTGTGTGTGTGTGTGCGCGCGCGCGCGCGTGTGGTTCTGGGGATGGAACCCAGGAGCATTCTACCCCCAAGCTACACTCCCAGCCCTATTTTTTATTCTTTATTTCAAAACAGGGTCTCACTGAGTTGCAAGGGCCTCACTAAGTAGCTGAGGCTGTCGGCAAACTGCCATCCTCCTGTCTCAGCCTCCCGCATGCTGGGATTACAAGCACCACGCCCGGCTAGTCACAGCCTTTATAATTGCCCCTTGCAGCTGCTTATCTGCTGAGAAAGCCAAGCTCGGGCCCTGAGTGGAGAGAGCTCCCGGCAAAAGCAAAGAAACTTGATATTTGAATTAACCTGTGTGGGCCCCAGCTCGGGAACACCCTTGCTTATGCCCTGGGGAAAACAGAAATGGCACAAGGGTGCCATTCCTTTGCTTAAACCCTGCTACAATCGGGAGGCAGGAGAGGAGGTCGGGAAGACCAGGGAGAGCTAACTGCCCGACCCTTGCTCTTCCAGATTCCGACACCATGAAGAAGCACCTGGCGGCGTGGGGGCTGGCCCTGGTCTGCGTCCTGCTCTGCGGCCATCTCTCCGCGGTCAAGGCGAGGGGCATAAAGCACAGAATCAAGTGGAACCGGAAGACGCTGCCCAGCAGCCCGCAGGTCACAGAAGCCCGGGTGGCCCAGAACCGCCCGGGAACCTTCATCAAGCAGGGCCGGAAGCTGGATATCGACTTCGGGGCAGAGGGCAACAGGTACTACGAGGCCCACTACTGGCAGCTCCCCGACGGCATCCACTACGACGGCTGCTCCGAGGCCAACGTCACCAAGGAGATGTTTGTCGCCAAGTGCATCAACGCCACCCAGGCGGCCAACCAGGCCGAGTTTTCCCGGGAGAAGCAAGACAGCCGGCTGCACCAGTGGGTCCTGTGGCGGCTGATCCAGGAGCTCTGCGCGGTCAAGCACTGCGACTTCTGGCTGGAAGGGGGAGCGGGACTCGGGCGGGCCGTGGACCAGCCGATGGTGCTCAGCCTGCTTCTCTTCGTTTGGCTCGTGGTGAAGTAATCTGGCAAGGAGGCTGGCAGCTGCAACGCCGAGCCGGCGAGCAACGCACGGACAGTGGCACCCGGTTCCCCACCCAAACCCACGTGTGTCTCAAAGGTACCAGAGAGCCGCGATCCATCAGCGCTTCAAGTGTCACTCCCAAGGATCCACCCTGGCGCTCGTTTGTGTCTGATGAGTGTGTGTCCGTGTGTCCGTCCCCCCCCCCGCCTGCTGCACGGGTCGGGGGGGGGGGCAATTGCTTGTGTATCCCCACATTCCAGGATAGACAACTGGTGAATCCACAGAAGCCGTGCCAAGCCCTTCCCCGGACTTCCCCACTCAGAGGTAGACGTTACTCCCATTTTATACGCAGGACAACGAAGCCCAGAGACCGGAGGCAGCGCCCTCCACTCACACGGCCAGACCACACAGAGCCCTTGGCTTTCCCACTCCGCCCAATCCCAGGGCTGTCTGGAGTTCAGTGTATGTCTCAGAGGTCCCAGGCTAGCCCTGCTTCTCTAGTGAGTCTTAGGAAGCTCCACGTCTAGAAATCAATAGACCCGAGCCAATAGCTACGTGCCTTGAAATTTAGTTTACTCCATCTAGTTAAACTAAAATATAGTAAAGGAATTAGATTAACCTGGAAATAAAGCCAACCAAAGGCTCAGATTTAAGGAAATATTGCCGGGCCATCCCAGAGGAGACCAGATAGACAAGATAGACAGATCCCAGATAGACCAGATAGACAAGATAGACAGATCCCAGATAGACCAGATAGACAAGAAAAGATGCTGCCAAGGACGTAACCTCGTCATGGCAGGCGGAGTCTTTTTCGCAAGAAGTCTAAGTGTTTGCAGTTGCCGTCCGTGCAGCAGTCTGTGTTTAAGACATGTTTGTATCTCATGGACCCCGGCCCAGTGTGCGTGTCTAATACGCAATCATATAAGCATCCTTAATATACGTCCTTACTGGGGAGTGGAATTGATCCAATTATGTTATCTGCATGTACAAATATGCCACAATTAAGCCCGTTATTCTGTATAATTCATACACACCAATAAAATTTTTCAATTAGTACACATATATGTATGTATGCCCTTTCGATACTGCTTTCCACAATCTCTGTTGGTACTTTTTCTTGGAAGGGAGGGGGCTGGGGATTGAAGCCAGGGATATGCTGCCTCTGAGCTAGAACCCAACCCTGGCTTTTGGTTTTGTTTTTCTTTTTGGAATAAGGTCTCCCAAAGTTGCCAAGGCTGGCCTTGAACCTGTGATTCTCCTGTCTCACCCTCCCGAGTACTGAGATTACAGGTGAGCACCACCATACCCAGCTTTTATTAGGTCTTCTAACACTACTCTGGAAGGGCCACCATCTCTCTAAATTACTTATCACTATAAAAATATAATTACTTGTCAAAAAAGTCTTTTTAAATGGTTTTTTAAAAGCAGTATCTTTAAAGTAACCCAATAAAGAATTCATGCCCGCCGTAAACAAGTGTTGATGTACCACCTTACTAGTTAAAAAATGTATCAAGCCGAGTGTGGTGGCACACACTTGTAATCTCAGTGCTTGGGAGGCTGAGACAGGAGGACCACAGGTTCAAAGCCAGCCTCAGCTACTTAATGAGGCTCTCAGCAACATAGTGAGACCCTGTTTCCAAATAAAATAGAAAATAGGTCTGGGAGTGGAGCCTGAAGGTAGAAAGCCCCTGGGTTCCATCCCCAGCACCACACACATACCAAAAAAAATTATATATATTAACATTTTGAATATTGTCTAAATAAAAATATCGAACCTCGGGCTGTCAGATGCTCCCGCGGGCCCCTGGAGCACCCTGAGAAGTCCAGGAGTTGTTTGTTGGACCATACTTGAGATAACAGGTGATGCATATTATCAATTCTCGTTTAAAGAGCGTCTGTGAAGGGGAAAATGCGTCTGGTCGGATCCTTTATCTCGTGTGTATCAGAACATGAGTGTCGATAACGATAACGGCGACTCTGCTGAGTTCCCAAGCTCTCCGCTCCTCTCAGGGGAACAGTGGGAAACTTTTAACATAGACAGTGGGTGAGGCTGGGGGCGGGCAGCCCAGGGAAGCAGCCTCCTCCCCGTGGATACCTCAGTGCTTCCACAGTAGAGGCCCCTCGCTGGATTGAGGAAGACCCAGCCAAAGAAGCCAGCTGTGTCCCTGCAGCCTCTGGTCCTATCCTCACCTGTAAGCAACAGCCCGTTAATTCTAGATCAGAGAACAAAAAAAAAGGTACACACAAGCCGGGCGTGGTGGCGCACACTTGTTATCCTAGGACTTGGGAGGCTGAGACAGGAGGATCGCAGGTTCACAGCCAGCCTCAGCTACTTAGTGAGGCCTACGCAACTTAGTGAGACCCTGTTTCAAAACAAAGAATAAAAAAATGGGGCTGGGGGTGTAGCTCAGAGGCGGAATGGCCCTGGGTCATCCCCAGTACCGCAAAAACAAAACAAAACAAAAAGTGCACACACAGATTGTCTCTTGCATGCCCTTTTTAAGAAATAACAACAATGTGATAAAGAAGGAAAAATACTTGGAGGAAGAGTGTCGACATTTGAGCTCCTGGCTTCTAGCTTCATTCCGAGGGCACACGGCAACACCAGCAAAACGACTTCACTTCTGATGCGAAAGCATTCCAGCTGCGGTGTGGTCACGGCTTTCTAATTGCTGTTCTTACTCTTTGCATTAACTCTACCCCACAGATTTAAGTGGGGCATGAACTGAGTCTGTATGCGATGATTCAAACGCAAAATTTATCCCTGGCTTATTTTTATTTTTGAGCATTAAAAATTAATCTCTGCTCGTGCACTGTAAGTGCCGTGATGGGGAGATTCCGGGTGCCGGTCACATAGTACAGCAGGTGGCTTGTGGCCTCCTCCCTCCTCTCCTCCCTCCCCATCCCTTTCCACTATTCCACTGGTCTCTCTTGTTTATGGAGTTTTTTTTTTTTTTTTTTTTTTTTTTTTTTTTTTTTTTGGTGGTACTGGGGTTCCTGGAAGCCCTCCTTCCTCCAGGCTACACTCCCAGACCTATTTTATATTTTTGAAACAGGGTCTCTTACGCCAGCACGGCTGGCTTCGAACCTGCGCGATCCTCCTGTCTCTGCCTCCCAAGCGCGGGGATGACAAGCCTGCGCCACCACGCCCGGCTCTGAAGTTTTTAATTAAAACTGTGTACTTGAACATGTTGGCTGGCACTTCCAAGTCATGAAATAGACATGTTGAACCTGGCTTTTCACTTGAGCCAAGGGCTTTTAAGTGCCTAACCTATGAGACGCTTCTGAATTGCTCTTTTTTTTTTTTTTCCTGGTACTGGGGATGAAACCCAGGGGGATTCTACCTCCAAGCTACATCCCCAGCCCTATTTTTTATTCTTTATTTTAAAACAGGGTCTCACTGAGTTGCAAAGGGCCTCACTAAGAAGTAGCCGAGGCTGCCCATGAACTGCGATCCTCTTGTCTCAGCCTCCCAAATGCTGGGATTACGAGTGTGTGCCACCACACCTGGCTTTATTTTTTAATTTTGAAGCAGGGTCTCGCTAAATTGCTGAGGACTTCACTAAGTCGCTGAGGATGACCTCAAGCCCACGATCCTCCTGTCTCGGCCCCACAAGTACTGGGATTACAGGCGTGCACCAGGACGCCCAGCTCCTATGAGTTTTGATTTCTGGTGTCCCTAGCCCCACCCTTCCTCCCACCCTGGGGTGTAGCCTTCACCCCTTTACTGTGCTCAGATATTTAAGGGAAGATTTTGTGCATGTGTGCTTTATTTTATGCCTTTTGAAAACACTACAATTACACATATAGTATTTAATCTTCTGCAATTTGTCTTCCAAACTTAACACGGCATCATAAAACTCTCTGGCTTAACAGCTATTAGCTGATGCAGCTCTTTAGATTGCTGTGTAATATTAAAAAGGATAACACACTGTGGTTGCTTTTTTGGCCACTGCAAACATTAAACATCCTTCTCCACACAGCCTTACACGCTACAGCTTTTATTTCCGTAGAATCGAGTCACACATGCAGAATTCCTGGAACAAAGTCTGCGTGGAATTTGAACTTTGCCAGATGTGACCAGATTCCGTTCCCACGCATCCGAGGCAGCTCGGTTCCCAGCGGCGGCGTGTGGTATTAACCTGGACGAGCGTCTGCCATTTAAGTTGGAGAAGCCTCGTCTTCTTTCCTTCACAAGAGAACACACCTGGCGCTTCTTAAGTAACTGGTGCTAACGGCCACTGGAAAATACTGAAACTGTTAGCAGCCCCCCTTCTAAACCTGGCTGTTGGCTCAGAGCACCCAAGGCGAGCCTGGAAATTGGGCCACGTGTGGGCTCCTGTTCAGGGGGTGGCGAGTTTGTACAACTCCGTTTTCCTCAGCTGGGGCCTGTGAGGTCTGACTGTGAGGTCCGGCCTTGAGTCTTACCAGAGAAGGACCAAGAGGAAAAGACAGAGAAAGAAAAACGCCTCCTAACCACTGCCCTGCCCGGAGATGACCTGGCCACTAGACATCAGCCATGGCTTACACCACTGCTCCAGTCCCCCCCTCCCCTGCCCCACAAGAAGCCCCAGCCTGTAAGGAGGTGGGTTCCTGACTCCTCCGGGCTCGCTCTCCAGTCAGGTGCCTCCTTCCAGGTCTTATTTCTAAATAATGCCTGTTCCCTGGCATCGAGCATTTTTTTGCCCCATAGACCCCAACACCAGCGTCCAGGGGAGACCTGGGGTAAAGTTTGGCTCTCGTTGCATATGTGTGCACACGCGCATGCACACGTGTATATTACTGGAGATGGAAGCCAGGGGCATTCTGCCATTGAGCTACATTCCCGGCTCTATTTAAATTTTTATTTTGAAACACAATATTGCCGGCGTGGTGGCGCACGCTTGTAATCCCAGCGCTTGGGAGGCTGAGACAGGAGGATCGCACAGGTTCAAAGCCAGCCTCGGCTACTTAGTGAGGCTCTCAGCAACTTAGTGAGACCCTGTTTCCAAATAAAGTATAAAATAGGTCTGGGAGTAGAGCCTGGAGGTAGAAAAGCCCCTGGGTTCTACCCCCCCCAGTACCAATAAATAAATAAATAAATACAGTATCAGTAAACTACTATGCACTGGCCTTGAACGTGTGATCCTCCTGTCTCAGCCTCCCAAGTACTAGAATTACAAGGATGCTCCACCGAGCCCAGCTGGCCCCGGCCGTTTGACAAAAGTAGAATTATACATGTAGGTATCTGCTTTTCAGCAAAAACACTTCTCTGGACGTGAGACTCAAAAGGAGCGCGTATCTAGCACACTCTAGGCTGGAGAGAATGTCAGCACCTCTGCAGAGACCCCCCCAGCCCCCCCAGCCTGACTACTGCGTCTATGAAGTGCATTCTGGGTAGTGAGTTCCTGAGCTGCCCCCTCTCCCTACCTCAAGCTTCCTAAGAGCTGGGTGGTGGGCCCATGGCCAGGGGCCCCAGGCCGGCTTCACACCTGTGGTGCGGTCCCACCTCGCGCCTGCCCCGCACCTTCTCACCCCTTCCTCCCGGCTGGACAGCCCAGGCACCTGCTTCTGGAGTCTGCTGGGACCCTTCTGAAACGCTGACAGCAGGCCCCACGTGTCCACAGACAGGCAGCAGGAGGGATTTCAGCCCCCAAGAGCAGGCCCGTGCTCCCGGTCATCTGGGTATGCAGATTCCCTGGCAAGAGGCAAAACAGATGAGTCCCCACTCCTGGGCACCAGGACCTTGTAAAGTGGGAGTGAGCGGGGTATTTTCCGACGTGGTGGGAATGAGGTCCACTGCCTCCGGGGAGCTAGCTCAGCCCGCCCTGCAAAGCCTGTCCTAGAAAAACAGGCTCGGTCCTTTCCCTTGGCACCTGGGGGCCTTTACCTGGGCCGGGATATTCAGGGTCTCACTTATAAGCAGGAGCAAGCGCCAAGAAGGGTGAGTATCCCCCACCCCTCCCAACCTAGCCCTGAGGCCTGGCTCACACCAGGAGCCCAGGCCCCGGGTGGAAGAGTGATTACCTTCACCAGGTGCGAGGCCTAAGACTGAAACAAGCCCACACACCCCAGGCTGACCCTGTCTCTGAGGGGCCCTTCCTGGCCGCCCAGCTCTGACCCTCCCCCATCCTGCACCCTGCAGACTCAAGTGTGGATGCCTTTCCTACCCCCGGTCTGAATGTGAGAGCTTCATCCACTCTTCCGCTGCAGCAGCCCGCCCTGGGGATCCCCGTGGCTTTTCTTAACGCTAACCCTGTGGTGGAATGCACTGTTTCTTAAACGATGCAGATTGTTTAAACTCCTGTAGCCTTGGCTGTGAACTGTGGAAGGAAACTGGCAGGAGGCCAGAGGGAAACTGGAGGAAATTGCAGACCAGCAGGTCAGGGCCAGTGGAGCAGCTGGCCTGGTGAGATGGAGGGAGAGAGGAGGGCAGGGAGGGAGGGAGGTGGGCAGGAATGGAGGGCTAGTGCAGGGCTGGAAAAGGCCATCAGAGAGCTCCCAGGAGCACCCAGAAGGGGAGGATGCTAGGCCCCCAGGGGCTCATTCAGCACTATGGAAAGGGATTTTCAAGGCCCAGGGAGAGGCTAAGGTCAAAGTGGGGTCTGGCTAGGTGACAACCACATCGGTTGTGTTGTGCGGGAATTTCCAAACCTATAATATATAAGGTTTCTAATCCCCCCTCCTTTTTTTTTTCTTTTTCTCTTTTTTTCTTTTTTTCTTTTCTTTTTTTTTTTTTTTTTTTTTTTGGTAGTACTGGGGATAGAACCCAGGGGACTTCTACCTCTGGGCTACACTCCCAGACCTATTTTATATTTTATTTGGAAACAGGGTCTCTTAAACCAGCTGAGGCTGGCTTCAAACCCACACAATCCTCCTGTCTCCACCTCCCAAGCGTGGGGATTACAAGCATGTCCCACCATGCCTGGCTCTAATTTTGATTTTAAATGGCTGTTTGACTCAGGGCTACTTAGCTATCAAGAACAAAGCAAAAGCCAGGCATGGTGGAACATGCTTGTAATTCCAGTACTTTGAGAGGCTGAGACAGGAGGATTATAGATTCAAGACCAGCCGCTGCAACTTAATGAGGCCCTCCGACATTTAGTGAGACCCTGTTTCAAAACAAAAAATAAAATAGCTCAGAGATAGAATATCTCCAGTGCCAAAAAAAAAAAAAAATAGGCTGGGGTGTAGCACGGTGATAGAGTGCTTACCCAGAGTACACGAGGCCCTGGGTTCCATCCCCAGCAGTACAGGGGGAAAAAATGGAGGGTCTTATGCCCCCACCCCCACTTTCCCTTTTTTTGGGGGGAAGGTGCTGGGGATTGAACTCAGGGGCATATTACCTCTGAGATACACTCCCAGTCGTTTTTATTTTTAACAGACTTTTGCTAAGTTGCTAAGGGTCTTACTAAGTGTCTGATGCTGGCCTCAAACCTGCTGTCCTCCTGTCACAGCCTCCCAAGGACTGGGCTTACAGGCAGCTTGGTTTGTGGCATCTTAAGTGTCATTTATCCCTTTCTGTGTCCACGCCACCACCCCTGTTGTCCGGGGGACAGGAGGGGGAGGACGGCACAGGAGGCCAAGGGCTGGTGGGGTCCCTTGGGTTATGGCCCAGTTGGAATTACCAAAGGTGGAGGTCGCACCCACCTAACACTGACAGCTTTTCTGGCTCCTTAGTAGAAGAGCCAGATTAAAGAAATTCTGCCTGAGCGGGGTGTGGGGGGTGCACGCTTGTAATCCCAGCATCTGGGAGGCTGAGACAGGAGGATCGCGGTTCGCGGCCAGCCTCAGCTATTGAGCGAGGTCCTTTGCAAGTCAGAGAGACCCTGTTTCAAAATAAAGAATAAAAAATAGGGCTGGGGGTGTAGCTCGGAGGTAGAATGCCCCTGGGTTCCATCCCCAGTACCACACACACAAAAAAAATTTCCTCCTGGGATTTTGATCCTGGCAGGGCCTGAAGTCCCGCTCCCTCTTAGCTGGAAGACGCTGGCCTCTTCAGACAGATGCTTCCAGAAGTCCAGCTCTTGGATTCTCACCCAGGGAGGCTCTGACACCTGCCTTTTCAGTCTGCTTGGCCTCCGCATCCACATCTGAAGGCCACAGTTTAGCCTCACCATAGCCAGACGGCTTTTACTTAGACTTTTTTTTTTTTTTTGCAATACTGGGGATGGAAGCCAGGGTCATTGTACCTCCAGTCTACACCCCACCCCTATTCTTTAGTCTTTTTTTTACTTTTGAAACAGGATCTCACTGAGTTGAAAAGGGCCTCGCTAAGTAGCTGAGGCTGTCCTCGAACCGCGATCCTCCGGTCTCAGCCTCCCGAATCCTGGGGTTACAAGCGTGCACCACCACCTGGCTTAGAATTTGATTTTTTTTTTATCCTCTGGGCACTGTCATCATGACTCCTAGTGTACGTTCAACATCCCAGCTGATATCCTTGTTTGCCTCGTCTTGGGCATTTTGTGGGTTCATTCCTGCCTTCCTTCCACAAACAATGACTGATTCCTACTGTGCGTCCAGCTACTCTGCCGGAGCTACTGAGCCGGAGCGCTCATGGCGACAGAGGCAGCGGCCCCGCTGTGAGGTTGGTACCTGCGTGCACCTGTGCCGAGGCCCCCGTTGTATGGTACATCAGAGTTGCTTGTGGTTGTTGCTTCTGCAAGGCTCCTGTCTCTTCTCCATCTCTCCCCCAAGAAGCCCCACCTACCCTTGCAGACGCACCCTACCTGGAAACCTTTCTCGCTCACGTCCAGGTCACGCACAGCACAGACAGCTCAAAGAACACGTCCCCGCTACTGCCTTCAAGGCGCTCTCGGTCTGGTGGGGACAGAAACCTGGTCTTGCAGCACCGAGAAGCACCCGGCCAGACCTGGGCACTAGCAAGAAAGGTTCCCAGGCAGGGCGAGTCTGAAAGGATGGGTGAAGGTATTCAGCAGAGAAATGGGAAAGAGACATTGCAAAGATGTGTGCTGGGCGCCCTCGGGTAGCTGTGTGTCCATCATACGGGGGGTGTGGTGTGTTTGGAGTGGAGTAATGCATGCAGGGGCTGGCGAACGAGAGAGGTAAGACCCAGCAAGGTCCCTCGTGCTGCTGGCCTACATACCCCCAGGGCAGTACATCTCAAACTTTAATGTGCACACAAATTCCCTGAGATTTTTTTTTTTTTTTTTTTTTTTTTTTTTTTTGGTGGTGGTACTGGGGTTCCTGGAAGCCCTTCTACCTCCGGGCTACACTCCCAGACCTATTTTTACATTTTTATTTGGAAACAGGGTCTCCTAAGCCAGCGCGAGCGGCTGGCTTCCAACCTGCACGATCCTCCTGTCTCCGCCTCCCAAGCGCGGGGATTACAAGCGTGCGCCACCACGCCCGGCATTCCCTGAGATCTTGATAAAATGTGGCTTCTGCTTCATCAGGTTGGAGCAAGCCTGAGCCTGGAATCCTGCATCTCTACCAAGCGCCCAGTGATGCCCGTGTGCTGGTCCGTGGACCACGATTTGCTCAAGAAGGCAGCACGGAGCCGGGCGTGGTGGCGCACGCCTGTCATCCCAGCATTCGGGAGGCTGAGACAGGAGGATCGCGGTCCGCAGCCAGACCCAGCTACTACTTAGTGAGGACCTTTGCAACTCAGTGAGACCCTGTTTAAAAATAAAGAATAAAAAATAGGGCTGGGAGTGGACCTTGGAGGTAGAATACCGCTGGGTTCCATCCCCAGTACCACAAAAAAAAAAAAAAAAAAGGAGGAGGAAGAGGAGGCCAGATCACTCTTCTAAAGATGACTCCAAGCCAGGTGTGACCCCAGTACTGTGATTCCAGTACCTTGGGAAGCGAAGACAAGGAATGACAGGCTGAAGGCCAGCCTTAGTAACTCAGGGAGACTCAGCAACTTAGTAAGACCCTGTTTCAAAATTTAAAAATAATAAAAAGAGCTGGAGATCCCCAATACTAAAAAAAAAAAAAAAAAAATCAAAGATGGCCCCAGGTACTGGGGGAACTGGCCGCAGGAGCCCTGGGGGTGGGCTGGGGGGGCTGAGCTGTGTCTGTAACACGTTGAGTTCCAGGCATCCCGTTGGGATCCTACCCTATATCCCTGGGGCTCCCTGGTCCTCTGCACCAGCCCCACCCATGTCTCCGCCTAAGGGGCTGACGAAGCACCAGGAGCCGGCCCCTCGCGTCTGCACAGCACAGCCAGCCACCGCAGCAGCGCTTGGCTTTACAGGTTTAGGCAAATTCATGCAGATTGTTGCGCAGTGCTGTTGAACCGGAGTCGTCGTATTCTGGGGAAGAAGCTTGTTTCGGTAGCTTTAAAAGCACCCGCCCCAGTGTATATATTCTAGACCCAAAAGGTGATGGTTCATGTCTTCTTCATAAACGCTCTGAATGGAATGGGGCTGTGCGCTATGCTGAGATTCATGAACAACTTCGGTGTGTGCTTTGAAGTGCCACCGTCCCCAGAGGTTGGAACACCGGAGGCAGAGAGGGGACTGAAGGGGCCGCCGTGGGAGCTGGAGGACTGGCTGGGACGCTTAGCTAGACAGTAGAGATGAGACTCGGGCAGAGTCCAGTAAAAGGTGACATCATAAAAACAGGTTCTCCTGCAAGAGAAAGCGACATGCAAGAGAAAGGGGCGTAACGGGCTGGAAGAGGCGACGGTTCTGTACTGCACAGCCCGGGCCAAGTCCTCATTGCCTGTGGACGCCGCAAAGCCTGTGTGCAGGACCAGAGAGCGAGCCCGCTGAGCTGCGGGCCCCTGGGCTCTGCCCCGGCCAGGTCTTAGAAACGGACCTCCACTGAGATTCCCCTGCACAGGCCCCAGGGATACAGCCAAGGAAGCACAGGCAGGGCCTGCTCCCTCCGCTCAGCTGCCCAGCAGACCTAAACAATGAATCAGGGACCTTAAAATTAATTCCACGTGTGACTAGTAAAGGGCTCAGGATGTTAGCACAAGAGGCTTGCCTCCAGCCAAGGTCAAGGGCAAACCCACCTGCGGGAATGATGTCGGAATTGAGGCCTGAAGGTGAAACAGGAACGAGACATTAAAAACCCATACCCAGCCAGGCGTGGTGACACACGCCTGTCATCCCAGCACTTGGGAAGCTGAGACAGGAGGATCTCGGTTCAAGGACAGCCTCAGCTACTACTTAGTGAGGCCCTTTGCAACTCAGTGCGACCCTGTTTCAAAATAAAGAATAAAAAGATAGGTCTGGGGGTGTAGCTCAGAGGTAGAATGCCCCTGGGTTCCATCCCCAGTACTGAAAAAAAGAAAGAAAGAAAGAAAGAATCTGCAATCGAGGGTGGAGATAAACTTAATCAGGTCCAAGGAGAGCACAGTCTGTATCCTCCCTTCCTCTCGGAGCGCAGGAGTCTCTGCGGGTCACCTGCTCACTTGGGCAGGATTCCCCCAGGACCAGATCCCTGACCAAGGATTCACGTGCAAGGAGTTTACCGAGGGGCGATTCCCAGAAACAGCACAAGTGGCGACGCAGCGGGCAGGGAAGGCAGCCAATGGGCAGGGAAGCAGCCAGCGGGGGCTGTCAGACAGTTCACCACAACACGGCTTCCTCCTGTGGGGACCCCCGGGCCAGCGCAGGACACACACAGCAGTCACCCGCCTCCCCAAGGGGCAGGGGAGCTGGGGACACGAACACTGATGGAAAGCGGCTTCTCAGCGCTGTCATTCCAGTCAGCCAGGAGGAAATAAGCGGAGCAGCAAGGACGCTTTTTTTTTTTTTTTTTTTTTTTGTGGTACTGGAGATGGAACCCCCAGGGGCATTTTACCTCCAAGCTACATCCCCAGCCCCATTTTGTGTGTGTGTGTGTGTGTGTGTGTGTGTGTGTGGACTGGGGTTCCTGGAAACCCTTCTACCTCCGGGCTACACTCCCAGACCTATATTTTTATATACTTTATTTGGAAACAGGCTCTCTTAAGCCAGCGCGGCTGGCTTCGAACCTGCGCGATCCTCCTGTCTCCGCCTCCCAAGCGCGGGGATTACGCACGCGCCACCACACCCGGCTTCCCAGCCCCATATTTTTTTTTTTAAATTCTTCACTTTGAAACAGGGTTTCTCTGAGTTGTAAAGGGCCTACCTATGTAGCTGAAGCTGTCCTCGAACCACGATCCTTCTGTCTCAGCTTCCCAAATGCTGGAATTCACAAGCGTGCGCCACCAGGCCTGGCTTTTATACTTTATTTTGAAACAGGGTCTCATTAAGTTGCAGAGGGCCTCACTAAGGGGCTGAGGCTGACCACAAACCTGCAGTCCTCCTGTCTCAGCCTCTCAAGGACTGGGATTACAAGTGTGCACCACCACACCTGGCCTAATATTAAACTTGAAAACAAAGACAACAGTTAAAAGTAAAAAAAAAAAAAAAAAAAAAAAAAAAAAAAAACTGTTACTTTTCAACATCGGCATCTAAAAGCAGAATAAGTGTGATTTCAGCTTCTAATTATGGAGCTTGTTCATAAAAGTGCTTTATCAGCTCATACTGGGCAAGTGCTCAAGATAACGAGCATTCTAGTCTCTTCTATATCTATTATCTACAGAATCTTCACCGCAGAGATGCAGCCCAAAGGGGTAAGACGAGGGCCGCGGCGGGAGGTGAGAGGCTCGGGTCTCTGGGCTCGCTGACCTGCTCTGCGGTTCCCATGTGGCAACGCGGGCCTGTCCTCGCGGCTCTCCACGTGAGACTCCACGCCTGGAATTCTCCGCCACCGAAGTCTATCCTCAGTTCAAAACCAGCAAAGCTCACCACTGAACCCACAGAGAGCTCCTGGACCCCTTAAAAGTGTCTTTCATGCCTATCAATAGGGCACACGGCACCGTCTCGCTTTGCCCACATTATCTCCTTCTGAGCAAAGGATGGGCTGGGGCTGAGGACTGGAATGTTGACTTCTTTGCCATCATCACACAGCACCCAGCACAAAGCTGAGCACGCTGGGCCAGTGAAGGAATTCATTCGTTCATGCATTAACGCACACTATCCTGCTTGCAGAAGCCTGGTTTCACCCTTTCTACTATTCTCACGCCTACTCAGAAGATTCTATATGTCTTTAAAAAAAAACTTTTATCACCAGGTGTGGTGGCGCACGCTTGTAATCCCAGCATTTGGGAGGCTGAGACCAGAGGATCGCGGTTTGCGGACAGCCTCGGCCCATTAGTGAGGCCATCTGCAACTCAGTGAGACTGTTTCAAAATCAAGAATAAAAAATAGGGTTGGAAGCTTCGCTCGGTGGTAGAATGCCCCTGGGTTCCATCCCCAGTACCATACACACACACACACACACACACACACACACACACGAACTTCTGTCTCTTTCTGTGTCCTAAAAACAGGCTGTAAGTGGCTTCAAGTAATCCAGCATGAATTTCTTTGCTTCTCACTCACACATAGTTTACCTGCACCACAAAAAAGGCAAAGCAAAAAGTGTTGGAAAGAGAGGCGACACCCCAAGTCCTTTTTATTTTATTTCAAAACAGGGTCTCGCTAAGTTTTGGAGGCTGGCCTTGAACCAGTGATCCTCTGACCCAGCCTCCCAAGTACTGGGATCACAGGTGTGCACCACCATGCCCAGCTTCTTTAAGCAGAACTTCTTCCATTGCCATCAAGAACAGTGACTCTGTGTCTTGGCCAAAGGTCACAAAACCTCCAGAGACCAGCTGAGAGTCAGCCCGGTCCTCGGTCCTCGCTTGGCCCCCGCGGGCACCTTGGCAGGTGTGGCGTAAGTTCCAGCACGTGCGGAGCGGAATGGAGCAGGTAATGAACTGGTGTCTCCGTGTTGGGGTGTTTACAGACAAGCCGGGGAGGCTCTAACGGTCCCTGCGGTGAATGATCAGAGTGGGACACTCCAGGATTCAGGCGTGTCTCGCCTGATATAAACCGGAAGATCACAGACTGAAGCATTCATGCCTTGGTGCATACACTCTGTGTATTTCCTTGCTCTTGCAGCTGAAAAAAACTAAAAGAAACAAAGAAATATCACCCCAGTAGCAACCAGAGCCCTGACACTCAGGTCTTGGTTTCTGTGGTGTGTGCGTGCGTGTGTGTGTGTGTGTGTGTGTGTGTGTGTTGCTCTGGGGACTGAACCCATAGGCATTCTATCTCGGAGCTACACCCCCAAACCTAGTTTATTTTTATTTTTTGAAACACAGTCTCAGTGGATGAGAGTCTCACTACTTGCTGAGGCTGGTCTGGAACCTGCGGTCCTCCTGTCTCCGCCTCCCAAGTGTGGGATCACAGGCCTGGGCCTCCCTGTGCATCAGACCTGGGTTTCTAATCTCATCTCCAGTACAAGAACTGGGGCTCCTTTGAGAAATGGGCTCTTTAACTGAGGCCGATGAGCCTGGAATCAACATGTTGGGTTCCAGAAATCAAGGACGGCTCAGAAACAAACCCAAACCCAAACTGCCCAGACCCGTGTTAATGGGCTCTGTCACAGAGACGCAGGTAAAGCTCCCAGTGGCAGGAGCAAGGTCAATTCAAGCAACAGAATGAAGCGGTGCTGGATTAGGCCCAAAGTGTAAAATATTCCCAAGATTCCATACCAATATAAATAAATGATTGAACTAATTGATTAATCAGAGAGAAGAGATGTATCTCCGGGCACAGGAAATCCAAATAATATATGTAGATACTCTGTCCCCGGGAGGAGGAGCCTAAGTCCCCCCAACCAAAGCGCCGTGACTTCCTCCTCAAGAGCTCAGCGTGGAAGGAGGGGAAGGGGCAGCTTTGCAGTGGAGAAACGTGACGGTTACTACCTCTGCCAGGGGATCCAGGTCAACAGCGGAGCCGGGCATGGTGGCACAAGCCTGTAATCTCAGTACTTGGGAGGCTGGGAGAGAGAGGAGGATCACAGGTTCAAGACCAGCCTCAGCAACTTAGCGAGCCCCTCAGCAACTTATCAAGACCTCGTGTCAAAATAAAAAAATAATAAAATGGGCAAAGGGTGTAGTTCGGAGGTAGAATGGAACCCGGGGTCCCATCCCCAATACCGAAACAACAACACAAGGCCACATCAACAGTGGTGAGCCGTGCCGACAGCAGGTACTTCCGGTATGATGCCAGGAAAATAATATTTTGCCTCTGTGCTTTTCCTCCTGAAAAGCCCACAACTCCAGCTTAGTCGCGAGGGAAACATCAGACAAAGGATGCTTTGCTAAATCTCCGACCAGTGCTTTTCCCAACTGCCAAGGTCATCAAACACAAGGAAAGTCTGAGACGCTATCAGAGCCCAGAGGAGCCGAAGGGACTGACAGCCAGATAATCTGTCAGTATGGATTCACTCACTGTAACAAATGTATTAGGCCAATGGGAGACGTTAAGAAAGGGACCTGGCGGCAACGGGAACCCTGTGTACTCTCTCCTGGAAAATCTACAATCGTTCAAAATAGAAAAGTCTTTAAAAGATACCAGCAACCGAAGACAAGAGTGTGTTTGCGGTATATAACAGATAACAGATTACAGAATGTATTAAGACTGTCTATTATTGGGCTGGGAGTATATATATAGCTCAGCGGTAGATCATGTGCTTAGCATGCGCCAGGCCCTGGGCTCCGTCCCCACAAATAACAAAAAACAAATGCAAGAAGAGAGAGAAAAAACCTCTCATCATCAACGAGAAAAGGATAAACAACCCAATAAGAAATTAAAAGATGTAAGAAGGCATTCCGTAGACCAGATAAAAGTGGACAATAAATAAGAAATCTGCTAAGCCGGGCGTGGCGGCGCACCCTTATGATCCCAGCATTCGGGAGGCTGAGACCCGAGGATCGCGGTTCGCGGCCGGCCTCAGCTACTTAGTGAGGCCCTCTGCAACACCAGTGAGACCCGGTTTCAAAATAAAGAATAAAAAATAGGGCTGGGGGTGTAGCTCAGAGGTAGAATGTCCCTGGGTTCCATCCCCTCTTTCACACACATACACAAAATAAATTAAATAAATAAATAAATAAATAGATAGATAAGAAATCTGTTTAATCTCACTAATAATCAGAGAAATTCATGTTACCTTAAAATAGCAATATTTTACCCACCAATTGTGTGTGTGTGTGTGTGTGTGTGTGTGTTACTGATGTAGGATAGAAGGAATAAATAGGTAGAAAGGAGACAGACAGGAAGGAAAAGTAACATTTAACTTTAATGTAAGAACCTGGAGCTGAAGTGCGTCAGCCTCTAGTCCACAAACCAGCTCTCTTTCCCAGGCCTGACTCTCCCAAAAATTCCTGGGAAACCTGTAGATCCCGGAGTTAACTACAATATTTCTGAGAAACCTATAATTTAGGATATTTCAGCTTATCCATCAGTCGGCTAAGGAGGACCCCAATCAACCCGAGATCGTCCACCCTAAGGCTGACCAGACCAATGCCCGCCATGAACCGCCTCGGGACCACCGGACCGAGCGCATCCTCACATGGCGTCTCTAGCCCCACCCCTCACGGAAGTCCCCTATAAGAAGAGAACCCTGAACTCCCCAAAAGGCCCTCCTCATCTTGAGGGGCCACATTCTCTCTTAAATGTGTATTTCCTTCCTTTTCCCCAAACCTCTGTCCATGTCTCTGATTGGCACCTGCTAAAGTTCTTTTCCGTCACGTTAGCCCAGGCCCCTGCAGACCCTACGTTAGCCCAGGCCCCTGCAGACCCTACGTTAGCCCAGGCCCCTGCAGACCCTACGTTAGCCCAGGCCCCTGCAGACCCTACGTTAGCCCAGGCCCCTGCAGACCCTACGTTAGCCCAGGCCCCTGCAGACCCTGAGCTCCCGAGTCGAGGGCTCACCCCAACAGTACTAGGGATGGAACTCTTTGCGGTACAAGAGTGTGAGGACCAATGAAAAAGTCTTCATATAATCCCTGTGTATTTAAATGCAAGTTAACAAGGGTGAGTAGGTGGGGCTGGGGCTGGGAGACTCCTCCCGCAGCCTCGCCCACTGGACTGACTGCTCGCTGCTTCACTCAGCCTCAAGGAAGTCTCCATGCCGTTCAATTTGTCCATATCACCCCCAAACAAATTCTCTGCCTTCCATAGTTCTTGCCAGGTTTGATGGTACGTGCCTGTAATCCCAGTACCTGAGAGGCTGAGACGAGAGGACCAAAGGCTTAAGGCCAGCCTCTTTAAGGCCCGTAATTTAGGCCCTTAGCAACTTAGCAAGGTCCTGTTTCAAAATAAAAAATACAATCGGCTGGGCCTAGTGGCGCACACTTGTAATCCCAGTTTTGGGGAGGCTAAGATATGAGGATCACAGGTTCGTGGCCAGCCTCAGAAACTTAGTGAGGCTACCCTCAATTTAGTGGGGCCCTGTTTCAAAATAAAAGAATAAAATAGGGCTGGGGGTGTAGTTCAGAGGTAGGTAGAATGCCCCTGGGCTCCAGAAAGAAAGGAAGGAAGGAAGGAAGGAAGGAAGGAAGGAAGGAAGGAAGGAAGGAAGGAAATGAACTGCTAAAGCTCTCTAACAGTATTTACCCATGGAGGTCACCCCAAAGCAGAGCCTGAGACAAAGCTTTGTGTGTGTGTGGTACTGGGGATTGACCCCAGGGGCATTGTGCCTCCAAGCTACACCCCCAGTCCTAATTTTTAGTCTGCATTTTGTGTGTGTGTGTGTGTGTGTGTGTGTGTGTGTGTGTGTGTGTGTTACTGGGGATGGAATCCAGGGGCATTGTGCCTCCAAGCTACAACCCCAGCCCTAATTTTTTATCTACCTCCAGGCTACATTCCCAGTCCTATTTTATACTTTATTTGGAAACAGGGTCTCCCTAAGTTTCTGAAAGCCTCACTAAGTAGCTGGCTTCGAACCTGTGCGATCCTCCTGTCTCAGTCTCCCAAGCGCTGGGATTACAAGCGTGCGCCACCATGCCCGGCTTTAGTTTTCATTTTAAAACAGAGTCTCATTAAGTTGCTGGGGCTGACTTTGAACCTGGGATCCTCCGGGCTCAGCCACCCAAGCACTGCGATTACAGGTGTCACCATGCCTGGCGACTGTGCCCCTTTTCCAGCGTGAAATGAGCCAGGAATCAAACACACTGAGAGGTTCAGGTCACAGGCCGCCCCCCCCCTCCTGCCCTGGCCTTCATGCTGGCCCCGCCCCCAGCATCTCCGCACTGTGAGGACCAGCCAGCTCGAGGATCCCGCCACACAGCAGGTGAGGGTGAAGACAGCCAGGAAGCGCCTGGGACAGGGCTCTCCCACCCCATTGTGTTGGCCGGCAAGGACACCCGGCTTCCTGCTGCTGCAAGAATGGGAGCTGGCCGGGAAGGAAACGCACAGGACAAAGAGACAGGGAAGCCAGGGGGCCCTGGGGAGGCGCTGCAGCTGGACCCCTCCCTGGAGGGGGGCAAGAACTGTGTGGGAAAAGCCATTCTTGGTCTGGGAACCTGCCCGCTCTACCAAACCAGACAGCGAGACATCGGCCCTAGCGTTTGATTTTCTGCATTGCAAAAAGGACTCCAAACATTTGGTCCAGAAGACTGGACTTTTCTCTTTGCATTCGAAATACTTGTTTTTAAAATGTTAAGAGCTTCTGAGCCAGTACTGGTGAGACACATCTGTAATCCCAGTACTGGGAAGCTGAGACAGGAGGCTCACAGGTTCGAGGACAGCCTCAGCAATTTAGCAAGATTCTCAGAAACTTAATAAGACCTTGTTTCAAAATAAATAAATAATAAATAAATAAATAAATAAATAAATAAAAAGAGCTGGGGAGCCAGGCATGGTGGTGCACACCCAGCATTTGGAAGGCTGAGACAGGAGGATCCCGGCTCGTGGACAGCCTCAGCTACTTAGCGAGGCCCTTCACAACTCAGTGAGACCCTATTTCAAAATTAAGAATAAAAAATAGGGCTGTGAGTGTAGCTTGGAGGTAGAATGGCCCTGGGTTCCATCCACAGTACCACAAAAAAAAAAAAAAAAAAGCTGGGGAAGCTGGGCATGGTAGCACACGCTTGCAATCCCAGCATTTGGGAGGCTGAGACAGGAGGATCTGGGTTCGTAGACAGCCTCAGCCACTTAGTGAGATCTTGTTTCAAAATATAGAATAAAAATCAGGCTGGGGGTGTAGCTCAGAGGTAGAATGCCCCTAAATTCAATCCCCAGCACCACACACACACACACACACACACACACACACACACACACACACACGCCAGGTATGGTGGTGCACACTTGTAATCTCAGCATTTGGGAGGCTGAGACAGTAGGTTTGCAGTTGGAAGACAGCCTCAGCTATTTAGCGAGGCCCTTTGCAACTCAATGAGACCCTGTTTCAAAATAAAGAGTAAAAAGTAGAGCTGGGGGTGTAGCACGGAGGTAGAATTGCCCCTGGGTTCCATCTCCAGTACTGGGGGAAAAAAAAGAGAGAGAAAGAGAGGGAGAACACCTCTGGATTCAATCTCTAATTCCCCCCCCCCCAAAAAAAAATAAAAGGTAAGGCCACTTCTGGCTAGCAGGACATGGAGGTTCCTGGAGATTGTCGCAGCCAGAAAGGGTGGGGAATCTCTGTGCCCCTCCCTCTTCATCTCCCCATCTCCTGGCACCAGAATACGAGTGTCCATGGAGATAGGCCTCCACAAGGCTAAGCTAATGGAATACGAGTGTCCATGGAGATAGGCCTCCACAAGTGTAAGCTAATGGAATACGAGTGTCCATGGAGATAGGCCTCCACAGGGGTAAGCTAATAGAATACGAGTGTCCATGGAGATAGGCCTCCACAAGGCTAAGCTAATGGAATACGAGTGTCCATGGAGATAGGCCTCCACAAGGCTAAGCTAATGGAATACGAGTGTCCATGGAGATAGGCCTCCACAGGGGTAAGCTAATAGAATACGAGTGTCCATGGAGATAGGCCTCCACAGGGCTAAGCTAATAGAATATGAGTGTCCATGGAGATAGGCCTCCACAAGGCTAAGCTAATGGAATACGAGTGTCCATGGAGATAGGCCTCCACAGGGGTAAGCTAATAGAATACGAGTGTCCATGGAGATAGGCCTCCACGGGGGTAAGCCAACAGGAGGGGGGGACCCTCGTCCAATCTGACTGTGCCCTTTGGAGAAACTCTGCACTCCCGTGTCCCCCACATGGAACTTGACACCGGGTGCTCCACAACTTCAGTGTCAGCTGCCTAAAGCAAAGGAGGTGCATAGGCCTGGGCTCAGCACTGCTGCCCCCCCAGCCCTTCAGATGGGACGCCCACCCAGTGGTCATTCCTCACCTGGGCCCAGACTTATTTGTAAATTGTATACATGCACTTTTGTGAGTGTGGGAGGCACTGGGGATTGAACCCAGAGGCATTGTATCTCCAAGCTACACCCTCCCAGACCTTTTTATTTTTTTGTTTTGAAACAGGTCCTCACTAGGTTGCTGAGACTGTCCTCTCATTGCTACATTGCTGAGGCTGTCCTCAAACCTATGATCCTCCTTTCTCAGCCTCCCAGGTACTGGCTTTGTGGCTAGTCTTTGAAATACTAGTATTTGCATTTGGTATTATCTTGATCTGCATTTTTTGCAGTAATTTTTAAGCCTCTTGGAGTTTTTATGAGAGGTTTAGTCTAAGTAAAACCAAAAATAGTAATACTGATAGTTGCAGCCACTTACGTAATCCAGCAAGCCCTTTTTAAATACTCTAAATCTTTTAAGAGCATTTAATGCCAGACATGGTGGCGCACGCTTGTAATCCCAGTTTTTGGGAGGCTGAGGCAGGAGGATCGCAGGTTCGTGGCCAGCCTCAGCTACTTAGTGAGACCTTCTACAACTTATTGAGACCCTGTTTCAAAGTAAAGAATAAAAAATAGGGCTGGAGGTGTAGCTCAGAGGTAGAATGCCCCTGGGTTCAATCCGCAGTTCCAAAAAATAAAAAAACGAGTGAATAAGGGCATTTAATCCCTTCTGAGCCCCTGAGATGGATACTAACAACATACCCATTAAGCGAATGAAGAAACGGCGTTGGGCAGAGGACGCTCCAGGGTCTCACAGAGTCTGATTCTGAAAGCAGTGGAACCTGCCAGGCGCGTGTGAGACTCTGTCTCCACCCACCAAACCCAGGGAAGGCATCCGTCAAGTGAGAACCCATCACCCTGTCCCTCTGCCTCATACAAGTGGTAGGGAACTAACACACACACACAGCCAAAGTGTGGCTACTGCTAAAGTTTCGGTGACATAGAAATAAAAGCTAACCACCACTCCTAGCATAGCTGTGAAGCCAGGTGCGGTGGCGCACGCTTGTAACCCCAGCATTTGGGAGGCTGAGACAGGAGATCGCAGTTCGCGGACAGCCTCAGCTGCAACTCCGAGGCCCTTTGCAACTCAGTGAGACCCTGTTTTAAATAAAAAATAAAAAATAGGACTTGGGGTGTCTCTAGGAGATAGAATGCCTCTGGGCTTCATCCCCAGTACCGGAAAAAAAAAAAAAAAAAAAAAAAAAAGCTGTAGTCTGTCTTGTCCCACCCGGCTGTGGGTCCCCGCTCAGGGCAGCGGGAGCGGGCGTCGTGCGGCATCTGCACCGCTAGGGGGCGCCCAAGGCCGCTCCGGGATGGATGCCGAGGACCAGGAGGCCGCTGCCCCGCGCTGACGACTTCTCCTTAACCATCGTCTGTCTACCCAGGTGGAAAGGTGAGCCTGTCTCTCTCAGCCCCACATCCTTCCTCGCGCGACCATGACACCCGTGTTGGGAAAGGTCAGTGAACCCCTCTTCAGCCACAGAGACAGATGGTGCCACCAGGGGTCGTCCGTCTTCAGCTCCGTAGGTGGGTGCCCCTCCGAAGACAGGTTTTATTTATTTTTTTATTTTGAGGAACTAGGGATGGAACCCAGGGGATTTGACCTCCGAGCTACACCACCTGCCCTATTTTTTATTCTTTATTTTTGAAACAGGGTCTCACTGAGTTATAGAGGGCCTCACTAAATAGCTGAGGCTGGCCGCGAACCTACGATCCTCCTGTTTCAGCCTCCCAAGTACTGGGATTACAAGCGTGCGCCACCACGCCTAACCTTTTTATATTTGCAAGCGGGTCTTGCTAAATTGCAGGGGTCTTGCAAAGCCGCTGAGACCTGCATCCTCCTGCCTCTGCTTCCGAGGACTGGGATCACCGGCCTGTGCTGCCTGGCCCAGCTGGTCCCTGCACCTTGAATTCCACACCACCAGCCGTGCCTAAGCCCACGATCCGGGGTTAGTTTACAGCGTTGGGAGTCACGGCTGCGTGCTCACACCCGTGGAAAAGACCTTTCATCCCCTCAGTGAAACCAAGAAGGACAGCTTAAGCAGGAGGAATACAGCACTGAACAAGACAGAGAGGTCCCTGTTTTCTGGAAGCTTCCATTGTGGAGGAGGAAGCAGACCACAAACAAGTAAGACCACGTACGTCCTGCAGAGCTCAGTGGGGTCAAGGAAGCAAGCCTCTGTGATAGGAAGGGACCAAGGCAGCCGGGTGCTGTGGGCACACGTGCAATTCCAGCACTCAGGAGGCTGAGATTGGAGGATAGTAGGTTCGAGGCCAGCCTCAACTACTAAGTGAGGCCCTCTGCCACTCAGTGAGACCCTGTTTCAAAATAAAGAATAGAAATAGGGCTGGGGGTGTAGCTTGGAGGTAGAATGCCCCGGGTTCCATCCCCAGTATTGCAAAAAAAAGGGAGGGGCTAAGGAAAGGCTCCATCTTGACGGGGTCCGTGACCATACAGACCCACACATGGGTCAAAATGCCTTACCCTGGGCACTTAAGATAAGTACAATTCATTGTACATAAATTTTATCACAGTAAAGATCTTTTCTATATAATGAAAAGAGTTCTGTGGGGTGGTGCCCGCCTATACTTAGGAGGCTGAGACAGGAGGATTACAGGTTCAAGGCCACTGTCAACAATTTAGCAAAACCCTTAGCAACTCAGACCCTGTTTCAACATAAAAAGAGAAAATGGGGCTGGGAGTATAGCTTAGAGGAAGAATGCCCCTGGGTTCAATCCCCAGGACCAAAAAGAAAAGAAAAAAAGACCCCAGGCTGGATGCTTAGCCAGTGAACACCAGTCCACTCCCTGGATAAGCCCAGTAGCAGCACAGAGGAGGGAATCCAGGAAAAGGGGCAGGCCCCGTGCCTTTTGTTGGGGTTCTGGGAATTGACCCCAGGGCCACACCCACCCGAGCTCCATCCCAGCTACCCAGGAGGCTGAGGTGGGAGGGCTGCAAGTTCAAGGCCAGCCTGAACCACTTAGTGAGACATTGTCTCAAAATAAAAATGGTTGCCAGGCATGGTGGTGTACACTTGTAATCCCAGTACTTGGGAGGCTGAGACGGGAGCATCTGGGTTCACAGACAGTCTCAGCTACTTGGTGAGGCCCTCTGCAACTCAGTGAGACCCTGTTTCATAAAGAATAAAAATTTAAAAATTCCCCTGGGTTCCATCCCCAGACCCACAGAAAGAAAGAAAGAAAGAAAGAAAGAAAGAAAGAAAGAAAGAAAGAAAGAAAGAAAGAAAGAAAAACATTATAAGACATCCTGCAGCTTTATAGAACATTTTTATATACTCGTGTCATGTAAAGCCTGGACATGGGCCTAAACAAACATTGTGATTGGCAGGAGTCAGGGCAAGTGGGGAAGGAGGCGGAGGAGACCAGGTCCCAGAGCAGCAAAGTGAAAGAGGCATGACCACGTGGTAAACAAGGTGATAAACACCAGACGCTGCTTGCGGCGTCCATGGCTGCCTGGAGAACCGGGATTTGGGTGTGGGAGGAGCAGGAGAGAGCTGTTTTTGTTTGACCTTTTAAACCATGAGCACGTGTATCATTAAAGAAATGAAAAGCTATTTCTGAGAAATTCAGTGCAAAGCTATGTCCTGAAAAATGTAATCCTTCCCAAGTAAAACACTCCCCACCCCTCATCCTGCTCTCAAGATGACCTCTGAAAGCAAAGACACATATATAGTATCAACCCATGTGTCTGTTCTTTAACCAGCTAGCTATTTTAATTCGTCATTATGTCTTGGCATCTACTTTCAGTTATGACAAGTATGATTTGTGATAAGTGTGTAGGTTTTACTATTCTTTCTCTACAACTTCTGAATAAAGCATTACTCACTGCGAGGCTGATCTTTAGCTTACAATTTCTAGGGGGATACATTTCGGAGGATCTTCCTCGGAGAACAAAATAGTTTAAGTCTCGGTAGGATTCAATTATAATATCCTGTATGAATTCTTCATGTTCACTTATTTATTTATTTTGGTACTGCAGATTGAACCTAGAGGCATTCTACCTCTGAGCTATTTTGGTTTACTTATTTATTTAATTATTTATTTATTTATTTATTTAGCGGTACTGGAACCCAAGGGCATTCTACCTCTGAGTGACACCCCTTGCCCTATTTTTTATTCTTTTTTTTTTTTTTTTTTTTTTTTGGTGGTACTAGGGGTGGAACCCAGAGGCTTTCTACCTCCAGGCTACACTCCCAGACCTATTTTATATTTTATTTGGAAACAGGGTCTCACTAAGTTGCTGAGAGCCTCAGTAAGTAGCTGAGGCTGGCTTCGAACCCGTGCAATCCTCCTGTCTCAGCCTCCCAAGCGCGGGGATTACAAGCGTGCGCCATCACGCCCGGCTGTATGCCATTTTCAATAGGGTCCACATAAAAATAAAATAAAATATAAAAATCCAGGGTCTCCCTAAGTCACCGATGCTGGCTGTGAACCTGCGATCCTCCTGTCTCAGTCTCCCAAGCCCCGGGATGACGGGCGTGAGCCACCCCTCCAGGCTTCGGCTGGCTTGTCCTTTAAGGGGCTCCCCTTCTTTTCTCTACAGGCTGGGCTGAAGAGTGACCCCGTGACCATAGGAGCGCTTACCTTCCATCTCACAAAGCCCACAGCCTACACCGTTCTCATCTCAATTCAGCGTGCATTTCGGTGACTAAAATGAGAAAAACATGGCAGAATCGTGGGACAGGTTTTGGGTCCCAGTTTGAAAGAAGAGTGAAATTAGAAAGAGCCTTGCTTCACCCGTGTGGCAACAAGGCCCTCAGGTGGGGCCCTGGGTGAAGCTTGGGGAGGGAGCGCCGGCCACGTCCCAGAGTCCTCATCCCGGGAGGGAATCAGCATCACCCTGGGGCGATCTTAATACCGTTTTTTATCCTTGTTCCGGGATTAGGGTGTAAGATGAGGCTTCTTAGGTTTAGCGTTTAGATCAAAGTCACATCTGAGTCTGGGAAAGTCTCGGGGTCTCTCTGTGATTGATGGCTCTCTGTCATTAGGATTACCGGGGCGAGGACACGGGGTTACCAAGAGGGATGACGTGTGTTAGGGTTCTGGTGAGTGTGTCTGTGGGTTTCTTCCCATGTCCTTTACAGCGTTCAGTGTTCAGTCATTAGTTTATGTAATTAGGCTTTACGGTTGTCAGGGTCGGGGAGTCGGGATCAACCTCAAAGACTTCCACGGTCACTTGGAAGTCAGGGTCTTACGTAAGTCCCGAGACCGAGCTAAAGCCGCTCGCTGTATGCCAGAGCCCCGCCCGTGGGCACAGACGTCAGGTCTCGGGGTGTGAGTAACCGAGGTCAGACAGGTCACTGACAGGGCGTCTGCCCCTGGGAGGGCTTGGGGCTGCCGAGTGGTCCGTGTCAGTGTCACCTTGAGGCTGGGGTAGTCAGGCCCAGTGCGCTTTTTGAAACCGTTCAAGGTCACTTGGGTTTAGAATAATTCTGGATCCATTAGATCCAAGTTAGTTTGGGCGTTATAGGTGCCTTTAGGACCTCGTGGGTCTTTGAGGGCCTTTTGTATTGTTTGGGCTTTAGAGTATATTTGAATTTCTCATTTATATCCTGTACTGATTTTTTTTTTTTTTTAATCCTGGGAAATTCAGAAGCATTCTACCTCTGAAACAGGATCTGCTAAGTTGCTGAGGCTGGCCTTGAACCTGCGATCCTCCTGTCTCAGCCTCCCAAGTACTGGTATCACAGGTGTGTGCCATCACACCTGGCTGGCTCTGTGCCCACTTCCTCAAGGGCCCTTTAGGGTGGTATAAAGTTTAAGATCTTTTAGAATCTACGGAGATCTTTAGGGTCATTTGGAGTTGTTAGTTTAAGGTCATGTGGCTTAGGGTTTTAAGTATCACTTAAACTTTTTTTGCAGTACTGGGGTTTTTGCAAGTTTTGAAAGGGGAAAAGAAGGGGTTCTGTTTTGTTTGTTTGTTTAATTAAACACTCAATTGGAGCTGGGCGTGGTGGCGCATACTTGTAATCCCAGTACTTGGGAGGGAATAGTTGAAAATAGAGTTGGGGGTTTAGGAGGGAGCTAAAAACACCAACCGGGTTATCAGAGACCGCTGTTTTATTAGGCCCCAACCCCAATACCCTCCGGAGAGTCAGCCGGCCGGGGGAAAGGAACCGACCGGCCACCGTCTGGAGAGTTGTGCCTAGTCCTGATCGGCCGGCTGTTTTATAGGCATGCCGATTCCCTCGCGACATCTGTAGTCTCACGATGTTTGGAGTCTCGAGGCACCTGGGGTCTCACGATATCTCCGCTTCTGGCTTCCGGGGTTCCGCTGAGAGATCACGTGGGGGAGGGACCCAGCTTATCAGGAGGCTGAGACAGGAGGATCCCACGTTGTGACCACCTTCAACTACTTAGTGAGGCCCTCCAGAATTTAGTGAGACCGTTTCCAAGTCAAGAATAAACCAAGCCGGGCGTGGTGGCGCACGCTTGTAATCCCCGCACTTGGGAGGCTGAGACAGGAGGATCGCACGGGTTCGAAGCCAGCCTCAGCTACTTAGTGAGGCTCTCGGCAATTTAGTGAGACCCTGTTTCCAAATAAAATATAAAACAGGTCTGGGAGTATAAGCCCGGAAGCAGAAAAGCTCCTGGCTTCCACCCCAGCACCACACACACACACACACACACACACACACACACACACATAAATAATCGGGCTGGGTGTGTAGCTCAGAGGTAAAATGCCCGAGTTTCATTCCCAGTACCAAAAAATAAATAAATAAATAAATAAATAATAAATAATTAAAAAAAGAGGAAGAGAAGAAGCAAGTCCAGGTCAAGTTAACCCTGCATTAGAGTTCCAGACAAAACGTTTCTCAAATGGGCCCTGTCTCCATGCAGCGCTGGGTGGCATCGGTCAAGGCTGCAGAGAAGACAGGCTCAGGCTCCCCACCGAATGTCCCACCGTTCCCCATGACTCGTGGGGATGTCTGCAGCCCCAAAGAGTCGCTGCTGTCAGCCAAACAAGACTTCAGGGCCCTGAGAAGTCAACTAGGCAAGTGTCCCAGCACCTAGTGTCCAAGGTTTTAGCTATAGGCAGGCTCGTGGCAGCCTGACCACGGATGGCCCACATGTCTGACCTCCAAAGTGAGTGATTTATATTTTTTTTTATTTTTTAAATTTCTGGTTGGTCCTGGGGATTGAATCCAAGGGCATTCTACCTCTGAGCTAACCCACAGCCCTTTTTTGTTTTTATTTTGAAACAGGGTCTCGCTAGGTTGCTGAGAGTCTAACTAAATTGCTGAGACTGGCCTTCAACCTGTGATCCTCTCAGATTCACAGGTGTGATCTGTGATCACAAAATGAGTGATCTTTGTGTGTGTGTGTGTGTGTGTATGGTACTAGGGATGGAACCCAGGGGCTTCTACCTCCGGGCTATACTCCCAGACTTATTTTATATTTTATTTGGAAACAGGGTCTCACTAAATTGTTGAGAGCTTCACTAAGTAGCTGAGGCTGGCTTTGAACTTGTGCGATCCTCCTGTCTCAGCCTCCCAAGCACCGGGATTACAAGTGTGGGCCAGCAAACCAAGCTATAAGTATTTTTATAAGTAATAATACTAGGGGATTATTACTTATAAAAAAAATTAACTTAAGGCCGGGCGTGGTAGCCCACGCTTGTAATCCCAGCATTTGGGAGGCGGAGACTGGAGGATCGTGGTTTGCAGACAGCCTCAGCTAATACTTAGTGAGGACCCTTGCAATTCAGTGAGACCCTGTTTTGAAATAAAGAATAAAATAAATAGCGCTGGGGATGTAGCTCAGGGTAGAATGCCCCTGGGTTCCACCCCTGGTAACACACACACACACACACACACACACACACACACACACACACACCATATAACTTACATACTTACCTGATATGACAAAAGATAATTTTTATTTTGCATGATCTTAAAATTATAATCCCAATTTTACCCAAGTTCAATTTGCTTGTATTTAAGTAACGTCCTAGTAACTTTCTCAAATGCGTTCAAAACTTCAAAGCCTTATACCTGCTGCGAACTCCATTCAGTAATAACTTCGTTGCCTAAAATAAATACCAAATGACTTCATAAAATGCTTCCATAAAGCAAGCCAAGAAACCCTGGCTACGTTGTCAGAGGCACTCGTATTTGGGAGTGACCTTCCACGCTCTGGTATCTGTAGGGCTGATGGCTTGATGTGGGGCCTTGCTGACTCCAGACCAACCATTTAGCGCTCATCCGTGCCTTCTACTTCCGGCCTCTGCAGTTCAAAAGTGTCACTGCTTTGAAAAGGCTCAGCACTGCTCATCTACTTTACCAGCTTATATAATACCCAGCTGCAAAGCCCTCTCATTTGAAATCTCTCAGTGTATGCAAGTGAAACAATACAGACCTCTTCCCGCTCAGTAAATATAAGCATGGTTCTGGCAGGCATCACGTAAAATCTTGTCTTTAAAACCTTTTTCTAGAATCCAAATTCTGATGGCCATCATTTAGGCTACAAGCCAGGTTTCCTCGGAAGACAACTGTTAATTGTGTGTTTTATTTTTAACCTTGTATTTTATTTTTTTATTTTTTGTGGTACTAGGGATGGAATCCAGGGGCATCCTACCTCTGAACTACACCCCCAGCCCTATTTTTTATTCTTTATTTGGAAACAGGGTCTCACTAAGTTTCAGAGGGCTTCACTAAGTAGCTGAGGCTGGCCTCAAACCTGAGCTCCTCTTGTCTCAGCTTCCCAAGTACTGAGATTACAATCGTGTGCCACCACGCCGGGCATTTCAGACCTTTAAAACCAAATGCAGCCGGGCGTGGTGGCGCACGCTTGTCATCCCCGCGCTTGGGAGGCGGAGACAGAAGGATCTTGCAGGTTCAAAGCCAGCCGCGCTGGCTTAAGAGACCCTGTTTCCAAAAATAAAAATAGGTCTGGGAGTGTAGCCCAGAGGGAGAAGGGCTTCCAGGAACCCCAGTACCACCAAAAAATAAAAAATAAAAATAAATAAAAAATAAAACCAAATGCATTGGGAGAGGGCACCAAGTATAGTTTAAATATATACCATTTATGTTCAATAAAAATTTGTTTATAAATAAATAAAACCAAATGCACTGCCGGGCGTGGTGGCGCACGCTTGTAGTCCCCGCACTTGGGAGGCGGAGACAGGAGGATCGCGCAGGTTCGAAGCCAGCTGCGCTGGTTTAGGAGACCCTGTTTCCAAAAATTAAAAAAGAATAAAATAGGTCTGGGAGTGCAGCCTGGAGGTAGAAGGGCTTCCAGGAACCCCAGTACCACCAAAAAAATAAAAATAAAAATAAAGCCAAATGTATTGCTTCTCTGTATTCATCAGGGCTCTCCAGAGAAGCAGATACGAAGATGTGTGTGTAAGCCAGGCATGATGGGCAAACACCTGTAATCCTCGTACTTGGGAGGCTGAAACAGGAGGATCACAGGTTTGTGGCCAGCCAGCCTCAGCAACTTGTGAGGCCCTCTGCAACTTAGTGAGACGCTGTTTCACAATAAAAGATAAACTAGGGTTGGGGGTAAAATTCAGAGGTAGGACACCCCGGGTTCAAACACATGCACACATAACGCACACACATGCACACACACAGTTATACGTATTTGGTCTTTATCCAAGAGGGATTGGTTTCAGGGTCCTTTATAGAAACAAAAAATCTGTGGGTGTTCCAGCCTATTTGTGTAAATGACATATTTTCATATGACATATATACATTCTCCTATTTTATTTCTGCAACACTAAGGATGGAACCCAGGGGCATTCTACCTCCAAGTGACACCCGCAGTCCTATTTTTTATTCTATATTTTGAACCAGGGTCTCACTGAGTTGTAAAGGGCCTCACTAAGTAGCTGAGGCTGGCCTCGAACCCGCACAATCCTCCTGTCTCAGCCTCCCAAGTGGGGGGATTACATGCGTGTGCCACCACGCCCAGTCACACCATTATTATTATTATTATTATTATTATTATTATTATTATTATTATTTTACTATTTTTGGTCAGCAGTTGATTGGATCCAATCATACAGAGACTGCAGATGTGGTCTGACTAAGCCTTACCCTCGGGGACCACTAGGGGGCAGCCTCCATCAGCAGCCTGCCCGGGGTCGCCACACGCATGCGCAGTGGCTTGGCAGTTTTACCAAGGAGGAAGGGAAGTCCTGCCAAAGGGTTCATCAAGCTCATGCCAGAGTCCCGAGGAGCTGAGTTTGGAGCCAGGGCAAAATCTAGTCTTGCTGTGCGGTGGTCCGCGGCCCTAAGCCCCACTGTGCGCTGGTCCCCGGGCCTGGACTCCCAGGAGGACGTGCTCATTTTGCTTACTTTTCGGACCCTGCCCTGGCTTGAACGTGTCCCCCAGCTCGGGTGTTGGGCCGTGATGCCCACTGCAGCAGCGAGGGCCGGGTCTTTAGAAGGAACTAATCCTTTCATGGATTAATGGCTTGTTGCAGGAGTGGCTCAGGTGGGAACGTCGCTCCGGTGGCTGCACACCTGTAACCCCAGCGTTGGGGAGGCTGAGACCCGTGGATGGCGGCTCACCGACAGCCTCACTACTTAGGAAGGCCCTTTGCAACTCAGTGAGACCCTGTTTCAAAAATAAAGGCCAAAAAATAGGGCTGGGGGTGTAGCTCGGAGGTACAAGGCCCCTAGGTTCCATCCCCAGTACCGCTAAATAAATAAATATATAAATACTAAAGTTTCCCCAACTCAGGGGATAATTTTCCATTGTATTTCCCAATCCTGCTCATCCTGTAGCATAAATGAAGTACACTGTTAAACTGAATAGTTGCTCAAAATAAATAAATAGACTAAAAAGTTGGGCTGGGGGTATAGCTCGGAGGTGTAATGCCCCCGGGTTCCATCCCCAGTACTTAAAAAAAAAAAAAAAAAAAAAAAAGCAGGCACTGGGTTCAGTCTCCAACACCAAACACACACACACACACACACACACACTCACACACACGCCTGTGAAGCCGAGCTCTTCCACACTTGCTTTGTCCCTGTGACGCCCTTGGCCACACTAGGACCTGCACAAAGGCCTCACCAGGTGCCAACCCCATGCTCTTGGACTTCCCAGACTCCAGAACTGTGGGCCGAATAAACCCTCTATCTTTAGCCGGGCATGGTGGCGCATGCTTGTAATCCCCGCGCTTGGGAGGCGGAGACAGGAGGATCGAGCAGGTTCGAAGCCAGCCATGCTAGCTTAAGAGACCCTGTTTCCAAATAAAAATATAAAATAGGTCTGGGAGTGTAGCCCGGAGAAGGGTTTTCAGGAACCCCAGTACCACCAAAAATAAATAAATAAAAAACCCTCTATTTTATAAATTACCTGGTCCCAGGTGTTTCGTTATGGTAGCAGAAAACGGACTAAACACCACAGTGAGGGGTGGGCCTCTTCTAGCCATAAACTCTGAGGAAAGGAAAAATCAACTTATTTCCCAAATGCGCCCTCAGATTCCCAACCCGGACCTTGCAACCACAGCTCCCGGCAGGCAAAAGCAGACCCACTTAAAGCAGGGGTTCTCTTTGAAAAGCGCTTTATTTCCATAAGGTCTAAGTCAGGTGCATCAAAACATATCAAAAGGTTACAAAAATGCGCGGCTCCCTCCCGAGGCCTCGTCGAAGTTTAACCTACGTGACGCCTCAATGCATCACTTTCTCGGTTCAGAACCAAACGCTGAACCAGGTCATGTACCATCGCTGGAAGGCAAGTCAGGAAAAGATACTGCACGAAACTAAAACACGAAGAAAACCATCCAGAAACACCAGCAACCACCGGCCTGGACAGGTCGGTAATGTGCCAGGAATGCACCGAGGGGAAACTGAGGCCTCCCTCACAGCTGTGCTTCTCTGTGCTCAGTTAAAGCACGAGGATGGGCTGGCGGGTCCTTCAGCGCCTGGTGATGGGCAGACGCTTCCAGTTATGGCAGAAAGAATGGGTGGCACATTCGCCCTATTATTACCTCTTTAGGAGATCATATCTCATCTGGCTCAAGCAAGACTTTGTGTAAAACCATTTAAGAAGAAACTTAAAATATTTGTGCTGCCCACAGCTTGGAAGCTCAGGGCAGCCTCCTGTCTCATTCCACATGTTGTTTGGTCACTGTGAGACCTTTTTTTTTTTTTTTTTTGGTATTGGGGATTGAGCCCAAGCTATACCCCCAGCCCTTTTTAATTTTTGGTTTTGAGACAGTCTCGCTAGGTTGCTGACAGCCCTGATACATTCATGGGGCTGTCCTTGAACCTGTGATCCTCCTGTCTCAGCCTCCCAAGGGCTGGGATTATAGGCCTACACCACCATGCCCAGCTGGAAATTTCCATCTCAGAAATGTATCTCTGATACCAATTTCTTTGTGGTATAGAGCTTTGAAATAAAATGTGGAGTTGTCATTTAAGAGCATTTATTTTACTATTATTATAATTTTTTTTTTTTTTGCAGTGCTGGGGATTGAACCCAGGGCCTCACAAGTGCTAGGCAGAGTTTTACCACTGAGCTACACACTCCTGACACTGAATAACCATTCAATTCCATAGAAAACAATTCCTTAGCCCTTAGGAGACTGGGACAGGAGGATTGCAGGTTCCTGGCCAGCCTCAGCAACTTAGTGAGGCTTTCTGCAACTTAGTGAGACCCTGTTCCAAAATAAAAGAATAAAACTGGGCTAAGGACGTAGCTTGGTGGTAGAATGCCCTGGGCTCCTTTCTTAGGACTGCGTGTGTGTGTGCGCGCGCGCACACACACACACACACACACACACACACAATCTCAACAATTTATATCAAGGCATTTTTGCCTGGAGAACAGATTTTTGGGGGTCAGTGTATGCCACCAATACACTGAAGGAAGTCTTTTTATGAAGGTTACTAGGAGAGCATATTTTCCTTTTGGTAGGGTGGACAGAAAGGTGCAAATATTTCTCCTGGAAGCATCAGTACATCTTAGACCATAACCTTGCTCTCAGGTGTTGGCACTTTTTCCAGGACTGGGGTCCAGGCACATGTGCTGCTCCACCACTCACGAGCAAACCTACCATTTGTGCTTTTCAGGCCCTTCCCAAGTAACCCCCCCCCCCATTCAAGTCATCGGCTTTGCCACTAATGTGATGGCGGAGAGTGCGACCTTGTGCTTAACCCCACCACCCAGCCACGTGGACTTGGGTTTTTTTCCTTCACTTGATCTTGTAACAGAACCCTCTGCACAAGAAAAAGAAAAAAAGCCAGATGCAGCTTTTCACAAGATGTAAACTGCTTTTCACAAGTTAGAGGGGGAAAAAAACACCTCTACGTCTTGGCTGGTTGCTCTTCACACAATTTCAGGTTCACTGCACACAATTACATAAACCCACATAAGTAGGTTGAGAAGCTCAAACCTTACAGGCCATGTGATACCGGTGAGAAAATCCCATCCACGCTGTGTGGAAGTGTCTGTTTTAGCCTCTGCTATTACAAAGGTTTCCAAAATTCCGGGTTTTGTTTTTGTTTTTGTTTAGTTTTTTGGTGCTGGGAATCCAAGCCAGGTCCTTATGCATGCTAAGCATGTGACCAACCCCTGAGCTGCGCACTCCCAGCCAAGTTTCCAAGATCCCTGATCAGATTATTAGGCCTGGAGAAATGATCTCTGCAGAGTGAGCCAAGATGAACAGCCGCACTAGCAGAAGCGTATGGTATGGGACCCGCTTTCCTCACTTCTATCCTGGACCCATGTCTTTAAAAAGCCACGTCTACGCTGGTATCACATTCTCCAACGCGATCCACGTCTGCGACATTTGCATATTCAACAATCATCATGGTAACTAGGACAAATTACAGAGGACTTTCACAAACCAGACACAGCTGTCCATTAAGAGTCAGTGGTTAATAATTTGCTTTGTGAAAATTCCTCCCCCAAGCCCCGAAAGGAGAACTATTGGGGGCAGTGAAGGCTTTGAATGTTCAAGATAAAAATAAGGGGAAGAGAAAGTCTCCAAATCCTGTTCTCAGATGCAAACCTCAGGAGGTCTATTCACATTCACGAAACTGCTCCTCGGCCTCTGCAACAGAGGAAGTCCAGCCCACACTCTGTCCCCTCCCCATTTTGTGCACTTGGCAGAAGTGCAGAAGCAAGTCTAAGCCCCTCTGGGTCTCCGCCCACCTCGGGCTGGTGGTTCTGCCACACAGAGGAAGTATGCTTGCTAACAGCCCCATCCCCAAACAAGCCAGCCCCGGGCGCACTGGCCCAGCCACACCTCTGCTTCGTGAAACTTTCCTTCAGCCCAGGGAAGCACCCAAGAGGGCTCGGCGGCTTGGCGAGCAGAAACCCGCAGCCTCCCGTCTCTTAGAGGTGACCGTGGAGATGGAGACGGGGACGAGGTGGAATCCATCCTTTCCTGGCATCCGTCCACGTGGAACAGCACATTCACCCTTGTTACTTAAAACAATCAGTTTCCAGTGTAAAAACTTGTGGACTCATTGCATCTACCCCGTGACGATTCCTTTTTCTTTCCATCAGACTTGCCCCCAAAGTAAGGGGCTGTTATCCTGTCCACTTCCAAGGTCCTCACATCCACAGATCCTTCTAAACATACAGGGAGAATCTCTACTGACGTATAAATACCCCGCACGGTGAGCCTGCGGACCCTCCTCCCTTCCAAACATGGTCTGTACGTGGCTGCCCCGCACTAAAGGGGGAAATCTTTTCTTTAGCCTAAAGCCCTTCGGACGGGACTCCCCTGACTCTCCGGCCACAGGGAGCACACCTGCCAGCCGCACGGCCCTTGTGCTGGCTGCCTGGAATGGGATTGCGTGTGAAAGCCTCAGGGAGGCACATGAACATGGATCATGTGCGTGCGCACGCACACTTTCACGCATGCATACGCACACACATTCTGAGTGTTCCTTAGAACAAAAATCAAAGCTCTTGAGAGTGCAAGAGAGGAGAGTGGGGATCCAGGGCTGGGGAGCTGTCTGCTGGCATCTTCATCCCGCTGCAGGGAGGCTCACGTTTAACCATTCCTGTGGAAGGAAAGCGCCCAGTTTCCTGAGGGTCTTCTCTGAGCGATGCAGCCCCGGAGGTGTCTGGATTCCCTTGTTCCTGAGGCTCAGATTGTTGCTGGGGTCTCGGCTATCTCCTCCAGCCTTTGCCGAATCATCAGCCTGAGCACGGTGTACCTGGGAGCAAGAAACAGCCCGCGGTAGACGCCAGGCGGCCGCACCCCTCCTGCTGGTCTCCCTGACACCAGGCAGCACCCGCAAACCAGGGGCTGCGCCTTCGCGCTTCCAGTATGCGCTCATCCTGTAGCTTATAGGAGGAAATAAAGAGACCAGATCCAAATTAGATTACCAGCCATCAGAAAGTCTGGCCAAGCCGGGCGTGGTGGCGCACGCTTGTAATCCCAGTACTTGGGAGGCTGAGACAGGAGGATCATGGTTTGCAGACACCCTCAGTTACTTAGTGAGGTCCTTGGCAACTTAGTGAGACCTTGTTTTGAAAGAAAGAATAAAGTCAGGCGTGGTGGCACACGCTTGTAATCCCCGCGCTTGGGAGGCTGAGACAGGAGGATTGCACGGGTTCGAAGACAGCCTCAGCTGCTTAGTGAGGCTCTCAGTAACTTAGTGAGACCCTGTTTCCAAATAAAATATAAAAAAAGGTCTGGGAGTATAGCCCGGAGGTAAAAAGCCTCTGGGTTCCACCCCCAGTACCACCAAAAAAAAAAAAAAGAAAGAATAAAAAGTAGGGCTGGGGGTGTATTTCAGAGTTAGAATGTCCCTGGGCTCCACCCCCAGGATGGCAAGAGAAAGGAAAGAAGGGAGGGAGGGAGGGAGGGAGGGAGGGAGGGAGGAAGGGAAGGAGGGAAGGAAGGAAGGATTGATTCATTCAAGCCAAAGAAGGATGAGAAGATGGGAAGGTGAAAATCGCAACCATCATGAGGGCCCGCTCACTGTGTGGACTTCCACTTCCTGCCAAGAGCCAAGGGTTGCAGGAAGCCATGGCTCGGACATGGACTGAGCGCGTCTCCCACGTCATGCAGTCAACCTTTTTTTTTTTTTTTGGTGGGCCTGGGATGGAACCCAGGGGCATTCGACCTCCAAGCCACACCTCCTGCCCTATTTTTTATTCTTTATTTTTAAACAGGGTCTCACTAAGTTGCAGAGGCCTCACTAAGTAGCTGAGGCCGTCCGTGAACCATGATCCTCCGGTCTCAGCCTCCCGAATGCTGGGATTACAAGCATGCGCCACCACGCCCGGCTACACTCAACCTTTTAAGACGCGGGCCTAACGGAGCCTGGCTAGGTCAGTCACTGGAACACTGTTCTCAAAAGAGAGGGGACCCCAACTAGTTCTCCAAAGAACAACTAGTTCTCCAAAGAACAAGCTGATATAAGAGCAAGCCCGGCCCCTAGACCCCTCCGGCTTCCTGTCTCGTGTGATCTTTTGTGTACAGGTTCCCAACACTGTCATGCCACCTGCCGCGAGGCCCTCACCAGAGCCCAGGAGAAGCAGGGCCACGCTCTTGCATTTCCAAAACCATGAGACAAACAAACGTCTCTTCTTTGCAAGTTACCCAGCCTCTGGTATTTTGTTATAGCAACAGAAAAGGCACTCATACACAGGATGAAATCACTTCCCCTATTTCTGGATCTAGGCTCCAACGAAATTTAAAACCAACCCTTTTGCAGAGTTCTTCCCATTAAAAAGGAGGAAAAAACATTTTGATGTCCCACATCAAAATAAAGAGCTGACGTAAGAAGCAGGAAGCCCAGCACACTTAAGTTTCGTGTCCCCATCTGAGATCTGGATGTGTTCATGGCAGGCCCCTTCGGGAAGGCCCGTGAGACCCAGCCCAGGCAGCAGCCCAGCGCAGTCTATGCACGGGGCCCCAGTGGAGAGGAGGCGCCCGGCCAGCCCCAGCCAGCCCGAGGCCGCGCTTACTTGCGCATCAGCTTCTTTACTTCTCGGTCCTCTTCCTCCTGCAGCTTCTGGATGAAGCTCTTAAGGACGGGCATCTCGAACTTTATGTACTGAGCCACCTGGAGAGGAAGAAGCAGGTCTGGGCGCACGGCCTCCCATCATGCCACTCCTCTGCCTCCGCTCGCCCGCAAAGAGCGGACACTTCAGAGGTCTACTTTCCCACGAGCCCAAGATTTTCCTGAAAGTGGGAGCCCGCCTCGTTCCTCCAGGGTGTCTGCAGTGAAGACGGCTTCTCCCACGCAACACCCTCTCCTGTCTATCTCCCCCTTTTTCTTTCTTTTCTTTGCTCTTTCTTTCTTTCTTTCTTTCTTCCTTTCTTTCTTTTTTTGTGGTACTGAGGAGGAAATCTAGGGACCTTCTACCTCTGGGCTACACTCCCAGACCTATTTTATATTTTATTTGGAAACAGGGTCTAAGTTGCTGAGAGCCTCACTAAGTAGCTGAGGCTGGCTTCGAACCTGCGCGATCCTCCTGTCTCGGCCTCCCAAGCGTGGGGATTACAGCGTGTGCCACCACGCCCGGCTCTATTTTTTACTTTATTATTATTATTAATTATTATTATTATTTTGTGTGTGTGGTACTGGGGGTGGAACCCAGAGGCTTTCTACTTCCGGGCTATACTCCCAGACCTATTTTATATTTTATTTGGAAACCAGGTCTTACTAAGTTGCTGAGAGCCTCACTAAGTAGCTGAGGCTGGCTTCAAACCTATGCGATCCTCCTGTCTCGGCCTCCCAAGCATTGGGATTACAAGCTTGCGCCGGCACCACTAACTTCTTGATATTGTTAAGAAAGTATTTGTACCATAGGTATGGTAGTGCATGCTTGTAAACCTACCTGGAAGGCTGAGAGAGGAGGATCATGGGTTTGAGGCCAGCCTCAGCAATGTAGCAAAGCCCTCAGTAACTTAGTGAGACCCTGTTCAAAATTTAAAATAGGGCTGGGCTGGGCATGGTAGCACATGTTTGTAATCCCAGTACTTAGGAGGCTGAGACAGGAGGACCTCAGGTTCATGGCCAGCCTCAGCTACTGAGTGAGGCCCTCTGCAATTTAGTGAGACCCTGTTTCAAAATAAAGAATAAAAAATAGCCAGGCGTAGTGGCGCATGCTTGTAATCCCCGCGCTTGGGAGGCTGAGACAGGAGGATCACGCGGGTTCGAAGCCAGCCTCAGCTACTTAGTGAGGCTCTCAGCAATTTAGTGAGACCCTGTTTCCAAATAAAATATAAAAAAGGTCTGGGAGTGTAGCCCGGAGGTAGAAAGCCTCTGGGTTCCACCCCCAGTACCACCAAAAAAAAAAAAAAAAAAAAAGAATAAAAAATAGGTCTGGGGGGTATAGCTGAGAGGTAGAATTTCCCTGGGTCCCATCCCCAGTACTTAAAAAAAAGGGGGGCTAAGGTAGAACATCCCTGGGTTCAATTCCTAATACTACAGAGAGAGAAAGGGAGAGAGTGCTAGCGAGCTTGTAAAACTCCTCCAGACTCTTACAACATCCTAGAAAGGCTGAAGACATGCGTTTACTCTATGGAGATCCCTGTCTGCAGAGCATCCCTCCAACAATTCGCCAAGGGCATGCCTTCGCCCGGCTTTAGAACTGGTATTGAAGGGTGGCAATAAAAGGGGCCATGTCCGCCGGGCGTGGTGGCGCACGCTCGTCATCCCCGCGCTTGGGAGGCAGAGACAGGAGGATCGCGCAGGTTCAAAGTCAGCCGTGTGCGCTGGCTTAGGAGACCCTGTTTCCAAATAAAAATGTAAAAATAGGTCTGGGAGTGTATCCCAGAGGTAGAAGGGCTTCCAGGAACCCCAGTACCACCCAAAAGGGGGGGGGGCATGTCCTTGGCCACAAAGTCAGGCCATACCCCAACCCAACCCCCTCCCGCCCGAGGCCAGAGTATCTGACCGAAAGGCAACTCACGTCGTAGGTGACCTCCTCCACCTGGTCCTTCTCCATCAGGAAGACTTTGGACACCTGCTCACACGGGCCCTGCAGGATCCGGGCAATCAGCGGGTAATCCGTGGTCTTCAGCTTCTGTTTCTCTGGAATCACATAGAACCGGGGGCATCCCTTAGTTTGGCCTGAGGCCTTTCTCACCTGAGGAGGTGGTCAGCCCAGGGGTCCAAATGGACCAGGCACCTTGGAGATGCGATTTGTAAATGAACTATTCAGCCCGTGTTGTTAAAAGCAACCTCCTTCCAAAACAATACTTCCACGTCTCAGAACCCTTGAAAGATGCCATTTCCTCCAGGCTATACTCCCAGACTTATTTTATACTTTATTTGGAAACAGGGTCTCACTAATTTGCTGAGAGCCTCACTCAGTAGTTGAGGCTGGCTTTGAACGTGTGCAATCCTCCTGTCTCAGCCTCCCAAGTGATGGGATTATAAGCATGGGCCACCATGCCCAGCGCCCAGCCAGATTTTTTATTCTTTATTTTAAAACAGGGTCGCACTAAATTGTAGAGGGCCTCACTAAGTAGCTGAGGCTGGCTGCAAACCTAGATCCTTCTGTCTCAGCTGCCCAAGTACTGGGATTACAGGTGTGCACCGCCACGCCCGGCTCCAATTCCTTCTTTAATACACAGTTAAGTTTTAGGATGTGTTTACCGTCATATATGGCGGCACGCCCACCAACCCTGGAGACCAACAATATTTGGAGTTTCCAAAACCCAAACAACTGAATGAGGCAGAGGTTTTGTTTTGTTCTCTCACTTGCTATTTTGAGTAAATTAAAAGTTTTAAAGTACCCTGTGTTCTTCAGACTTACCACCGCTGGTGTGGACCACGTACAGTGCGAACTCCTCTGCCGAATTCTCGATCTGAATCAGGAGGAGAGACTTGTTGAGAGTGTGTGTTTACTCGGTCACCCCGCCTGAGCCATCCTATGGTCCTCAACACGGAGAAGCCAAAGTTTAGGCTCTTTTGAGGGGAAGCCTTTTATTTACAGTTCTCAGAGATGAGGCAGGTGGGTAATACAGGAATGGGGTATACCGCCATAATACAGCGCTTGCCAGCATGCACAAGATCCTGGTTCCAATCCCCAGCAATACAAAGAAGAAAAGGAGAAGAAAAGAAAGGAGAAGAGGAGAAGGGGAGGGAAGGGGAAGGAAGGCAGATTAAACATCTTTTATTTTATCTTGTGTGTGTGTGTGTGTGTGTGTGTGTGTGTGTGTGTGTGTGTTGCTGAGGATTGAACCCAGGAGTATTCTACCTCTGAGCTACACTCTCAGCCCTTTTTCATTTTTTATTTTTATTTTATTTATTTTTATTTTTTTATTGGTACTGGGGTTCCTGGAAGCCCCTTCTGCCTCCGGGGCTACACTCCCAGACCTGTTTTTATATTTTTATTTGGAAACAGGGTCTCTTAAGCTAGTGAGACTGGCTTCGAACCTGCGCGATCCTTCTGTCTCCGCCTCCCAAGCGCGGAGATTACAAGCGTGCGCCACCACGCCCGGCTCATTTTTTATTCTGAAACAGGGTCTCACTAGGTTGTTGAGAGTCTAAGTTACTGAGGCTGTCTTCGAACCTGCAATTCTCCTATCTCAGCCTCCCAAGTACTGTGATTATAGGCGTGCGTCACCACACACAGCAGGTTGACCATATTTTATCTGAAATGTTTAAGGCCAAGGTGTTTCATATTTTTTGTGTGTGTGGTACTGGTGGTGGAACCCATGGGCTTTTCTACCTCCAGGCTATACTCCTAGACCTATTTTATACTTTATTTGGAAACAGGGTCTCACTAAGTTGCTGAGAGCCTCACTAAGTAGCTGAGGCTGGCTTCGAACCTGTGCGATCCTCCTGTCTCAGCCTCTCAAGCACGGGGATTACAAGCCTGCGCCACCATGCCCGGCAAAGTGTTTCAGATTTTATAATTTTTCAGGTTTGGGAATATTTGAATAAATTTTCCTGATTGAGAATCCTTCATTCAAAAATCTGAGATTCCAAATGTTCCAACATTGGAAATTTTTTGAGTATCATGTTAGCACTCAAAACTTTTTGAGTTCTGCGGCATTTCCGATTTCAGCTTTTTGGAGTAGGGATGCTCAAACTGGCATAGGTAACATTTACTGTGAATTTCCACACTCGTCACCTGTGTTTGCTCCTCTCATACCCAGGACCACCCCAAACCATGTCGCCACCACCTCCTCTGATGGACAAGAAAACAGAGGAAGTCGCTGTCCGACTCAGCTGCAAGCAGCTAACGGACGGCAAGTCAAGCCGGAGACGCCCATCCTAGGCTACACTGGCTTCCATGAAAAATAAAGATACTGCCGGGCGTGGTGGCGCACGCTTGTAATCCCAGCATTCGGGAGGCTGAGACTGGAGGATCGCGGTTCACAGCCAGCCTCAGCTACTTAGTGAGGCCCTCTGCAACTCAGTGAGACCCTGTTTCAAAATAAAGAATAAAAAATAGGGCTGGGGGTGTAGCTCAGAGGTAGAATGCCCCTGGGTTCCATTTCCAATACCAAAAATAATGATGATAATAGTAATGATAATAATAATAATAATAATAGTAGTAGTAGTAGTAGCAGCAGCAGCAGCAGCAGCAGCAGCTGGGCACAATGGAGTCACCCGCAGTCCAGCTACTCGGGAGACTGAGGCAGAATTACTTAAGCCCAGGAGTTTAAAAGCAGCCTGGGCAACATAGCAAGACCCCATTAAAAAACTGAAAATAGTAAAGCCAGGCGTGGTGGTGCATGCCTGTAATCCCAGTACTTGGGAGGCTGAGACAGAAGGATCTCAGGTTCAAGGACAGCCTGAGGTAGTGAGAAGCTCATTAACCTAGTGAGACTTTGTTTCCAAATAAGAAATAAAGTCAGGCTAGGAGTGTAGCTTGAAGGCAGAATGCCTCTGGGTTCAATCGTTAGTACCACAAAAAAATAAAAAATAAACAAAGAGAGCCAGACGTGGTGGCGCACGCTTGTAATCCCAGCATTCAGGAGGCTGAGACCAGAAGATCGCAGTTTGCAGCCAGCCTCAGCTACTTAGTGAGGCCCTTTGCAACTCAGTGAGACCCTGTTTCAAAATAAAGAATAAAAAATAGGGCTGGGAGTATAGCTCTGAGGTACAATGACCCTGGGCTCCACCCCCAGTACCGCAAGAAAAAAAAAATTATAGGGCGGGGGGGGGGGGTGAAGAAAATATACAGTGGCAGGACCTTAAAAGCACCCATGCGCTATAATTTGCACATCACTTTAAGTATCATTTTTCAAATTAGGGCCCCAAATATGTTCCAGAAGCTCATCTGTGCCCTGGGCCCAAAGACAGTGGTCAGGGCAGGCCCCGGGGTCGTCCACAGCCGCCCATGAAGTCCCCAAGGCTGCTGCTCTCAAACTGCAGACTGCCCCAGAGGCTCCCAGCCTCGCCCTGATTCACACCAGGGGACAAAGAATAGGGTTTTTTCATTCCTGGATGACACAGCCCATCCCAAAGCCTGTGCCCGACGCCCCCCCACGCCACGCGCCCCCCAGCCTCCCAGGAACGCGGCCAGTGGGGGACTCGCCTTAAACTTGTTAAGCAGCAGCTTGAGGACCTGCGGGGTGGTCATGGTGCTGTTGACACGGACGTTGGTGACCGAGCCGTAGGCGGGTGTGAACACCGATGTCTGTGGACACAGGGGTCCGGCTCAGGGCGGGGCTGGCACAGGACAGGCCGCAAAACACTGCAGATGTGGGGTGCAGTGGGTGCACCCCACCACAGCTCCAAGGGCCCCCAGGCTTGGTGTAGACGAAGCCACCCTCCGGGTCGGCCTGACCCACCGTAGGCTCCCCGATGGAAGGCTGGAGACAGAGTCTCCAAGGCAGGGGCGCCGGCCCCAGGCACTCTACCTTGTGGTTGTAGTAATGGCCATTGATGGAAAAGCGGTGGCGCCGGATTCGCCGCTGGTCACTGGGTGTTCGCACGTTACCCCGGCGACGCACCCCAACGTCGCTACGTGTGCGCATCAGCTGCGGGGTGTCTTCCTGCACGGGTTTCAGGGCCCGAGAGTCTAAGGAAAGGGGAAATGAGTTCTGGCGGGCTCGAGGGCAAACACCTGTAATACCAGCTACGTGGGAGACTGAGGCAAGAGGACTAAGTTTGAAGCCAGCCTGGGCAGCGCAGTGAGACCCTGTCTCAAGATAAAAGTTAAAAAGGCTGAGGATGGTTGGACACGGTGGCGCACGCTTGTAATCCCAGTGCTTTGGAGGCTCAGTAAAGAGGATCACAGTTCGAGGGCAGCCTCAGCTACTTAGTGAGGCCCTTTGCAACTCAGCGAGACCCTGTTTCAAAATAAAGAATACAAGCCGGGCGTGGTGGCGCATGCTTGTAATCCCCGCGCTTGGGAGGCGGAGACAGGAGGATCGCTCTGTTTCGAAGCCAGCCGTGCTGGTTTAAGAGACCCTATTTCCAAATAAAAATATAAAATAGGTCTGGGAGTGTAGCCTGGAGGTAGAAGGGCTTCCAGGAACTCCAGTACCGAGAGGGAGAGAGAGAGAGAGAGAGAGAGAGAGAGAGAGAGAGAGAGAGAGAGAGAAAGAAAAGAAAAAGAGAGAGAGAGAAAGAGAGAGAAGGGGAGGGGAGGGGGGAGAGAGAGGGAGAGAGAGGGAGAGAGAGAGAGAGAGAGGGAGAGGGAGAGGGAGAGGGAGAGAGAGAGAAGAAAGAAAGAAAGAAAGAAAGAAAGAAAGAAAGAAAGAAAGAAAGAAAGAATATAAAATAGAGCTGGGGGTACAGCTCGGAGGTAGAATGCCCCTGGCTTCCATCCCCAGTACCGCAAATAATAGTGATGATGATGGTGGTGGTGAAATCTTGGACCACATGAATTTTCTATATCTGCAAGTAAATCACGGTTCACAACATCTGTCACCCAGTTGTTCCCTAACCGAGGCTCCTCCCAGCGCACACATACCTGAGGGGGTTGGGGCCTGGTCGCTCTCAGGAGGCCCATCCACCTCTGAGATCTGGATGTTAGGCATGGTGAGGGGCTTCAGGATGGTACTGGGGCAGAAAACAAGCAAACGGGAGACTGGTTTAGACCCTGGCGGGAGATCCCCTTCCATGCATCCCTCTCCAGCACGGGGGACATTTTTGGTGCCAGGCCGGGAACCGGCACAGCCCAGCTGATGCAGGATGCAGGTGGGCTAGGCTGAGCATTCCGGCTGGGCGCACAGGGGCAGCGCAGGAGAAAAAGGATGCTCTCTTCCAGCATCTGCAGCAACACAAGCACCCGATTCATCCAGCACAGAAGGGCGGACGCCAAAGAACAAACCCCGTGTGTCGCCTGCTCTGTTTTCAAGCGCATGCGGGTTCTATGGCTTATTTGAAAAACTTTAATAATGGCCATCTGTTTCTCAGGACAGGATTTCAGTTCAGATTCATTTCTTCTGGAGAAATGACTCTGAAATTGCTTCTGGCATCTCAAGGAGTGGAGAATAATAGGCTGGCTGCTGCAGGGGTCTGGGCAGCCGTGGAAGAGGTAAGAGCATTCTCATGGTGACCGGCCAAGCCGGAGAAAAGGCCACAGCGGGCAGTGTGAACTGGGTTGGCCATGATCACTGGGTTGGCCATGATCACTAGCGAATATCACTGGCGAATAATCTCACAAAGCCATAAAGGATAAGGAAGTAGCTCAGAGAAACACACCCAAAATCAGAGGATTTGGCCAGAGAGGAGAGTCATATTTGATCAATTAGGAGGATCCCGTGGTGAAGACCGTGGGCTTCCTGGGACCCAGCAGAGAAAGGCCCGATGTTCCAAGGTATTAAAGGAAAGACAATTAAGTGCTGAAAAACTAAGACTAGGCGTGGTGCACACGCTTGGAATCCCCATACTTGGAAGGCTGAGACGGGAGGATCGCAGGTTCGCGGCCAGCCTCAGCTACTTAGTGAGATTCTGTTTCAAAATAAGAAAAAAAAAAAAAAAAAGGGCTGGGGGTGTAGCTCAGAGGTAGAATGCCCCTGGGTTAAAACTCCAGTACCACAAAAAAAAAAAAAGATAAGAAAATCTGAGTGAACTCCTAGTTTTTGGCTTTTCCTTCCTTTTTAAAAAGAAAGTATTTAATTTTTTACATTTATTTTTGGTTGGTTTTTGTACAATGAAGTTTCAGCTTCTCGACCTTCCTCCCTGCCCAGCGCTGTGGACCCAGAGGGCCTTGATCGGCGGCCCCTCCCGCTTCCCCAAGCCCCTCCCCTCCCCCTATTTCCCTGCAGCTCCCAGGTCTGTCCATCTGTTACTGTCTGTGCTGGGGACTGGCATGGAGGTGGTGTGAGATTCCACTTGTATACGGACTTTGCTGAGTAAAGATCATTTCTTGGTGGGGAAAAAAACAACGACAAAAACCTCATCGCCTCCTGATCCAGTTGGAGCCTCTATGATCATTTGGCACCCAGAGCAGCCACTCCCTAGTCCACAGTCCAAAGCCCTCTTCTTGCTAAAGCAGAAACTGGCCTCAGCATCCTTCTTAACACAATCATGCAGGCATCCAGTGCACTTGAGACGGCATCTGTGACACATTCCTGAAAACTCTGGAAAGTACTTGTAAGTTTCCAGGGCCCCAGAGAGCAGGGAACAGAAACGTGTGTGTGGAAGGAAGGAGACCTCAGCAGCCCCAGCCAGAGCCCCCAGGGCAGGGCAGAACGGAGCTTTTACTTATTGTATTTTTTTTTTTTTTTTGGTGGTACTGGGGTTCCTGGAAGCCCTTCTACCTCTGGGCTACACTCCCAGACCTATTTTTATATTTTTATTTAGAAACAGGGTCTCCTAAGCCAGCGCACGCGGCTGGCTTCGAACCTGCGCGATCCTCCTGTCTCCGCCTCCCAAGCGCGGGGATTACAAGCGTGCACCACCACGCCCGGCATACTTATTGTATTTTAAAAAATTTTTTTTGCCGGGTGGTGGCACATGCTTGTAATCCCCGTGCTTGGGAGGCTGAGACAGGAGGATCGCGCAGGTTCAAAGCCTGCCTCGCTGGCTTAAGAGACCCTGTTTCAAAAAAAAAAAAAAAATATATATATATATATATATATGGTCTGGGAGTGTAGCCCAGAGGTAGAAGGGCTTCCAGAAACCCCAGTACCACCAAAACAAAAAAAAATTTTTTTGCGGGTCTGGGAATGGAACCCAGGGGCATTGAATATCTAAGCTACACCCCCTGCCCTATTTTTTATTTTTTGAAACGGGGTCTCACTAAGTTGCGGAGGGGGTCACTAAGTAGCTGAGGCTGTCCGCGAACCGCAATCCTCTGGTCTCAGCCTCCTGAATGCTGGGATTACAAGCAGCGTGCGCCACCATGCCCGGCATGAACGGAGCTTTTAAAATTCCGGAGGGCACGGAATGTAACTGTACGGGGGTCAGTGTCAGGCAGCGGACAGGGCTCGCCGGTTGGAAATCCAATACAGGAAAAGTGTAGAAAACAAACGGCGTGAAGCCAAAGCCCTGACCAGACAGCCCCGCGCCGGCGGGGTGGACGGCAGCTTTCCTCCTGAAATTCTCTCGGAAAGAAACCAGCTCGGCTCCAGGGTTTGGCTGCCCTCAATTAGAGAAGAAGACAGATCTCTGGCTCTGGAGTTAAACAAAAAGTTCCCTGTGGCCAAGAGAGAGAACTCGATCCTTCAATCCTCGTTTAGTTTAGAATAGAAAAAAACATTCCCGTGGTTCTGGCTGAGAGGCGCTGAGAGGCGCACTCCACCCTGGGCCTGCAGGCAGCCGGCATCAGCAAGTTTCGGGGAATGAGGTGAGTCACTGGCCCCAACTCTGAAGTCCTGGAAAGACGGTGACAAGGGCGTGGCGCAACAGGTGCCTCTGGGTTTGGGGAGGAAGCGGCTGGGTCTTCACAGACCATCACGTTGGGCCCTGAACTGGCTCCAGGCGGGGAGCAGACACACCCTGGCTGACCTCACAGGGCTGGCTCAGAAGGGGCTGGCATTCCTTTTCTTCTTCGTTTCCCCCAAGACTCAGAGAGCTCTGGGAAGGCTCAAGTTCCAACTGTCTCTCGTGGGGACCCTATGAGGAGAGGTGCCCGTGCGGAGGAGGCTGGCGGGCCAGCTTAGGGCTGGGCGTGGGGGTGCGCGCTTGTCATCCCAGTACTTGGGAGGCTGAGACGGGAGCATCTGGGTTTGTGGCCAGCCTCAGCTAGTTACTGAGGCTCTGCAACTTAGTGAGACCCTGTTTCAAAGTAAAGACTAAAAACTAGGGCTGAATTCTCCCCGAGGAGGATGCGCTGTCACCCAGGCCTTGGCGCATCCCCTTGACTCAGCACCTCCCATCCTCCCTCGGTCACCGTGGAGACTGGACAGAGACCCCATCACACCAACGCCGGCCCCTTCTCGCCCCTGCCAAAGCAGGCAGCTCTGGACTGGCTGGAGGAAAGTGGCGATTACCAGCTGGGACGCACATAACCCCAGAACCTCGGTTCCCTCCCAGCCCCAGCCGCCTCGCTCACCCCTGAGCCCCCAGGTTGCAGCCGGAGTGCCAGGAGGAGGAGGAGGGGGGCGGGCGCAGGCGCTCATGGTCGTCCTGCATCTGCAGGCGGATGGGCCGGCGCAGCCCCCAGGAGATGTTCAGCAGCCCCTCCACGATGAACTCGTCTTCTTCCTGCAACGGAGCAAACGCCGGGTGAGCCCGGAAAGCCCTGCAAGAGCCAGCATGCTTCCTGGTGCTAGCTGGGTGGGTTCAGCGTGCACGCGCTCCCTCTCTCTCTCTCACACACACACACACACACACACACACACACACACACACACACACACACAGCACACATATATGCACGCATGGTGCTGTGAAATTCCAATACACATGTGCAAATTATAGAAACATTTTGTTGTTTTTCTTGCAGTACTGGGGATGAAACTCAGGGACATTCTACTTTCAAACTACACCTCTAGCCCTATTTTTATTTTTAATATTATTATTATTATTATTATTATTATTATTATTATATTATTTTGCAGTCCTGAGGATGAAACCCAGGCTCATTCTACCTTTGAGCTACACTCCCAGCCCTATATTGTATTATTTATTTTGAAACAGGGTGTCACTGGGTTACAAAGGGCCTCGCTAGCCGGGCGTGGTGGCGCGCGCTTGTAATCCCCACGCTTGGGAGGCGGAGACAAGAGGATCGCGCTGGTTCGGAGCCAGCCTCGCTGGCTTAAGAGAACTTGTTTCCAAATAAAAAATATAAAATAGGTCTGGGAGTATAGCCCGGAGATAGAAGGGCTTCCAGGAACCCCAGTACCGCAAAAAACAAACAAACAAACAAACAAACCAAACAAAAAAACAAAAACAAAGGGCCTCACTAAGTAGCTGGGGCTGCCCGCAAAGTGCAATCCTCCTGTCTCAGCCTCCCAAGTGCTGGGATTACGAGCGTGCACCACCGCGCCCGGCTGTATTTTTTATTTTAATTTTGAAACAGGGTCTTGCTAGGTTTAGTCTCACTACTTGTTGAGGCCATCCTCCAACCTGTGATTCTCCTGTCTCAGCCTCCCAAGTACTAGGATTACGAGTGTGTGCCACCACGCCCACGCAGCTATTTTATTTTCATTTTGAAACAGGGTCTTGCTAGGTTGATGCGAGTCTCACTGCTTGCTGAGGCTGTCTTGAAACTGGCGATTCCCCTGCCTCGGCCTCTCAAGCACTGGGATTACAGCGTGAGCCACCAAGCCCAGCTCAGAACTGAATTCTCCATTACTATTTTCCCCATCCACGCTACAGAAAGTAGCTATAACATATATTTCGCAATCTGGCCTCTGGGGGAGGGAGACTTAAAGAACACTTCCCCGAGTTTACAGAACACTGGCTTCCCCAGCAGAGGAACTGTGTTTCTCTTCTTGCCTTAAAAGGGAGGTGAGAGAGCTTGAGCTGGGAGAGGCTCAAGATCTCAGGAGAGGCTCAAAGAATCAGATTCCTTCGCAGAACTTGGCAAAGTCTGTAATACGTTAACAGGCTACATGACAACCCTCCAAGAAGTGAATGAATCCTGAGGGAACTCCATATTTATACCAAAGGTTGTTGACAAATACGTTTAATGTAAAACCTTACTTTTTTTTTCTTTTTTTCTTTTCTTTCTTTTTTTTTTTTTTTTTTTTTTTTGATGGCACTGGGGTTCCTGGAAGCCCTTCTACCTCCAGGCTACACTCCCAGACCTATTTTATACTTTTTTTAATATTTGGAAACAGGGTCTCTTAAGCCAGCGTGGCTGGCTTCGAACCTGCGCGATCCTCCTGTCTCCGCCTCCCAAGCGCAGGGATTACAAGCATGCGCCACCACGCCCGGCGAAATGTAAAACCTTTCTAAGGGCCTTGAGAGGTTCTATCCCAAAGAAATGGACCTCATTTAAAAAAAAAAAAATTTTTTTTGTACTGGAGATTGAGCCCAGAGGCATTCTATCTCTGAGCTACAGCCCTATCCCTATTTTATTTTCTATTTTGAAACAGGATTTTCTACCTCTGAGCTACACCCCAGCCTTATTTTATTTTTTTATTCTGAAACACGGTCTTGCTGCGTGGCTGAGGGCCTCACTCTGTGGCTGAGGCTGGCCACCAACCCGCGAGCAGATCTCATCTATGACCAGGGATGCCTTTAGTGATGGAGCGCCCTGAGGATTTGTTCCACAAGATGTACCCAGGGAAGCTATTTAAGGACCAAAATTTTACCCAAAGCCCAGATACCAAATAATAAGAGCTTTGAGGACAATATCTGAAAGGGTCAGATTTCTTTTGGAAAGTCTCAAAGAAAGCCCTAAATTGACTTTTTTTTTTTCTTTGCAGTACTGGAGATGGAACCTCCGAGTTACACCCCCAGCCCCATTTTTTATTCTTTACTTTGAAACAGGGTCTCACTGAGTTGCAAAAGGCCTCACTAAGTAGCTGAGGCTGTCCACGAACTGCAAGCCTCCTGTCTCAGCCTCCCAAATGCTGGGATTGCAAGCGTGCGCCCGGCTTGAACTGACATCTTATGGGCAGGGCCCACAGGCGTCAGACCTGGGTCACGGCCACATCTTCAGGACCAGCCCCAAGGGAGAAGAGGACATCTGCTCAGTGAGCAGCTGACCTGCGCAGAGGACCACGGAGGGCAAAGCGGGAGAGGAAGGCCAACTTCAGGGCGGGCGAGGAGCAGGGAGAAAGGCTGCAGGTCAGCACGGGCTATTTATAAGGCCTTGCAGCTGGCAGGGCTACGCGGCATGGCTGCAGGGCAGGACTCTGCCCAAGTGGAGCGGCTGGAGGATGCAGCGAAGGCCACTGCATGCACATCCGACCCAACGGCCTGCCTGTGAGCTGAAATTCCACCGGCTGCTATCCGTTTCCAGGACGGGGTCGCCCGGCTTGACAGCCTGCGAGCGTGCTGGAGACGGCAGTGCGTGTGGCTCCTTATCAGTCGAGAACTCGGGAGTGTAAGTTACTCCACAGACGTCTCCATCGTCCACCACGGATCTGATAACAGGCTCCACAGACACAGACACCGGGAAAGCGAGCTGAGCTTCGGGGACGGAGGCCGGGGCGAGGCCACGGGACGGCAAAGGACGTTACAAGACAGCCGTCGAGCAAAGATGGCCCTCGTTGTGGGGATCGGCTCAGAGTTACCACCGGAGCTTTTGTGACTTGCCCAGAAGGACTTGGGCCCAGAAGTGGAAACACAGGGGACTAGGTAAGGTTCCTGGGCTGTGCCAGGAGGACGCCGCTTGGGGTCATCTCAGGGGGTCACTTCATGAAAACGCCCCTTGGGAGACAGCCCCTCAAGACTTTGCCACCCAGACGCACTCCCATAGAAACGTCCCCGGGACAGGAAAATGCGTCCTTTCCCGAAGGGAACGGGGCCTGGGCTCCTTCCAAAGCGCCCGAGGGCTCACCGGCATCCTAATTGGGAAGCCCCTGGCGGGGAGCGGCGGAGGCATCTGGGGACCGCGGCCCGGGGACCCTCACCTCGCGGTGTCGGAGCTGCAAGTTCTGGCCTTCGTAGTACAGGTTGTAGGTCCGCAGATGCATGAGAAGCTCGCTCCTGGGGAGAAGCACAGAAGCCCGCATGACGCCGCCGTCCCTCGTCCCCTCTGCCTCGGCCTGGGAGTGCATGTCCACAGGGGTGCATGCACACGTGCGTGCACACACACGCACATACAGACACACGAGTCTGCCACTACCACCCCATCGCTGTCTCTTCCTAGGACAAAAATCAACGCACCACCCCAGTGAGGACCTCGACATGACCAGGAGGGTAGAAACCCCAGGTCACCGAGACAAGCACCTCAGGGAGGCCCCGGGCACGGGGTGTGGTGGTACACAGCAGTTATCCTGGTACTAGGGAGGCTGGGACAAGAGGACGGCAGATTCGAGGCAAGCCACAGCAATTTAGTGAGGCCCTCAGCGACTTAAAGAGACCTTGTTTCAAAATAAAAAATAAAATAGGGCTGGGGGTGTCACTCAGAGGTAGAATGCCCCTGGGTCCCATCCCCAGTGCCACAAAAAAATTTCAAAAATAAATAATTAAAGGAGTAATTCTACATACGCTAGAATGAATTAGCAGAAAATGTGACTCCAAGTCACCTGTAGCAGAAAGTCTCCCAGTACTTTTGAACACACAAATCTGAAACCAGGTCAGTAGAAATCCCTGGGGAAATCCTTCAGTGAAAAGAATGTTCTGGATCTCACAACAGGCATCTGCGTTTGACCAAAACAGCTTAGGCTCAGACACATAGAACATTCATGTACAGTGGAGAGCATCTACTGTGTAAGATTCTCATGCCGGACAGAAAAGTATATCCTCAAACTCATAATTGAGAGTGGGGTGGTGCATGCTTGTAATCCCAGTACTTGAGAAGCTGAGGCAGGAAAATTGCAGGTTCAAGGACAGCCTCAGCAAGGAGACACTGTTTCAAAATTAAAATAAAGCCAGGTGAGCCGGGCGTGGTGGCGCACGCTCATAATCCCCGCGCTTGGGAGGCAGAGACAGGAGGATTGTCAGGTTCAAAGCCAGCCGGGCGCGCTGGCTTGGGAGACCCTGTTTCCAAATAAAAATGTAAAAATAGGTCTGGGAGTGTAGCCCGGAGGTAGAAGGGCTTCCAGGAACCCCAGTACCACCAAAAATAAAATAAAATAAAATAGAGCCAGGTGTGGTGGTGCACGCTTGCAGTCCCAGTACTTGGGAGGCTGATACAGGAGGATCGTGGTTCACGGCCAGCCTCAGCTACTTAGACCCTTTGCAACTCAGTGAGACCCTGTTTCAAACTAAAGAATAAAAAATTGGGCTGGGGGGTGTAGCTTGGAGGTAGAATACCCCTGGGGCCCATTCCCAGTACTGCAAAACAAAAATTAAAATTAACTCATAATTGAAAAAAAGTCACTTTTGACTCAATCCTCATCACACGAGCAAAAGAAAACCTCAGAGTTCAGGAGCCACTAGTATATGAAAGCACTGACTTGTCCTCTCCGTTCAGGTCACCTGCGCTAATTTTAGCTAGAATCACAGGGGCCACGTGGCTCACCGCCCCGCCAGGACTCGCGAGGCAGGCCAGTGCGCAGGCCCATGGACGGCTATAACAAAACACCACAGACCGGGAGGCTTATCAACAACAAGGGTTGGGTTCTCGCGGTTCTGGAGGACAGGAAGTCCAAGACCACGGCGCAGCAGGTTGTGTGTGTGGTGCGGGCCCTCTCCCGTCGTCAGCACCTTCTCCTCCTCCTTGTAGGACAGAAGGATAAACAAGTTCCCTGGGCCTTTTTCCTAAGGGCACTAATGCCAAGCATGAGGTCTCCACCTCGCAGTCTACACCTCCCTGAGGCCTCCCTTCTCAATACCAGCGACTTGGAGGTCAGGACGGAACACACGGGCTGAGGGCGACACATGTGGACACAGCAGGCAGCCCCCAGCCAAGCCTCCTCCCAAGAGGAGCGAAACAGGGTCTCACTAAGCTGCCGAGAACCTCTCCAGGAAGCTGAGGCTGGCCTCAAACCTGCAACCTTCCTGTCTCAGCCTCCCAAGGACTGGGGTTGTAGACTCGTACCACCACACCCAGCAAGAATAGAATTCTTTTCTGTTTGTTTTATCTACAGCTGCGACACAAGTTGCTTTCACAAGTCCAGGTTCAGCTGCGTGGCTCCTCACACGCGGGGGCCTGGCCTCTGACACACGGAGGAAGCCGAGCCTCCGCCAGTGGGACCTTCGCCCGCCGGCCCACAGCGTGTGCCACGGTGCCAGCCACGGGGAACGCAACGTTAGAACTTACTTGGAAATAAATTTATCTTGTCCACATGGGACCAGGGAAGCCTGGTGGTCGTATTCCATCCTTCCCTCTTCTTGTCATCAGAAGGAGAGGCCTGCGATTGAAAGAAGATGGAGGTTCAAGTCCGGTCGTCTTCAAGTCTGGGAACATGGCAGAGCATGGGGGCAGGTGGCAGCGGAGGAAGAGGACGCAAAACCGGGGCTCCCCAGACCCACAGCTGGGTGCCGCGCTGGCCCGGCGCCCCGACGCCACCGCGGCCCGCCGCCTCTGTGGAAAATACCCCCAGGCAAGGTACCAACCGTGCACACCCCAAGAACAGACGCCACCGCGATGCTGCACCCACGCCGGCCCCAGGGGTGACCCGGGCTCCATTCTCCCTAGGGACCTGCGGTGCAGGACACAGGCCCAGGGACGGGGGCGGCCCAGGGTCTCCCGGGGCACCGAGTTTACGCCGACGACCTCATGCGTGCCCAGGGCCACGTGCTGAAGGCTTGGGCACCCGCGTGTGCAGCTGCTGGGAGGTGGTGGCACCCCAGGATGTGCCTAGCGGAAGGGGTTAGGTTCCTGGGGTGCGAGGAAGGGACAGTGGGGCCGCCTCTTCCTCTTGCTCAGTCTCAGCCACCACGAGAGACGAGAGAGCAGTTTCCCCACCACGTTCCTCACCATGCCAGCGCGAGGAGGCCAGTCATGCGTGGACAGAACCACAAGGGCTGAACCAAGATGGTGTTTCCTCCAGTGTGCCTGTGTGTGTGTGTGTGTGTGTGTGTGTGTGTGTGTGTGTGTGTGTGCGTGTGCGCGCACATGCGGTACTGAGGATAGAACCCAGGGGCATTCTACCCCCGTCTACACCTCTAGCCCATTTTACTTCTGGGGCTGAAACAAGGTCTCCCTGGGTTACTGTGAGTCTGGCCAAATTGCTGAGGCTGTCCTTGAACCTTCAACCCTCCTTGGGTCCAAGTACTGGGGTTACAGGCGTGTGCCACCAACACTCAGTCCAGCTGTTTTTATGTTTTTTTTTTTCTTTGTGGTATTGGGGATGGAACCCAGAGGCATTCCACCTCCAAGCGACACCTTCAGCCCTATATATTTTTATTTTGAGGTACCAGGGATAGAATCTAGGGGCATTCTCCCTCTGAGCAACACCCCCCAGCCCTATTTTTCAGTCTTTAATTTGAAATGGTCTCGCTGAGTTGCAAAGGACCTCACTAAGTAGCTGAGGCTGGCCTCGAACCGTGATCCTCCAGTTACAGCCTCCCGAATGCCCGGCTCAGTCCAGCTGTTTTAAGTTGTTTGTGCCGGGAATTTTGTGACAGTGGCAGAAAGCTGACTCACATGGAGGATGGAGAAACCACCTAAATGCTCAATTAGAACAGGGTGCAGGAAGCCATAGCACATATCCCTGATGGCTGTTAAAATGTGATGATGTGACTGGGCACAGTGGCGCACGCTTGTAATCCCCACGCTTGGGAGGCTGAGACAGGAGGATCACACGGGTTCGAAGCCAGCCTCAGCTACTTAGTGAGGCTCTCAGCAATTTAGTGAGACCCTGTTTCCAAATAAAATATAAAATAGGTCTGGGAGTATAGCCCAGAGGTAAAAACCCCTGGGTTCCATTGCCAGTACCATAAAAACAAACAAACAAATAAATAAATAGACTAAATACAGGGCTGGGGGTGTAGCTCAGAGGTAGAATGCCCCTGGGTTCCATCCCTAGTACCACAAAAAAGAAAACAGAAAAAAAAAGAAAGAAAAAAGAAATATGGCGTTGGATAAGCAAACGTACTCTGTCCTTAATATTTACCACACACTCTATCACTCATCTGCCCGTCTAGACATCCGTAGTCCAGTCACCAGTCCTGTCACTTCTGATGCACTTTCAAGTGAATTTCGGCCGTCAGGCTCCTTCCCTTAGTACTTAGGCACGCTTTCCATGACACCGAGCTCCACACTTGTTCGTGGAAACAGATGGAGCCCGCCCTGCTGACACTCTGACTTTAGCCCCATGAGAACATGACAGACCTCTGACCTAACACTGTTAAGATAATAAATCCATGTTTGTTTTAAGCCACTGAGCTTTGGTAATTTGTTATGGCAACTATTTGAAGCTCGGAGGTAGAACACCCCTGGGTTCCATCCATAGTACTGCAAAAAAAAAAAAAATTAAAAATAAGCAGTAAAAAATAAAATAGTCAAGGAAATGCAAAATATAAATAAGCTTCAAGTGGGGAAAAAACCTCTCCATTTAAGACTCAAAATATAGAAGGCCTAGTTTTTTTTTTGTTGTTGTTGTTGTTGTTGTTGTTTTGGTGGTATTACGGATGGAACCCAAAATACAATCTCCCTAAAATTTAAATATACCTGGGCAAGCCAGGCATGATGGTGCACGCTTGTAATTCCAGTACTTGGGAGGCCGAGACAGGAGGAATGCAGGTTTGAGACCAGCCTCAGCAACTTAGTGAGCTCCTGTTTCAAAATAAAGAATAAAATAGGGCCGGGAATATAGCTTGGAGGTAGCATGCCCCCTGGTTGGATTCCAGAAAGAAAGAAAGAAAGAAAGAAAGAAAGAAAGAAAGAAAGAAAGAAAGAAAGAAGGAAAGAAAGAAAGGAAGGAAGGAAGGAAGGAAGGAAGGAAGGAGGGAAGGTGGCACACACTTGTAATCCCAGAACTTGGGAGGCTGAGGCAGGAAAATCACAGGTTCGCGGCCAGCCTCAGCAACTTAGTGAGGCCCTCTGCAACTTAGCGAAACCTCATTTCCAAATAAAGAATAAAAAATAAGGCTGGGAGTGTAGCTCGGAGGTAGAACACCCCTGGGTTCCATCCATAGTACTGCAAAAAAAAAAAAATTAAAAATAAGCAGTAAAAAATAAAATAGTCAAGGAAATGCAAAATATAAATAAGCTTCAAGTGGGAAAAAAACCTCTCCATTTAAGACTCAAAATATAGAAGGCCTAGTTTTTTTTTTTTATTGTTGTTGTTGTTTGGGTGGTACTACGGATGGAACCCAGGAGCATTCTACCTCTGAGCTACACCCCCAGCCCTATTTTTGCTTCTTTATTTTGAAACAGGGTCTCACTGGGTTGCAAAGGGCCTCACTGATAGCTGAGGCTGGCCGTGAACCGCGATTCTCCTGTCTCGGTCTACCAAATGCTGTAATTATAAGCATGTGCCACCACGCCTGGCCAGTAGAAAGTATAGTTTTAAGAAATTAATACCAACCTATAAAACATGTAAACTTTATTCGGAAAAATAATTACCCTATTCGGCTGGGCATGGTGACGCACACTTGTAACCCCAGTACTTGGGAGGCTGAGACAAGAGGATCACAGGTTCGAAGCCAGCCTCAGCTATTTAGTGAGGGCCTTTGCAACTTAGTGAGATTCTGTTTCAGAATAAAGAATAAAATAGGGCTGGGTTATAGCTTGGAGGTAGAATGCCTCTGGTTTCAGTCCCAATTATTGTAAAAAAAAAAAAAAACTGCCCCATACAAAATCAAAAGGCAAATATAAATTGGGAGAAATATTTACAATACATAAACAAAGGGCTAGTTATATATGAAGGTTACTATCCTTAATATGTAAAAGGCCTTCATAAATCAATAAGAGAAAGGTCTGCTCATTTTGAAAAAAAAATGGGCAAAAGACATAGTTCAGAGAAGAATAAATTCAAATGATTAATAAGTTTATAAAAAGATTTTCCACTTCCTCACGACTATTTTTTACTTATCAGACTGATGGAAATCAAGTAGTCTGATGGCCCCAGGGCCCGGTCACTATATTGGTGACCTTATTCAAGGGCAAAGCAACATCCAGCCTGTAGGCCCGTGTTGCCGCCATATGGGCCTCTGGCCTCATCCCCCCCCCCCTTCTTACTTTTACATTTCTCAGAAAAAGAACAGGAGGGAAACACACAGCCAACCCTGCTGTTGAACTGAAATGACCGGAAGCTGGAGTTCAGTCTCAGACAGAGTACTGTTCCTCCTCTCTGGAGGAAGGGGCCGAGGAAGATGGTTTACTGGCCGGAATGTGGATTCAATCGGCGACTTCCGCCCAGGGCGCGGGCAACATCTGCAGCCCTGGAGAGAGCCATCCGCTCAGCTGGTGGCTGGCAGCTCTTCAGTCCTCCCTGTCATCATCTGGAGTTTACGAGGTCCTCCTGTGCTCTGAAATGCCCTGGAACCATCTTTACTGGCATCACTTCCCATAATGCTTTGGGAATATGGACCGATGGTCCAGCAGGCCTTCATAGAAGGGAAAGGACAGGGGCTGCCCACATCGGCCCATCACAGGCCAGGGCCTGAAACACCTCCTAGCAGGTAGAGAAGAGGAAGAGGACACAGGGAAGAAAGGGCAAGCTGGGCGTGGTGGTGCACACTTGTTATCTTAGTACTTGGGAGGCTGACACAGGAGGATCGTGGTTGGCGGCCAGCCTCAGCAACTTAGTGAGACCTTGTTTCAAAATTAAGACTAAAGCCAGTCGTGGTGGCGCACGCTTTTAATCCCAGTTCTTGGGAGGCTGAGACAGGAGGATTGCACAGGTTCGAAGCCAGCCTCAGCTACTTAGTGAGGCCCTTAGCAACTTAGTGAGACCTTGTTTCAAAATTAAGACTAAAGCTGGGCGTGGTGGCACATGCTTTTAATCCCAGTACTTGGGAGGCTGAGACAGGAGGATCGCACTGGTTCGAAGCCAGTCTCAGCTACTTAAGTGAGGCTTTCAGCAATTTAGACCCTGTTTCCAAATAAATTATAAAATAGGGCTGGGGGTGTAGCCCGGAGGTAGAAAGCCTCTGGGTTCCATCTCCAGTACCACTAAATAAATAAATAGACTAAAAAATAGAGCTGGGGGTTTAGCTCAGAGGTAGAATGTCCCTAGTTTCAATCCCCAGTACCATCAAAAAAGGGCAGATTTTACACAAATAATTATTAAGTGGCGCTATTCTTTGGAACTCTAAAACATTTAAATCTTCGGAACTCTCTCAGGTAAACAGGGTTACTCACCCTGTCAAGGATTCTAAATCAGCCGGGTGTGGTGGCGCATGCTTGTAATCCCAGCATTCCGGAGTCTGAGACAGGAGGATCTTGGTTTGAGGACGGCCTCAGCTACTTAGTGAGGCCCTTTGCAACTTGGTGAGTTTCAAAATAAAGAATAAAAAAATAGGGCTAAGGGTGTAGCTTGGAGGTAGAATGCCCCTGGATTCCATCCCCAGTACCACACACACACACACACACACACACACACACACACACACAGGAGCTAGCTTGGGGCTCAGGGCGCCACTAAGACCTATGAGGGGCCAAGGCTCAGAGCACACAGCAAAGGAGACTCAGGTGGCACCAGCAGTGCCCAGGTGCCAGCCAGCCCTGGTGGATCAGGCCAGGCTGTAGGAGGGGACAGCCGTGCCCGCTGCAGGCCAGCCTAGGCTGCCAGGAGCTCCAGGAGCCTTCCCTCTCCTCCCCACAGACCCACTCAGAGGCGCTGCCAGCCTTCTGCACAAGGCCTCCCCAAAAGCAAACCATGGCTGTCCACGGCTAACAGTCATAGGCTCAGCTTCCTGTGAGGACAGCAAATGCCAGGTCCCCAAGGAGCCCTAGGCAAGCCAGGTGTGGTGGTGCTCGCCTAAAAGCCCACTGCTTGGAGCCCGGCGTGGTGGCGCACGCTTGTAATCCCAGCATTAGGAGGCTGAGATGGGAGGATCGCGGTTCACAGCCAGCCTCGGCTACTTAGTGAGGCCCTCTGCAACTCAATGAGACCCTGTTTCAAAATAAAGAATGAAAAATAGGGCTGGGAGTGTAGCTTGAAGGTAGAACCTGCAATCCTCCTGTCTCAGCCTCCTAAGGAATGGAACTTTCTAGAAGCAAACTGAATTGGGTATTTAACACCATTATTCAGATTGCCAAGGAGAAGAGGGGCGGTGTAGAACATCCCGAGGGGTGAGCATAGGCAGGCTCAGAGCTGATGCAAACGGCTGCTTTCTGCAAACCAGTGCACCTGACACAGAAGCCAGGAAGTCGGCCTAGGCCCCAGGCAGAGGAGGCGCCCAATGGAGGCTCGCAGCTCCCCTTTTGGGGACTGTCCCTGCATCTTCTCCGAGCCCTGCCCTTCCCTCTGAGGGCAATCTGGACCTCCTGGGTTGGACAAGCAACGTTACCTGGCACAGCGTCTCATCTGCAGTTAAGGCTGGCTGGGTCAGGTCTCCTGAGGAATGTGCTTTGACCCCGCGGTGAAAGAGACAGTGCCAGGCCCTCCCCGCGGCCCCTCACATCAGGGCAGGAAGAAGAGTCGGTGGCAAACAGGAAACCCCAGCCCCATTGCGCCACCCAGGAAGGAGACTTGAGTTGTGGGCTGGGTCTCTGCCAAGATGGAGGGATGACAAGAGGTTCCACGCAGAGGCTCACCAGCGGGAGCCTGGCCTGGGCAGGGCGGCCCGGGGCGGCCTCTCAGAGAAACCAGATACAATGCGCCTTCCACCTGGACGTCCCGGCCAACGGAAAGAAGGCCCCCTTCCTGGCCATGCCGTCTCTCCGGCACCTGCTCGGCCCTCGATCCTTTCCCAAGTGATCTACATCCCCTCTTACACCCGCCAGGGACCCACCCACACTGCCAACAGCACTGCCAGGAGGATCTAGCACCCAACACCACCCCAGAACAGCAGGGTCAAGTGTCCTGGGAAAGTGCGCTCCACCTGCAAAGCTCCGCCTGGGTCTATGAGGCCCGCCTTTAAGCATCAGGGCAGCTGCCTGGCTGAGGAGGGGCAGCACTGGGGTAGCGCAGGAAGGGCTCAGCCCCCCAAGGAAACTAACCCTGCAGGGCTCGTCAAGACGGGAAGCAGAGCCATCAGAAGCCTTTCGTGCTACTGATGTACAAGGGTCAAGACTAACAGATAATTGCCATGCGTGAGACCTTACCTTGGGCTCTCTTGAGTCTTTTAATCCCCATTACATCCCACGAAGAAAGAAATTTAGGGACCGGGCGTGGTGGGCACGCTTGTAATCTCAGCATCCGGGAAGCTGAGACTGGAGGATCTCGGTTCATGGCCAACCTCAGCTACTAAGGCCCTTTGCAACTCAGTGAGACCCTGTTTCAAAATAAAGAATAAAAAATAAGGCTGGGGGTGTAGCTCAGAGGTAGAATGTCCCTGGTTCCATCCCTAGATTCAATCCCCAGTACTGAAGAAAGAAAGAAAGAAGAAAGAAAGAAAGAAACAAACAAACAAACAAACAAACTTAGGACTGGGGTGTAAGCTTCCCTCTCCCCCCCAAAAAAAAACAAACCTTAATCACCCCCTTTTGCAGGTGAACCAGATGAGCACAAAACTACATAACTCACACAAAGACATAGCCAGCAAGGGCAGAGCTGAGGGGGGCCAGGATGGCCCGGCTGCAGGGAGGAACCCCTGCATACGACAGCTTCTCTTGGGACGCGGGAGACCCTACTACATCAGCAGAGCCCGCTGCACCCAGAGGAGCAGGACCCACAAGTGTGGGCAGAACCCCGGGGGCCTTGTTAGCGCCCAGGTGCCCACCGCCCCCCTGCGGCGCTGCCTCACTGGCTCAGGATGGAGTCAAGGAGGCAAGTTTCTTTGTGTGTGTGTGTGGGGGGGTACTGGGGGTGAAACACAGGGGCATTCCACCTCCTAGGCCCCCAGCCCTATTTTTAATTCTTTATTTTGAAACAAGGTCTCACTGAGTTGCAAAGGGCCTAAGTAGCCAAGGCTGGCCGCGAACCACGACCCCCTTGTGTCTGCCTCCTGAATGCTGCGTGCGCCCCACGCCCTGGCTATGTGGAGGCGCATTTCTAACAAGCTCCTCCGCTGATGCTGCGGGAGGGGCTGAGTCCCTCCAGGAACCCCTCGGGGAAGGCTGGATTCTCACTGGTTTCAGATGAGGAAACAGAAGGTCCCAGAGGCTCAGTGACTTGTCCCAGGGCACGCTGCGGCAGGAAGCCCAGAGCTCCTTGGATGGTGTGAGGCTGAGCGCAGAGCTGAGAAGATGGCGCTCCCAGCCACCAGCCGCCTGGGGGCGGGGAGGGTGGGACAGGCTAGCAGGACAGCCCAGGACTCGGCCAGGCGGACGGGGAGGCCGCGGCACTGACCCTCAGCCGCACAGCACCCGGGCTGGAGAACCAGCCACCCCGAATCAGCCTCAGCGACTGGCCAAAGGCTGGCACAGGCCCTTCCCAACCGCGGCCACCTGGGCCCCAGGGAGAGGAAATGAGCACCAGGGCTGGAATCCCCCGCAGGCGGGTCAGCAAAGCTGCTCCTTCCACGCCAGCTGGGCCCGCCTGGCCCTGGGCTCAGGCCTTTGCACGGGGGTCTGAATCCCCAACACAACGGCGTGTGCGGCATGAGGAAGCGGGGCTGGAACTCCTGCCCCATGCGCAGCTTCCTGCTCCTCACGCAGGTGCTGGCCAGGTCTGGGAAAGACAATCAAACAATCCCGGGCACCCAAACAATCGCCCCAGGCCGGATGAGACCCGTTTACAAGGAAGTCTGGCGGCTGGCTCCACAAGCTTTTGACCTTTGGAGAGATATTTAGAAGGAAACCCAAAGGCCATGGCCTGTAAACCGGGTGGGGGAGCGACAGGACTACAGAAAATAAGGTCTCCAGACAGAAGAGGCTATCCAGGTGAATGGGTGTGAATGCGCAGGCACAGGTGTGTAAGGGAGTGAGTGTGAATGCAGGTGCAGTGTGCAAATGTGCGTGTGGCATGTGTACGTGTGTATGGTGAGTTATGAACAGGTGTGCGTGGTGTGTGTGCAGGTGGGTGGTGTGTTTATAGTTATGTGTGTGCATGTGTGTGGTATATGTGTACACGTGTGGGTGCATGGATGGATGGATATGTGTGTGGTGTGTACATGTGTGGTGTGCATGTCTGATGTGTGTGGTACATGTAGGCAGATGTGTGTACATGTGTGATATGTGTGTGGTAGATGCCCATGTGTAGTGGATGGTGTGTGTGCATATCCAAGCTCATGGGTGTGGGGGCGTGGTACACTGCATACGTACAGGTGTGTGCACGTGAGTGTGAGGTGTGTCGGGTGTAGATGTCCGTGTGTGGGGACGGTCACCTCACCACCATCAGCGCCGACCCCTCTGCCCGCAGGTCTCCCGCCAGCAAGCTTCTGTTCTGCAGAGGGCGCCAGCTCGGTTCTGATCCTGTCTGCAGGGGGGTGGAGGCCAGGTCCCAGGATTGCCCCCCACCGCTCTGGGTGCCAGTCCCAGCCCTGGGTGCTCTACCTGCACCCCGGCCCGCTGGCTACAAATCAGGGATCCTACAACCCCCTTTTCGGGCTTGGTTAATTTGTGGCCGGCAGCACTCAGGGAACCTGACTTTCACAGGTTTTTTTTTTTTGTGTGTGTGTGGTACTGGGAGTGGAGCCCAGGGGGGCTTTCTACCTCCGGGCTATACTCCCAGACCTATTTTTATTTGGAAACAGGGTCTAAGTTGCTAAGAGCCTCACTAAGTAGCTGAGGCTGGCTTCGAACCTGTGCAATCCTCCTGTCTCAGCCTCCCAAGTGCAGGGATTACAAGCGTGCACCACCATGCCCAGCTTCACAGGTTTATTTGAAGGGTGCTCTGAGGCCTCGGAGGAGCAGATGTGAGGGCGAGGTGGGTAAGAGTGTCAGGCTCCCGGCTGTCTAGGAGACCCTCTGGAAGCGCTCGGAGCCCTGACCGCTCAGGGGTTTAGGGCCACTTCATTGCAGAGGTGTGACCATAGCAGGAGGCAGGGGCACTGTGTCCAGAGGTCATTAGACAGAAAGGGGGTCACCTAACGCCAGCAGGCCGGTGGACCCCGCAGGCCTGCCCTCTTCTTGGGCTCCCCCTGCAGCTTTTCCTCCTCCGGGAGAAGAGGCAGGACCCCTGGGGAACGAGGAGGGTCTCATGACCCACTACAGGTCAAGGAAGGTCACAGAATTTAGACTCTGGCTCAAAGAAACCAGAGACTTGAGACTCCTCCAGCCCGTTATCTACGGACGCCCAGGGGAGGCCCTGGTCACAGACCCTACTGCCATGCACCAGGGCCCTGCCAGAATGTACCTTTTCAGTCCTTGAAGGACTCAAATTCAGGCATGCAAGAAATGCCATGTGGACTGGGCTGGCTCAAGGGAGAGGGCGCCATCGTGGAGATGACACCGTGCCAGTAAAGCAACTCAGAAGAAACGTTTCCTGACTTTCTTTTCTTCCTGTGTGTGTGTGTGTGTGTGTGTGTGTGTGTGTGTGTGTGTGTGTGTGTGTATGGGGGTGCTAGGGATTGAACCTGAACCGTGGGGCCATTCTACCTCCAATTTACACCCCAACCAATTTTTTTTTTTTTTTGCGGGTCTGGGGATGATGGAACCCAGGGGCATTTGACCTACAAGCTACACCCCCTGCCCTATTTTTTATTCTTTATTTTGAAACCGGATCTCACTGAGTTGCAGAGGGCCTCACTAAGTAGCTGAGGCTGTCCACGAACCGCGATCCTCCGGTCTCAGTCTCCCGAATGCTGGGATTACAAGTGTGTGCCACCACGTCCAGCTCCAATTTTATTTTTTATTTGAAAACAGGTCTCACTAAATTGCCAAGAGCCTTGCGAAGTCACTAAGGCTGTCCTCAAACTTGCCATCCTCCTGTCTCAGCCTCCCAAGTACTAGAATTACAAGCGTGCACCTTCCCACCAGGCTCTGACCTGCATTTCTTAAAACCAAAGGCTACTTTAAAGGACAGTTTTAATGTCTGACCTGGGCAAGGGCAAATTAAGCTCCCTTCCGGCCCAATAATTATGGGTGTAAGTGGAGCCCGGTCCCACAGGGACTCACCCTACAGGCAGGGCCAGAGGCCTGCATCCCTCCACCCAGGGGAGACTGGCTGGTCCAGCAGGTAAGGCGGGGCTAGCTCCAGCCCCCGTTTCCTCCAAGCTTAGCTTTCTGTGATGGCCACGCGTCCTGTTTACAGAGCGGTTTCCAAGGCGCAGGCCTCTGAGGCTCACTTCTGACCTCACGTCCCCTTCCTGAAGGGGACCCCAGCGCTTCTTCCTTGTTTGGTGCTATAGGCAGAGGCACTGGGCTTCGTGTGCGGAGATTGTGGGGTTTCCTCTACTTGCTACCCGGAAATAGGGGTGGAAAGCAAAAGCCAGGTGGCTGGCCTCCTCCATTCCTCCAGAGATGTGCAGGCTCCTGGGGCTGGAGGGGGGAAGGGGGAGGGAGAGGGGGAAGAGGGGAGAGGGGAAAGGAAGGAGGGAGAGGGGGATGGGAGGGAAGAGGGAGGAGGGAAAGAGGGAAGATGGAAGAGGGAGGAAGGAGAAAGGGAGGAGGAGAGAGGGAGGAGGGAGAGAAGTCAGAGGGGAGAGGGAGGAGGGAAGGGAGAGGGAGGACAGGGAGGGGAAGAGAAGAGAGGTAGGAGGGAGAGAGGGAGGAGAGAGAGGGGGCATAGGGGAGAGGGAGGAGGGAAATGGAGGAGGGGAGAGGGAAGAGGGGAGAGGGAGGAGGGAGAGGGGGAGAGGAGAGGACCTAGCCCCACTCCCTCCCAGGGCAGCCACCATGGGGCATCCCATGTGCCCCCCCTTTAACCTGGGAACACACCCGACAGTGTGTGCGGCGTCACCCCACACAGCAGATCCCGGATCCCTCCTCGTGCCAGGGGAGGCGGCTGGGGAGTAGGGGGGTTTCCAGAACGTTTCCAGGAGGCCCAGGGGAAGCCTAGCACATCGTATCTGCGCCCTCCTCTGCCTGCCCCACAGCCCGCGACCAGCTGACTGACCCTACAGGAAGGGCAGCAGAGAAGCAGAACTTCTCCTGGGCCTCAAGGCTGTTTCTACAGAACCTCCTTTATACTTCCCCAACTGCCTGAGACTCAGACAGCCGCAGCCAGAAAGCCTGGCCTGTAATCCCAGTACTTGAGAGGCTGAGATGAGAGGATCACAGGTTCAAGGCCAGCCTCAGCTACTTAGCGAGGCTCTCAAGCAACTCAGGAGATCCTGTTTCCAAATACAAATAAAATAGGGCTGGGAGTGTATCCCAGAGGTAGAAGGCCCCTGAGTTCCATCCTCAGTACTATAAATAAGTAAAACACACATATATATGTATGTACATAAATACACAAATAAAAATTAAAAGGGCTTGGGGTGTGGCTCAGATTACTCCTGGGTTCAATCCCTAGCACCTCAAAAGAAAATAAATAAATAAATAAATAAATAAATAAATAAATAAATAAATGCTGGGTGCAGTGGCGCACGCTTGTAATCCCAGCATTTGGGAGACTGAGACCAGAGGATCATGGTTCGCGGACAGCCTCAGCTACTTAGTGAGGCCCTCTGCAACTTAGTGAGACCCTGTTTCAAAATAAAGAATAAAAAATGGAGTTCGGGATATAGCCTTAGAAGCCTCTCTCTCGCCATAAGGACTCTTCTTGGAAACCCCTTAGGTTTCCATGAAACTGCAGAGTGGTTCAGCAAGCCCTTTCCGTAAGAACCCAGCCCCTCTGAGCCGCCCTTCCAGGCCTCTCCAAGGACCCTCCCTGCCTGCACCACGAGGTTGAACTGATTCACAAGGCAGATTTAAACTGGGTTAAGTCTTGTCAATTTCCTTTTCCAGCAGGAAAAAATCGAGGCTAGCCCAGCGCTGGGTGGCCAGTGGCAGACACGCTACAAGTGTGGATACAGGAAAGGTTTATTTGTTTTTTTGGAGTTTGTTTTTTGTTTGGTTTTTTTTTTTTTTTTTTTTTTTTTGCAGTACTGGGGATGAAATCCAGGGACATTCTACCCCAGCCTTATTTTTTAGTCTTTATTTGGAAACAGGGTCTCACTGAGTTGCAGAGGGCCTCACTAAGTAGCTGAGGCTGCCCGCGAACCGCGATCCTCCTGTCTCAGCCTCCCGAGTGCTGGGATTACAAGCGTGTGTGCCACCACGCCCAGCTAGGAAAGTTTTTTTTTGTTGTTGTTGTTCAAGGTTTTTCTCTTGAGTGGACAAAGAATGCATTGGATTCTGGATTCTTCTAAAGAGACCAAGGGCTAGAAAGGACCCGTGGAATCATCTAGTCCTTTGCCTTTGAGATGGGGCAAGGAAGACCCAGAAAGATTGGAAGACATATCTCAGAAGTCACTAGATGACTCCCAGAGCCACCTCAGACAATGATTCAACTGGCTCATGGCAGAGCTTAACTGCGTCCTAGGTTTGGGCCACCCGGTACAATTCTTTCCCCACTCCCACCAGAGCCTCACCCATGCAGCCACATCCTCAGGGTGTGTGTGTGTGTGTGTGTGTGTTGCTCAGGATGCAACCCAGGGGCATTCTACCTCTGAGCTACCCCCCCTGCCCTGCGTTATTTTTATTTGGAAACAGGATCTCCTAAGCCAGCACGCGCGGCTGGCTTCGAACCTGCGCGATCCTCCTGTCCCTGCCTCCCAAGCGCGGGGATTACAAGCGTGCGCCACCACGCCCGGCGAAAATGAGACTTTCAATGAGTGTTTTAACTACAGACTAAAGCCTGTCTTAGGTTGGTTTTCCCAGAAGTAGACTCTGAGACAAGAATTCGAGTACAGCCAGGCAAAGTGATGCACACCTATAATCCCAGTACTTGGTAGGTTGAGACAGGAGGATCAAAGGTTCAAGTCCAGCCCCAGAAACTTAGTGAGACCCTCACAAACTCCAGTGAAACCCTATTCCAAAATAATAAAAAATAAAATAAAATAGAACTAGGGTGTAGCTCAGAGATAGAATGCCTGGGTTCAATCCCCAGTGCCAAGGGGAGGGAAGACTGACCATGAAGGGACAAGTCACTGCCATGAGGAATTGGGAGTCAGTCCTGCTAGGGAACTTAATTAATTTAACCTAGTTAATCTATTTTTGATACTGGGGACTAAACCCAGGGAAAACAAGGAATTGCTAAGTTGCTGAGAGTTTCAATAAGTTGCTGAGGCTGGCCTTGAACCTGCAATCCTCCTGTCTCAGTCTCCCAGGTGTGTGCCACCACGCCTGGCTCCACCAGGAGCTTTAGAGACTGCACAGAGCACACCCCAAAGTTATCCCACAGAGTGAGGGAGCTGGGGTGTTTACACACCTCCCCCCAACAGTCACTGGTTGAGGCCCCTGGAACACAAGCGGGACACTGACCACCCCTCCGACGCGATCCACACCGGCAGCTAGAAATGCTAGAAGGCAAACCCAGCTCCATCTCCACCTCTAATACTCTGTCCATTAGACTTATATAAATGAGCAATTAGCCAAACACAGCTGAGTGTCCACTCTGGTAAAACACCTCGCTGGTAAAATGCTGTCTACTTTGCCAAACTGCTTCTGGTTGACATATCCAAAGAAAGTGCAGAGCATCTTTTTGTCTGTGTTTATCCACAGAAGCAAAAGAAAAGCCCTAAACTGGCCGGGTGTGGTGGCCCACGCTTGTAATCCCAGCATTCAGGAGGGAGAGACAGGAGGATCGCGGTTCGCAGACAGCCTCGGCTACTTGGTGAGACCCTGTTTCAAAATAAAGAATAAAAAATAGGACTGGGGGTATGGCTCAGAGGTAGAATGCCCCTGGGTTCCATCCCCAGTACCGCAAAAAAACAAAACAAAACAAAAAGCCCTATGTCACTTCCCCAGTTGCCAGATGCCCTGACCCCTCTGCCTGTCTATGACCGGTTCCATCTCTAGTTGAGGTTGTAGCTGCCTGGGGCAGGCGTCCCAGAACCCCAAACTGCTCTTTCAAACACCTGTGGCAGAGCCAGGCGTGGTAATCCCAGTACCTGGGAGACTGAGATAAGGAGGATCGCGGGTTCAAAGCCAGCCTCAGCAACTGAGGCTCTCTGCAATTTAGTAAGTCCTTGTTTCCAAATAAAATATAAAAATAGGTCTGGGGGTATATCCCGGAGGTAGAAGACCCCTGGGTTCTACCCTAGTACCAAAAATAACCACAAATACCTGTGGTCACCTGTAATTACGGGCTGCCAGCCCAGCAGGGATCAGTGGAGTCTAAGGACGTCCCTGTTTACTGAGCCTCCTCCCCATCCACTAACCCCACCCTCCCGAGGCCACGTCCTCCATGGTGGCTGCAAGCAGGTCACATAGACGAAACCAGCAATCATAGTCCGTGGGGGCTTACCCCACCACAAAGATTTTCAAACTCTTCTGGAAGACAGGGTGGTATTTAAGTAGGACAGTGTCTCATTGCCATAAATAACTGAACCATATTGTGAAGAGTGGTGCCGAGGGTGCAGAGGAAGGGGATGCTACGCTAGCCTTTTCTTTCTTTCTTTTTTTTTTTTTTTTTGGTGGTACTGAGGATTGAATCTAGGGACACTGTACCTCTGACTTACGCCTCCAGCCCTTTTTATTCTTTATATTGACACAGGGTCTCACCAAGTTGCTAAGCATCTCACTAAGTGGCTGAGACTGACCTCGAACATGCGATCCTCCTATCTCACCTCCCAAGTACCAGGACTGCAGGTGTGTGTCACCACGCCCAGCGCTACCCCAGCTTTATTTATTTTCCTTTTTTTTTTTTTTTTTTTGTAGTACTGGGGATGGAACCCAGGGGCCTTCTACCTCCAAGCTACACTCCCAGACCTATTTTATTTTGTATCTTATTTGGAAACAGGGTCTCCCTAAGCTGAGGACAGCCTCACTGTCTCAGCAGCTGATACTGTCTCAGCCTCTCAAGTACTGGGATTACAAGCGTGTGCCATCATGCCCGGCAGATACCCCAGCTTTATAACCCCAGCTGGGCAGCTCTCAGCAGCGTGGCTTGGAAAAGAGCCTGGGCATCTTGGTCCATCCCAGCAGCACATAACTGAGACCTGCCCTGTTTTCATTGGAGTTGAGGAGGAGGAGACTCTGGCAGCCCCCGGACTGTTCTGGGATCCCAGGCCTCTCTTTAGGACCCTCTGGCAACCTGGCTGGGGCTCCACCCAGCTGTGTGAACACTTCCTAGCAAAGTCTCCCAAGGAGACTGACAGCAATCCTCAGGCCGGGCTCCTTGTGCTTTGATGACAGCCCCCTTTCTTTCTGGGAAGCCCTGCAGCCCAGCCTGAGGCAGCAGAGGTGCCAAGATGCACGGCCTGGGCTCCTCTCCAGCCAGCCTCCCGGCATTCCTCAGCAGCTCCCACGGAATACAGACAAGAAGCCTGGTTCTGGGGCACCAGCAGAGAGACCAAGAAATAGGACCAAGAGTGGGCCACTGAGATGCCCCAGGTGGCCCAGAGAAGCCGAGAGTAAGGGAGAGAGCTGAGAGGCTAGAAAAGAGGTCACTTAACCCCACACAGACTCTAGCGGTCAACTGGGAGAAAGGCTGACCCTCCAAACAAGCCCCGCAGAGGCAGAGGTGGACTGTGGGGCCCCAGGGGCAAAGGGCACCCCTGGGAAGGTGAAGGAGGCCGCATGGAGACCCAGCTACACGTCCAGGAGGCCCCAGCGGCTCGCTCCCACCTTCCCTAGGCCCTCGAATCCCCTGGCTTCCTGCCGGCCAGGCTCCTCAAAATTGCCCCTCATCATTTTAGTGAACTTACAACATAAAGAGGAAGGTAGTGGGGTCCTTGGGGTAAGTCTAGGCTGTACCCCCAGTTATATCCTGTGTCTCAAGCCAGGCGTGGTGGCGCACGCTTGTAATCCCTGTGCTTGTGCTTGGGAGGCTGAGACATGAGGACTGTACAGGTTCAAAGCCAGCCTTCACTACTTAGTGAGGCTCTCAGCAACTTAGTGAGACCCTGCTTCCAAATAAAGTATAAAATAGATCTGGGATAAATAAATAAATAAATAAATAAATAAATAAATAAAATTTTAAAAAATAGGGCTGGGGGTGTAGCTCAGCGGTAAAATGCCCCTGGATTCCATCCCCAGGACAGAGAAAAAAAAAAAAAAAAAGGCCATGGTTCCCAGTGCTTCCCTCGCATTGTATCAGGACCGTGGCTCTGCCGGTCATCCCAACATTCATTCATTCATTCATCCCACAGACCGTGCTCACTACAGCCCTGGCCCGCGTGGCCGGCCTCCGCCCTGGCGCGATGCCTCGCAGGCCGCGGGATCCCAGACCCCGGGAAGGAGCCTGGCGCTCCGCTTCTGCCCGAGGAGCTACGGCCAGTCCAGAATCCACAGTGCACCCCAAAAGTGGAGCTGGACCCTCGGCCAGGCCGCCAAGCTCTCGGTCCCCGACTCCCGCCCGAGTGTGTAAAAAGCAGAAGTTGCTGGCGCCCACGGCACCTGCCTGGGGGGGGGGGGGCAGGCAGGACTCGGGGCCGGGCGGCAAGCGGGGGGTGGGGGGGCTCGGCCCGGGAGGAAGGGGCCGGCACCTGCTCCCCACCTCGCCGGGGCCTGCGCCGGGGTGGGCACCTCCCGCGCCCGCAGCCGAGGGGAGGGACCCTCGGGGTCGGGGCCACTCGAACTCCCCCCGCAACTTTCTCCGGCGGGAAGGCGGGCGGCGGGGGCGCTGCGAGGCCCCGGGGGGGCTCGGGCATCCCGCGCCCGGGGGGGGGGGGCTGGGGCAGGGGGAGACGGAGATGCCGGCCGGCCGGGGTGGGGGGGCCGGCGCCGGGAAACTTTGGGCGAGGTGGGGGCGCGGAGAGAGGCCGCCCGAGCCCCGCACCTCGCGCCCCGCATCCTACCTGCGTCCCGCGCCGGCGGCATCCCGCGCGCCCCGGGCCCAGGAGTCGGGGGCCGGCGCCCTGCAGGCGGGGGTGCCCCTGCCGCGCCCCGGCCACGGCGACCCCGCCAGGCACCGGGGGCCGCGCCGCCCGCCGCCTTTATCCCGCCGCGCGCCGCCGCCGCGGGCTCCCCGCCTCCCCACCCGGCTCCTCGCCGCCCCCTCCCCCCGGGGCGGAGCTTCGCCCCTCCCTCCTAGACAAAGCTGCGCCCCGCGGCCCCCCCGCCCGCGCTTCTTCCGGGCTGGGGGAGGTGGGCGGGGTGGGGGCCGGGTCCCCTCCCCGAGCGCGATGGAGGGCGGCCACGGCCACTCCCAGGGAGCCGGCCCGAGCGCCCGGGCAGGGGGCGTGCGCGGCTGTTTTGTTTCTCCGGCATCCCGGAGCATCCCCAGGACTGGAGCCGGGGCCGGCGGGCGGCGGACGTGACCGCAATGCGAAGGGGGCCCGGCGTCTTTGTGCGCCCATCCCTGCCCCTCGCCTCCATCCCTGGACCTCGCTCCCGCCTCCCCGCGCGCGGGACCCGGGGGCGCCGGCCGCGGGCTCCCCCCTTCCAGAGCTCGCCCCCCACGCCGCACGCTGCGGAGCCGGCCCCCGCCAAAGCCAAAGCCGGACGGAAGCCCAGGGAGTTGATGGGTGGCCAGCCCTCGGTTTACGGCCCCATCCTTCCGGCCATCCCCTCCTGGTCGGAAGCCAGACATTCTTCACCAAGTTCATTGTTTGGTTCTAGGAACGTGTCTCCCTTAGAAACAATGTTATAAATGGTGATCTGCTTCCCAGGCTGGCCACAAAAGTCTGTGGAGTCCAAAATGCAGCTGTAGGGTGGTGCTGAGAACCGGCCGCCCTGAACCGACTCCCAGACCAAGGAGGCCACTGGCCAGCCTTTTATACCGAACATCAGTCCACCCGGTTCTTGACCCTTGGGTTATAAACACAAACGGCTCCCTTTAATTTCCCCCATCTGGAGTCACTATTCGGCTATTGAGCAGACAACGCTTCTTTCCTTTGCAGAGGGCGCTCAGGTGAAGGCGGTTCTGGATGTGAACCTGGACGCCCAGAGCCTGGAGGGCTCTGACCCACGGCCCAGGAGGCTTCTCCAAGGGTTCTTTCTTCCCTTCTAGACTGACCTTCCCTTGACCGCAGTCACCTGACAACAGGTGGCCAGACTCCTACGACCCAGGTCGGTGCTCTGCTGTCTAAGAAAGCAGCCAGGCGGCTGGTGCTGTAATCCCAGTACTTGGGAGGCAGAGACAGGAGGATCGCAGGCCCCAAGTCAGTCTCAGCAACTTAGGGAGACCCTATCTCAAAATAAAAATAAAAAAGCCTGGGGCTGGGGCTCAGAGGTAGAATGTCCCTGGGTTCAATCCCAAGTACCACACACACACACACACACACACAAAAGAAGATGAAAAAAAAAAAGAAAGAAAGAAAAGGAAGGACAGAAGCCAGGTAGGAAAGAAAGAAGGAAAGAAAGAAGCCAAGTGCTGCTGGAATCCTTTAGTCCTTTAGTCTCCGCTAGAGCAGCTCATCTGAGTCAGGTGGCCTTGTATGACCAGTCCACTGAGCCAGGGCGGGCTCCTGTTGTCCCATTTCCTGCCAAGAACACTGCCCCAGACCCTGTTTAACTCCAAACCTGTTTATTTCTCTAACTATATTCTCCATCGTGTGTGTGTGTGTGTGTGTGTGTGTGTGTGTGTGTGTGTGTGTGTGGTACTGGGGATGGAACCCAGGGACATTTGACCTCTGAGCTACACCCCCAACCCTTTTTTTTTAATTCTTTTTTATTTTGAAACAGGGTCTCACTAATTTGCAAAAGGCCTCACTAAGTAGCTGTGGCTGTCCGCAAACCGCGATCCTCTAGTCTCAGCCTCCCGAATGCTGGGATTACCAGCGTGTGTCACCACCCCTGGCTTTAAAATAATGTTTTTATTTAACCCAGTATATCTGCTTTATTTCAACACATAATTAGTACAGAGGAATTTTTTTTGGGGGGGAGGTACTGAGGATGGAACCCTTCTACCTCCGGGCTATACTCCCAGACCTATTTTATATTTTATCTGGAAACAGGGTCTCTTAAGCCAGCGCGGCTGGCTTCGAACCTGCGCCATCCTCCTGTCTCCGTCTCCCAAGCGTGGGGATCACACACCCGGCAATACAGAGAAATTTTTAATGAGATATTTTATATTCTATTTTCTTACTAAGGCTGAAATTCATTACTTATACTGCTACACATCACAATTCAAATGTTAAATATTCATCAAAAATACTCAAATCTGCAGGTAGAAGTTATAAAACTTCTACTTGAAAAAGTACGTCTACATACCTACTTATTCCAAACGTACTTAAACATTTCCCAGTAACTGAATCGAGTATCCAGTATACATTTTGATGTCAGTTATGAATAAATAAACTCAGAAATCAGTTCCTCAGGGACACCGGCCACATTTCAGCTCTCTAGTAGCCACGTGTGATTCGTGGTTTCCACAGGGGGGCGGTATAGAACCTGAGCACAAGAAGCCGCTGATGTCCAACTCGGAGTCCTCAAGCTGACATCTTTTCTTGAGCAAAACATTGGTGGGACCTATGGCATGGCCTGAAAGAAACCATCTTCCTAATTTCTTTTCTCTTTTCTTTTCTTTTTCTTTTTTTTTTTTTTGCTGAGGATGGAACCCAGGGGCATTCTACCTCTGAGCTACACCTCTGACACCATTTTTTTTTCTTTATTATGAAACAGGGTCTCGCTAAGTTGCAGAGGGCCTCACTAAGTAGCTGAGGCTGGCCAAGAACCGAGATCCCCCTGTCTCAGCCTCCTAAGTACTGGGATTACAAATGTGCACCGCCAGGCCTGGCTAATCTTCCAAATTTCTTCACCCCTGCCATAAGATCTGGAGAGGCAACCCTTGCCTCTGAGTGACAGCTTGCTGTGAGCTGGGGGCAGTAGGGGGGGGGGGGGCAAAGGAGAAGAACAGGGAGCCCCAGAGCTCAGGCTCCTTCTCCTGGTGGGTTCTGGGAGAAAGTAGGATGTGGCAGGGGATTCAGGAAGTCAGGCTGGGGCAAGCTCCCACTGTGACCTTTGACCCAGAGAGGAGGGACCCTGATGGGTCACTGGGGATTCTAATTGGCTGTCCACAAGCCCTGTTCTCAGCACTTGAAATTAGGGATGGGGCCACCTCGTTGGCGTCAGTTTAGTGGAGCATCATAATTGCGTAGGAGGGCCTGTGTTTCCCTCAGATATTTTATCACAGCAATGAAAAGCTGACGAACAGGGGGTCTTCTGAGAAACAATATAAAATATGCCTCAGAATGATCTCTGAGCTGGGCTTGGTGGTGTATGCCTGTAATCCCAGTGCTTCCAAGGCTAAGACAGGAGGATCTCAGCCTCAGCAATTTAGCTAGATGCCGTTTCAAAATAAAAATATAAAAAAGGTATGAAGGTGTAGCTCAGGGGCAGAACAACCCTGAATTCAATTCTCAATACAATTTAAAGAAAAAAAAAAAGTGTCAAACCGGGTGTGATGGCGCACGCTTGTAATCCCAGCATTTGGGAGGCTGAGACAGAGGATCGCGGTTCGCGGACAGTCTCAGCTCCTTAGTGAGGCCCTCTGCAACTCAGGGAGACCTTGTTTCAAAATAAAGAATAAAAAATAGGGCTGGGGATGTCTTCAGAGGTAGAATGCCCCTGAATTCCATCCCCAGTACCGAAAAAATAAATAAAATAGGGCTGGGGGTATGTGTAGCCCAGAGGTAGAAGGCCCCTGGGTTCCACTCCCAGTACCACAAAATATAAAATAAAATCAGTGAATTCTGTACCCGACTGCTATGGCTGGAGTGAGTCCCCAAAAGGCCCTTTATTGGAAGCTTCAATCCTCGCGGGCCGCGGCAGTGTTGGGGGGCCTTGGGGGAGATATTTGGGTCACAGGAGCTGGTCCCTTTGAGTGGATTAGTGCCTTGCTCTCCTGAGTTCTTCCTCTTAAAGGACGTAATTAGCTGCCCTGAGAGCACGTCGTTAGCAAGCAAGCCCACCCCTGGCGTTCTGTCTCTTTGGAATGCACCTGCTCGCCCTTTCGTTTTATTTATTTTTATTTATTTATTTATTTATTGTTTATTTAGTGATACTGGGGGTGGAATCCAGGGGCTTTCTACCTCCGGGCTATACTCCCAGACGTATTTGATACTTTTTTTGGAAACAGGGTCTCACTAAGTTGCCGAGAGCCTCACTAAGTAGCTGAGGCTGGCTTCAAACCTGTGCGATCCTCCTGTCTCAGCCTCCCAAGCACGGGGATTACAAGTTTTTGTACTCTTGGGTTTTTTTTGTAACTCTTGGTTTTTTTTAACCAAGAGTTAAAGCAGCGCCCATGTGGCTCCCCACCACCACCAGTCCCAGTCTTGGACTTTGCACAATTTAGAACCAGGAGGCAAAATGAACCTCTTTTCTTCACAATTAGCCACCCTCAGGTATTCTGTTATAGCAAACAGAAAACAGGGCAACACACCCACCCAGAGGTGACCACCCATGCCAGGAGAGAGCCCAGCTGGCTTCAGTTCAAATACCCGAACCGTAAGGGCACAGCTGACCAGGTGGCCATCATGAGAAGCCAGTAAGGACTGGGGTGGTTAGTTTTACTAACAGAACTTAACAGGATCTGCAGTCATAGCCGACATGACTGGGGTATTTTGCGCACACAAGTCTGGAACTCCCTGGATTTGTTTATGAGTTTGTGTTAAGTATCCCTGGGAATTTTCCCTGCCCTGCCTGCTCCAGGCTCCCTGAACCCCACCAAAGCAGCATAGAGACATTTTAATATGACCCTGTTTGCTGGGCATGGCGGTTCACACCTGTAATCTCAGTACCTGGGAGGCTGAAACAGGAGCATCACAGGTTCCAAGCCAGCCTCAGCTACTTAGTGAGGCTCTCAGCAACTTAGAGAGACTCTGCTTCAAAACAAAAGAGCAGGGCGTGGTGGCGCACGCTTGTAATCCCCGTGCTTGGCAGGCTGAGACAGGAGGATGGCACAGATTCGAAGCCAGCCTCAGCTACTTAGTGAGGCTCTCAGCAACTTAGTGAGAACCTGTTTCCAATAAAATATAAAATAGGTCTGGGAGTATAGCCCGGAGGTAGAAAAGTCCCTGGGTTCCACTTCCAGTATCACCAAAAAAAACCCTAGAAGAACAAAAAAACAAAAACAAAAATTAGAGCCAGGTGTGGTTGGGCACACTTGTAAGACCAGTACTTGGAGGCTGAGACAGGAGGATCGTGCAGGTTCAAAGCCAGCCTCAGCTACTTGTGAGGCTCTTAGAAGCTTAGTGAGACCCTGTTTCCAAATAAAATATAAAATAGGTCTGAGAGTGTAGACAGGAGGTAGAAAGTCTCTGGGTTCCATCCCCAGTACCACAAAAAACAGGGGGTATATTTGGGAGGCTGAGACAGGAAGATCACAGGTTCACAGCCAGAAGATCACAGTTTAGTGACCAGCCTCAGCTACTTAGTGAGGCTCTCTGCAACTTAGTAAGACCCTGTTTCAAAAAACAAAGAATACAAAATAGGGCTGGGGATGTAGCTCAGAGGTAGAATGCCCCTGTAGTTCCATCCCCAGTACCACAAAAAATAATAATAAAAATAGGGCTGGGGATGTAGCTCAGAGGTAGAATGCCCCTGTGGTTCCATCCCCAGTACCACAAAAAATAATAATAAAAATAGGGCTAGGGATGTAGCTCAGTGATAGAGTGCTTGCCTAGCATGTGTACGCCCTGGGTTCAATTCCTAGCACAGCCAAAAAAAAAAAAAAAAAGTTACTGCCAGATATGGTGGTGCATGCTTGTAATCTCTGTACTTGGGAGGCTGAGACAGGAGGATCACAGGTTTGAGAACAGCCTCAGCAAGTACTGAGACTCTCATCAATCTAGTGAGACCCTGTTTCAAAATTAAAATAAAATAGGGCTGTGGTTGCAGCTCGAAGGTAGAAAACCCCTGGCTCAATCCCTGTTACTATACATAAATAAAATAAATAAATATGACCCTACTTGTTCTCACAGCCGGAGAGACCTAGGGAAATTTGAGTAACAAAGATTTTGTCAGTGAACTACAAGTTTATCTTTCATGGAGAAGGAGTGAGAGTGAACTTTATCCACCACTAACACATTTTCATGGTCTCTAAAATATTTCAATGGGACAGTGTCTGGATTAACCCTTGAACATGAGAGGGTGTGTTAAGGCTCTCACAGGCCCCAGACAAGAGAGCCATTTTATTGAAACTGTCCTTCCTCCTGTTAAAATGCACCGGGGGCTGGTTAGGAGCAAAACGAGGTCCAAAGCACACGGCCTAGACCTCTTCACGTCCACAGAATATGTCTCTTTTCACAAGAAGTACACGGGAGTGAGCCTGGAGGCTAGACGCTCTCTGCAGCCGTCCTGCTGGACACCATTCTTGTGAGCAGTTTGGTAAGTGAGCTGTTTCTCATTAGACAGAATAATTCATAGAATTTTCCTAGGAATCCATTCAAGTTTCCTTTACCCCAGGGTTACATTCCATCAAAGCTCCTCTTTTATTACTGGAATAACTGCCGGTGACTTGTTGCGAATACGGGACTTGACGTGAACCCATGGCTTGTATGAACCCGGGACTCGTGTGAATCTAGGGCCTGGTACAAGCCCAGGATTTGTGTGAACCCAGGACTTAGTGAAAGCCTAGGACTTGGTATGAGCCCAGGACTGGCGTGCACCTATGACCTGGTGTGAAACCAGGACCTCTGTGAACCCAGGACTCGGTGCAAACCAGGTCTTGGTGCCAGCCCAAGACTTGGTGTGAACTCGGGACTTGGTGTGAACTCAGTACTTGATACAAACCCACACCTACTGCCCTGGTACAAATTGAATACCATTCAAAGTGTAGCAATAGGCAATACAGGGCCAGGCGTGGTGGCACACGCTTAGGCAAAAACACCCAGTGGGAACCAGGCATAGAGGTATGTGTCTTTGCAATCCCAATACTTGGGAGGCTGAGGCAGGAGGATCTCAGGTTTAAGACCAGCCTCAGCATCTTAGAGACTCATAGAAACCTAATGAGACCCTGTTTTAAAAAAAAATAGCCAGGTGGGTTGTCACATACATGTAACCCCAGTTCTTAGGAGTTTAGGAGCCTGAGACAGAAGGATTGCAGGTTCAAGGACAGCCCCAGCAATTTAGTGAGGCCCTCAGCAACTTAGTGAGACTCTTTATCAAAATAAAAATAAAATAGAGCTGGGGATAAAAATAAAATAGGGCTGGGGCTGTAGCTAGAAGGTAGAATGTCGTCCCTGGGTTCCATACACACACGCACACACACACACACACAATAGAAGCAAGAATTTGTTAGATACCCTGATTTCTTCATGTTGAATAGGAAGAAAATGAAAAGATTTGTTTAGAGTAAATGGCTCGACTGCTAGAGAAGTCAATTAGTCCGAGGTTCTACAAGTGTCCGGAAGCCGGAGGTTTTCAGCCTGGGTGGTGCCTGCTTCTTTGGTGGCCTTTGGGGTTCCAGCTGTACAGATGTCATTCAGTGAGTTGGACCAAAGATAAAGAGCAAATAGCAACGTGTTCAACTTTCCCGGACAAAGATTTGTCTCATCGGAGTCCCTGAGGAGGAATGAAGAGCTGGAGCTGTCACTAGTGAGAACCAACCAGAATTGAGAGGAGCAGAGGAGGGCGTGGAGGTGAGCCCGTCTGCCCATCCGCACGGTGGTGCATGTGTGTAATCCCAGGACTTGGGAGGCTGAGACAGGAGGACTGCAGGTTCAAGGATGGCCTCAGCATCCTAGCAAGACCCTGCTTAAAAAAGAAGGAAGGAAGGAATGAATGAAGGAAGGAAGGAGGGAGGGAGGGAGGGAGGGAGGGAAGGAAAATAAAAGAAAAGAAAAGGAAAGGAAAGGAAAGGAAAGGAAAGAAAAAGTCAGGCGTGGTAGCACACGCTTGTAATCCCCGCGCTTGGGAGGCTGAGACAGGAGATCCTGCAGGTTTGAAGCCAGCTGCACTGGCTTAAGAGACCCTGTTTCCAAATAAAATATAAAATAGGTCTGGGAGTGTAGCCCGAAGGTAGAAGGCCTCTGAGTTCCATCCTCAGTACCACCAAAAAAAAAAAAAAAGAAAAGAAAAAAAGGAAAAAGAAAAAAGGCTGAGGGTGTAGCTCAGAAGTAGAACACCCCTGGGCTCAAGCCCCAGTCTCACACACACACACACACACACACACACACACACACACACACACACCTCAGATTTAGATCTTTTCTGCTCAGAGTGTGATCCAGGGTTCGGCAGCATGGCCATCACCTAGGAGTTAGTTATAAATTCAGTACCAGGCCAGACACAGCAGCTCACATCTGTAATCCCAGTATTTGAGAGGCTGAGACAGGAGAATTGCAGGTTCTGGGGCAACTCAGCAAGACCCTATCTTAAAATAAAAAAAGATGCCAGGCACGGTGGCTCATGCTTGTAATCCCGGTACTTGGGAGGCTGAGACAGGAGAATCATTAGTCCGAGGCCAGCCTCAGCAAGTAGTGAGCCTCTCAACAACCTAGCAAGACCCCGTTTCAAAATAAAAATAATATAGGGCTGGGAGTGAAGCTCAGAGTTAGAACGACCCTGGATTCAACCTCTAGTAACACACACACACACACACACACACACACACACACACACACACACCATTGGGGGTATAGTGTGTAGCTCAGAGGTAGAATATGCTGCATTAAATCCCCAGTACCCTCCAAACAATCAAATCAATTAAATTTAGAACCCAGCTTCAGATCATGTCAAAATGTAACAGAATGGCCGTGTGTCCTGGGTGCCCTGTGTGTGTGCTAAGGGCTGAGCCCTCGACTGCAGCCCAGGCCAGGTGTCCCGGGGAGCACCTTGGGAGCCATGATGGGGCGGATGGGGCGCGTGTGGAGGAGGGACTTCTGGTTGAGGCCCTAAGTGTCTGGAGAAGTTCCTGAGAGGGACCATCTGGGCAGAGGCGTGGTGAGTTCCAGCTGCGGGATCCTGGCTCAGCAGAGGCTTGGCCAGTTCAGAGCCCCTGGATTTTGGCTCAGCACAGAGGCATGGCCAGTTCAGAGCCCCGGGATCCTGGCTCAGCAGAGGCATGGCCAGTTCAGAGCCCCGGGATCCTAGCTCAGCAGAGGCATGGCCAGTTCAGAGCCCCGGGATCCTGGCTCAGCAGAGGCTTGGCCAGTTCAGAGCCCCTGGATTCTGGCTCAGCAGAGGCATGGCCAGTTCAGAGCCCCGGGATCCTGGCTCAGCAGAGGCATGGCCAGTTCAGAGCCCCGGGATCCTGGCTCAGCAGAGGCGTGGTGAGTTCAGAGCCCCTGGATTCTGGCTCAGCAGAGGCATGGCCAGTTCAGAGCCCCGGGATCCTGACCCTGGGAGCCCAGTGTGGCTGGAACCCAAGGTGGGACATGAGAGGTGAATGTTCTCGAGGACTCGAGCTCCCTGTTTCCTGTGGCGTCTGGGGACACCGTGCAGCTTCCTCTGGGGTGATCTGCTTTCATCTGCAGGGCTGGCCGGGGAGCCAGAGCCCCCTCGCTCTCCCGTGGAGATGCAGAACCTTCCACGAGCAGCCTTTGGGGAAGCTTTCTTGGAGGATAGATAAAGTTCCTGAGCCAAAAAAACCTCAGAAAGCTGCCAAGGCAGTGAGGGCGGGACCGCACAGCCCTGGGATGGTCCATGGCCTCCCTCAGCCTGCTCTGAGATGCTGACCCCCTGCCCAGAGCTGCCGAATTCCTGCAGTTGCAAAGCCAATTTTCAGGGTTTTGCCACTTCGAGACCTAGCCCGCCCCTCCGCCTGCCCTGGCCCACCAACTGTCTGCTCTGCGGTTCATGGTCCTCTCCCACGCCAGGAATCACTGCTATGGAGACTCCTCCACGCCTTCCTGCTGTGCCCTGATTGAGAACAGGCCCAGCCAGCCAGCCCTTCCAAGAAGCTTTAACCTCTTCTTCCCCAGACCCCGCCCCCAGGGAAGGCAGCCAGGAGGGTCTCTGAGAATGTGATGACCAATGTCCAGTCGCCTGGCTCTTATTCTGTGGGAAGAAGAGGGTGCCCAGGCGAGCAGGAAAGGAGGAGGAGGGAGAGGACAGGTAGGCCAAGTGGAGTCTGGGTTCCGTTCCTATTGCAATGGGATGCTCGTGCGTGCTGGACTTGCTGCAGGGCTTGCGGCCTGTTGGGAGGAACTGGTCTGGTAAATTCTGTGAAGTCCCAAGGGAAGGGGAGCAGTCCACGAAGGCCGCTGCTTCTGTGAGCGGGGGTACGTTGGGGCTGGCCAGGGACACTGGCAAGGAAAAGTGGGGTGCAGAGCGAGGGAGACGAGGACGAGGGGCCCGGCAGGCATGCCAAAGCGCAGGCCAAACGGCGACTCACACCCATCTTTGACACATCGGGGGTGAGCTGCAGGAGACGCTGATGTGCAAGTCTTGAGATGTATCCAGAGGGGACCGGGCTGCGGGGGGCGGCCAGCCCCATGGCCTCAGGCCATGAAGTTGTGCGGCCGCTGCGGGGCCCTGGATCCTGCACGTCTTCCAATCAGTCGTCCTTCCTGCTGCTATGGCTTTCTGATTCTCCACAAGTTTCTACTGTTACAACCTCAGCCTGAACCTGTCCAGGGCAGGGGATTCTGGGAAATGTGACTCCAGCTGACCTCGGTCGACACAGAACACGCTGCCACCGAATCCAAAACAGAGACCTGGATGCTTGAGAGTTTTAATTAATATTACAAAGGCACTGCGATAAATCTCGCATTGTTTATGAATGTCATTTTGAGAAATCCTATTTGCAGGTGTGACGGCACAGGATTTCTCGGCTTGTTTGCTTGTTTTGTTTTGCACTCCATATTTTACATGACTGGTGCATTTGCCTTCTGTTTTTTTTTTATGTGGAGGTCTGTCTGCACACGCAAACCCTTTAATGACTGCATTATCAAAAGTGATTTCATGAAAGCCGGGCGTGGTGGCGCACGCTTGTAGTCCCAGCATTTGGGAGGTTGAGACCGGAGGATCGCGGTTCTCAGACAGCCTCAGCTTCTTAGTGAGGCCCTCTGCAACTCAGTGAGACCCTGTTTCAAAATAAAGAATAAAAAATAGGGCTGGGGGTGTTGCTCGGAGGTAGGATGCCCCTGGTTTCTATCCCCAGTACCTCAAAAAATAAAAAAGTGCTTTCATTGAGCTGGGAGTGGTAGTGCACGCCAGTAATACCATTACTTGGGAGGCTGAGATTGTAGGATTACAAGTAGAAGGACAGCCTCAGTAACATAATGAGACTCTTAGTAACCTAATGAGACCTTTTTTTCAAAAACAAAAATAAAAAGGGCTGGGGATATACCTTGGAGTTAGAATGATCCTGGGTTCAATTCCCAGTAATATTCATTCATTCTCTCTCTGTCTCTCTCTGTCTCTGTCTCTCTCTCTCTCTCTCTCTCTCACACACACACACACACACACACACACACACACACACACACACACTGCTTTGAGGGCTGGGCTTGTAGCTCAGTGGTAGACCACTTGCCTAGCACACATGATGCCTTGTGTTTAATCCCCAGCATCAAAGAAAAAATAAATGGTGCTTTAACTGACCTTTGAAAAAAATTGCAATGAGCTGGGCGTGGTGGCGCACACTTGTAATCTCAGTACTTGGGAGGCTGAGACAGGAGGATCGCAGGTTCAATCTAAGAGGCCCTCTGCAACTTAGTGAGACCCTGTTTCAAAAATAAAGAATAAAAAATAGGGATGGGGTATAGCTAAGAGGCAGAATGCCCCTGGGTTCTATGCCCAGTACTACAAAAACAAAACAAAAAATTGCAATGAGGTGCCATTGAAGTTGTGTATACGTGTTACTGGGGATGTAACTCAGGGGCATTCTACCTCTAAACTATACTCCCAGTTCTATTTTATTCTTTTTTTAAAATTGAGCCTCACAAAGTTGCTGAGGCTGGCCATCAACCTGAGATCCTCTTATCTCAGCCTCCCACGTACTGGGATTACAAGTGTGCACCATCATGCCCAACACATGGGCCTTTGGGGGCCATACAAGACCTGACCGAAACAGGCAGAAAAGAGGACAGACTCAGGAGGTGGTTGCAAGGCCCACTCAGGGTTTGGTGACAGAGGAGATAAGCGAGATGACAGAGGGGAGGAATCGCAAGTGAGCGCCGGGTTCCCAGGGAGGATGACGTGGCTGGAGGAGGTACATCTTTGGTGATAAGGGGTGGTGATGTCTTCAGGCAGAGAGGCATCTGTGTCTGTTCCAGGCCAGCAGTAGGCTCTAGCACTGGGGCTTGGACACGAGGTCTGGGGAAAGTGGAACAGCCAGTCACCAGCTTGTCGGTGTCTACCAGAGTGCTGAGAAGTACCGCTGGTGGTGGCAAGCTGTGAGATCACAGATCTTTCTTCCTTTCCTCAACAGCACACCTTGACAAGGAGCCCCAAAACATCGGCCCCCTGTGAACAAGTTCAAAGGGGAACCACACCGCCACCAGAGAGGACAGTTAATACACTTCAGAGAGGCTCAAGGGGGAGACAAATGGCATTTGGCTAGGGAGAGGGCTTATGCTGTTTTGCTTCCGAGTAATACGTGACCTTGCTGCATCCCCACTGGTACGGGGACACCCAGGACGTACATTAACGACTGTAGGGGCTGTAGGTGGGTGTCCTGCAAACAACTAGACGCAGATTCCAGTGTAAGTTGCTGAGCTGGAAGGCGATGGAAGAGTGGGGACAGACTCCCAACAGAAGTGCTCAAGTGGGTTACCCCTGTGGGCAACGGGGCCCATCCACAGCCCCACTCCCGGGAATGTATGTTAGCGTTCCTTTCAACCTATGAGCAATGATGTTTACAGTGGCTCTCTGCAATGACCTAAGACTGGGAACACACGAGCCCCTCAGACTTAAATAAACCAGTGAATCCCACGGTAATAAATATTATAAAACCATCAAGAAAGAAAAAATGAATCAGAGGGACAGAGGGATATCACCTAAGTGACAGGAAGTTCCACAAGGCACTGCCGAGTGCGCCATGCAAGACACAGGAAAGTGCGTATGAAGTCCACTTCTTTTTTCTTTTCATACTACGGAAGGAACCCAGGGGCATTCTACCTCTGAGCTAGACCCCCAGCCTTATTTTTAATTCCTTATTTTGAAAAAGGGTCTCATTAAGCTGTGGAGGGGCCTAAGTAGCTGAGGCTGTCCGTGAACACTATCCTCCAGTCTCAGCCTCCCGAATGCTGGGATTACAAGCATACGCCACCACCAGTTTGAAATCCACTTTTTGTAGAGAATAAAACGTGATTTTATACACATATATGTACATATACATGTATATATGTGTGTACGAGTACTGGGCAGAGAGATGTTTGCACGGTCATAAGAACAGAGAAATGTATGAACATGAATGATACAAAGAAAGTCGCTAACAGATTATTATAGCAATCAGAAGTTGGGGAGAGAGAAAGGGAAGCAGGAAAAGCAAGTAAACAGAGAAGGTGGAAATGTATGTACGTAAGTTCTTGTGGAGCCGGACGTGGTGGCGCACGCTTGTAATCCCAGCAATCGGGAGGCTGAGATAGGAGGAATGCGGTCGGCGGCCAGCCTCAGCTACTTAGGCCCTTCGCAACTCAGTGAGACCCTGTTTCAAAATAAAGAATAAAAAATAGGGCTGGGGGTGTAGCTCGGAGGTAGAATGCCCCTGGGTTCTATCTCCAAGCCCGGAAAAAAAAAATCTGCGTACATTAAAAAATTGTATCTCGATGCATAAAACATTAGGAAAAACGGAGAGGTCTCTAAAGGCAAAAAGGCATGTTAGAGTGTCTGCACTACTATTCCACTTCGGCAAAGACAGCAGCAGGCACAGCTTGTCCGCGAGTCCCCGTGATTGCATAAGGTGTACACCAGGGGGCGCTCTGGGACACTGCATGGTGGGCGGGGCGGGCGGCTGGGGGAGAATGTCAGTTTTTCACTTTCCCATCTTTATATTGATTCATTTGTCACAATAAGTACATATTACTTTAAAAGCCCCAAAACACCAAATAGAGAAAAATTCCTCAAATAATGGTTTCCTTCTCACGCCTCTGCTCTCTCAACATCTGGCAGCAATGTAGGCTCCCCACCCCTTCGGCAACAGAGAGGCCCATGGAGACCCGGTGGTGTGGATGGCGTCAAGTACTTGAGGGACAGATGATTGAGATTTGGAACCCTGGCTAGATGTTTGATTGCATTGTGGAAATACTTTTTTTTTTTTTTTTTTTTTTGGTGGTACTGGAGATGGAACCCAGGGGCATTCTACCTCTGAGCTACACCCTCAGCCCTATTTTTTATTCTTTTGAAACAGAGTCTCACTAAGTATCGAGGCCGTCCATTAACAGCCATCCTCAGGTCTCTGGCTCCTGAATGCTGAGATTACAAGCATGCGCCATCATGCCTGGCTCTAGGCTATTTATTTATTTACTATTTATGTGTTTATTTATTCATTCATGGTACTAGGGATTGAACCCAGGGGCAGGCATTCTACCTCTGAGTTACACCCCCAGCCCTATTTATTTTTTATTTCGAAATAGGGTCTAAGTTGTGGAAGCCTCACTAAGTAGCTGGGGCCGGCCATGAATTTGTGATCCTCCTGTCTCAGCCTCCCAATCAAGTATTGGGATTACAAGCATGTGCTACCATGACCAGAACCCTTCTACCTCCGGGCTACACTCCCGGACCTATTTTATATTTTATTTGGAAACAGGGTCTCACTGAGTTGCTGAGAGCCTCACTCAGTAGCTGAGGCTGGCTTCAAACCTGCGTGATCCTCCTGTCTCAGCCTCCCAAGCGCGGGGATTACAAGCGTGCGCCACCACACCCAGCAAGACTATATTTTATTTTATTTTTGGTGGTACTGGGGGTGGAACCCAGAGGCTTTCTACCTCCGGGATATACTCCCAGACCTATTTTATATTTTATTTGGAAACAGGGTCTCACTAAGTTGCTGAGAGCCTCACTAAGTAGCTGAGGCTGGCTTCAAACCCGCGCGATCCTCCTGTCTCAGCCCCCCAAGCGCGGGGATTACAAGCGTGCGCCACCACGCCTGGCCAAGGCTATATTTTAAAAGGACCGTCTTGCAGGTGCATAATTGTTTTTCCAGTACATGGAGGCTGAAGGAAGAGGACCACAGGTTCACGGCCAGACTTAGCTACTTAGTGAGGCCTCCCTAACTTAGACCCTGTTTCAAAATAAAGAATAAATAGGGCTGGGGGTGTAGCTCTGAGGTAGAATGCCGCTAGGTTCAAAGCCCAGTTTCACACACGGCCGGCGCAGCACTGGGTCTCTGGAGCGGGACGACCGCCTGTCACTTCCCTCAAGGTTTGGCTGCTTGGGCCTCTGACCCAACACGAAGGCCCGGGCACTGGTTCCACTGGACTTCTCCCTCGCCTGACTCTCCCAGCGGGTGGGCGTGACTGGCCACTTGCTGTGAAGAACTGTTCTCTTCTAGATGGGCAAAGGAGGAGGCATAGGAACAGGAAAACCGCGTCCAGGAGAGCTTTTATTTGTACGGAACAGTTTTAAAAATACAGAATAAAATAGCTTTATCTCTACTATTATTCACAACATCTGGTCCAAATATTACATATTTTTAAAATACTTAAACGTTTAATGAAGCCATGTTAGAAAAACAATATGAAAGTTCTTTTTAAAAACTCCATAAAAGAAGTACACATCTCAAAAAAACAACCCCACCCCAGATACCCTCAGTATGCAAAATAAAAATTAACAAACAAAACCCCAGAAAGGTGTATAGGCAAAGTCAGTCACAAAAACTCAAGGAAGATAGAGGCATCTCCACTGCTTTAAGAACAGTCAGAAGTTTATTCATGTGTCAAAGGTTGCTAGGAAGGAAAGGAACAGCGTTTGAACTGTCAGTCGGCTGGAGCACTGGTAAGGGAGTCCTGTGTCTGAACACACAGCCATCCTGAGGACGCTGATGTCGGGGATGGGGAGGGGCGTGAAGTCTGCGGGGCTGAGAGGACCCCAGCTCTGTGGACGGGGATCCGTGGGGAGGGAGCTGGACGCGGCCGGGGCTTTCCTGCACTACTGGGTTCTGACTTAGAGGAGCGGAGGGTGGAAATGGCCTCTTCTCTGCGGGGACAGCCGCAGCGCGGGAAAGCCCGCCTCTCCTGTCTCCCGGAGCCTGGGGTCCTGGGCACACGCAGCTGGCAGACGCTCTGCACTGGCTGGTGGGTTCCGCCACCATCCTTCTGGCCCGGCCACCCTCATGGCACTGGTATTACTGAAAGTTAGACTTGCCAACTTCAAATCTAAGTTGCTGGTATTGATATCTCAGCAGGGACACAGATGAAAGAAACAAGAAACAACTTAGCTCGTGATCATGAAATATACAGATGGGTAAATAAAGTATACACACATATTACAGGTTCATCCATGGAGAAATTCTATCAGCACATGACATTGTCATGAAAATCACATCATTCCCTCCCCGGAAAACTGTGACCATTATCCTGGGCAGAAATGTTACTTTACTATACGGAAATACTGCAATATCCATGCATAAACCAGGTTGACATCATGAAAAGTCAGTATGCCACAGTAGAAAACAAATCTTGCATGTGAATTTGTTACCATGAAAAACAGGAAACCCTCAGGGCCCGCGCTTCGCCCTGGCTGGCCTGGCAAGGCCACTTCCCTGCCTCCATCGACCCCAAGACACTGAAGCCAACTGGAAACCCTCGAGGAAGTCTGAAAATAAGCTACGCAGAGTCGCAGCTTAACTCCCTAGCGAGAACAGAGTCATGATGGAGCCGCCGCCTGCGTTCGGTGACCCGGCAGGTCTCGCTCCCCACGTGGCTCTGGAACACCGTCCGCCGCCTTCCCCGAGGGCCAGGCAGGGGAAGGTGGTGGCTACTCAAGGCATTCTGCTGGCAAAATGAAGCAGAGCTATGCAGCCCCAGCAAAGTGGGCCGCTGCGCCTGGGAGGCTGCGCACGGGGCCGCTGTGCCCGGAGCCTCCCTTTGGGGAGCCTCCTGCTGGGCTCCAGCAGACAGACTGACGTTCTTTCTCTTTCAACTTTTGGCATTCAGCCTGTAGCATCTGCCAGCAGGACTCCTTCCTCAAACGGCTTGTATGTGCTCCGTGTGAGCCTCGTGACTGATTAAGGGCCTCCCCCTCCCTCACTCAGGGCTGCGCGGAAGGTACCACACCCAAGGGGTGTCTGATGAGGCTGCCCTCCTCTCTCTGGTCCTGTCCCCCTACCTTGGACATAATATCAAAAGTTGTTGCCAATGGAACAAGAAGGCCGGAGACCGCTTCCATGGAGATGTGGGCACTGGACTCCCGTCCCCACGCGGTTCTTGCCGAGGACCCCACACTAACAGTTGTGACCGCGTGGTAAAATCTGGTCCAATGAGGGGTTGCAAAGGAGAGGGTTTCTAGCCACCTGAGGCCCACCCAGAAGGAGTCCCCAGGCCTGACGGATCCGTGGCTTGAAGGCTTCTATGAGGATGCGCGCTGCTGCTGCTCACCTCGGAGAGCTAGAATCCTGCGGATCTCTGGGACATTTAGCAGTTTTCCCCTTTTCGGAGCAGAGAATTTGGAGATGCCAAGCAAAACATGAGCAATAGGAACCCAGAGCAACGCGGACGAGCAGCTGCCGGCACGGCGTACCACGCTTACGGGAAGGGGCCGCAGCCAGAGTACTTCTAAAGTGACTAGGCAGTGACTACGCCCTAAACAAATAGGATAATCTAAGTTCTGTACTTAATCTGAAGGAAGATTTGGCAAACAGTGCAGTGGCTCTGAGGTGTTCTTGAAGCCCAGGGGCCGAGGGGGCCGCAGTGAACCCGAAGACCTCACAGCCTGGGTGGAGGGTGCAGGAACGGCACCTGGTGGACACCAGGCCAGACCTCGCCTGCCATGGACGCCAGCGTCCTGCCACCTCCAGAGCCCAGAGGCACACCACACCCGCAAGGCCACGGCTGCACCTCAGGCTGTGCCCCTGGCTGAAAAACTTCAAACCCCACAGAAATCATTGTCAGAAGGGACTTAGTGTTATAAATCAGATCCCCTAACGGAGGGCGTCTGCTGACTTTTCTCAACATCTTCTGCAACAACCTACACAGCGCGGTGTTCGGCCAAGGACGCTAACCTTCCCTTCTGCAAGATCAGGACCAGTGGACGCGCACCATGGCAGGTCACAGAAAGCCTCCCTACGCCGTGTCTGCCAGGGCCGCCTTGGCCAGGAGAGCAGGGGACACGCTGGCGGGGAAGATGGGGTGGGCAATACGGCGGCTCTGCCTGCCGCCTGCCCCGGCTTCCCTTCTTCACGAAACAAATTCACTTGTAACTTGACCCACAGTTTCTGGGCTCTGGTCCAGTAGTCAGTTTTGATAAATAGATTAGGTATTACAGTATTTACACTTCCATGGTATCAAGCAATACAAACCACGGCCACACCAACGGCTCCGGGCCTTCAGCAGCCCTGCACGAGCTTCCCCGATGGCGCCCACGGCTTTCCCAACACTGGCACTCTCCTCCATGGGGCGCGGGGCAAGGAATGGGAGCGAAGAGGTCAAAGAACAAACACTGAATTCTGAAAACCCGCTGTAGTCAATGACATTAAATAGGAGGAAACCCTTGTAATTACAGACGCGCAGGGGTGACGCCCCATGACGGACCCGAGACGCCCACAGACTAGCCTGTCGGCATCCGTGCGGCCCCCTAACCACACCAGCCATGGGACGAATGCCAAGCAGGCCATGAGAGGCCACAGGACAGCAAGAAAGGGCAGCCTGGTACTGGACGTCAGGCTTTCCCTTCCCTCTCGCGCCCCTCAACAACTTCCACTCCCAACCGTAACGCAGCACTGAAGATGGGCTCGTGCCCATCCAGGCAGAGGCCAGCAGCCTGCCAGGGGGAGGACCGGGCACCACAGTCACACTGGATGAGCAGCGGGGCCCGGCGAGGAGACGGGCCAAGGTCGAGTGCAGGAGCGCAGGTCACAGAAAGCCCTGGGTCCCGGCGACGGGCTGCGAGCACTGGGTGGTGGCCAAGGACTGGGATTGCAAGTTCAGTGGCGGGACCAGCAATGGACGCTCTCAGGGGGCAAAGGTCAGGGCTTAAATAAGGAGACAGGCGAGACACCATGAGACACAATCACCACCCACAACAGAAAAGAGGTGTTCAACGGGCCTTAGCTCTGGGTGCGGGATGGAAGTGGATCTACACAAACATACACTTTACTTGGCGCTGCTCAGCAAGGAGCCGCGTGCGTGCCCCGCTGCGGCCGGCCCCGGGCACAGCCGAGGCTATACCGGGGCCTGCAAGTCTTCGTCTGAGCTCCGGCTGTTTTTGCTCTTCCTGAAGCCCTTCCACGTGTAACCCGCAAAGGTAGGGCTGATGGGCAGGTAGCTGAAGCATCTGTGCTTCTTGATGATGTCCATGCCGAATGGCAGGTTGTAGGACTCCATGCCGTCCAGTGACTTGCTCCCTCTGCTCACGCCCTTCTTCCACTTCCTGATCCCTCTCTCCTCTGGGGTGCCTGTCGCACACACAAACACAGGAGTGCTCAGTCTAACGCGTGCGTCAGGGCGGCACTCATCGGACCAGTGCACGCGCAACCCGAGAAGGCGAGGCAGCCGCTCCTGCAGCGCCCGGCCGCAGGTCCGAGAGCTGACCGCGCCTCGCAAGCCCGGCGGCCACGGGCCACACGCCGCACATCCACCGCTGAAATGAGGCCCCGGCCACGATGCTGCCTTCCTGGGTCACCGCACAGCCCTCCCGCCGCTGTCCAGGCTTCCGACTCACCAGGCCCTCCCCCGACCTGTTCCCCAACACTGGGAATAAAGATACCTCTCGAAAATGCAAACCTGAATTTGGAACACTGATAGTGCTGTGCACCTGCCAGTACTTGGGAGGCTAAGACAGAGGATTGCAGGTTCGAGGCCAGACTCAGCAACCTAGGGAAACCCTGTTTCCAAATAAAATTAAATAGGTCTGGGGGTGTAGCTCAGAGGTAGAACACCTCTGGGTTCAGCCTCCAGTACAAAAAAAAAAACAAAAAAAAATTGGCCTGGTTTTAATTATACTATACAATGCTTTCATCGACCAGCCACTGGACTCGCCCAAGTTTTGTACTGCTTTGCTCAATTTTGGTGTGTATTGGTCTTGTTTTGTGCTTGAACATTACTTAATTATTTTGGTACTGAGGATTGAACCCAGAGGCATGCTGCCTCTGAACTACGCACTCAGCCCTTTTTTATTTTGAAACAGGGCTTTTTGCTAAGTTGCTCAAGTTCATCTTGACCCTAAAATCCTCCTGTCTCAGCCTCACAAGTACTGGTGTGGTAAGTACGCACCACCGCACCTGGCTGGGCTTGAAGATTTTACTGAGATCCTTAGAACAGTCCACCTCCAAAATGTCTCAATGGAGACACTGCCCAGAAGGAAGGGGCGTGGGGAGGATGAAACTGCAAGGCCCCCTGAAGGCAGCACATCCCAGCGGGACGCGTAGCAGCCATGTCAGGACACCGGGAGGGCGCGGGGCAGGCCGCGTTCCAGCCTAGGCATCGCAGGGAGCCTGGTGTGGCCAGTGTTCATCGACAAGGGCCCGTGTGCCCAGAGCAGCCGCCTCCTAGGTCGCTGACCCTGGCCTTACGACCTCAGCTTCTCCCAGCATCCTCTGGTCTCAGTCAGCTGGAAGCTCACTCAGGGCTGACTCAGTCACAGGACAGGGGCCTGGGAGGACGGGATGCAGGTAGACAAGTGGCTCAGGAGCGTGGGAGTGAGCCCACGAAAGCTAGGGTGGAGGTCCTGCGCGCGGGCTGAGAAGGGAGGCAGAGCCCAGGGCGGACGGGGCACCACCACCACCTGGCCGCGCACAAGCATCTCCAGCTGTCTCTGGTCACTCGGCAGGAGAATCAAGTTAACCAGCTTAGTACCAAAAAACCAGACCCACTGTACAGTGTCACCTGGACTGCTTTAGAAAACAGCTTAGACCAGCAATGGCTGTGAACAGACTCCCCCTGCTATGGATATGTGTATGTATATGTATATGTATATGTGTATGTATGTATGTATGTATGTATAATATCTATTGAAAAACATATATATTTCTTTTTTTCTTTAGAAGCCAGGGTTAGCCGGGCGTGGTGGCGCACGCATGTAATCCCCGCGCTTGGGAGGCTGAGACAAGAGGATCGCACAGGTTCCAAGCCAGCCTCATCTACTTAGTGAGGCTCTCAGCAACTTAGTGAAACCCTGTTTCCAAACAAAATATAAAAATAGGGCTGGGAGTATAGCCTGGAGGTAGAAAAACCCCTGGTAGAAAGCCTCTGGGTTCCACCCCCAGTACCACACAAAAATAAAAAAATAGAAGGCAGGGTTAGCTGTATTCTCTAGGCTGGTCTCAAGTGACCGCCCACCTTAGCTGCCAAGCACCTGCTACCACACCCAACTTCTGCTTCTCATTTTTGTCTGGCAACAACAGCCCTAACAAAACAGAAAACTGCACACATGTAATAAGCGTGTTCGAGATATACCACATACCTGGGATAGTGTTGTCCAAAATAAAAGCCACACAGCCCCCTACGAACATGGCCGTGGTGAGAAGGACGTTCAGCACTTGGTCAATGCCCGTTACGCCTAGGAGACAGAGGGCCGTGAGTGCCGGCGCCTGCGCAGGGGCGGCGCGGCTGTGACGGTGCTGGGGATGGAACCCAGAGGCGTTCTACCTCCGAGCTATAGCCCCAGCCCTGTTTTTTATTCCTTATTTTGAAACAAGGTCTCACTAAGTCGCAGAAGGCCTCACTAGGTAGCTGAGGCTGGCTAAGAACCTGCGATCCTCCTGTCTCAGCTTCCCAAGTACTGGGATTACAAGCGTGCGCCACCACCCCCAGCCTAGGAATACTTTTAACAAGAATCTAAAGGTATCTTCATAAGGAAAATTTCTAACAAGTGACCGGAACCACAGGCGTGTGCCATCACATGTGGCTAAGAAGTTATACATCTTACTATGGCAGTTGTCTGAGAAATCAAAGGGGAGGCACTCCGGCTTAGGAGAGGGTCCTGGTACAGAAAGAACTCAGTACCCCGTCAACCCCACAGACTTCCTGAGAAACCGCAGGGAGAGACTTGGGAGAACAGCCTGAGGAAGGTTCCGCAGCGCCGTGCCCGAGGCTCCAGCCCTCTCCCTGGTACAGACTCCAGCTCCCGCACGAGACCCAGGGCCCATCCTCCCTACCTGTGACAAGAGGGTTCTGTCGGAGGTAACTTGGAAGGACCAGCCCGAAGAAGATTGAAAACCCAAGAACAAAGAGGTTCCGGGAAGAATTCAGGTCGATGAACTGCAGGTTGGAGAGGCCGACGGCTGTGATCATTCCTGGAGAGAAAAGCAGCTGGGTGAGGTTCCCCCAGCGCCTGCAGAGGGGCCGGCTTAGGCGGAGCAGATGCTCTGCTGCCCTGTGTCCTCCGAAGCAAGCTGGACACCCGCGCACTAGTGGGAGAGGGGGAGGTGCGGCTGGAGCGCGGCCGTGAGGTCTCTGGTCCAAACATCAGCAGCCCGCTACGTGCATTTTAGATCAAGCAGACAACAAAGGACTCTGGCGTCCCCTCTGCACAAACATTTCAAATAAATTGGGAAACCCAGTTGCGTGTGGTGGCGCGCGCTTGTAATCCCAATACTTGGGAGGCTGAGACAGGAGGATCACGCAGGTTCAAAGAAAGCCTCAGCTACTTAGTGAGGCTTTCAGCAAGTTAGTGAGACCCTGCTTCAAAATAAAATATAAAATAGTTCTGGGAGTGTAGCCCAGAGGTAAAAGGCCCCTGGGTTCCATAGCCAGTACCACAAAAATAAATAAATAAGCCAGGCGTGGTGGCGCACGCTTGTAATCCCCGTGCTTGGGAGGCTGAGACAGGAGGATCCCACAGGTTCAAAGCCAGCCTCAGCTACTTAGTGAGGCTCTCAGCAACTTAGTGAGACCCTGTTTCCAAATAAAGTAAAAAAGATAGGTATGGGAGTGTAGCTCGGAGGTAGAAAAACCCCTGGTTCCACAGCCAGTATCACAATAAATAGAGAAATCCACCCAAATAACTGATGCCTGTCCTCAATTACTAGGACCAAATGGCACAGAGATCAAATTCAGAGTTCCTTGGTAAAGATGGCCCATTCACTGGGGAAAATGTTAGCTTCAATCTCACTAAAGGGTGTCTGAGGAACACAGTCTAAGGAAGCCCACTACCAGGGAACGGAGTCTTACCGAACAGTGTGCAGAAGAGGGCTCCGAGCACGGGGTCCGGGAGAGACGCGAACAGGGCGCTGAACTTGCCGATCATGCCCAGGCCGAGCATGAGCGCCGCGCCGTACTGGATCACCCGGCGGCTGCCGACCTGTGGGCGACAGAGGGCGGACGCTGCTCACCGCCGTGCTCCGGCAGCTGATTCCAGCCTGGTGTCACGGACGACCGCCAGTCCTCAGGCACAACTCAAGATGACCCCTAAACGCTTAGTTAGCAGGGACTCGACTCCAGTTACTACAAAGACATCCCAAGTGGAGTTCCCACCCCGGCCCACCCTGTCCCCAAAGCTGCCCTGCAGGGAGGAGGCCGAGGTCAGGGACCAGCCTTGGCTTCGTGCCCTGGGTGGGTCTCCCGTGCCCTGGGTGGGTCTCCCGTGCCCTGGGTGGGTCTCCCTCGCATGGAGATGTAAAGGCCACAGCGCCCCGCCCTGCTGCGCTCCGATGCCCCGCTCTTCACTATGCTGACCCACCAGTAGTAGCAACCACAGCACCATCCTCCCGGCCTCTCCAGAACCGCCTCTCCTCACGGTCTTGCCCATGAGAGGTGATCCCGAGTAGGGCCCCAAGAGCACAGCACTCCCCGGCCCAGAAGCCAGCCTGTATGCTCTCCCCAGCTCTGACTGCACGACGGGCAAGCTGGCCTCGCCGGGTCTCGGGATCCTCCCTCCATCACGGGTAAACCTGGTGGCTTTATTCAAGGAGAGGACAGTGTGCCGGAAGCGGTCTGGACGGCGCCTGGCCAGCGCAGAGCTGACAGCCCCCACCCGGGCCCGCGCCTCTGGCTCCTCCTCTGTCCACGGCCACGGAGGGACTGCTGTGGGGAGGCCAGTCCCCCACTTATATTCTCTGGAGCTTGGAAAATAAAGCCCATTTCCCAGGCTCTTCCCAACAAGGCCACACCTCCTGGTAAGCTCCCTCCTGCTCCAGCTGGGTTGGGGGCTTGCCTCCTGTTAAGCCTGGACTCTGCCTTCCAGAAGCTTCTATCTAACCTGCTATTACCCAGACAGTAGGAAGTGGAGCTGGCGTGTAACTCAGGAAGCCGCACCACTGGCCACTATTCTTCCTTCCTCCTTAGACTGTACCTGGAGGATGTAAACCAGGTAAAGAAGGCTCCAGAAACATCGGGGGGAGTGTTGCTGCCCGTCGGCAGCCATTAAGCCACACAAGACGACTGAGCCTTGAAAGGTGGCCAGGGCAATGGGAAAGTGAATTTTTAATTTTAACTTACTCAAATGTACATAAGCCAGCCAGGTGTGGTGGCGCACGCTTGTCATCCCAGCATTCGCTTGTAATCCCAGCATTCCGGAGGCTGAGACAGGAGGATCACAGGTTCCCAGACAGCCTCAGCTACTTAGGGAGGCCCTCTGCAACTTAGTGAAACCCTGTATCAAAAATAAAGAATAAACCCTGTGCTTGGGAGGCGGAGACAGGAGGATCCCACAGGTTGGAAGCCAGTTGCGCTGGCTTAAGAGACCCTGTTTCCAAATAAAAATATAAAAAAATAAGTGTCTGGGAGTGTAGCCCAGAGGTAGAAGGGTTTCCAGGAACCCCAGGACAACCAAAAGGGGGGGGGGGGTCAGGGAGAGAGAGAGGGGGAGGGAGAGGGAAGGGAGGGAGGGAGAGGGAGGGAGGGAGGGAGGGAGGGAGGAAGGAAGGAAGGAAGGAAGGAAGGAAGGAAGGAAGGAAGAAAGAAAGAAAGAAAGAAAGAAAGAAAGAAAGAAAGAAAGAAAAAACAGGGCTGGGGATGTAGCTTTGTAGCTTAGAGGTAAAATGTCCCTGGGTTCCATACCCAGTATTAACAAAAAATTTTAAAAATTAAAAAAAGTATATAGCCACATGAAGCCACTGACTATTGTACAATGCGTCTATAGAAGTGCAGGGGTCCCCTCAGAGCGGCCTGCCCCGGCCCTGCTGTAGGAGAGGCAGAGTACAGGGGGACGGGCCTGCCTGCTCGAGGTGGGCGTGGGAGGCCACAGACCCGGCTCCCAGGCCCTCCCAACAACTCTTTTTTTTTTTTTTTTTTGTGGTACTGGGGTTCCTGGAAACCCTTCTAACTCCGGGCTACACTCCCAGACCTATTTTATATTTTATTTGGAAATAGGGTCTCTTAAGCCAGTGTGTCTTTGCCTCCTAAGTGTGGGGATTACAAGCGTGCGCCACCACGCCCGGCAGAACAATAAAATCTTGTGATTCAGGTTAGACAGATCCCATTCCAGCTGATGTTCTGACCGCGGCAGGATGCGGCCTTTATCCAGGGAAGTGGCTCAGGGGCTGGGCCCTGAGGTCCAGGACACCGTCAATTGTCAATTGGCTTGTTAAAAAGCGCTGGCGGGGCACCCTTCCAGAACAAGCTGGCAAAGCCAGCACCACTCGAACTGTGGTAAAGGTAATTCTTCCCCACCCACCTGGTCCCCAGATGCAACAGCAGTCTTGGCTAAGTTGTGGTGTGTTTTTATTTTTGTTTGTTTTTGTTGGTCCTGATGAAACCCAGGGCCCTTATACCTGAGCTACACCCACAGCTCAGGGTTTTTTTTTTTTTTTTTTTTTTTTTTTTTTTTCGGGTCTGGGGATGGAACCCAGGGGCATTTGACCTCCGGGCTACACCCCCTACCCTATTTTTTATTCTTTATTTTGAAACCGGGTCTCACTGAGTTGCAGAGGGCCTCACTAAGTAGCTGAGGCTGTCCGCGAACCGCGATCCTCCAGGTCTCAGCCTCCCGAATGCTGGGATTACAAGCGTGCGCCACCACGCCCGGCTCAGTTTTATTTTTTATTTTGAAACAAAGTCTCACTAAATTCTTGAGGCTGGCCCCAATTTTTTTTTTTTTTTTTTGCAGTACTGAGAGTGGGACCCAGGGGCATTCTACCTCCTAACTATACCTATACCCGCAGCCCTATTTTTAATTCTTTATTTTGAAACAGGGTCTGAGTTGCAAAGGGCCTCACTAAGTAGCTGAGGCCAGCCGCAAACCGTGATCCTCCCGTCTCAGCCTCCCAAATGCTGGGATTACAAGCGTGCACCACCACGCTCGGCTGGCTATGTGTTTTAAACGTGTACAGAAAGAAGGCGTACAGTTTTTCTCAGGAACCCCCCCCAACTTAAAACAATTTTCCCACTATGCTATTCGGGACAAGTTTCTTGGTTATGGCCGAGAGGTGGCATCCAGTGCCCGTCAGACCCTCTCTCCCCTGCCACGCGTTGGGCACCAGGCAGCAGGGGGGCCCTCGGCACACCCCAGGCTGAACAACACAGGCCAGCGCAGCCTGTGACCCTGCTGTTCCCGCACCTGGATGCATAAGCAACATTAACCAAACTTCGTCTCTGCTCTTATTTATCTGTTTATAGATTCTGGCATGGAGCAGGGGGAAGATTTATCTGGAAACCCGCCCCTGCCCCATTTTCAGAGGTCAAATGACCTAGAAGGCTTCTGGGCTCCCCCACTTCTCAGGGAGGAGCCCAGTGACTCTAGGATGGGGAGCAGCTGCAGCCCCTAGCTGCATCATATCCCGCGGCCGGCAGGCCTGCGGCATCCTCAGCAGCGTGGCAAGCAGCCCTCCTTGGCTTACGGCCACTGGCATAGAGTTTATTTGCCGGTAATAAAGTTGAGGGGCACGGGAGCAGGCTCCTCCTGGAAGCGGGCCTGGGCAGGGCCGCCCAGGTTTATGGCATCTGTGTCTAGGGTCGGGTGGGCGGGGCGAGCGCACAGAGGCACTCGGCTGCTCGCAGTGACTCTGCGTCTGCTCTCACCCGAGAGAGTTGGGCCCCTGGGCTGTGCAGATGGTGTTGCTGCTCTGATGTAAGATGGACCTTTCCTGTAGGGAGGGGCTTCACCTCTCATCGAGAGCAACAGGTCTGTTTCTACCCCCCCCCAAGGTTTCCTCGCGTCACAGAGGTCAAAATTGTGAGAAATAATTACATCTTTTTCTGTCAAAGGAAGAGCTTGCCTTTGTAAGACTGCCACTGTGTAACCTTGTGTGTGCCCGTATTTTTATGACGATAGAATTTCCTGGAAATTGTGAGTGCCAGCCCCACCCTTGGCATCCCCTTCAGCCATTGGCGTCAAGACTGTGGGCCTGTTCCCACCAGCAGAAGATGGCACAGAAGCCCTGCTGAAATATAAGGCCCAGCAAGTTTCCTCCCCACCTTTCTTCCACATATTTCTTGCACACCTGTCTACTGGTGGCAGGATCCCTTTTTGGGGAAAAAAAAAAAAAAAGATATATATATAAATTTACTTCTGACAAAATCACATCCAGTTGCTCCTACGGCAGCCCCCTTTTTAAAATTTTTATTTGTTTTCTGTTTGTGCTTGCTTTGGCAGCAGCTTCTGCTCAGGCGTGTGCCCACTGACCGGCTTGTGTCCTGCCCCTCCCTGCACGGGGCCGCTGACCTGGCCCTCCTCACCAACCTGCCTGCACAGGCCTTTTCTGGCTTAACTCTAGCCCCCCCCTTCTGGGTGAGGCCCGGCCCGGCCCCCCTTTACTAACTGGGATGCTGCCGGCTGGTCTCTCGCTAGATCGCGCGCCTCCACTTTCCTATTCGCCGGGCCTGGCACAGGATGGTGCCCAGGAGGAACGCGGCACTTGGGCCTCCGCAGGAGGGTCAGCCGAGGACGTGAGCCTCTCGCCAGCATTCCAGACTCACCAAAGGGAGCCAAGGAGTCGGAGAGGGTGGTGATCGTGTTGAACTCAGCGCAGTGGGGCCGATCAGTGAAATGGACAAGGCTCAGAGGCCCGGTTAATTACAATTCATTAGAAACTTATTTGTACCTTTGTAATTCCCAAAACTCCAATGTTGGGACTGGATGAAGTCGAGCCATTTCCGGTACCAAATATGCCATCCAAAACACAGGAGAGACCCTCCACGAAGATGCCCCTGAGACGGAAAGGAAGCGGGGGAGAGAAGCCGTCACTCGACGGAAGAACACTGCAATGGCTCTCGACGCGTGCAACCCGCAAGTGCGGTCCACAGCCCTGCGGCTGCCCCTCCTGGGGAGGGGCTAGAAATACAGAACCTCAGACCCCACCCGGACCTGCCCCTGCGAAAGCTGCTTTCCAGCAGGGCCCCAGGAGGCCCTCTCTAAACCACCCGTTAGACACAGGTGTTTTGAAATCATATCAAATAAAAACAAAGGAATTCAGCCAGACAATAAAAACCATTTGTTGGGAACAAAGACAAACACCAGCTGTCCTCTGGCGTAAAACGTACAACTTCATTCTTTTTACTTTTAAAATCCCATTTTTATCAGGAAGAAACTCCTTTGTAATTTTATAATTAGACCCAGACGCTTTCTACCTCCGGGCTATACTCCCAGAGCTATTTTATACTTTATTTGGAAACAGGGTCTCACTAAAAGTTGATGAGAGCCTCGCTCAGTAGCTGAGGCTGGCTTCGAACCTGCTTGACTCTCTTTTCTCTGCAGCCTCCTGAGGGTCAATTTCCTACCAACTCCCCAAAGCGAGAGCAGGTGTCTGGGGGGGCATCAGTCTCTAGGTTCTGCAGGCTTCACTGGCTCTTTTTATTCTTCCCTGTCCATTTCTATGAGCTGGAACTGTGGGAGGATTCCAGAGTACCCACCCTCAAGAACAGCTGGAATGCACCTATCTGACAGCTGGAGCAGTTACTATCCGATGCTAAGGCTTCCGCTACAGATGCGAGAACAGGTGTCCTCCTGCCTCCTGCCTCCTGCCTCCTGCCTGTCTGACAGCACTCAGGGTTAGACAGGGAGAAGAGAATTTCTGCAACCTAAAAGTAACCTTATAAACTGTCAAGACTGCTTTACTTCAGAGTCCAACATTTGAGTCTATATGAACAAACAAAAAGAACAGTTGAGGAAATAAGAAATCAAAATGAAGGCCAGGCATGGTGGCGCACGCTTGTAATCCCAGCATTCAGGAGGCGGAGACTGGAGGATCATGGTTCACAGAAAGCTTCAGCTACTTAGTGAGGCCCTTCGCAACTCAGTGAGACCGGTTTAAAAATAAAAAGACTAGCTGGGCGTGGTGGCGCACGCTTGTAATTGCAGCATTTGGGAGCTGATTCTAGAGGATTGTGGTCCGCGAGCAGCCTCAGCTATTCAGTGAGGCCCTCTGCAACTCAGTGAGACCCTGTTTCAAAATAAAGAATAAAAAATAGGGCTGTGGGTGTAGCTCAGAGGTGGAATATCCCTGCTACAAAAAATAAATAAAAAATAGAAATAAAAAAGACTAAAAGAATAGGAATGGAAGCGTAGCTTGGAGGTACAATGCCCCTGAGTACCATCCCCAGTACTGGAAAAAAATATATATAAATGAAGCTGGGCATGGTGGTACAGGGCTATAATCTCAATACTTGGGAGGCTAAAAGAGGAGGATCAGAGGTTCAAGGCCAATCTCAGCAAGTAGTTAGACCCTGTTTCAAAATAAAAATAGGGCTGGGTGTAGCTCAGAGGTAGAATGCCCCTGTGTTCAATCCCTAGTACCATCACAAAGAAAAAAAAGAAAGAAAATCAAAGTGGATGTCTATCAAATGCCACAGAACCCAGCAAAGAACGGCCGTGGCCGGCATCCGCTGGGGAGTCCCAGGCTTGCAGGGCCGCAGGGAGCGCCTGACTGTCTTGGGGAGGCAGGCTGCGGTTCCTCTGTTACTTACTGGTGAAGGAAACGACAGATGATGAGGCCACTGGCCTGTCCAAGAACACATTGCAGCCCTCTGCGCTTCCTCACTTAGCTAAACCACGGCAGATGGAGGGCCGGCTCTGGACATACCTGTTGATGGCATGGATGGGGGGCGGCGGGGCGCAGGACAGCCTGGCGCAGGCGTAGTAGTCGCCGATGGACTCGATGATGCTGGCCACCACGGCGCTGAGCATGCCGATGACGCCGGCTGCGGACACGGTGGGCAGCCCCCACTGAACTGGGAAGGGAGACGGGCGTGAGCGGTGCTCCTTCCCCCGGGGAAGGCAAGACCCCGGGGCATGGGAGCTACGGAAAATGCACGCTAAACCTCCATCGCCACCTCGGCAGAGGGAGGACCCTGCTGAAGCCAGACCTCCGTGGCTTGACCGAAAACAGAAGCCACCCGGCTGGAGAGGCCATGCTTCTCCTCCTGCTTGAAAGTCGCACTCAGTGCCCACTAACTTACAATTAACACACCCTGCAGTGACGGGAAAGAAACCAGCAGCCAGATCTACACCCTGACGCGTCACCATGCCGACGAGGCAAGGGGAGTTCTCTACTAAGGCACTCGGCCACCTGGCACTGGGATCAAGGGCGCCATGCAACCAAGTCCTGCGCCAAGGTCCTTCATTCCGCTTTCAAAAAATGTTTATTCCATCTACACCGAAATTTTAAGTTTCTAATCGTATTAAATTTTTTTGGGGGGTTGGGTCTGAGGATGGAACCCGGGGGCATTTGACCTCCGAGCTATACCCCCTGCCCTATTTTTTATTCTTTATTTTGAAAAAGGGCCTCACTAAGTAGCTGAGGCTGTCCGTGAACCACGATCCTCTGATTTCAGCCTCCCAGATGCTGGGATTACAAACGTGCACCACCATGCCCGGCAGTAATATTAATTTTTAATCTGTTTTTATACACATAGGCACATTCAAGCACGTCTCCCTTGCTGGCTTCCAGTGTTCTGGTTTCAAACTACTATTTCATCTCTTCTTTTGACTAGAACTGTGTGTGTGGGGGGGGGGTACTGGGGATGGAACCCAGGGGCACTCTATCTCTGAGCGACACCCCCATTCCTATTTTACATTTTATTTTGATACAGGGTCTTACTAGACTGCTGAGAGTCTAAGTTGAAGAGGCTGGCCACAAACCTGCATCCTCCTGTCTCAGCCTCCCAAGTGTGAGGATTACAAGCTCGCCACCACCCTGGCTTTGACTATGGTCCAGTTCTTCCAGCCTTGGCAAGGCTGACATTTTAGACTGTAAATTTGTATATGAACAACCAACCAGGTAACTCTTAGCGCACCAGGGGCTGAGAACACAGTGGCTCTTGATACCTGGAAACCTTTCTTTGGGTCGGTCCACATTACTGGCGATCACACAGGACCAGGTCTGAGGTGGCTTTTGGCCCAGGAGAGCTCGGGCGATTCACCAGCTCTTGGCAGCTAAAGGTTCTCCCAAATGAAGCCCCACAAGCTTGCCCACTGCTGTGGTTGCCCCACAGAGGTGGCCCCTGTGCTCTCAGCATGGGACCGGCGCCCGCCCGGGCTTCCTTCAGGGCTCCCCTTGGGAGCTTGCTGCCCGGACAAAGCCACCTACACGTGCCACGGAGCTTCCTCCCTCCTGGCTGCCCTACCGGGTGAATTCAATCTCATTTTATCTTGGATTAAGGTATGTTTATGAACCAAGAACACCATTTCTCGGAAACGGGATAGGTATGTATAAATACACACTTAGATTTCATGCAATGTGATGAGAATGTTATTTTAGGAAGGCTAGACTCTTCAGAGATTTTGTGACTAGATCAGGAGCAAAAGGGGCCAGTGCCAACCTTGCCAGCAGTCAAGCGTGCTGGAGGAGCCATCTGTGAACGGACCTTAATATTCTTGGCCTTCCTTGCGTTTTCTCCACAGCTGGACATGGAAATAAACTTAGGCACAACCTAAGTTCAGGGCTCATTCTACTAAAACCCTCAAAGGCTAGGCAGAGTCTTTACACCAGAACCACTAACAGGCGACGAGAGGCTCCGGGCGCCTCGTGACTCCAGGTAATTGTTCAGCTGGGGATCATCTTCCGCCCTGTCACCCCCACTCCGGTTTCAACCGAAGACCCACCTTCGGCCTACTGGGAGGATTGGTTTACCTCTGCAGCTGTGAACAAATTAAAAAGATCACGGCCACCCATTAAAAGATTATGTGGACGCCATCACGCTTGGGCGGCCTGCTGCCGCTCTCCAGTCCTGGGCCTCCCGCGTCCACCACGCAGCTCACCTGCCTTTGCAGCAGCCTCAACGCCTGCCACTAGGGGGCGCCCGGCGGGACACTGGCCCAGGATCCCACCCTCTGGAGCCCCAGGAGCCCGGCCGGGTGACAGACAAGGAGGGAAGGTGGCGGCCCTGTGGGGACAAGGCCTCCCTCTCTGCCATCTAACCCTCGAGTGGGCAGAGGCTCGGGAGACACTCGGGGACAAAGGTTTCCTTGCTGCGGCACCTCTGTGCTGCTTCCAGGCCCTGCAGGTGGCCAGTCCTGGCCCCGCGGGCTGCCTGGATACGTACATGGGTACGGCACCTTGAACCACGGGGCCACCAGAAGCACGCCCTGCCTGGCGTCCGTGCGTGCGTAGAAGCCGTACTTGGTGCTGTCGGGAGGGAAGACGTCTGTCACCGTGAAGATGAAACACAGCAACCAGGACACGAGGATGGCCAGGATGATCTGAAGTGGTCAAAGGAGCTCGGTCAGGCCGAGGGCACGTGCGTGCGCTGGCTGAACGCACCCGTTCCCATGGGGACCACAGCACCCAGAGCCCACCACCACCAGTACTCTGCAGACCAACTCCTGGAACGGGACTGCGCTAAGAGCACTTATGCAGGTGAATCCCATGATCCCATGGCCCTTCCAAAGTCTCGCTAGAAAAATAATGGACACAGTACCTGCTGAGGCTACATGGGTCAAATCTCAGCCCCAACAATGTCTTTTTTTTTTTTTTTTTTTTTGGCGGGTCTGGGGATGGAACCTAGGGGCATTCTACCTCTGAGCTATACCCCCAGCCATATTTTTATTCTTAGGGTCTCACTGGGTTGCAAAGGGCCTCACTAAGTAGTGGAGGCTGTCCTCGAGCCGCGATCCTCCGGTCTCAGCCTCCCAAATGCTGGGATTACAGGCCTGCTTGATGTGCTCGAGCGAATTGGAGCCTTGTCTGGCTACGGCTGGTCGTAAGGACCCCGAAGACACCACCCACATGGACACCCCATGAGGGCCTGCTCAGAGTCTGCTCTTCACTGAGTAGCTTTTACATGTGGACCCAGGGCTCTATTATCAGGGAAAAATAAAGTTAACTACTCACAGGGAACATTTTGAAGAGCTGTAACTTGTATGCCGTCCACCCTTTCTTAGATTTGTAGATCGGGAGCGGGAACTTAACATTTCTGGCATATTGAGAAAATAGTAACACTAGGAAAATTGTCCTGAGGAGAGAAAAAGAAAAAGGAAAGGGGTTAATGGCTGTTATGTACATGTTTTAAAATAACAATCAACTTAGTGAGGCTCTATTTCAAAACAGGAAATAAAATAGGGCTTTGGGGGGGGGGTATAGCTCGGAAGTAGAATGCCCCGGTTCAATCCCTAGTACCACACAAAAATAAAATTCAGGTTTGAAAAAAGGCGCTGCTTATGTGGTTCAAAGTGAATTCTATGGAGGTCAATAAGGCCCCGAGTCGGCTACTGCCTTTATTTCAGGCAAAACCACCTGCCCCGCGGGGCTCCTTTTCCCAAGCACGTTTAAGGAAAGCACGTCCAGAATCAAGGGGGAGCCACATCTCAGGCCTCCCTGGCCCGCGTTGGTGAGGTGGAGGCAGGCGGACACGGGTCTCCTGCCTGCTCTGGACCCTTCCACGTCTATCTGACTCTCCCACTCGGACACGTGGCCGGGGGCAGGTGCGCAGGCCAGAGCTGGGCATGACCAAGTTCAGAGAAGGAAGGGCCTGCGCGGGGTGCCGTCCACCACGCCGGGCACTTTCCACAGCACCTCTGCGCTCTGCTCCTTTGGCGACTGTCCTTTCACTTTATTCCTTTTTTCTTTCTTTCTTTCTTTTTTTTTTTTGCAGGTCAGGGGATGGAACCCAGGGGCATTCTCTCTCTGAGCTACACCCCCAGCCCTATTTTTATTTCTTTTGTGTGTGTGTGGTACTGGAGATGGAACCCAGGGGCATTCTACCTCCGAGCTATACCCCCTGCCTTATATTTTATTCTTTATTTTGAAACAGTGTCTCACTGGGCTGCAAAGGGCCTCACTAAGAAGCTGAGGCTGTCCTTGAACTGCGATCCTCCTGTCTCGGCCTCCCAAACACTGGGATTACAATAGTGCGCCACCACGCCTGGTGGACTTTTCATTTACTTTAGTATTGTGCACGTAATACACGCGAACTGGAGAAAACACTTCAAAGGCAGAACAGCCAAAGGAACAATTCAGTTTGAAGAGCACGTAACAGTGCGGTCTACTCTGAACGCCCATCAGACCCCAGCATTCGTGGGGAGCCAGGCGCGGGGCGCAGACAAGACAGGCTGCGCCACCCTTGTCCTCGGGCACAAACAGGCTGTCATCTGACCCGCTGGGCGCGCTTTTCACGCTGCTTCCTAACCAGTTTTCAGCCCCTGTGGATACTGAGAACGTCCCCACCTCACAGCACCGAGCGGCTGCTTAGCTTAGCATTCTGTTCTACGGGTGGGACATCTTGTTAAACAATTCCCAGATACACAACAACAAAAGCAATGCAAACGACTGTACAAGCCCAGGCCATCCACGTGCTGGCCACTGCAACTCGGGCTTCATCCTGCTTTTATGGCCCTGCTAACTCACTGGATCTTTTTAAATATTTTAACATTCAGCCGGGCGTGGTGGCGCACGCTTGTAATCCCCGAGCTTGGGAGGCTGAGACAGGAGGATCGCACAGGTTCGAAGCCAGCCTCGGCTACTTAGTGAGGCTCTCAGCAGCTTAGTGAGACCCTGTTTCCAAATAAAGTATAAAATAGGTCTGAGAGTATAGTCCGGAGGTAGAAAAGCCCCTGGGTTCTACCCCCAGTACCACAAAATAAATAAATAAATAAATAAATAAATAAATAAATAAATAAAACATTCATCCTTTATGCATAAGGATACATATTGCAGCACTGGTCACAATAGCAATAATACTAAGATAGCATGCATGAATGCCATCTGCAGAAAATGTCAGATAAATCATAGATTAGGCATACTTATTTAACACTGTACAACTTTAGAATGAATTAGACCCGTCTAAACAATAATGTCCTGGGAAACTGAGCACCAAGGTTGTTGGGGTGAAAAACGAATTACAAAGTAACAGTTACTCTACATGTGAAAATGTTTGTATTTATTTGCATAAAATATTCTTTATTCTTGATTTGAAACGGTCTCACTAAGTTGCCGAGGGCCTAAGTAGCCGGCCAAACCCATGATCCTCCCATCTCAGCCTCCCAAGGACCGGCCGGGAGCCAGGCCGCGGCTCCTCCTCAGAGCGCCAGCTTTCGGCTCGTTGCTTTTCCGTCTCATATTTCCTCTTATTCACTTGTACCCCACTTTCTTAGGCTCGTTTCAAATCATGTCTTCTAGGTCCTGGAGATACAAGCTTGGTGCGCCATTTCCCTGAGGTTATAAATGCCCACGAGCACAGCGCTGGCCACTCCGAGCGTGACCGGCTCTGCCTCTGTGGCTGTGATCGTTGGCTAAATTAGCAGTAACAGGTTTCCATTTCCGCTGAGCCAGGAGTTATTTACGAGCCATCCTTTTGAAAGTTTCTAAGCAGTTCCTGTTGATTTTTATCCTTTTATTGCTAGTTTCTAATCTCACCGTTTTGTAAACACAATGCATGTGGTCTACACTGCACTTCTGTGAACTAACACTGTTAATGTCTCTGCACACCCACGCTGGTGCGAAGAACATTTTGACCGACATCTGGTGAAAACAGGAAATTGGTTTTCACGTACTTTTAATTTGTAATGATGTATGGGTTACTATTCATATTATTTTATATTACGTTCTTAAGCAGGATTGAGGATAATAAGCCCTAGTCAGACCACAGACCACTTGGGTTTTTTTTTTTGTTGTTGTTTTGTTTTTTTTTTTTTTTGTGTGTGTGTGTGTGTGTGTGTGTGTTACTAGAATTAAACCCAGGGCATTCTACCTCTGAGCTACATCCCCAGCACTTTTTAATTTTGAAAAAGGGTCTCATTAAATTATTATTATTAATTTTTTTTTGGCGGTACTGGGGGTGGGACCCAGGGGTATTCTACCTCCAAGTGACACCCCCAACCCCCTTTTTTATTATTTTGAAGCAGGGTCTTACTGAGTTGCAAAGGGCCTCACTAAGTAGCTGTGGCTGTCCTTGAACCAAGATCCTCCTGTCTCAGCCTCCCAAATGCTGAGATTACAAGCGTGCGCCACTATGCCTGGCTCATTAAATAGAGTCTTGCCTCAAATCTACAATCCTCTTGTATTAGCCTCCCAAGAACTGAGATTACAAGTATGCGCTTTAGTGCGTCATCTAAAAAAGGTGGCTTCTCGGATTGCACTCAGAAGTCAGGAGCTGACATGTGCCACGGAATCCCTTCCTGAAGCTCACGCCCGCCTTCCACACAGCACGGGGAAGCCGGGCCTGGAACCTCCCAACTGTGTTTCTCAACTTCTGGGTCTGAATAACTCTTTCAACAATTTGCTAGCATAAGTCAAGTAAGTTTCACCTGTCACAGCAACCTCATCATTGTTATTATTTCTTTAACTCTCTCTTTTGGATGTCTACAGGAATGTCCCGCATGTCCCCGAGGGCGCAGACGGTGGCGGCGGGAAGGCCTCCCGGTGCCCTCCCGTGCTCGCAGCAACTCACAGCATGGCGATGCCCCAGTGCTTCCCCGCTCTCTCTCCTGCTGCCTGGAACCCAGAGAGGCCGATGAGGGCCACGGTGGGCGTGATGGTCAGGGGCCCGATGTACCGCAGCAGCGCCCCGGGCAGCCCGAGCAGGCCGATGACCACTTCTATCAAGGAGGACATGATGATGGCACCCTGGATCTGAAATGAGAGGCGGCGCGGCCGCAGGCGTGAGCTGCCGGCGTGCCAAACCGAGTCACCTGTAGCCACAGTGGCACCGCGGCGGGCATTCACTGTACCGGAGGCCCCACCGCTGGCGGTCCTGGAGACCCACGCCAGCACCTGCGCGCAGGTGCCAAGGCCTGGTCAACTTGAGCGTGACGTCGCTGGTGTCAGAATTACAGAGGGCGGCCGGGCGTGGTGGCGCACGCTTGTAATCCCCGCGCTTGGGAGGCAGAGACAGGAGGATCGCGCAGGTTCGAAGCTAGCCCCGTGCGCTGGCTTAGGAGACCCTGTTTCCAAATAAAAAATGCAAAAATAGGTCTGGGAGTGTAGCCCGGAGGTAGAAGGGCTTCCAGGAACCCCAGTACCACAAAAAAAAAAAAAAAAAAAAAAAGAATTACAGAGGGCGGTGAACACCGAACCAGCTCGCCTTGCCACGGGTACTGACGCAGGCAAAACGCGTACCTCCCCCTCTAAGCACGACGGAAAGGCAGTATCGCGGACAAAAGTTCTAAGGTTTGGGAATACACGAATGTCTCTCCGAGAGTCACTGTGTCTTGGGAATGCCACCCACTGCTCTATTCTAGTTCTCTTGGAAGACAAAAATCCTTAGTTTTTTCAACAAAAATAGGCACACGCTGGACCAGCAGGGCTAACGCTGCTGTCTGTCCATGGGCCTCGGAAACGCCTCTGAGTGAGCAGGCCTGAGGTTGCAGGAGGAAAGGCTAGTGTCATGGGGCCATTGACTAAATTAATTAAGTATTTTTGTGTGTGTGTGTGTGTGTGTGTGGTGCTAAGGATGGAACCCAGAGGCTTTCTACTTCTGGGCTACACTCCCAGACCTATTTTCTATTTTATCTGGAAACAGGACCTCACTAAGCTGCTAAGAATCTCACTGAGGAGCTGAGGCTGGCTTCGAACCTGTGCGATCCTCCTGTCTCGGCCTCCTAAGTACTGGGATTAGGAGTGTGCGCCACCACGCCCGGCTGGATCAATTTAACAATGGGTAAAAATGTATCAGTAATTGAAGGCAAAAAGAGAAAAGCAACTGTGATTCCCTGGGCAGGACCAGAGTGGAGCGGAGAGGCGGCGGGCGGGCTGCGGGGGAGCGTCCTTTACCTCTCGGATCCGGGGGTACCAGATGTGTTCTGTTTGCAAGAGCTCTGCTGTCCCGTTGGCCACTGAGACATCTTGAAAACAAAAACAAAGAAAGTTTTCTTGGAGTGACATGGATACTTCACGGGTCCTACTCATCTCACCCTGTATGAGGAGTTTCCTCCCTGTTTTCCGTGTATTTATGTCATTACCCATCCTTAGAATTCAACCTCCAACAGCAGGGCTTATCGTACTGCAAGGTGGATCCCCGGTATAATTTAGTAAATATCCCCTCGTCTGAGAGCTCCTCTCGTGTCAAGTTGACTGAAGTGGTGCTACCCGTTACCGGTACCAGCTTCACCAGCAAAAAAAAAAAAAAAAAAAAAAAAAAACCACCTTTGCAAACAGCTAACTCAAATGCCCCACAACAAGGTTGCTGGACTGAGGTTGTAAAAACCTAAATAAAACAGAGGCCTTTCTAGTTCCAAAATCAAATTAATGGCCACAAAGTAACTCCGAGGAGCCAGGAAGGAAGGCAGGCAGGAAACAGCTGGCTCCCGGAAGCTCAAAATGGAACTGTTTGGAGAGTGCCACATATCTGATTCTGATGTTCTCAAATTCCCTATCAGGTTCCTTGAGGATCTTTGCAATCACTAAGGAAGGGGAATGAAAGTCGTTTGCAGAAAACCACAGGAGCCAGATCCTTCAAAAGCAAAGATGTTTCAGAGAAGGGATGCTCACGCAGCAAGAGTGATTACTACGGTGGGTCCTAACATCCACTGAAAGAGAGAGCAGAACAGCACAATTCTACTCCATTCCCACATCTATCGATCTCGCTAGCGCAGAGACAGGAGGTCATTTCTGGTCCTTCCTTGCTCTAGGGTTAGGGATGCACGAGCGAACAGAAGAGAGAGACAGACACGGTCCACGGACTGGAGCGTCCTAAGCTGCTTGTGGGCTGCTGTGTTCTGGGCCTAATTCCAGAGGAGTGAGAGCCGCCGAGGGCAGCTCATCCAGGCCTCCCTCATCACCTGCATCCAAGAGGACCCCAATGACGTATGTGGAAATAACTGCAATTACCTGTGGTGTTACATTTCCATTTATCTAAAGACAGGATGGCTCGAGCAGGGGCCAAAAATGCAAAAGCACTGGCCTGAAACAGGGGTAACCTAAAAGAAACGAGACCAAAACCATGATCACGGCATCGGGAACTACCGAGGTTCTTCACTCTTTGACGCTTTAGTCTTTCCAGGCACACGGCACCTGAGTAACTGCAGGCGCACCTGGAAGAAAGAGCCCCGGTCTGCAAAGATCTCCTACGGCACGCGGCCAGGCCCACTGGCTTCTCCGTCCTCCCCTCCTGCTGCTCGGCCCCCAGGTAGCTCCCGGCGGGGCCCGGGGACCCTGTGGTCAGTCGGTCCAACACCCCAACACCAGCCCCTGCCATCGCTGCCTTTACCCTTGGGGGTGGGCGCCGGCCAGCATCTGGGCTTCAGTCTTTCCTGATCTCATGGGCTCCCTGTTAAACATCAATGTGGACCTGCCGTTTCCCCCGCCGCCGCCGCCACCTCCTCCTCTTCTTCCTCCTCCTCCTCCTCCCTCTTAAATTCTTATTGGTTATCACAAAAAAGAAGCTCCTCCTTCATCTGCCATTCCATTATTAAGTCAAAAACCACCCTCGTCATAAAACATAAGGATTAAAATAACATTAGTGATCTAGATACAAAGAGAAGAAAAGCTGTAAGTTATAAAGTGACAGTAGATATAATAAATACTCTGCTTAACCGTAAAAGATACTAAAAGGTGTTCTAACCCATTTTTTTAAGGGCCCAGAAACCTGGCAGACTCTCCATTAAATTTCCTGCCCACACCCTCAAATTAAAGGCAGAGATCCTCAAATGCTGAAACTTGACCGCATTTTAGATCATTGATTTCTTGAATAATTTACCTCGAGTCTTGCCATCTGTATTTGGAAATGGAGAGCAGGTTGCACTAGAGTGGCTCTGTGGGTTAGCGAGCAGACTCAACCACTGTGTTTCACGTTTGTGGGGTGAAGCGCAAAACTGACTCCTGCTTGCAGGGCTGGCAACTGCCGGACACCCAAATTCTCACAGGCCCCACAGCCTGGCCAGGCCATCGGGAACCCAGCACCCTCCCCTCTGAGCTGTGAGACAGCAGTCCCGCTGAGGTAAGGCGGAAACCGGACTGAGAGCCGAAGTGGCTCCGGCGGGAGGACACGCAGCTGCCGCGAGCCCAGAGCCCAGCACCCGCCATCGGAGCTGGAGAAGGCCACGATCTGCGGTCACTACTGCTCTCCTGGCCATTGTAACCATGTAACAGAAGCAACGGAGAGGCAAGGAGCGGCTTCAAGACCACCAATATGAACCGGATGCACATGGCACGCCCGCCACCAACCATCCGGTTATAGTTACCTGCTGGAGGGCCGGAGCCCACGAAGGTCACCTAGAGCAGGATTGTGTGTCAAAGGGAAGACATGGCGGGACGCGCCCAACGCTCAGGAGGACACTGCGCCGGAGAAGGGAGGTTGGCGCGGCACTAGGAAGGGCTGCCACCTCCAGGGGCCCCAACAGCCTGCCTCACTAGAGGCTCAGGTTTCACGCGCGCCCCGTGACTCCCTGACCGACTGGGTCCCGCTCCTCAGATGAACCCCACCCTCTGAGCCTTTCAGGGCAAGCGCTTTGTGGCTCGCCCAGGGCAAGGGCCTGAGAGTGCGGCTCCAGCACACCTCACTCACTGGCCAAGACCTGGCTGCATTCTGGAGGGGGGGTAAGAGAAAGTCTCCGAGACAAGCTGGGCGTGCCTGTGCGTCTAGGGTCACTCGGAGCTCGGGGGGCTTGGGGACTGGCGGCTCAAGCCAGGGGCCTGCGGCCCTTCTTAGAGGCAGGCACGGCAGAGCACGTGGACACACTCAGCGGGAGCTTCCCCGACGCATCTAGAAGGTCGCCACAGAATCACTTTGAGGTGCACTGAGCCTGGCCACCCCGTACCGGATGAAGGGACTCATCTTTCTGTCACCCGGTGAACGTTTCTTGGGTATCTGCTTGACACAGGCACAATTCCACAGAAAACTCCCCACGGCCTTGACGGCTCTCTGTTGCGGACACTAATCCCAGTCACACGCACAGAGCGGCCACGTGGATGGTCTGAGATGCCATGGGCTGTGTCTTGAGCAGGCCCTAAAGAATGAGGCTGCAGGCAGAGAGAAGAGAGGTGCAAACGCAAGCCACGCCACAGACCAGGGCTCCGACTTCCCTGCAGGGGAGCCCTGGGGAAGAAGAGACCAGCCAGTGCCCTGAAGGCCCGGCTCTGCGGGGCACTCTAGGGCTGGGACTGGCGCCCCTCGCCAGACCACACAGATGGCCGCCTGGTCAGGGCTGGCTCTGGTGTCCCTGCCCTGTGGACTCCCACCCGGCCTGGCGCTGGCTCAGGTGACTGGCAGCCAGGCTCAGGTCACTACACCCTGGCCTCCAAAGCTCCCTCCGTGAGGCCGCTGTCCGTGCTGAGGTGCTGCCTGCGTGGACCGCCCGGTGCCCTCCAGGCTGGGGCACCCTGATGAGAGGTGAGCCCGCCACCCACCCTCACCCAGACCCACCAGCGCTCGGGGAACTGAAGGCGCTGTCTGTGAGTGTTCTTCAAAGGTCTGCTAGATGACGAGTGAGTAGCTGAGCCTTCCTAATATGTTGATTTTAACTGCAAAGTCGGGTGAGGAGACTGTCAAGATGAAAAGACTTGGCAGAGAGAGAGAGAGAGAGAGGAGACGTAGAGGATGCCACGGTTATCCCAGATACAGAGCCCAACCACGGGACGGTCCCAAGAGGCTGAAAAGACCACCGGTCCTGTGGGAAATACCGTGAAGGTGTGAAATGGATCTGCCCAGAACTGTCAAAAAAAGGGAATAAGACAAAACAGAACACACCGCGCAGAGAGGATTCCATGCCCGGCTTCCTTGAGCAGCCCAAGAGCAGCCAGAGTTGGCACAGAACTGTTCACAGCCACGTGAACATCGACTGTGACACTTCTAAAGAATCCCCTCTGGGATGTGAGCCGGCTTGGCTTGGAGGGGCTACAGTCTCATCCCGAACCAACCACCCGGAGTGTGTGTCCTCAGGTGTCTTGGGTGCCTTTAAAGGAAAACAGAACAAAAAAGGTCAAAGGAAACCTACCTTTCTCTCTCTCTCTCCCTATTTTTTATTTTGAAACCAGAGTCTCACTAAGTTGCTGAGAGCCTCACTAGCTGAGGCTGGCTGTGAACCTGTGATCTTCCCGTCTCAGCCGCCCAAGTACTGGGATTACAAGTGTGCGCCGCCATGCCCGGTGAAAGCTTTTTCTTAATTGATAACATCTTTCTGTTACGTTATCTATGTACCTCTCATCTATCGGCTGAACTATGGACGGTATTTTGCACACGTAGTATATTTCACCCAAAAAAGTCCAGCAGGCATCTCTCAAGAATATGTGTATTTTTCTACATGCCCAAGGGAAGTGTTACCTTGATAATGTGATCTAACATCTGGCATTTCTAAATTTCTCTGTGTCACGCTGCCCAGAGGCATGCTCGCGGCAGGCTGTCCTGCTGGGGCGGGGCGTGGGGCGCTTGGTTAAGGCCGCTCATTTGAAAAGTACTTTTTCCCTCCCGCAATTAATAAATGCGCAGTCTGCAGGGTGACTGGTGCACTGTGCAGGCACGGCACCATCCCCACGAGCTTTACATTCTAACATAAGGGATCTAATCACTGACTTCTCATTTTATCATCGATATACAATTATTTACTTATTTATTTATTTTTATTGTATTTTTTGCAGTACTGGGGATTGAACCCAGGGGCATTCTACCTCTGGACTACACTCCCAGTCCTATTTTTTTTTACTTTATATTTTATTTATTGTTGGTACTAGGGATTGAACCCAGGGGGGTGCTACCTCCAAGCCACACACCCCAGTCCAATTTTATATCTTATTTGGAAACTGGGTCTCATCAGGTTGCTGAGAGCCTTAGCTAAGTTGCTGCGGCTGGCTTTGAACCTGTGATCTTCCTGTCTCAGCCTCACTCACATGACTGGTGTGTGTGTGTGTGTGTGTGTGTGTGTGTGTGTGTGTGTGTGTGTAGATACTGGGAATTGAACCCAGGAGCATCCTACCTCAGCGCTGACACCCTTAAGAAAGAGGAATAAAAAGGAAGGCGCGTCCCTCCCTCCAGCACTGAGGCAGACACTCCCGCGCCGAGGAGGAGGGCTAAAGAGGGAGGAGCAGGCAAGCGGCCCCCGTGGGCGATGCAAACAGAGAGAGCAAAATCACTCCGTCACAGACAGCAAGGGACCAGCAAGGGACCCGGCCAGTCCTCAGCCGCCACACGGAGGAAGCTCGTGCTGGCCCTGGGCCAGCGCCCGCCCCAGAGGGCCCAGGCTGCAGCCGAGCGGGCAGGATGCCGGCTGTGCCCCCACCCCCGCCGCCTCACCTGCCCCTAGCTGCCTCCTTCCCGCTGAAGGGCTCAGAACGGGAGCTCCCAGGCGAGCGTGGCAGGCGCACACGCTTCCAGTTCGAAGCTCACTTTTTATTCACGTTTTACGCTGTTAAGAAATCAGACTTGGGAGAAGCTGGCAAATGGTAGAAAGGACTGGGGCCACCTCAGCCCGAAGTCCAACACAGCCGGCTGGGGCGTGAGGTCGGCCAGGGTCAAGAAGCTGCTGAGGCTGGCCCTAGACCTGCGATCCTCGTCTCAGCCTCCATCTCAGCCTCCAAGTACTGGGATTACAGGCGTGAGCCACCACGCCCCGCTGGGCCTATCATTTTAATGTGCTAGTTAAAATTCTTTCTTAGTGAACTAGGTGGTGAATGTTTTATTCGCCTGCGACTATGGTCCTGCCTGACATGCAGGCTACAAAGGGTGTGACATCACCTTCGTAGTGATTTGGGCAAAAAACGCTCACCCTGAATCATAATGCCTCTGGCCCTGTCTTCCAGTTTACACAAGAGAGAAACTGTGGAACGAGGACACAATCAAACACATACCGCGGGACCCTCGATGACAACCGGACTGCCCTCTTTAAAAAGAGGGTGCTGTAGGAAGGAAGTGGGCAAAGTATCTATCGCTAAGAGATGAAACAGCCACTGCAAACAGGAGCATGCATGGCCCGCTGGCCCCGGGCAGGGAGCAGAGGGAACAGAGGGAAGAGATGTTTCAGGGACCCTGGGGATTGAGTGTGGACTGCACCCTGGATGGTGGGACCACTGCCCATTTTTCCAGATGATCTGTCTCCTGCTCACCGGGAGACCCTCACTCCCAGAAGAGCACCTCTCTATTTCCAAATGGTTCAAAACAAAACCCCACTCAAATACGCATATAGAGAAAGGGGCTGCGGGACCCCAGTCCCCAGCCCAATCACCGCAGGCCTCCAATCTCCCCATCACCTCAGCAGCCATGAGCTCAAAGGCCCCACAGGTAAGATCCTGAAGGACCCTAGACCCAGCGGGCTCACACGTGGACGGGCTCCCCAAACCCGGCAAGATGGAAGACGGGGACTCTTACCTTGGGGCAAACAAAATCTTTCTGCTGCTCTGAGCCTGAAGAACTGAGTGAAAAAAATGACAAACCCAACCTCACAGTCCATCACAGTGCTGGGGCGACACCGGGAACAAGCCCCTGGCTCCACCTGCCTCCCCAGCCGCTCCACCTCTATCTTATCTGATTGTGTCTTGAGCAGGAAATAAGTACACAGCCTGCTAAAGTGATAACTCTAGCCCAGGGCGAGGTTCTACAGTATCAGCAACTAGCAGAACTCCAAAGATATTCGTCATAGTTATGCCCTGTAACTTCCCAGAGTGTCTTAGGAAGCTCACAACGATCTACAGACCCAGCAGATCACTGTAGTCCTGGCAAAACCCACCCCCAGCGCACCGGGAGCAGGGTTTCCTCTCCTTTTCCAAGCACAGAACGGAGAGGGGCCTGCCCGGGCCTGAGGAGGGCTGGCTAACTTGCTCTGTCACCTACGGCCCTCAGGGCACCGTCCAGTAGGTGGCCCCTGCTGAGGAAGCCACAGCCCATGACACCAAGCCCCAGCCTGTGTCTGCTCAGGGGACGCCCACCAGGACTTGACTTCCCGCCTCTGTGCCTGCTGCCATATGGAAAAGGCTCCCTGCCCTCCCGGGCCCCAGTATTCAGGACCCATCTCTGCCGCTAGCTCCCGGCTGACGACGTCACAGCCCCCTGATGGGCAGCGCTACGGTCAAGTATCTCACGACACCCCACTGCCGCCTCCGCTGCCACCACAGGTCACCCACAGCTTTATAGACCAGTCACCAGGCATCCTTAGAGAGGAGCCAGAGTAAGAGATGGCTACCACCTGTACCCCAAAAGCTCAGAAATCTCAGGCCCCAGCCCAGCACCACGCCGGGCGCCACAGTGCCCCTACCCGCCCGCAGCCACGCACTGGGCAAGACGCCGCCTCCTGGTGCACAACCAGGCGCGGGCCACGGTGGCGAGGACGCAAGGGCGCATGCTGCCCTGCGTCGCGTGGGCAGACACGTGCACCATGACTCCCAAGGCCCTTCTATCTGTGTCCCTAGGCTGCCACCCCCAGCAGGGACAGCTGAGTCCTACTCAGACTGCCTGCCAGCAAGAGACAAAACCAGCAGCTCGCTCTGGGGACAGTCCTGCCAGCGCAGGTGCCCACACGCCCAGCAGAGCCCAGGAGAGCGAGCGGCCGCTCTGAAGAGCAGGGAGGGAAAGACGAAAGACGCGCCTGCAGGAGGGAGGCCCGCTTCCACCGCCCTTCCAGCTCGCTCCTTTGAGCTGGGCCCTGGGATGCCAAGGTCAACAGGCCAGAGCCCTGACGTCAGGGAAGGTGCGCGAGCCAGCGAAGAAAAAAGACATAAAAACAAAAAAGGGCAAGTTTGAAATAAAAGCAACCGTAGAAGAATGAACACGGGGTGCACGACGGAATCCAGAGGACGGCTGGGGCTCCGGCGGCGCCTGCCTCGCAGGAGGGAAGGCGAGCCAGGTCGGAGGATGCACAGGCAGCGGGCGGGGAGCAGAGCGGGAGGGGAGGCTGCAGGGCACGCTGGGGGCTGGGAGCAGAGGGGACAAGGGCCACGCGGGACACCAGGCATCCTCGGCTTTAACAAGGAGGAGCAGCCTGGCCAGGCACGAAGGCCAGGCGCGAAAGATGCAGCTGGTAGAGAGATGGCCCAGGGCCCCAATGCCCCGCACGGTGAGTCAGAGCGGAGCCCCGGAGGCAGGGAGGCCGACGGGGCTGGACACTCAGTCTACGTTGTAGGACGGAGCTGAAGACAAACGGTGACTCGCCAGCTAGGAGTCGAAGGAGAAAGGCTGAGAAACAGCTTGTACGACTGGGAGGGGGTGTGCCCTTCACCAAGAGAAGAACCATGGCGTGAAACCTGCAGGGCGGGCCGGGCCGCAGCCACTACACACTTCCCAGCTGCTCCCCCTGGCCCTTCCTGGCCCTTCCGAGCAGCCCTGGGGCGCGGCGCCTCCCTGGCCGCCCACTCCAGTGGCACCATCTTACCTGCATCCAAAGGTGGTCTGCAGCAGAGTGGTGATGCCCACACAGAAGAAAATGGTCCCGATGAGCTGGCTGGTGGCCCACTGGTCGTGCCCCACACACATGGCGTCGGCCAACAGGAAGGGCACCGCGATCGTGCCGCTGAAGCAGGTCAGGTAGTGCTGGGGAGAGAGCAGGGAAGTGAGCCCGCCGGGCCTTTCCAGGCGGACCCTGGCCCTGCTCCCCGAGAAGGTCTCAAAACAGTTCTCACGGAGAATTTCCCGCCCCTCAGGCTGCACATTCTTCAGTGCCAAGCCCCATCTTCTTCCCGTTCTTTTCTTGTCCTATTACCCACGTAGAGCGCGGCTGCTGCCCTTGTGAACCCAGGCCAGCAAAAGGGCAGAGCACAAACTTACACGTTCCTTACTAAGTGTTTTTTCTCAAAACACTTTTTTTGGTATCATTTACTAAAACCATGGGACCATCCTCCTCTCATCTGTTAACTGGCATGGCGAACCACTCTTGTAACAAACCCTAGTCATGCTATATTCTAGTACTTTATATTTGCATGCCTAAGACAATTAACCTGTTTTTATTGTTTGTGTGAACCCCTCCAGGTCGGGGGATTAAAGCCACACAGGCTTCCCTGCACGGGTGTTTCTCTTTCTGTGCTCTGGCATCGTCCAGCAAACACAGACTGTATCTGTTCAGTCGGGTAGGGTTAAGGGCACAGTGGAACCTTCCAGAACCTTCCAGAAGGAACCCAGCCCCACACACGAGCTTCCTCTGGGGACCCTCCCTGCTCCAGAACCTTCCAGAAGGAACCCAGCCCCACACACGAGCTTCCTTTGGGGACCCTCCCTGCCCCTCGTAGCCCTGGTCGCGTGGACCCAGCACTGGCAGCTCGCTTCCCCTACCCTGGCTGGCTGCTTCACACCCCCATCTGCAGATAAGCTCCCACTTCCCAGTTTGCCAACTCGCACTGCCTCAGGCAGCCCTGAGGCCATCAGAAAGGGCAGCTGCTTGGGCGGGACTGGAGTGTCTCAGAGTGCTCCCACATCTGTGTGCTGGGGATGATCAAGGGACACGGCGGGCACTCCTAGCTGACTAGGGAGACTTCTTGTAGAAACGTGTATATTAGAAAGATTTCTGAGAGCTTGCGTCCTGCGCCCAGTCCAGACACTTGGCCCAAGGCTAGGTATTCGCTGAGAGGACTCCTGGCTCCCTTGGTCCAGGCTCCTCCTTCGCCAGGCACCTTCCTTCCAGGCTGCCATGAGCTCTGACTCCTGAACTTGGGGGACGGGGCTGGATCCAAACAGCACAGGCTCAGCCCCACCTGCGTATGAACAGGCGTGTCTGGGCACAGATCCTGACCTGTGCAGCGTCTGCGACACCCTAGTGGACTTGGTCACATAAACTTGAGAACGAAGGATGAAAACTCAGACCCTGGAGAGGGACCGAAGCCCAACAGCCGAGCCCCAGGCCAGGAGGTGCGGGGGCAGAAAGAGCCCTGGAGGTGCCCGCTCTCCACAGAGCCACTTAATCCTGCAGTGGGCAAAGGTGCCGGGGAGGGTCCGGGCCACTCCTGCTGTCCCCCCCGAGCTGCAGCAGATGGAGCGGGCCCTCCAAGGCCAAGACCTTCAGTCCTGCCCCGGCCTTTCCTGGCACCGCCAGCCCTGCTGTGGGCTGGTTAATGGCAACAGGGATGGCCATGAAGGCACACCCTCTTTCTCCACCACGTCGCTCTCCACCTGCCTCCAGTCTTCCTTCTTTCCCACGTCTACTTTTTTCCCCCTTTCATTCATGTCATTTCTTTTGCTTATGCCCTGAACGTTTTCCTTTCTTTTCTTCCTGCTATTATATAACTGGTGCTAAAATTTCCCATTCGCAGCCGGGTGTGGTGGCGCACGCTTGTAATCCCAGTGCTTGGGAGGCTGAGACCCAGGGAAATTAAAGGTTTGAGGGTAACCTCAGTGACACAGGGAGGCCCTCTGCAACTCAGTGGAAACCCTGTTTCACAATAAATAAAAAATAGGGCTGGGGTTGTAGCTCGGAGGCAGAATGCTCCTGGGTTCAATCCCTGGTCACACACACACACTAACACACACACACACACACACACACACACACACACACACACTCCCCCATTTATCATTCTTTCTTTTTTGTGGTACTGGGGGTAGAACCCAGGGGCTTTTCTACCTTCAGGCTATACTCCCAGACCTCTTTTATACTTTATTTGGAAACAGGGTCTCACTAAGCTGCTGAGAGCCTCACTAAGTAGCTGAGGCTGGCTTCGAACCTGTGCGACCATTCTGTCTCAGCCTCCCAAGCGTGGGGATTATAAGAGTGGGCCACCACGCCAGGCTATTATTATTCTTTTGGTACTAGAGATTAAATCCAGAAGCATACCTCTCAGCTACACCTCCAGCCCTTTTTTTTTTTAACCTCAAAACAAGGTCTAAGTTGCTGAGGGCCTCACGCCTGCAATTCTCCTATCTCAGCCTCCTAAATACAGGCATAGGCCATCACGCCCAACCCCATTCATCTTTTTTTTTTTTTTTTTTTTTGGTGCTGGGAATCGATCCAGAGGTATTTTACCTCTGAGCTACACACCCCCAAGCTTATTTTACTTTTTATTTGAAAACAGGATCTTGCTATGTTGCTGAGAGATATGCTAAGTGGCCGAGGCTGGCGTTAAACCTGCAATCCTCCTTTCTCGTCCTCCCAAGTGCTGGAATTAAAGGCATGTGCCACCATGCCCAGCTCCTACTCATCATAAGTAAATTTATTAACGAAATCGTCAATAAGTAAAAAATCAAAGTTGAATTTTTCAAAATTCCAGATGGTAGATGATTCAAGTATCTGCCGGTGGTCGCACATCCTGAAGGAGCCCTCTTACCTGCAAGCCCAGAAATATGCACAGGTACCAGGGAGGAACATCTTCTATAGTGTAAATCATGTCCGACCTCTGGGGATCCAGACTGCCAGTGCTGTCCAGGGTCTCTGCAAGAGAGCTCTGTGGGCAAGAGGGGAAATGTGGTGCTCAGCGAAGGCTACGATTGCTGGCTCAGCACAGCCCACTGCTGCTGAAAAGTAACTTGCTCCTCGGCCGCCATTCTCCTGAAATGCAGTTCTCAAGAATTTGGGGTTCTGTGTCCTTGGTATCATCTCGTTCCCCCAGAGCACCCAGCTTGCTCAGAGCTTCTCCCGGAGCCTGCAGGTCAGTCCTCTTGTGTGGACAGAGACGCTCCCAGGCTGGGGCCGTAAAGTGACAACCTTAGACTCCCAAAGACGCGTTGTAAAAGGTCAGGCACTTCCAAACCCAGGGCACCGCCCTCTGCGACCCACCCCGGAAGGACAGCGTTTGTGTACCCGGAGATAAAGTCTACCGAGACGGTGCCGCTCAGAACAATGCTGGGTGGAAAGAGCCAAATTCAAAAAAGCACACACGGCTCAGGTTTTGTACTAAACTGTATTCATAATTTAGGTGACCGTTTCTTCCACCATTAGCGAAGATGTTAAATGCCTGCTTTTTAGGCCGAAATTCCTACAAAGACCAGGCACTTCCGGCTGTCCAGCCTGGCGCTGCTGGTCAGCTCCGGCACCATTCTGAGCCCACTCAGTATCTGAGCCCAGAGGAAGATCCCAGGCCACCCTGAGCTCCCCACAGAGACCAAACTCCTCTGGCTTCTCCAATTACGCATGCAAACGATCTTTTTAAAAATCTTTGATGACCTAGCACAGAAAGCAAATTCAGGAGATGTTGCACAGTAAAGCTGAAGATGATGACATCCTGGCCCACGGCCACACTGAGACTGATGAGGGTTCTGCCCGGCGAATCTGGTCCACAGCAAGACGCTAACTGTGTGCTTGCCTGAGTTCCCGTGAGGAGAGCAGGACTTGGAGGCCAATCCCCTCAACACAAGGAGTGAGGGTGCCACATCACCTTCCAGGGCTGAAGGTAAACGTCTGGGGTAAACTGACATTTGGTCTAATCCAAATGTAACCAACATGATCCTTCAGAGAGGAGATTTTCTTCCATTCCAGCTATGGATATTGGTGAATTTGCATTGCTGAATGGGATAAAATGGATTGTGTACATCTTTTGAAAAGTTGGTAGAAAGAGCAGGTAAAGTGTGTGTGCGCGTGTGCGAGAGAGAGAGAGAGAGACAGACAGACAGACAGACAGACAGACAGACAGACAGACAGACAGACATAACCAGCAGCCTGGGCTGTCCAATCCTTGCCCTTCCCAAAGGCAGGCGTGGCCCTCGCCCAGTGCCTGGGGGACCTCTGGGCTCGTGGATGAGATTTAAATTAGGGCTCCGAGGCCGCGCCCCAGTGTGCAGGGAGGTACCTTCTCCGCGATGCCGTTTTCCGTGGTGTAGATGGCCATGAGCTCCGTGTCTTCGTTGTCCTGCTCGCCGCTGGAGGTGGCCCCTCCGTTGATCACCACCTGAGGAGAAACGCTCCAGTTAGAGGCTGCTTCAGCGCCACCTGTTGTAGAGAAATCAGTTTTCCCCAAAAGCCTTCAGTCAGGCGGAGTGCCCAACTGTGCGTCTCCGCCCGTCACAGCAGCGCGTTCTGGTCGCCTGAGATGACTTAGCCACGTGGTACAGCTGTGAGGTGTTGATGGAGGAGCAGCTGCGTCACACAGCTGGAGCCTGCATGGGCCAGGAGAGCAGACAGAAACCTTCCCAGGGAAACCTCAGGCCACAGGACCCCGGCACCTCCGGGAGCAAGGGGCTCGCTGAGGGGCCAGCGCCGGAGTGGGGACCAGGCTGCAGCTGAGCAGGGGCCTCGGGTTCAGGTTCCTCAGCGGGACCCCTGGCGGCTGCCTTGGAAGAAGTGCTCAGCTAGCTAGAGGAATTTGGCCTGCTGACCCCCAAATGACTGGCTCGTTTCACCTGCCCTAGTGGGGGCGGCACAATCGTTCCCTGTCCAGCAGTCTGTAGCAAAATACCTTACAGTTTTCATCTTTAGCCAAATGGTTCCAGTCCTATCCTGAAGAAGCACAAAGTAAGCCTGGTGTGACAGCGCACGCTGGCAACCCCAGTACTTGGGGGCTAAGACAGGAGGATCACAGGTTCTAGGAAAGCCTCTCTCTTAGTGAGAACCTATGGAATTTAGTGAACCTGTTTCAGAATAAAATAGAGCTGGGGGTATAGTTCAGAGATAGAGTGCCACCAGCTTCAATACTTAGTACCACAAAAAAGGAGGAGGAAAAGAAACAGCAATGTTGAAAACAAAAGAGGCTTTAACATAAAGAAAGTATCTAGTGCCACTTTAAAGATTTTTATTTTTTTGCGTTACTAGGCATTGAACCCAATGGCATAATACCCCCAAGCTATAGCCTCTGCCCTATTTTTCCATTCTTTACTTACTGAGGGCCTCAGTAAGTAGCTGAAGCCCCGTTTTATTTTTCATTTTAAAATATGGTCTCCAAAATAAATAAATAAATAAATAAATAAAATATGGTCTCCCTAAGTTGCACAGGGCCTCACTAAGTTGCTGAGGTTGGCCACGAACCAGCAATCCTGCTGTCTCAGCCTCTCAAGTACTGGAATTACAAGTGTGAGCCACCATGCCCAGCACTACGTCGCTGTTTTTAAAAGGATGTGAAATTTAATTTCAAAAATCAAATGTCAGGCTGGGAGTGGAGCTCAGTGGTAGATCCTGGGTTGGATCCCCAGCACCAAGAGGGTAAAAACAAATATTAAATAAGTTCTTCCAAAAAAAGCATCAAAGTTTTGTTTGTTTTAAGGGAAAATGATAAAAAAAAAAACACTGCTTATTAAAGCTTCATATTTGTGGCCCTCTGAATATTATTTTAACCAGAAAATAAAACATGTCTTGGAAAGCTTTCTAAAGTTAATGAAGTCTGGTTTCATTTTGTTCTATTAAAAGCAACACAGATAATGGGTAAATCTTGGCATCTCTCCCCTTGGGAAATTCAAGTTTTTATAAAACTGTCAGCATTTTATAAAAATGTTCACACCTTTAATCAAAGGGTTCAGGATCCCACATAATCCACCCACCGTGGTGATGTATCTGGCAGCTTCGTGAAACTCTTTACACGAAACCAGTCACTTCTGGAATAATAAAGAAGCTCCCCGAATTGTTGCTTTCTGTTGTTTGGATAAAAAAGCTCCCCACACACAATTCTTCAACTCCCCCTTCCCAACAGACACACACAAAGACGATTTCTTCTGGTCCTCAAATCTATAATTACAATGTGTTTTGATTATAGAAAAAAAACCAAGACTGGTGTCTCCCCAACCTGTACTCTAAGCCTCTTTTTGTGTGTGTGGTACTGGGGGGGTTCCTGGAAGCCCTATTCCTGGGTTCCTGGAAGGCTACACCCCCAGACCTATTTTTTTATATTTTTATTTGGAAACAGGGTCTCTTAAGCCTGTGCGATCCTCCTGTCTCCGCCTCCCAAGTGCGGGGATTACAAGCGTACGCCACTACGCCCGGCACTCTAAGCCTCTTTTGAACACAAAGATCTCTCCCTGTCTTCCAATATCTTGGAATCCGGAGATTCCAAACTTAACTACTATGAAAAAAATAAATCAATGTGAGTCTAACACCACAAACGCTAAGCCTCCAGAGCCTGTCAATCCTCGGTTATGACACCTCAAAAGATGCCGCTCAGAGATCTAACATACCATTAGCTACCCTAAAGCTACACCCCAAAAATGCAGCTCATAGCTCTAACCGACCGCTAGCTACTCTATAGCTGGCCAACCGCAGCATCGCCACGCGTGTTGCTTCAAATGTCATGGCCCCGTTACGCTCCCGGTAACTGCACGTCAGCATACCATCTGCAGCATGGACTCCAGAGACCTCCCAGAAGCCCGGCTCCGGCCTCCGGACCGCGCCGCCTGCCTTGGACTTCCCCGGGACCCCTGGAGCCCTGGCACCTTCAGGATCCCAGGTGTGTCTCCCCGCTCCTAGCACACTTGTGAGGGAAACCAGAGGTGCCTTCCTTCCCAGTCCCAGCCTGGAGCTTTCTCCAGGGTGGCCCCCATAAAAGCCTGTCTGGCCACCTTTCCAGTGCGCTGTCTCTCCTCAAGTGATGCTCTGCCCGGCTTCCCAACTCTGCAGGCATAAAGACCATCAGCAGACGCGCCCCGGGGAACCTGGACCCAACTACAGCCAAAACACAGCTCTCCTTTGTAGTGTACTGGCTCTGTGGTGCTGGGTTAGGAGCAACCGAAAACAGCCTAAGACTCCATCCCATGGACCCTGTCCTCCAGCGTTTCTAGAGGGTCCCGAGGGCGCCCTGCAGGGGACAGGAGCATATTACAGATACCAAACAAACTCTGACCTGCACAGAATATGGAAGGAACAGAAACCCAGAGGGGAAAGGACGATCTCCCTAACGAGAGCAGCTACGGTGCTATAAACAGCGGGCGGGCGTGACGACGCACACTTGTGATCCCAGCATTTGGGAGGATCGCGGTTCGCAGACAGAAAAGAAATATAAACAGCTCCGCCTCTGCTCACATGTTCAGTCTCCCTCATGAGATGCAAATTAAAACCAACTCTCCCCACCTACTAAATTAGCTAAGACCACACATTCTGCTGTCAAGCCTGTGGGAAACAGGCTTTTACACACTGACTATCACAGTAACCAAAAAGGCAATGTAGTGAAGACCCTTCACTTTCCAAAGTACAGCCGAGCCCCTTAAGAGCTAAGACATTTAAAGTAAGCTGTAATATAAGAATCCATGCGGCCCGGCGTGGTGGCATACGCTTGTAATCCCAGCATTCAGGAGGCTGAGACCTGGAGGATCGCGGTTCGCGGACAGCCTCAGCTACTTAGTGAGGCCCTCTGCAACTCAGTGAGACCCGGTTTCAAGATAAAGAATAAAAAATAGGGCAGGGGCTATAGCTCGGAGGTCGATTGCCCCTGAGTTCCATCCCCAGACCCCCCCCAAAAAAAAAATCCATGCAAAACCTCAAAAGAAGAGCAGAAACATTAATTTTTAAGAACATCAAAGCCAGGTGTTCTTAAACACCTTGTAATCCCAGTACTTGAGAGGCTGAGACAGGAGGTTTGCAGGTTCATAGCCAGCCTCAGCTGCTTAATGTGCCCTCCACAACTTAGTGAGACCCCGTTTCAAAATAAAGAATTAGAAATAGGACTAGGGGTATAGCTTGGAGGTAGAATGCCCCTGGGCTCAGGCCCTAGTACCGGGGGCAAGGGGAAATCAAAATAGCTGGGTGTGTTGGCACACATGCTTGTAATCGCAGTACTTGGGAGGCTGAGACATGAGGGTTGCAGGTTCAAAGCCAGCCTTGGCAATTTAGTAAGACCCTGCTTTCAAATAAGAAAATCAGTCTGGGGATATAAATTAGAGGTAGAATGCCTCTGGCTTGAATCCCCAGCACCACAATGAATGAATGAATGAATGAATGACATCAAAACTAGCTGGGTATAGTGTGGTGCTTGCTTGTGATCCCGGTCCTCGGGAGGCTGAGACAGGAGGATCACAGCGTTGTGGCCAGCCTCAGCAACTTAGTGGGACCCTAAGCAACCTAGCGAGACCCCGTTTCAAAATAAAGAATAAAACAGGGCTGGGCATGCAGTTGTGAGGTACAATGCCCCTGGGGTTCCATCCCCAATAGAAAACACACACACACCCCTAAAACTCAGACTCCCCTGCCAAGCCTAAAGCTTTCATTTGCGGCCCTTCTTTTTGATGTTCTCAATTCACAGCATATATTGGTATATTTATTTTCAAAAATCCTTTTTCTAACAGAAAAAGCTATTCATCTTGGTCGTTCCATTTTGACCTGTCAAAGAGTATTCACTCCTCTAAATTGTGGCTGCTATACGGTAGTCTAACTCCTATGTACAGAAAGAGACTTACACCAGCTCCTGCACTGGCTCCAACGAATGGTCTCTCTTCATGCTCAAGACTCTTCCGAGAATCACACTGTCAATCCCAAGATACGACATTCTTACAAAAGAAGAACATTCTCTAAGACAGCTATTCTCACAGACCATCCGAGACTTCCACTTTAAAATCTTGCAGCTCCTAACCCTCTACTTAGGAACGCACAGGAAAAACCCGCAGCCCCTGGTGTCAAAGTCCTAAGAACACTGTGTGCGGTGCTGAGGGCTGAACCCGGGCATTCTCCCTCTGGGCTGCACTGCCGGTCTATTTTTGTTTTTTATTTGAAACAGGGTCAAGAAGGCTGCTGAGAGGCTCGCTATGTTGCTGAGACTGTCCTTGAATCTGTGACCCTCCTGTCTCAGCCTCCCAAGTACTGAGATTACAAGTGTGCACCGCTACACCTGACTCCAAAAACACTTTTTTTTTAAAGTGGTCCTGGGAATGGAACCCAGGGGCATTTTATCTCCGAGCTACACCCCCAGTCCTATTTCTTACTCTTTATTTTGAAACAAGGTCTAAGTTGCAGAAGGCCTCACTACTGTAGCTGAGGATGTCCTTGAACCTGCAATCCTCCTGTCTCAAGCTCCCAAGAACTGGGTTTGCAAGCGCATGCCACCAAACCCCGCTTTCTTTTTGCCTTCTTTACACTGCTCAAAATGATAGAAAATGTTGGGCATTGTGGCGCACACTTGTAATCCCAGTACTTGAGAGGCTGAGACAGGAGGATTCATGGCCAGCCTCAGCTATTTATTGAGGCCCTCTGCAACTTAGTGAGGCCCTGTTTCAAAATAAAGAATAAAACAGGGCTAAGGGTGTAGCTCAGGTCAAATGACCTTGAGTCCAATCCTCAGCACCAAAAAAAAAAAAAAAAAGATATAAACCTTACATATTATATATTACATGTTTGCATTGGGCAAACTCCTACATTTTGTGTGTGTGTGTGTGATACTGGGGTTCCTGGAAACCCTTCTACCTTCGGGCTACACTCCCAGACCTATTTTTATACTTTTTTATTTAGAAAAGGGTCTCTTAAACCAGCGTGGCTGGCTTTGAACCTGCACTATCCTCCTGTCTCCGCCCTCCCAAGCTTGGGGATTACATTTTATCTTTCATGAAACCACTAGGATTTTTCTAAAGCCACAGCTCTGAGGCTGTTGGAACCTATGAACTAGCATCTCTATCTTATGGACTAAATAAGAGACAGGTGCTCCATAACCAGAGAGGCGGTGACCACCTTGATGCTATTCCAAGCCTCCACCGTGGACTGCTTATAAGCAAATCATTATATATATATATTTTTTTTTGGTGGTACTGGGGATGGAACCCTTCTACCTCCAGGCTACACTCCCATATCTATTTTACATTTTATTTGGAAACAGGGTCTCTTAAGCTAGCGAGGCTGGCTTCGAACCTGCGCGATCCTCCTTGTCTCTGCCTCCCAAGCGCGGGGATTACAAGCGTGCGCCACCACGCCCGGCTAAGCAAGTCTTTTTTTTTGGTGGTGGTACTGGGGTTCCTGGAAGCCCTTCTATCTTCAGACTACACTCCCAGACCTATTTTTACATTTTTATTTGGAAACAGGGTCTCCTAAGCCAGCGCGCGCGGCTAGCTTCGAACCTGCGTGATCCTCCTGTCTCTGCCTCCCAAGCGCGGGGATTACAAGCGTGCACCACCACGCCCGGCTAAGCAAGTCATTTAAAACAGCCTTCCATCTGAGTTTTTGTTTGGGTATCAGATTCTTTTTTCTCTCTTTTCTTTTTTGTTGAGGGGTTGGAGTGGGTGCTGGGGACTGAACCCACTCCAAGGAGTGGTCTACCTACCACTGAGCTGTACCTTCAACCCTTTTTATTTTTTATTGTTTTACTTTTTATTTTTTATAGGGTCTTGCTAGTTTGCAGAGGCTGACCTCGAACCTGCAATCCTCCTGTTTCAGCTTCCCAAGAACTAGGATTACAGGAATGCGACAGTGTGCTCAGCCTCGGGAGCGATTTCAGAGATCAAATGTGGGAGCGATTTCAGAGATCAAATGTGGCCGTATGGCATTCCTGTTCCTATTACAACATGCTTTCTCCGGGGTGCCTGCATGACTTTTTACTGGTGCATTATCATTACACGTAATAGTGGGGTTCATTGTTACATATTTGTACGTGCAGGTAACCTAACCTGGTTAGGACAAATCTGTCCACAACAAAACCTTCAATGACCCCAGACGCCACTGCGCGGACCCTCCCCTCGCAGCACTCGGTGATGGTGAGGGGCGTTTGTGCTCCAGCTTTCCTTCTTTTCCTTCCCATTTCCCTGGGCACCAAGGGACCCACCCTCTCGGGCAGCCCCGTTTCGGGGTCACCCCGCTTGCCCTGGCCAACCTGCATTCCCTCCTCCGGCACGTCTCTTAGTCTCACGCCTCCAATTTTTTTACGGTTCTTTGCAGTTCAGTTCAGCAAAACTTTAAAAACGATTTTCATCCCCCTTTCAAAGATGCTTTTTAGCTGGGCGTGGTGGCACACGCTTGTAATCCCAGCATTAGGGAGGCTGGGACCTGGAGGATCTCGGTTCGCAGACAGCCTCAGCTACATAGTGAGGCCCTCTGCAACTCAGTGAGACCGGTTTCAAAATAAAGAATAAAAAGTAGGGCAGGGGGTGTAGCTCGGAGGTCGAATGCCCCTGGGTTCCATCCCCAGACCCGGGGGGGGAAAAAAATCCTTTTTATAGCAAGAGACTGGGATAAAATACAGCTGCTGCAGTGCTGAATCAGCATCACAAGGACATGACACTTGTATCTAACGCTGGGCTGTGGCATTCCCAACCCTGCCTTGCTTGGTAGGCAAAATAAAGAGGGCTCTGGACACCAATGCTTTGAAGAGCCCTGCCTTCCCGACCACACCTTCAAAAAATAAAACAGCAATGGAGGGGGAAACCCAAGAGGCGAGCTCAAAAGTCAGACCGATATACAAAGACATGAAGCAGTAAGTGTGGCTGGTGCCGGGACCCGCCGGGCTCAGGCCCTGGCAGCCCTTAGCCTGGCGGTGCACCCAGGGCACCCTGCCCTGGCCTGCACAGAGGCGGGGGTGAGCTGGGCCACCGCTCAGCACCAGGGGCTGGCAGGTCCCCAGCCCTTCACGGCAGAGTGTTACTCCTGAGGAGCGGCCGGGTCTCCTCGGTAAGATCCAGGTCTGAACTTATCCAGAACACGAAGTGCAAGCCTACAGGATCAGAGAGAGAAAAGAAAGTCCCAAAGCCTCCAGAAAAAGAACAATTGGAGAGAGACTTTAAAACAAATACTTTAAGCCGGGCACGGTAGCCCGTGCTTTTAATCCCAGTACTTAGGAGGTGGAGATAGGAGGATCGCAGGTTCGTGCAACTTCTGAGGCCCACTGCAACTCAGTAAGGCCCTGTTTCCAAATAAAAAAATTAAAATAGGGCTAGGGAAATCTCAGCTACTCAGGAGGCTGAGGCAAGAAGATCACATGTCTGAGGAGAGCCAAGGCAACTTACCTGTCTCAAAATAAAATTAAAAAATAAAGCCTGGTGTGGCGGCGCGCGCTTGTGATCCCCGCGCTTGGGAAGCGGAGACAGGAGGATCGCGCTGGTTCAAAGCCAGCCTCGCTGGCTTAAGAGACCCTGTTTCCAAATGAAAAGGTTAAAAAATAGGTCTGGGAGTGTAGCCCGTGAGAGTGTATCCCGGAGGGAGAAGGGCTTCCAGGAACCCCAGTACCACCAAAAAAACAAAAAAATAAAATAAAAGAGAGCCAGGTGTGGTGGTGCATGCTTGTGGTCCCAGCATTTGGGAGGCTGAGACAGGAGGATTACAGGTTCACAGCCAACCCCAGCTACTTGATGAGGCCCTTTGCAACTCAGTGAGATCCTGTTTCAAGATAAAAAAAAATAAAGAAGGATAGGGCTGGGGATTTAGCTCGAAGGTGGAATGCCCCTGGGTTCCATCCCCAGTATCGCTAAATAAATAAATAAATAAATAGGGCTAAGAATGTAGGGTGCTTGCCTAAAATAGTTGAGGTCAACCCACAATCCTGCCCCACACAAAGGTACATTTGTGCTCTTGATGATTCAAATGAAGAAATATTTTAAAATAAATACATACCAAAAAGAAAAAAATACACACATGTACAAGAAATGAGGAATTAAAAGTCGAAGTGAACCAAGTCGAAATTGTAGGAATTACAAGTATAACCGTTGCAGCAAATAATTCAACATCAACAGATGATTATACCCAAACAGACAGACTGGTGAGCACCGGCGGCCTCGTCCAGAGGAAGACGCCCAAATCACGGGACGCAGCGGCAGGACAGGCGCAGGCTGGAAGACCGAGGCCGCCAGCCACAGACTGCGTGCTTGAGGCTTCTGAAAGCGAGCTAAGTGAGGCGGCAGGGGTGAAAACCGCCCACCTTCACGGTGAATTCAAGTGCTGACTATAAACATCACCACTGCAATGCTAAGACAGGGAAACCTAAAGCTAGTCTAGACCATGGCAGAGCAAGGGGGGCAGAGCAGAGCCGGCCAGGGTGCAAATCTGCTGGTCTCAAGGGCACAGGAAGCCCGGGAGCCCTCTGCACTCCTCTGAGCTGGTCCAGCCTGAACCCAGCATCAGACTGAAGAGTGAGCCGCCCTGCCTCTTCCCCCAGGAAATCTGCGCCATCCTGCAGCCTTGAAATCACAGAAGATCCAGGATCAGAATTTTCACCTAGCCAGTTGTGGCGCACGCTTGTAATCCCAGTACTTGGGAGGCTGAGACAGGAGGATCGCAGGTTTGTGGCCAGCCTCAGCTACTTAGTGAGGCCCTCCACAACTTAGTGAAACCCTGTTTCAAAATAAAGAATAAAAAATAGGGTTGGGGGATATAGCTCAGCGGTAGAATGCCTCTGGGTTCCTTTCCCAGTACTACAAAGAGAAATTTTTTTTTTTCACATTACAGGTAAACAAGAGTGATACCAGTTATAAAACCAGCAGCCCACCTCTCTACGGGCTAAGATAAAAACTAAATGCAGTGCCAGTAGCCAATCAAAGTACTTGTATCTTTTTATTGCCAGGGTGAAGCAAATTTTGAACCCATCCTGGGATGGTGTTCTGGGCTTTTTGGTTTTGTTTTTGGTGGTGCTGGGATTGAACCCAGGGGTATTCTACCTCCAAGCTACACCTTCAGCCCTATTTTATATTTGAGAAGCAGGGGCTCAGTAAGTTGCTGAGGCTGGCTTGGAACCTGTGATCTTCCTGTCTCAGCCTCCCAATTACTGGGAGTACAGGTGTGGGCCGCCATGCCCAAGTCTGGTGTTTTTGCCATTAACCACATTTCCAGTTTTCAGAGACAAACACCCTAAGGCAAGCTCTCTCTTGCTAAGGAGCTTTCTTCCTTTTTAAACCCAATACTTCATAGGTAAATTTACACCTTAAGTCAGAATCTGACATCTGGGAAAAAGTATTAGTACTGAATATAATGAGTGGTGAGATCAGCCTCACCCGACTGACCTCACGTCTTCAGATAAAACTACTTCTATCCTGGGCTCTGCTACCCTAAGGCCAAGCATGGACACTGGGTTCTATTTTTTTTTTTTTTAATCTTTTTGGCAGTACTGGGGTTCCTGGAAGCCCTTCTACCTCCAGGCTACACTCCCAGACCTATTTTATATTTTTATTTGAAAACAGGGTCTCCTAAGCCAGCGCACGCAGCTGGCTTCAAACCTGCGTGATCCTCCTGTCTCCGCCTCCCAAGCGCGGGGATTACAAGCGTGCGCCACCACGCCCGGCAGACACTGGGTTCTAAAAAATATCATTCATCCTCTCACCTTGCAATATGAGTAGAAGTCGGATTACATACTATCTCGTAAAAAACACATTTGTAGAAAGAAAAGTAAGCCTTCAACATACTCCAGTATATAGTGAGCACTGCAACAGGGTTTTTTTTTGGGGGGAGGGTATTAGAGGTGGAACCCAGAGGCTTTCTACCTCCAGGCGATACTCCCAGCCCTATTTTATACTTTATTTGGAAACAGGGTCTCACTAAATTGCTGAAAGCCTCACTTAAGTAGCTGAGGCTGGCTTCGAACCTGTGCGATCCTCCTGTCTCAGCCTCCCAAGCGCCGGGATTACAAGCGTGCGCCACCACGCCCGGCTGCAATAGTTTTAAAAGGTTACCAGTGCCAGGTGTGGCAGGTACACCTGTAACCCTAGTACTTGGGAGGTTGAGACAGGATGATCACAGATTAAGGTCAGCCTCAGCAACTTGGTGAGACCCTTAGAAACTTAGCAAGACCCTGTTTTAAAAATAAAAATAAATAAACCAGTCACGGTGGCGCACACTTGTAATCCCAGTACTTGGAAAGCTGAGACAGGAAAATTGAAGGTTCGAAGCTAACCTCAGCTACTTAGGGAGGCCCTGTGCAACACAGTGAGACCCTGTTTCCAAATAAAATATAAAATAGGTTGGGGGTGTAGCCTAGAGGTAGAAGCCCCCTGGGTTCCATCCCCAGTACCACAAAAATCAATCAATCAATCAATAAAGCCGGCGTGATGGCGGATGCTTGTAATCCCAGTATTTGGGAGGCTGCAACAGGAGGACTGCAGGCTGGAGACCAGCCTCAGCTACTTAGCATGATTCTGTTTCAAAATAAAAAATAAAATCGGGCTGGGGATATAGCTATGAGGTAGAATGCCCCTGGGCTCAAGCCCCAGTACCACAAAAAAATAAATGAATGAATAAATAGAGCCTATCTTACATTGATTTCAAACAGAAACTACTTGAGGTTGATCTAAGAATGGAAGGCAGGGGAGCACAATTACCGGGAGAGTGAAGAAAGCGGGGTGCTTCGGGTCTTCTTCGTATTTGCCTTCCGTGGAGCTACCCGCCTCCACGGACTTGGACGTGGTGTTCTTACCGATCCCCATCATTAAGAGAGGCAGGCGGTCTGCGCGCCGGCGGCCCGGCGCGGCTGCGGTGAAGGCTTCTTCAGGCCGGGAGCCCGGGCTCAGAAACGGCTCTTCTGCCCCCAACTACCAGATGAGGATGAGAACCGTGAGCACCATCTCCTAGCACCTGCAAGAGACAGCACAGCCACATCACCGCGGGGCCCACCGCAGCACAGAGCCCGGTATCGCGTTCCCGCACAGAAGAAGATCGGACACAAGTTCACCCCAAACTCACCAGCCACACTTTTCAAGATCCCACCCTCTGCTTCCGAGCTGCCTGGTGGAGAGGGAACCACTACGCTGTGTGATCAGAAGCGTAACGATACTACAGAGGCACTCCGCTGACAACGCATATGGCTTACATCTTACAACGCGCTGCAGAGACAGGAGGCTCTGTATCTACCCCGACCAGCAGCTAGGCCCGGCCACGAGCGGCGACCGAGCGCTTGAAATGGAGCTGGTGTAAATGAGAAACTGAATTTTAATTAACTCTAGACAGCCACTTGTGCCTACTGCTTACCGCACCAGACAACGCAGACAGCGCCAAAAATCACTTCACTTTCTAGACGTGCCCCACAGAAGGCAAGAAAAGGCACTCAAAGTATTAAAAAGAGGGTAAAAGCCAGGCGTGGTGGCCCACGCCTGTAATCCCAGTACTCGGGAGGCTGAGACAGGAGGATCCCAGGCTGGCAGCTAGCCTCACCAACTTATTTATTTATTTTGAGGTACTGGGGATAAAACCAGGGGCATTTTACCTCAGAGCTACACCCCCAACCTGGTTTTTTATTCTTTATTTTGAAACGGGTCTCACTAAGTTGCAGAGGGCCTCAGTAGGTAGCCGAGGCTGTCCATGAACCACGATCCTCCTGCGTCAGCCTCCCGAAGGCTGGGACTCCAAGCGTACGCCACCACGTGCAACGTAAAAGGCCTCAGCAATTTAATGTAGTGAAATACACGTGGGGAACTCTCATCCGAGGACGTGCTCATGGAACACTTCAACAAATACTTGGGATCGGGCCGTGGAAGGGGATGACAGGTAAGCAAATAAGAGACAGAATCGCACAAGAACTGAGAATTCAGTCGTCGGAGAGCGAAGAGGAAACGGAAGAAAACGGCTGCGAGAGCCCGGCGTGCCCGGGGCGCGGGCCACACGGAGAGGCGGGTGGCCTGGCCTGGCTTCTGCTTTCGTTCTCATCCACATCTGCGTAAAGCGGCAGCTCTCAACCCGGAGTGACTGCTCCCGGAAGACCAGTGGTCATGGCAGGTGGTCAGGGAGACACGGGCTGGGGGCAGAGCCGCTGCAGGGCTGGGAAGGGGAACGGTCGCCCTTTGTCAGGGCCTCGAGCAGGGTCAGCAAGGAACGGGGAGAGAGGACCAAGTCTGTGACTGCTCCAGAGACCTGTACCCTCGGAAACTGGCCCCGCAGGCCCCCAGAGACAGCATCCCACACCCGGCGCACAAGGCTGACGAGAACCACAATCTTCCTGTCTCAGCCTCCCAAATGTTGGGATTACAAGCGTGTGCCACCATGCCTGGCTTCTTTTAATTTTTAAAAACATTTTTTTATTGGTGCATTGTAGTCATGCATCTTAATGGAGTACAAGATGGCAGGGGCAGAGACGCGCACACACACATCACTCATTTAGCCCTTCCCCAATTGTTCTTTTAATTTTGAAACAAGGTCTCACTTAAATTGCTGAGTCTGGTCTCAAACCTGCAATTCAAGCCGGGCGTGGTGGCGCACTCTTGTAATCCCTGCTCTTGGGAGGCTGAGACAGGAGGATTGCACAGGTTCGAAGCCAGCCTCAGCTACTTAGTGAGGCTCTCAGCAACTTAGTGAGACCCTGTTTCCAAATAAAATATAAAATGGATTTGGGAGTATAGCCTGGAGGTAGAAAGCCTCTGTGTTCTACCCCCAGTACCACCAAAAAAAAAAACAACCTGCAATTCTCCAAGTCTCAGCCTCCCAAAAATACTGGGATTACAGGTGCGCCCCGGCTTTTCTCAAGCTCTTTGTTTCCTGATTAGCTTTAGAATGACAGATTCTATCGCAGGCTGAAAGGTCTTCCCAGTCTCCTCTGGAGCCAGGCGCGCTCGCACCCAGGGCGATCCCCTTGGTCCCTCAGTGTGAGCCGCCGTCTAGACCCTGGCCCTCTCCAAGTACCCCACACCTCGCCCTTTCTTGGGGCACGCTGCGCTCCTTCCCCTGGCTGCCACCTCATCTCAGGGTGGGGACCTAATGTTATGTAACGGTCAGCCTTGCTTAATACTGTATGACATCAAATCTCTGCATGACAAGCAGTCACATTAAGGTCAGGGGCCGTCGGATGTCGCGGTTAGTGCCGGCAAGGACTCCGCTCCCAGGTCTCTTCCTCTGAGTCGCCCTGGGTTCCAGGAATGACAGCTCTGATGGATGAACATCTCAGGATGTCCCCAGCCAAGGCCACCCCGCTGGGGTAGCTGCGCAGAGTCTCCTGCTCCATGAGACCCGCACCCGCCCTTGTTCCACTCCTGTGAAACCTCAAGTCAACTCGGCCTCTCAAATAAGACAGGCTCCGAGCGTGGGTCCCTTGACTCCCCGGGGTGGCTGACTGATACAGCCTCGTTTAGCCATGATCTTCTCCACTTGTTTTTTGGGGGCGAGTGGCCAGACCTGATTTGTTGGACCTCCCAGAATAAACCTATGGCCCAGGGCTCTGCTAATACTAGCACCGAACAAGAGCAGAGAAAGGTGAAGACAGTTTTGCAAAGGAAAAGAAGCATGGGGGCACACGCCTGTAACCCCTGTAATCCACCTCGCCTCCCCTTCAGAGGCTGAAACAGCAGGATCGCAGGTTCAAGAGCAGGCTTTGCAATTTAGTGAGGCTCAGAGCACTCAGCAATACCCTGTTTCCAAATAAAAAATAACATAGGGCTGGGAGTACAGCTCAGGTAGAATGTCCCGGGTTCAATCCCAAGTGCCCCAAAAAGAAAAAAAAAGGTCCATAGCACGTACACCAGAAGTTGGCAAAGCACCAGTTGCCTCCTGTATGGTCTCCAGCTGAGAATGGCTTTACAGCCTTTAAGGGAAGTGGACCGCAGTGAGTAACCTAATATAGGGTGTGGTGGCACAGGCTTGTGATCCTAGGACTTGGGAGGCCGAGGGGGAGGGCTGCAGATTGGGCGGCCAGCCGCAAGTACGTAGTGAGGCGTTCCGCAACTTAATGAGACCCTATTTCAAAAATAGGGAATAAGCCAGGTGTGGTGGCACACGCTTGGAATCCTGGTACTTGGGAGGCCGAGACAGGAAGACTGCAGGTTTGCAGCCAGCCTCAGCTATTTAGTAGGCCATCTGCCCACTTAGTGAGATTGTTTCAAAATACAGAATGAAAAATAGGGCTGGGGGTGTAGCTCACAGGCAGAATGCCCCTGAGTTCAATACCCAGTACCGCCAAAACAAAATTTTTTTCAATAGACATGTGATAGCATGTATGTATCTTAACTATCTGAACGACTCTTACAAATCAATAAATGGGAAAAAAATGGACAAAACAAAAAGAACTTCTAATCTTCAATCCCTCCAAATACAAACAGCAAAATAAATGCTATTTATATGGTCCTTATTTATATAGCCAAATAAAAGTGTACTGGGGATCTGGGCAAGTAGCTCAGTTGTAGAGCACTTGTCTAACATGGGTTCAACCCCAGCATGGTTTAAAAAAAAAAATAAAACCAGGTAAGGTGGCACACACCTGTAATCTCAGTACTTGGGAGGCTGAGACACAAGGATCAGGGTTCGGGCCCTCAGCTACTTAGTAAGGTCTTCTGAAACTTAGTGAGACCTTGTTTCAAAATAAAGAATTAAAAATAGGGCCTCACTAAGTAGCTGAGGCTGTCTGCCAACCATGATCCTCTGATCTCAGACTTCACACACACACACACACACACACACACACACACACACACACACACACAATTAATTAATTAAATAACAGGGCTGAGAGCCGGACATGTGGTGGCATGCTTGTAATCCCAGTACTTGGAAGGCTGAGACAGGAGGATCTTAGTTTTTGCCAGCCTCAGCTATTTAGTGAGGCCTTCTGCAACTTAGTGAGACCTTGTTTCAAAATAAAGAATAAAAGCCCGGTGTGGCGGCACATGCTTGTAATCCCTGCTCTTGGAAGGCTGAGACAGGAGGATTGCACAGGTTCAAAGCCAGCCTCAGCTACTTAGTGAGGCTCTCAGCAACTTAGTGAGACCCTGTTTCCAAATAAAATATAAAATAGGTCTGGGAGGATAGCCCGGAGGTAGAAAGCCCCTGGGTTCCACTTCCAGTACCACCAAATAAAAATAAATAAATAAATAAATAATAAAAAATAGGGCTGGGAGCTGGGAATGGTGGCGCAGGTTTATAATCCCAGCATTTGGGAGGCTGAGACAGGAGGATCGCTGTTTGTGGTCAACCTCAGGTACTTAGGCCCTTTGCAACTCAGTGAGACCCTGTTTCAAAATAAAGAATAAAAAATAGGGCTGGGGGTATAGCTTGGAGGTAGAATGCCCCTAGGTTCCATCCCTAGTACTGGAAAAAAAAAAACTTTCAATCCGAGGACAGCGCCACTAACTCTCCAGCTGCCCAAGACAGCGGCGCGCAGTGAGTCCTCCACAGTCCTTTCTCACGCACCCTGTGTTTGGGACCTGGCTGTCCCCCTCCCACCTGGGCTCTAGGGAGCCTCTCTGGGGCTCAACTTGAATGCCACAGACCTGAACACAGGATGACATCATCCAAACAGAGGGTTTAAGGGCTGAGCTACTTTACGAAATCCTTGTGTTTCTCAGAAGAACCAGCAAATCCTTAAAATGTGTCTTTCCATGGTGTGTCTTTCCATGGTCAGCACCTAGCCGAAGTCCCCACACACAACATCCAAAGCCCCCCGTCACCAAGGGTCCTCCTGCCACCCACACTCATATGCCCAGCCTGTCCCGTGCAATAGGTGACCGACAAGTCTACGCTAGCAAAGGCCACGTGCACGCCAAGCACAGGGCTCGCGGAGCACGCACCGACAGACACTCCACGCCCTTGGTGTGATGATCACAGCACAGCCTGCAGTTCTCACCAAGGATACAAGAGTCAAAGAGAAAAGACCCGGGAGGATAAGAATCTCGGACTTGAAAGCCAAAGTTCAAAGCTGTTTTATTCATAATAGCCTTAAAGTAGAAACAAAAATCCCCACACGGTGGTTCTCAGACCCACCCTAGGTATGGGCAACCCAGGCTGGGACGAAGCCACGTCTCCAGGGACCACGCCTGTCCAGACGGCGGGAACCGCTAATGGCTAGGAAGGGGGACTTGGGCTGAGGACATCAGGGCCTCCACCTGCAGCTGCGACCGTGTCCTCACCCAAGACCCAACGAGAACGTCAAGCCGCGGCACCCGCCCCATGACAAAGCACATTTTTAAAAGCCAACCCGTGGGTCTCGGCTTGAACCCCATCATTAGGGGATTACAGTCAAACTGTGGCTGCCGGTTAAATTCTGTTAAATGCCAAACATTTGACCTAAAAACACTTTTAATCCAAAGAAAGCAAAAAAGATTATTAAAACAAATAGCCTCAACTTATACATGACCAACTCCCTTTAAGTAAAATGACTGAGATGCTTACCTAATACTTAAGAGTCTTGCTTTAGGAAATGTGTGATTCCGAGACTAATCCCAGCTGTAACTGTTCTGTCTCCAGCTCTAAGCAGCAATGTGTGCGCTGTAAGCACAGGTTGGTACGAGACCCGGAGGTGGCAACTGTGATCACAGGGTGTGCCGCAGAGACCTCAGGTGTCCCCTCCACGACACCTCAGGAGCTCCTGCTCTGTTTCCACATTCCAAGCCAGTACCTACTAGAGGGTCATGACGTCACTGGGGGGTCTGCCCTTGGAAGGGATTAAACAGCTCTCAAGGGACCCAGCAAGGTGTAATAGAAGAGCAAGTCTGGCTGGGCACCAGGGTGCACTTCTGTAATCCCAGCTATCCAGAGGTTGGGGTCGAAGCCAGGCATAGTGGTCCCTGCCTGTAATCTCAGTATCTGGGAGGCTGCAGCGGGAGGATAGCAGCTTCAAGGCCAGCCCCGGAAACTTAGCAAGACTCTGTTTAAAAACAAAAAGCAAAAAGGGCTGGGGGTATAGCTTGGAGGCAGAATGCCCCAGGTTCAATCCTTAGTAACCTCCTCCCCTCCCTGCCAAAGGAAAACAAAACACTACCACGGCAAAGGAGGGGCAAGATGACATTAATAACAAAATATCCCATCCCCCATCCACAGTGGCACGCAGAGCATCCATAATCAGAGCCCGGATGTTCTCTTCATAAAATTAATTACAATGGTCTTCCCGAGCCCTGTACCAAATGCCCCCAAGGACGCACTGGAGACTCCCTGCGGTGCCCTGGCGTGCCATGTCAGCCTGTCACTGCCCGTCACTGCCCGGCTTATGGACTTGTTCTCTTAAGAGGCAGAGAATGTCCAAAGAAGCTGGACAGGACCTGATGTCTGAAGGGAGCCCAGGTTCTGCAGGTTCCACGTCAGAAGCTAGGCTCAGAGACCACGAGGCGCCCCGACAACAGCCCTGCCCTGCGGGAGGAAGAAAAGAGCCCAGGGTGAAGGGTGCTGGAGGAATCCTCTGGATTCTAGGAATCTAATTCTAGGAATCTCCTAGAAATAGCATGGGCGGAGAGGACACACAGCTGCCGGGAGACACAGCAACGCTGAGGGCTGAGGGCTGAGGTAAGCAGAGAGGACTGTGCTCAGCTGGAAGTCAGTACTTTATGGAGTATAAATGTGTGTCACACCTGACAGCACACCTGACAGCAGGTGTGGCGGGGCACACCCCGCAATCCCAGGCAAGATGACATCAAGGCCGCCCTCGGGACAGGAGTGGAACCCGCAGCAACTTAACGAGACCTTGTTTCAAATGAAAAGAGAGTTCTTTAAAAGGGCTTTGAGTGAGCCCGGTGTGGTGGCGGTGTCCTAGCATTTGGGAGGCTGAGACAGGAGGATCGCGTTTCGCAGACAGCCTCAGCTACTTAGTGAGGCCCTTTGTAACTCGGTGAGACCCGGTTTCAAAATAAAGAATAAAAAGTAGGGCTGAGGGTGTAGCTTAGAGGTTGAATGCCCCTGGGTTCCATTCCCCAAACCCACAAAAAAAAAAAAAAGGTTTTGAGTGTAGCTCAGAGGTAGGATGCCTGGATTTGATCCTCAGTACCCCCCAAAAAATACCAAAAAAAAAAAAAAAAAAAAAAGGACAGCAGAACAAAATATGATATTACAGTAAAGAGGTTCTGCCTGGAGATCCTGCTGGGAGAACTGACACCAGGATACACTCGGGTCTGAACTAAACTCCAGATCTTAGTTGCTTTTTTGTTTTGGGATTGAACCCAGGGGGCATTCTACTACCAAGCTACACCCAGCCTTATTTTTTACTCTTTATTTTATTTATTTATTTTGGTGGTACTGAGGATGGAACCCTTCTACCTCCAGGCTACACACCGAGACCTATTTTATATTTTTATTTGGAAACAGGGTCTCTTAAACCAACGAGGGGCTTCAAACCTGAGGATCCTCCTGTCTCCACCTCCCAAGTGCAGGAATTACAAGAGTGCGCCACCACACCCAGCTTATTCTTTATTTTCAAATAGGGCCTCACTAAGCAGCTGAGGCTGGCTGCAAACCTGTGACCCTCGTGTCTCAGCCTCCCAACACTGGGATGACAAGCGTGAGCCACCACTCCCGGCTCTTAGATCCAGCCTGAGGGGCCATGGGTCAATGTCCAGGTGATGACAGCAGCCGTCCCTGTGTGTCCCTGCGCTCCCTGTGTGTCCCTGCGCGGCTCTGACTGGTGAGTCCTCCAGCAATCTCTCCTTTCCTGACTTTTGTGCATATCCATACCGCCTGCCTAGCCCAGCACCTCCCTCTCAGATTTCTAGTTCCCAGGTCTGCACCCCAGGGCTGCCTCCTCCAACAAGCTCCTCTGGGTCGGTTGTCCATCTTCATGTGTCCATGGCAAAGGCTTCTTGGTCCAGCCTCCCCACCAGGCGGGGGGCGCTGTGTCCAGCACATGAAAGGCACTCAAATATTTCAGGCCAATTAGCCATAGACCCAGAAACAAAATCTAATCACTGTGCTCCCGCATTCAAAAAAATCGATGGCTGGGGAAAGGGGAGAAGAGGAAGTGGCTTCCAGCCAGAGTTAAAGGCGCCGTGTGAGGCTGGGGCGTGGCTCAGTGGTGAGCCCGGCAGGTGAAGGCCCTGGGCTCCACTCCCCACAACACACACCATATACAGGACATATACACACCATGTATATGTCTGTGTAAGTATGCTTGGACAACCAGAGCAGCACCAAGGAGGGCTTTTATTTATTCCTACTGAGTGATTCAACACACTTTTTACACAAATGGTGTTTTTCTTTATTTAAACACTACTTAAAAATGTATTAATCGGGCTAAGGCTATAGCTCAGTGAAACAGTGTTTGCCTAACATGTGCTGGGCCCTGGGTTTGATCCCAACACCAAAATAAATAAAAGATTAATCAGCAGCCATCACAGGAGCTACTGAGAAGCTAATCTTCCATGGATTTTTTTTGGAGGGGTAGTATTGGGGATGGAACCCAGGAGCATTCTACCTCCAAGCTACAACCCCAGCCCTATTTTATTTATTTATTTATTTATTTATTTATTTATTTATTTATTTATTTTGTGTGTGTGTGTGTGTGTGTGTGTGTGTGTGTGGTACTGGGGGTGGAACCCAGGGGCTCTTCTACCTCCGGGCTATACTCCCAGACCTATTTTCTACTTTATTTGGAAACAGAGTCTCGCCAAGTTGCTGAGAGCTTCACTAAGTAGCTGAAGCTGGCTTGCACCCGTGCGATCCTCCTGTCTTAGCCTCCCAAGCGCTGGGATTACAAGAGCGCGCCACCACGCCCGGCCAGCCCTATTTTTTTTAATTTTTTTTTTTTTTTTTTTTTTGGTGGTACTGGGGTTCCTGGAAGCCCTTCTACCTCCGGGCTACACTCCCAGACCTATTTTATATTTTTGAAACAGGGTCTCTTACGCCAGCGCGGCTGGCTTCGAACCTGCGCGATCGTCCTGTCTCCGCCTCCCAAGCGCGGGGATTACAAGCGTGCGCCACCACGCCCGGCTATAATTCTGTATTTTTAAACTGGGTCTCGCTGCGTTGCAAAGGACCTCACTAAGTAGCTAAGGCTGTCTGTGAATTGCGATCCTCCTGTGTCAGCCTCCCAAATGGTGGGATTACAAGCGTGCGCCACCACGCCCACAATTTTAAATGGAATTTTAATGGCAAGATAAAAACCAGTACATAATGAAGGTGGGTGTGGTGGCGCACACCTGTAATCCAAGCACTTGGGAGAACGAGACAGGAGGATGGCAAGTTTACGGCCAGCCTTGGCTACTTGGTGAGGCCCCTGCAACCGCGTGAGATCTTATTTAAAAATAAAAACACAGTACGTAATGGACTATCACACTCAAGATAAACATGGTTTCAGTTCATCTTTATGAAAATTCTGCGATTGGTTCTAATTCTCTCTATTCCACAGCTGAGAGACAGAGGCTGGGGAGGGGGACGGCCAGGCAAGACTCCCTGCCTCAGACTCCCCAGGAGTTGAAATTCTAGGCGCCACCACACCCAGCTAAACCTAACATTCTTATGATTGAAAAACCTTAGGGCTTAAAAAACGTATGTAGCCAGCTATAAAAGCCTCTCACTGCTCCGTGAAGTTTGAATCTCTGGATTCTTTTGTGCCGAGTTTCCTTACAGGCAGAACAGGCTCTGAAGCCAGCAAAGATGGGCAGCCAGCGAAGGGCTGAGGCTCACCCGCTGGCCACTCCCGGGAGCCTTGATTTGCTGGGAGGGGGCCATCTGAGGCCTTCTAATAAAAGGTCGCCCTTGGAAGCTGAGGTGTAACTTCCAGGAAATGGCTGTGCCCGCTGCCTGCGCCACTGTGCCAGGCGCCCAGCTTACCTCCTCCTGCAGCACAGCACAGCACACAACTCCTGCCGGCTCTAGTCCTAAGAGGAAGCCTGGGAGGAGGACCAGGGGCCGCCCCAGGAGGCCCGGGTGCTGAGGAAGCATCTCAGTTACTCTGCACGGGATCCCTCACCCCAGCGGGCGCACCGCTCTCTCTGAACACCTGCGGGCCACGCGGCTCCGCTGTGGCGGGCCTCGTGCCTCGGGTGCCAGCGCAAGCTCCCTCTCTGCTGCGGAGGCGGCCCAGCGCCGTCCGCTTCTCTCCCTGTCACTCATTAGATCCACTCGGTTTTGCTAGGCTCTCACCCTGGAGTCCTCTCATCCACCTGCTGATTGTGTTCCTCATCTCCAATCCCCCTCCAGGTCTCTCCTCCCTGCAGACACTCCAGGACACAGGAGGGAACCCGCCATTTCACCTCCTGGGCTGGGTCACCCTCTCTCTTCCCAGGCACGCAGTAATATGAAAGCCTGACCTCTCGTAAAGGGATCCTCTGAACACCCACACCTGTGGGTGTGCCGCACACTCTTTCTGCCAAGAGGCATGCTCCTAAAAAATTCATTAAAACATATCCACTAGCTGGTCTGGGCACAGTGGTGCATGTGGTAGGGGCTGAGACAGGACTGCGGGAATGAGCCCCCGTCTTAGCAATGTAGGAAGACCCTCCGCACCTCAGTGAGACTGTTTCAAAATAAAATAATGAAGAGGGCAAATAACAGAGACTATGATCACTTAGAACTGTATGCTACAGGTGCATGGGTTTTCTAGAACTATTAGGCTCCTGAGCCTACTATTCTTACCCCCACCCCAGTCCTGAGGACTGAACTTGGGGCTCTCTGCTACTGAGCTACATCCGGAGCTATGCCACACCTCTTTTTAATTTTAAGAGAGAATATAGGTAATCTGCTTTGGCTGCCCCTGAACTTGGGATCATCCTGCCTCAAACTCCCCAGGAGCTGAAATTGCAGGCGCTACCACACCCAGCTAAACCTAACATTCTTATAATCAAAAAAACCTTAGGGTTCAAAAAACATTTGTAGCCAGCTATAAAAGCCTCTCACTGCTCCGTGAAGTTTGTTTCATCTATATTCTTTTCTGCTTGTGTACCTACTTTTCATCGAACCTCTGAAAGTTTATATGAAAAGAAAAAACATAAAGGAACTTTGCAGTCCCAAGATTGGACTTGACTAATAAACAGACATCTGAAAAACAGCGAAATCTGACATTTTAGTTGCTGCAGATAGGGGTATTATTCTCGCTTTTCCTCACATATTTAATGGAGGACACTGCCATCTAAGAGACGTATAAATGTTGGTACTCAATTATCAATATTCAAATCAAGTCTGAAAGCACTAAGAATTCAGAGGTTTTCTAGTAACCCAGCTGAGCAAACAAGCTGCTCACCCCCTGAAATAGGCACCGGCACGGGCACCGCACACACAAAGGAAAAGTCATATGTACACAGAGATCACACAAGCACACATGACCACAGGTGCGTGGAAAGACACACACACACACACACACACACACACACACACACACACACACTCATAGTCCATGCTGCCTCAGAACCCATTCCCCAAAGCAGTACCCAGAAAGGGTCTTACCTCCAGCGAAACCTCAGTCAGTGACACTTCCGATCACCCTTGGATTGCCCGCCGCCCCACCCACCTCCGTCCTCGCAGAGACCGTCCCAGGGCTCAGCATGAGACACTTTCAGGTGCTGAAGCAATTTCTGGCTTTTATAACCGACATGGGCTGGCTAAAATTGTATAACCGCACCACTCATTAGAAATGCCATTTGCATTACACAACAGCCACCGCCCGGTTACGAACGGTCACTGCAGGCCCGCCGGCCTCCACGGCAATCGGCCGCAGGTTTCAGCTTGGCAGTCTCAACAGTCTATTGTGGAACCCAGCAGCTGCCGGGATTGCATTTCTCAAACCCCCACCAAGAGGGGAAATTAAAACCTACCTTTGCAAACCCTCTAGTTCAGACGGACACGTCCACCGTGCTGCTGCCAGCTCAGTGAAAAGGGAGATTAATTCTACTCCCTGGTAATTTTTCATTTCCCCAATCAGAAGCCTAAGGACAACTATTTTCTAGCTCACAGAATTCCAGAGGTCCCAAGGTAGGATTCCTTAATTAAGCGGTTGGCAAAGTCAACAAATAACTGCCATCCTGAAGAGCCGACTGCTGGAGCCCATTGAACACGGAGAGTGCCTATGAAGGCACACCAGGAAGAAGCCACCGCCGGCCAGACTGCCTGGGCTGCGCTGGCCGGGCCCCCCCTGCCCTCCCATGTGCAAACCCCTGCCCCAACTCCAGACTGACCCTCCCATCCATACTGGGACCAGTCTCAGGTGACAGCCAGCAGCAAGGTGCACCGTTAGAGGGGTCTCAGCCAGGTGTAGTGGCGCATGCTTGTATCCCAGCATTTGGGAGGCTGAGACAGGAGGATCGCGGTTCACGGACAGCCTCAGCTGCTTAGTGAGGCCCTCTGCAACTCAGTGAGACCCGGTTTCAAAATAAAGAATAAAAAATAGGGCTGGGGGTGTAGCTAGGAGAGAAAATGCCCCTGGGTCCTATTCACTGGTACCACAAAAACAAACAAAAAGTGCTAGAGGTGAGGCTCCGAGGTAGAATGCCCCTGGGTTCTATGCCCAGTACCACAGACAGACAGACAGACAGGAGAGTAGAAAATTAAAACAAGAGGCAGAGGGCATGCTTTGGGGCCTCCTCCAAGGGAAACCTAGGAAAGACAGGCAACTTTGCTGGGAGGTGAGGGCGGAGGAGGAAGGGGTGGAGAAACCAGCTTAATCTAAATGTACCTGAACAAAGCGGCCAGTGGCTGCAAGTCTGTGGATGCGCAAGCGGGAAACACACAGACCGAGGGCGCGGCAAGGCGGCCCAGGGTTGGGTAGCACCCAGAGAGCTTAGAGGTGCTTTGTGGGATGAGGAAAAGGTCCTAAAATTAGATTGTGGTTGATGGTGGTTGTACAGCTGTGTTAAGTATACTGAAAATCATGGTGAATAGTTACATAAAGTGTACCCAAAAAACCTTGTTGTGTGTGTGGTTCTAGGGATTGAACCCAGAAATGTTCTACCTCTCAGCTATACTCTCAGCCCTACTTTATTTTTATTTGGAAACAGTCTCACTAAATTGCTGACAGCCTCACTAGCCGAGGCTGGTCTGACACCTGCAATCCTCCAGTCTCAGTTTCCCAGGAGGATCCGGGTTCGCAGCCAGCCTCAACTACTTAGTGAGGCCCTCCGCAACTCAGTGAGACCCTGTTTCAAAATAAGAATAAAAAACAGGGCTGGGGGTGTAGCTTGGAGGTAGAATGCCCCTGGGTTCCATCCCCAGTACCTACACACACACACACACACACACACACTCTGACTCTTAGGTCTTGTCAAAAATTAAACGGCAGTCCCCAAAGAAAGACCTTCAATAAAACAAAACAAAACAAAACAAAAAAAGCAACATCCGTGCCGCCTTACTGGGTTTAAATGTCAAGTGCAGACTGAGGCTGTTTTTTAGTGGAGAGTGCTTACCTAACACATGCAAAGTACTGAGTTCAATTCCCAATAAAGTCAGGCACAAAGAAATTCCATCAGCAAGTATTAAGTGGAAAAGAGGGCCATTTTCATTGCTACAGTATAAAATTTACTAGGCAACTATGATGTCAATCTTCATGTTCTGAACATTCTTTCACTGAAATAAAGCCCAAATGGTTGGAAATGTAGAATGGCCAATTCTTTTTTTTTTTTTTTTTTTTCCGGTGGGTACTGGGGTTCCTGGAAACCCATTTACCTCCAGGCTACAATCCCAGACCTATTTTTTTAATATATGTTTTTGGAAACAGGGTCTCCTAAACCAGTGAGCCTGACTTCGAACCTGCGCGATCCTCCTGTCTCCGCCTCCCAAGCACAGGCAGGGATTTCAAGCGTGCGCCACACGCCCGGCCGCCAACTCTTAATTAATGTGTCTATCCATCCCCAAGAAGACAGGAGAATTGTGAGCATGGCTTCCTTCTCCTTGTTGACCTTGCAGTGTTGACTGGAAAACCAGCCAATACAACAAACAAGGCTGACACAATGAGCACCAAGCCTCCCACCACACAGGAAATAATTCCCAAAGACTAAAAGAAGCATTTGTGAAGGGTGTATTGATTTCGAGTCACCCCTCCATGCCGGTCTGGTATGGAACTGTATGTCTATTTTCTGTATTTCTATCTTTCTAATAAACTTCTTTAAATCTTCAAAAAAAAAAAAAATTTAAAAAAGCATTTGTGAAAACGGGTCACCTTGCATGCCGCAACAGAAACTTCAAATCCTTAAGAAAGGAGCATTTATATTCCTCACCGCCTGGCTTCCAGTGCCAAAAAAGATAAAAATAATTGCCAAGAAAGATGCTCTAATAATTTCATAAGTTTAAACTTTCTCTCAAACAACCATTGGGTAAAGGATGAAATTGAAATCATAAAAACACTTTTACAATTAAGATCAAAAGCCAGGCTAGGTATTATAGTGCATGCCTATAATCCCAGTACTGGGGAGGCTGAGACAGGAGGACCGCAAGTTCAAGACCAGCATCAGCGAGGCCCCTAACAAATCAGTGAGACCGTTTCAAAATAAAAGTATAGGGTTAGGGTTAGCTCACAGGTAGAATTCCCCTGGCTTCAATTCTTAGTACCAGATAAGTAGACAGACAGACCAACTGACCAACTGACCAACCAAAAGACAGACTAAAAAAAGACCAGGCTTAGAGGCACATACTTGTAATCCCTGCACTTGGGAGGCGGAGACGGGAGGATCGTGCAGGTTCGAAGCCAGCCACATTGGCTTAAGAGACTCTGTTTCCAAATAAAAATATAAAAATAGGTCTGGAAGTGTAGCCCGGAGGTAGAAAGGCTTCCAGGAACCCCAGTACAACAAAACAAACAAACAAACAAACAAACAAACAAACAAACAGAAAAGGCCAGGCATTGTGACACTCACCTATACCCCCAGTATTTGCGAGTCCAAGACCGGAAGATTGAAGGTATGAGGTCAGTCTCAGCAACTAAGTAAGACCCGTTTCAAAATAAATAATAAAAAGGACTAGGGGTGTAGTTCAGAGGTAGAATGCCTGAGTTTAATTCCCAGTACCATGCATGTGCATGTAAACACACACACACACACACACACACACACACACACACACACACACACAAACACACACACACAGAGTTAAAAATAAAAATTAAGCAACAGACTTAATAGATTTCATAAATAAGACCAAGCCGACGCTTAGGAGTCTTGGGAGGCCATCAGAGACTCTGTCCACTCCACTGGGCCTGGGGCTGTACAGGGGAATCACGTTCCATCCCACTAGAGAAGGAAGCGATGCCTGCCCATCGTTTTAGAAACGAGTATAATCCTGATACCAAATTTGATGGGGGGGTGGGGAGAAAAAAGAAACACTAGTATGTACTGCAAACCACATCAACAAGCAAACAGTAAGACCAACAGAAGTCAAAAAGACATTGGACAAAACTCAACGTCGCGCTAGCCACAGGCGTCTCCATGTCCGTAATCATAAAAAGCCCAGAGGCTGCCCATTAAAGCCACCCCTGCAAAGGTGCCTGGTGGTCCCCGTTAGAGAAGACTGTTCTGGAAGTTCTATTTCATACAGAAAGAGTCTGAAAACTCAAGTAATGGGAAAAGGGAAGAGAAAAACATTACCTACATGTAGTAGTCAGTCTACCCAGTAAATGGGGCTGGGGATTGTTCGCTTGTTTTGCTGTGCACGAGGGGGTCGCACACACTCTACCAGAGTCGAATCCCTGGCCCCAGAAACTGAGTTTAAAAACAAGTAGTCAGCCGGGCGTGGTGGCGCACGCTTGTAATCCCCGCTTGTAATCCCCGCGCTTGGGAGGCGGAGACAGGAGGATCGCACAGGTTCGAAGCCAGTCGCGCTGACTTAAGAGACCCTGTTTCCAAATAAAATATAAAATAGGTCTGGGAGTATAGCCCGAAGGTAGAAAGCCTCTGGGTTCCACCCCCAGTACCAAAAAAAAAAAAAAAAAAAGTGGCCAGGCGTGGTGGTGCACGCTTGTAATCCCCACGCTTGGGAGGTGGATACAGGAGGATCGCGCAGGTCCAAAGCCAGCCTCGCTGGCTTAAGAGACCCTGTTTCCAAATAATATATATATATTAAAAAAGGGTCTGGGAGTATAGCCCGGAGGTAGAAGGGTTCCATCCCCAGTACCACCAAAAATATCAAGTCCGGCGTCGTGATGCACATCTGTAATCCCAGTACTTAGAAGGCTGAGACGAAAGGATCACGGGTTAAAGACCAGCCTCAGCAACTTAGCACGAGTCTCAGAGGCCTACTGAGACCCCACTTCAAATTAAAAAAAAATGAGTGTAGCTTGGAGGTAGAACACCCTAGAACTCAACCCCCAGTACTAAGAAAAAGAAAAACGCAATAGAGAATAAAACACTTCAACACAGCAGCTAGCTAGCATCAAGGCCGGGACCCTCCCCTTTAAAGAAGGGCACCCGGGCCCTCACAAGGGCGAGCTGATCTCTGCTGGGGGGCTGGAGGGGAACGCCGGGATTCTTCGCATTTTCTACATTCTAGTTATGCTCCTCATTGAATCTGGAGTCAAAGTAAACACCTCAGTTCTTAGCTCCTGTATGTGGTTAATACATTCAGGAAGAAAGTAATGTAAAATAACTAGAAAGCTAAACTTAGACAAATATAGAAAAAAAAATTTTCACGAATAAACTAACACATCTGAAAATATCTCCTAATATTAATGTATTATCTGATGTTTCCTCTTTATGAATAAACTATAAAATGTTACTTAAAGCTCTTCCACATTTGAGATGGTTTGTTTCTAGCTGTCCAAAGAAGTGTTATTATATTGACCTTTCAGAGTCCCTCCTATTGTAAAACAGAGTAAACCATGAGATTTAGGATTATCAGTGGAACAAAAACTACTGATTTTGTCATCAGAAGGGGGATTTAGAAATGCTACAACAAGCCGGGCGTGGTGGGCACGCTTGTCATCCCCGCGCTTGGGAGGCGGAGACAGGAGGATCGCGCAGGTTCGAAGCCAGCCGCGCGCGCTGGCTTAGGAGACCCTGTTTCCAAATAAAAATGTAAAAAATAGGTCTGGGAGTGTAGCCCGGAGGTAGAAGGGCTTCCAGGAACCGAGTACCGCCAAAAAAAAAAAAAAAAAAAAAAAAAAAGAAATGCTACAACAAAAGCAAATGTCTTAACTAGCAGCACCCTCTAGTGTTATAATATTTAATTAGCACTTGGTAAAGGTAAGAAATCATGAGAATTTTAAGAAAATCTATTTTGGGAAATTGCAAACATTCAGAAAAGTAGGGGAAAAAAATCAAATACATTTTCATTTCATATCCAACTTCTTTATTTTGTGACGCCAGGGCCATTCTACCTCTGAAGTATACCCCCAGCCCTATTTTATCATTTTTTATTTTTTATTATTATTATTATTATTATTATTATTATTATTATATTCTTAATATAATCTTTATTATTATTATTCTCACTACTTGCTGAGGCTGCCCTTGAACCTGTGATACTCCTGTCTCAGCCTCTCAAGTACTGGGATTATACAGGCATGTGCCACCATGCCCAGCTCATATCCAATTTTTTTTTGTGTGTGTGGTACTGGGGGATTGAACCCAGGAGAATTCTACCTCTGACCCACACACTCCCAGACCTATTTTTTTAATTCTTTATTTTTTAAATTTTTATTTATTTATTTATTTGGTGGTACTGGGGTTCCTGGAAACCCTTCTACCTCCAGGCTACACTCCCAGACCTATTTTTATACTTTTTAAATATGGAAACAGGGTCTCTTAAGCCAACGCATCTGGCTTCGAAACTGCGCGATCCTCCTGTTTCCACCTCCCAAGCATGAGGATTACAAGCGTGTGCCACCATGCCCGGCTTAATTTTTTATTTTGAAACAGGTCTCACTAAGTTGCTGAGAGCCTCACTAAGTAGCTGAGGCTGGCTTTGAACCTGTGATCCTCCTGTCTCCGCCTCCCAAGTACTGGGATTATAAGTGTGTGCCACCATGCCCAGCTAAAATATGACATTTTAAAAAAACATGTAGAAAAGCCGGGCATGGTGGCGCACCCTTGTAATCCCCGCACTTGGGAGGCGGAGACAGGAGGATCGCAGAGGTTCGAAGTCAGCCTCACTGGTTTAGGAGACCCCATTTCCAAAAAAAAATAGAAAAATAGATCTGGGAATGTAGCCTGGAGATAGAAGGGTTTCCAAGAACCCCAGTACCACCAAAAAAAAAATAAAAAACATGTACAAAAGCCGGATTTAGTGGCGAAAGGTTGTAATCTTTCTTGGGAAAGGTTGTAATTTACTTGGGAGGCTGAGACAGGAGGATGGCGCAGGTTCAAAGCCAGCCTCAGCTACTTAGTGAGGCTCTTAGCAACTTAGTGAGACCCTGTTTCAAATAAAGTATAAAATAGGTCTGAGAGTATAGCCCGGAGGTTGAAAGTCCCTGGGTTCCATCCCCAGTACCACTCACAATAAATAAATAAATAAATAAATAAATAAATAAATAAATATAAAAACATGTAGAGAGAAAATCTGAACACAGCACTAGCAATAATAACAACATTATCTGGAATAACCCTAGTTACCAAATAGTCAAAAGGAAATGGATCAGTACATATTTCAAACCTGGGGGCGTAGGGGGAGGGCGAAGTTATTTTCCTCTAGGGACCAAACAGAAGGTTCATGATAAAGGCTAAGCGTCTGGGGAGAAGAATAAATTCATTGTTCCCCTGGGCTGCCAGACTTACTCAGCTGGCTCCCGTGGCCCCGCTGAAAGGCAGCCACTCACCAGAAACTCAGGCGTGACCGGGAATGTGTGCTGACAAGCACCCACCCCAGAAGCCGGCCGAGGAGGTCGAGCCGGCGCGCAGGGCGCCCAGGTAAGTCCAAGCGAGCAAGGCCCCTTCCCAGGGCTCAGGGCCTGGCGCTGGAGCCCACAAGGGCTCGTGGGCAAGGGCTCCGGACTCAGCCCAGATTCCTCCTGAAGGCCACATGTGATGGCGTGGGGTGATCGCAGCGGTCATTAGCCAGTGGGTCAAAACTTGTTCCCTAAAACAGGGTGTTGCCCTGCATGTGTGGGTTTTGCAATTCTGTTTTTAGTACTGGAACAAACATTCTCAAAATAATTATATTCAAAGCTGGATAAGAGTAAAAAAAAAATTACACAAGTCGGAGGATGAGGTCATGAAAATGAAGACTTAAGCTAGGCTTGTGGCCCACAACTGTAATCCCAGTTCTTGAGAGGCCAAGACAGAGGATCGCAGGTTCAAGACCAGCCACAGCAATTTCACTAGATTCACAGCAACCCCTAAAGACCCGGTTTCATCAAAAACACACACAAAAAATAAACCGGGCGTTGGTGGCGCACGCTTGTAATCCCAGCATTTGGGAGGCTGAGACAGGAGGATTGCAGGTTCACGGCCAGCCTCAGCTACTTAAGTGAGGCACTTTGCAATTCAGTGAGACCTTGTTTCAAAATAAAGAATAAAAAATAGGGCTAGGGTGTAGCTCGGAGGTAGAATGTTCCTGGGTTCCATCCGCAGTACCCCCCAAAAAAATTTTATATATATGGCTGGGGGCGTGTAGCTTGGAGGTTGAATGCCTCTAGGGTCAATCCCCAGTATCATAAAAAAAGTTTATAAAAATGAAGATTTAACATTCTTCACTATGAAGCTTTAATTCATATTTTCCATAAAAAACTAAAAAGTCCAACTAATAAATCAAAAATAATTTAATGAACTTAATTCTCAGTAAAAGGCATTTCCCCAATTCTCAAGCCCCATCTTTCTCATTATTTCATTGCCCTGACACAATGACAATGCTCCCGATTTTTAATTCAAGAAGATAAAAATGGAAAAGATCACTTTAAGGAAAACAAAATTCATTTAGAAATATAATCTAATTTTAGACAGATAGAGAGTGCGCACATCTATAATCTCAGTACCTGACAGTGTAAAATGAAACAACTACTTTGGAAAACCAGTCATTTCTCTTCAGTGTGTGTGTGTGTGTGTGTGTGTGTGTGTGTGTGTGTGCAAGCGTGTGTGTGTGTTGTTAGGGATTGAACCCAGGAACATCCTACCTCTGAATTATACCTCCAGTCCTCTTTTTATTTTTTAAACAGGGTATTGCTAAATTGCTAAGACAGGATTCAAACCTGTGATCCTCCTGTCTCAGCCTCCCAAATACTGGTATTGTAGGCATGTGCCAACACACCTGGCTTGACATGTCTTTTTTTTTTTTTTTTTTTTTTTTTTTTGGTGGTACTGGGGTTCCTAGAAGCCCTTCTTCCTCCGGGGCTACACTCCCAGACCTATTTTTACATTTTTATTTGGAAACAGGGTCTCCTAAGCCAGGGCGCATGGCTGGCTTTGAACCTGCGCGATCCTCCTGTCTCCGCCTCCCAAGCGCGGGGATTACAAGCCTGCGCCACCACACCCGGCTTAACACGTCTTATCAAGTTAAATATACACTTACCCTATGACCTAGCAATACTACTTTTGGGTATCTTCCTAGTGAAGCGAAAACTTGTACTCAAGCCGGGCGTGGCGGCACACACTTATATTCCCAGCCTCTGGGAGGCTGAGACAGGAGGATCACGGTCCGCGGCCAGCCTCAGCTACTTAGTGAGGCCTTTTGCAACTCAGTGAGACTCTGTTTCAAAAATAAAGAATGAAAAATAGGCTGGGGGTGTAGAATGCCCCTGGGTTCCATCCCCAGTACCAAGGGGGTGGGGGGTAAAAAAAAAAACTTGAGAAACAAGAACCTCTATATAATATTTACCTACAATAGCTCAAACCAGGAAATAACATTCACCGTCACCTAGAGAAGGGATAAACACCGTGGGCACATCCCTATGAAAATGAGGCATATTTCATACCCATCAGATGAAGCCACGGTAAGCTTCCAGCCATACCAAGTATTGGCAAGGATGTGGGTAAGTGGATAGACAGGAAATCTTGCTTGTTACCTGAAATGCAAATTGGTTCAAATAGCTGGGAGAACAATCTGGTAACACACAGGAGATTGAGGAGTGGGCACTGTGATCTGGCGGGGCCGAGTCTCAGCCCGCTCCGCCTGGCAGAGCTCAGGGCGAGGGCAGTCCCTGTTCACTACACCCACACCCCCAGCAGGAGACTCCCTGGTGTGACCCGTGTGCCCAGTTCCCAGCTGGGCAGTCAGCAAGTGAACTGCAGCTCCTGGGGCCAGCACGGCCTGAGAGCATCACTCGCCCGCTGTACAACGCACCGCACGCGCGCTCTTATTTATGGTTTTAACCATGCGGCCAATGCTGTACGTTGGTTTATGGTGATAAGAACGCGCCTCACAAAAGGAAAATCATGGACTGCAAAATTACCTCTGGGCTGGGGAGTGGGGGCAAGGAAAGGGGCCCAGGGGGCACCAGGAGACACTTTTGTTTTTACTGGTGCTTTGTGACCACCCTACATCCTGATGAGGTCCAGAGTGATGGAGACACGGCATGTGGCGAGCCTCCCTTTATTTTCTTAATAAAAAACGTGAGAGGCAAAAATAACAACACGTTTCTATACTAGATCTGGGTGGCCGGCAGAGGTCTTCATCCCCGGAAGTATTATTAAGACAATGAAAACCACCTACGGGACAGGACGAAGGTCCAGCCCAGACTGCGCTGTGAAGATGCCCAACCATCACCCCCGCGGGTGTTTAACCTCTTCAAGGTGGGCCCACCGCTTTCTGTTTAATGTAGTACTGAGGACTGAATCGAGGGGTATTCTACCTCCAAGCTATATCCCTAGCCCTTTGTTTAACTTTTGTTTTGAAATAGGGTCTTTCTGGGTTACTAAAAGTCTTACTCCACTGCTGAGGCTGGCCCCTGACCTGTGATCCTCCTGTCTCGGCCTCCCAAGCGCTGGGATTACAAGTGTGCACCTCCACGACTGGGTCTCGGGAGTTTTTAAAGACCCTGCTTCAAAGGAAAATAGGGTATAGTTCAGAGGGAGAATGTCCTTCAGTTCAATCACATTTCCAAAAAAAAAAAAGTATGAGCCGGGCGTGGTGGCACACGCTTGTAATCCCAGCATTCGGGAGGCTGAGAAAGGAGGATCAAGGTTTGAGAACAGCCTCAGCTACTTAGTGAGGCCCTTTGCAACTCAGTGAGACCCTGATTCAAAATAAATAAAAATAGGGCAGGGGGTGTAGCTCGGAGGTCAAATGCCCCTGGGTTCCATCCCCAATACCACAAAAGAAAGTCTGATGCTGGTAAGCTGACAGTCACGTGGCCCCTGCAGTGCCAACAGCAGTTGACGGAGCAGGAGGGCAAGGGAAGCCCGGGCCTGCTCAGGGCCCGTGGGCCAAGTGCTGCGGAGAGAGCAGAGCGGGGGTCGCAGCCTGCGGGCCAGGGCCTACTCAAGACGCCTAAGGTGCCCAAGCCTGGGAGGGCTCAAGTGAACTGAGGCAAAGCCATCTGCAAAAGGAGCCCAGGGAGAGGCCGGGAGGAGTGCGGGAGCTGCCATTCAAGGGCAGGAAGAGGAGCCCAAGCTAGGCGCGGCGCACACCTTTAGCCCCAGCACCTGGGAGGGCCGCAGGTTTGAGGCCAGCCCTACCAACTGGGAGACAGACTATCAGCAACGCAGTGAGACCCTGCTTCAAAATCAGAAGCAAAATAGGACTGGAAGTGTAGCTCAGAGGCAAAACGCCCCTAGGTTCAATCCCCAGAACCACCAAAAAGTGTGTACACGCGTGCAATCGGGAACAGAAGTGCCGGTGACGGGGAAGCCATTTGTAAGGTGACACACCTGACCCTGGGTCAACATGCTTACTCACGCACACACACGGAAAGTGTCACAACAGGTGACACATGATTCTCTCCTTTTTTATGTTCTTGTATTATTTTTCTCTGATGTGTGTGTATCTATCAGTTTGATAAACTTTTAAACCCTAAGTCATTGTCTAGGGACAAGACTGAAAACCTAAATTTCAACTTGTCTAAAATTACAAACTATGGAACAGACTCATGATTCTTGGGTTTAAAAAGAGAGAGAAAAAATGCTAAATATACACGCATATATTAATTTAAAATGTTAAGAACATTTTTTTCTTCTCCAGCCAGGGTGGAAGGGAATCAGCTTACTTTTTGGACTTGTTCAGGGGCGTTTTTCAAGAAATAAAAAGCCTGGAAATCCGACGGGAAGGAAGCTAGGGAGGGAAAGATGTGGTGACCTGGACCGCAGCGCACATCATCGCGTGGCTCTGAACGCAGGTGGCTGGCACTGCAAACAGCCCCAACTCCCGCCGAGGAGGTGAAGACGTCCTGCTCAGCGGGAAGTGTCCCCATGCAGGGTATATTACAATTAACCTCACCTGCTTTTTTTTTTTTTTTTTTTTTTTTTTTTTTTTTTTGGTGGTACTGGGGGTGGAACCCAGAGGCTTTCTACCTCCGGGCTATACTCCCAGACCTATTTTATATTTTATTTGGAAACAGGGTCTCACTAAGTAGCTGAGGCTGGCTTCAAACCCGTGTGATCCTCCTGTCTCAGCCTCCCAAGTGCGGGGATTACAAGCATGCACCACCACGCCCGGCTCACCTGCTTCTTTTAACCTTATTAAATGTACTTACTAGAAAACTCCCTGTGTGACCGGGCGTGGTGGCCCAAACTTGCCATCCTAGTACTTGGGAGGCTGAGACAGGAGGATCTCAAGTTTGCAGCCAGCCTCAGCTACTTAGTGAGACCCTGTTTCAAAATAAAGAATAAAAATAGGGCTGGGGGTGTAGCTCAGAAGTAGAACGGCCCTGGGTTCCATCTCCAGTACTGGGGGAAAAGGAAAACTACCACGTGGCTCCCACTGTAGACGGCGGGGTCTCCAGAAAGTATGTACAACGCAACGAGAAGAGAAAATGGAACCCGAGCGCACACTACCATGGAAACCACCGCACTGCATGCTAGGACTATGAAAACGTCTCACGTCCCGACTGTACACAACTACACGTGTGCATACACACACACACACACACACACACACACACACACACACACACACACACACACACTGATGTGGCCGTGTATCTTCTGGGCTTAGCTATGCAGCTGGCAGAGAAAGGAGCAGGTGCCGTAACCTATGTTTCCACACTTAGGTTAGAGGAGGAGGGAGACGGATGTGCTGGAGGCGAAGCAGAGGCCCACGTGCCCTCAGACACAAGGGCTGGGGTCGGGGCTTGTTGCTGGGAGCTCAGAGGGCACAGGGCCCACCAGGCCAACACGCAGGGCCCTGGCACCACACACTGCCAGGTCTCGCTGGGCGTGGCGGCGCACGCTTGCAATCCTAGTACTTGGGAGGCTGAGACAGGAGGATCGCGGTTCGCAGCCAGCCTCAGCTACTTAGTGGGGCCCTCTGCAACTCAGTGAGACCCTGTTACAAATAAAGAATAAAAAACAGGGTTGAGAGCCAGGCGTGGTGGCGCACACTTGTAATCCCAGCATTTTGGAGGCTGAGACCTGGAGGATCGCGGTTCACAGACAGCCTCAGCTGCTTAGTGAGGCCATCAGCAACTCAGTGAGACCCGGTTTCAAAATAAAAAGAATAGAAAATAGGGCAGGGGGTGTAGCTCGGAGGTCAAATGCCCCTGGGTTCAATCCCCAGACCCGCAAAAAAAAAAAAAAAAAAAAAAAAAAAAACCAGGGCTGGGGGTGTAGCTTGGAGGTAGAATGCCCTGGGCCCCATCCCCAGGGGTGGGGGCAGGGGACTGCAGGGCCCTGTTTTGTGCGGCATACCTAAAAGAAGGTAATACCTGTACGTAGAGGCTTATCATTAAAAACGGCACAAATTCAACAGTGCTATTTTTCCATGCAACATTAAAAAAGGCAGCAAAAGTCTTAGACAACTTAAAAATAGTTGTTCTAATCCAACACGAGCTTGCTGATTTTAAAAACATCCATTGAAAAGGCCAAGGTTCTTCTAAGCTGCTTGGAATCTTTCGTGGTGACCGTTACACAACCATTCCATCTCCTTTTATTCCTCCTTATGTAAGCGCTATAATCACCATCAGTGTTTACACAGGTTTTTGAAACAGCCCGATTTCTCTGGTAAATATTTAATTCTCTTGTTGCTACGGATCAAGTCCTAACCAATACAACATTTTTATATAACATGTTTAGTAATGAAAAGTTAAGATGTTGACGTCAGCACACAGTCTATAAACGAAAAACATCAGAATTACCAGAAACAGTGAGGCCTCTAGGAAATCAGAACCCAATAAAATAAGAATTTCAACTCACTGCTGAAAGCCTGTTGATAGAGCTTATAACCAAGTCCCTCTGCCTGGGCGGTGGTTGTAGCAACTTCTAAAATGTGCCTGAATCAGGCTCCGGGCCCTGAGCGGAGCAGGTGCTCTCAGCACCAAAGCGAGGAAGCGACCGCCAGCTGCACCGTGGACAGAGAGGCTGGTCTCGTCTCTCCTCACTTCAACAAGAGCTTGGTATTCTAGGATCTGCATTGACAGCCCGAAAGCCAGTGGAATGGGGCCATCACACGAGTTTCCTGACCCACACGATGGTGGATCACTGAGGCAGAACTGGCCCACTGTGCCAACGATGGGACAAGAGGCACACGGGGAGGGAGATCAGGAACGACTCCAGGCTTGAACTGCTCGGAAGGCTTGGGAAGGGGGACCAGGGCCAGCCGTGCAAGACAGCCAGAGCCCAGAGGACCCACCACGAGGGCCCAGACGTGGGCAGGCGCACGAGCCCCCCAGGCCCGCAAACAGCCTCGCCAGCCACAGCACACAGCTGAAGTGGAGGGAGAGAAGCCCCCCCCACACACACAGGGAAAAGCGGCCTCCAGTCAGACAAGATGCAGTCAGATTCAGGGGAGTGTGTCAGGCAGGCCACAAAAGCAGACAGTCCCTGAGGGACCGCCCCAAGACAGAAGAGCAGAGCCGGGCAGGGCGGCGCAGGCCTGGAATCCTAGTACTAGGGAGGCTGAGACAAGAGGACCCAAGGCTGGAGGCCAGCCTTAGCAAGACCCTATTTTGAAACTAAAAATAGGGCTGGGGGTATAGCTCAGAGGTAGAATGCCTCTGGGTTCAAACCCCTGTACAGACAGACAGACAGACAGACTAGCTACTGCATGGACCCAAGTACAGTGGTCACTCTGCGTCCATTGGGGATTTGTTCTAAAGTAGGATAGAGCCGGGTGTGGTGGCGCACGCTTGTAATCCCCGCGCTTGGGAGGCTGAGACAGGAAGATCGCACGGGTTCGAAGCCAGCCTCAGCTACTTAGTGAGGCTCTCAGCAACCTAATGAGACCCTGTTTCCAAACAAAAAAGTCTGGGAGTATAGCCCGGAGGTACAAAGCCTCTGGGTTCCACCCCCAGTACCACCAAATAAATAAATAAATAAATAAATAAATAAATAAATAAAGTAGGATAGAAGAAATAAAATATATCAGGTAGAAAGGAGATGAGTTGGGAAAGAAAGAAATACATAGTTTTAAGATCTGGAAAGGTCATAATCTCTAGCCGGATCGTAGAGGGTGCGCAGTGTGAGGCAGAAGCCCCAACGAGCCCCGGTCACGCACCCCTCCCCCCCCACCCCTCCATTAGGATCCATTAGGAGAGGCAGAGCAGACACCACCCGGCCACCACCCAGGCTTCTGGAAGGAAAAGGTCCAGCCCTCCCCCCTCCCTCGTGCAGTGCCCCTAGGCGCCCCCTCCCCAGACTCCGGGGTCTCCCACTCCCCAGGGGGCCCGCGCTCTCCCGGGAAGGTGTACCCTCCCTCGTCCTTAATAAACCTCTCCCTTTGACTCTGACAAGCACATGCTAAAATTCTTCTCACCACGAAAGCCAAAGACCCTGCGAGCCCTGGGGTGAGTCTCCCTTTCCCAAACCAGGAAACTCCTCAGGAATCGGGAAAGGTCCAGGACCTCCCCACTAAAGCTCACTAATGTCTCAGTCCTCATATAAACGACATACCATTTCCATAGGACGTACACACAGGCTCTGCATACTTTAAATCAGCTCAGGATACTTGCAATACCAAATATGATGTAAACGCTATGCAAATAGCTGTCGTGCGGGAGTGTTCAGAGAATGACGATGAAAATTCTGTACAGGTTCAGTGCAGATTCAGTTAGTTACAGTCATTCAAGCTGCTGCTGCTGAAACCTAAGGATGCACAAGCCAGGAGGACCTTAGCAACCAGGGGCGACGGGGACAGAGGAGGAGGTGGAAAGGCGTGTCAGCCAACAGAGGGAGGGATGTCAGAGGAACAAGTGAACTGATGGCATCAAAACTGACCTCTGCAAAGGAGGAGCTGGGCCTGCTGGCGTGCACCAGGGAGGCTGAGACAGGTTGGAGTCCAGCCTCAGCAACTCAGGAGGCTCGTTTTCAAAATAAAAAATAGAGAGCGGGGCGTGGTGGCGCACACTTGTAATGCACTCTTGTAATCCCAGTGCTTGGGAGGCTGAGACAGGAGGATCGCACAGGTTCGAAGCCAGCCTCAGCCTCTTAGTGAGACCCTGTTTCTAATAAAATACAAAATTCTGGGTGTGACCATTGTCTTTCCCGAATTTGCCCACTAAAGCCCACCTGCAAGGCCAAGGAGGCTGAACTTAATCACAAGACCAGTGATGTCACAGGTCTTCCTTTTGTCTTGTTTATGATTGGTGATTTACATATCCTTCACTTAATATCTTATTACTGTTCTTTGGTGTTTACACTTTTCTACTGGGAATATCACTGGAGAAGGGTATAAAAATCTTGGTTTTGGAAAATAAACTTTGTCAGTTGCACAAGAGGCAATTGTCTGGGTCAGTCATTTCAAGTTTCTCCCTCCCAAGTTCCAGAGAGGAATCTCCACTTTTAGCGCCGTGAACAGGGACTTGAAGGAGTTTATTTGATAAGAGGGAGAAATCGCTGCAGAAAAAGCCGAATCCTTGTCCACTTTCCAAGAACCCTGTAGCCAAAGGTCCCGCTCTTCGATTTACTTGGGTTTTTCTATGGACTTTCTGAGGGAAGAAGCTCCAGCCCACACCTGGACACCTGGACAAAATGGGCACGTTCTGAAGGAAAACTATTTTGGAAACCTGAGCAAGGCTGGGGTGGCGTAGCCCAGAGGCCGGGCCTCAGCCAGCCCGTGCAGCCCGGTTCCACTCCAGCACGGCAAAAGAGAAGCTAGAACAGTAAGAAACAGTAAACAGGCTGGGCATGGTGGCGCACGCTTGTAATCCCCATGCTTGGGAGGCTGAGACAGGAGGATCGCGCAGGTTCGAAGCCAGCCTCAGCTACTTAGTGAGGCTCTCAGCAACTTAGTGAGACCCTGTTTCCAAATAAAATATAAAATAAGTCTGGGAGTGTAGCCCGAAGGTAGAAAGCCTCTGGGTTCCATCCCCAGTACCGCAAAAAATTAAAAAATTAAAAGAATAAAATAGGGCTGAAGGCGTAGCTTGGAGGTAGAATGCCCCTGGGTTCAATCCCTAGTTCCACAAAAATAAGGAAAAGAAAAAAAGTAAATAAAAGGAGCATTTGACAAGTGCTCATCAAGGATCACCAAATATTTGAAACCAAAGTTGTGAAACAATAGAGAAAGAGATCTGTGAGATATAAAGCTGATAAATGAGACTGCGCGCTGGAGCACTTCTGCAGGTGCCCTGGGCAGGACTCTTCCGCTCACTGCCTGCCATGGAGCGGCACTACTTGAAAGAATTAACGACGATGGCTTAAGGGGAAAGTTCGGTACATGGCAAAGAATGGAAAGAAATACACAAAACTTTCAGGATCAAAAACGCTTTCGTCTTCCTACTTTGAAATGTACCAAGTTTGGTTTGTATCTGTCTTTTGTGTTATTAACAGTAAGTAAGCCCAGACTTTTTTTTTTTGCAAAACTGGGGATGGAACCCACGAGCATTTTACTACACCCTTTGACCTTCAAGCTACACCCGCTGCCCTATTTTTTATTTTTTATTTTGAAACAAGGTCTCACTAAGTGGTGGAGGCCTCACTAAATAGCTGAGGCTGGCAACAAACCTGTGATCCTCCTGTCTCAGCCTCCCAAGTAGTAATATTACAAGCGTGCGCCAACACGCCCAGCAAGCCTAGACTTCTTTTACTAGGAAAGTGAAAATAAAATGCTTTGAAAAATAAATAAATAAAGCCAGGTGTGGTGGCGCACGCTTCTAATCCCAGCACTTGTGAGGCTGAGACAGGAGGATGGCACAGGTTCAAAGTTAGCCTCTGCTACTTAGTGAGGCTCTCAGCAACTTAGTAAGACCCTGATTCTAAATAAAATATATGTCTGGTAGTGTAGCCCAGGAGTAAAGGGCCCCTTGGTTCCATCCTCAGTACCAAAGGGGGGGAAAAAAATGAATCCAGCTGGGCATTCCATCCCCAGTACTGCAAAAATAAATAAATAAATAAATAGATAGATTAAATAAATAAATAAAAAGAAAATAGCCCAATCTATGTACAACCTATGTATTTATAAAAATTCTTAGCCAGGCCTGGTGGCGCACGCTTGTAATCCCAGCATTTGGAAGGCTGAGACCAGAAGATCGCTGTTCGCAGACAGCCTCAGCTACTACTTAGTGAGGCCCTCTGCAACTCAGTGAGACCCTGTTTCAAAATAAAGAATAAAAGAATAGGGCAGGAGGTGTAGCTTAAAGGTCAAATGCCCCTGGGTTCCATCCCCAGAACCGCAAAAAAAAAAAAAAAAAAAAAAATTCTTATAACTATACCTAAATAGTGAATTTTACCACATATACCGGGCATGGTGGCACACACTTGTAGTCCTAGTACTTGGGAGGCTGGCCAGTCTCAGCAATTTAATGAGGCCCTCAGCAACTCAGTGAGATCTCATTTCCAAATAAAAATAAAATAGGGCTAAGGGTGCAGCTCACAGGTAGAAAAAAAATGTCCTTGGATTCCACTTTCAGCACAGAATGGGGGGGTGTGTATTAATAGGAATGTGGTTTAGTTTAGCTTCTCTGGGAGACAAATTCCCGGCATCTTTTTTTGTGTACGGTCCTGGGGATAGAACCCATGGGCATTCTACCTCTCAGCTACACTCTTGGCCCTATCTTATTGTTCTTTTTGAAACAGGGTCTAATTGTTGGGGGCCTCACAAGGTGCTAAGGCTGGCCATCCTGCCTCAGCCTCCCAAGTACTGGGATTGAGGCATGCGCCACCACCCCCGGCTCAAATTCCCAATATCTATCCAAAATTTTAAGTTTTATTCATTATACTAAATATAGCAATAGTTTATTCTCCCCAAGAAGAAACACCATCGCTGTTGTATTATTTCTAATGGAAGAAAAATTTAAAAGTAAACAAAATTGTCCACTGAACTTTGAGATAAGGGCGAGTAGGGGAGGGGGACGCCTGTTCTTTAGTAATATATGTGTACTTAGTTTCATTGATTAAATTTTATATGTGGGTGTGGTGGCACATGCCTTGAATCCTAGTACTTAGGCTGAGACAGGAGGGTGCAGTTTCCACCCTAAGTAACTCAGCAAAACCCTCCGTAACTTGGTAAGATCCTGTTTCGAAATATAAAATAAAATAAAATAAAATAAAAAGGGCTGGGGATGCAGCTTGGAGGTAGAAGTCTCCTGGATTCAATCCTCCCATCCTCCCCCCATCACCAAAAATCACTTTTTTTTTTTTTTGGTCAGAATGCCTGGAAAGGGGGGAGGGATAGTTCTCAGTCCACGTGCCCGCCAGGCCCTCACGTGTGACCCCGGCAGCAGCAGGCATCCAAGAGACGTATGCTTGTGATTCAAAAAGGCGAAAGCATGGGAAGAAAAACGAAAATATTTACCTCCCACACTGTAATTAATCTACGTGGCAAGACTGAACGTGCCTACTTTCTAGTTTAATCTACTTAGCTGGAATTTGGCCTAAAGAGTCCATTACCTTATCATTAGCATTAGCCTACAATTCATTATTCCCACATGGTGCAGCTAAACCATCCCAGGCACGTACAGAGGGCGAGGTCACGTACAAAAGGGTCCCAGGGCCAAAGGGCGTCAGCACGGCCCCAGCAGGTACAGCAGAACTGGGGCTCTTTAAGGCACACCTACCCAGATGCACAGAAATCACATTCAAAATAAAAGTTCAGCCGGGCGCGGTGGCGCACGCTTGTCATCCCAGCATTCGGGAGGCTGAGACCTGGAGGATCGTGGTTCGCGGACAGCCTCAGCTACTTACTGAGGCCCTCCGCAACTCAGTGAGACCCGGTTTCAAAATGAAGAATAAAAAATAGGGCAAGGGGTGTAGCTCGGAGGTCAAATGCCCCTGGGTTCCATCCCCAGACCCGCAAAAAATAAAATAAAATAACATAAAAATAAAAATAAATAAAAGTTCATTACCGTGTGACCCAAACAAAGAGACGCACCTAGAAGCCGCGCTGCAGACCAGTCCATACGTTTTCCATTACAAGTCACAAAGCTACATTTCTCTGCACTGCTGAAGTCCGAGTTCAAGACCACAAGGGAAGTCTTTGTTACTGGAGTCCACTTCCAGCTAGAGAAAAGCAAATGGGAAATTAAAAGTAAAAGTAAACATTCAGCCAGGTGTAGTGGTACACAACTGTAACCTCAGTACTTGGGAGGCTGAGACAGGAGGATGCAGGTTTGAGGACAGCCTCACAATCTAGCAAGGCCCTCAGCAACTTAGCAAGACCCTGTTTAAAAACCAAAAACAAGCCGGGCGTGGTGGTGCACACTTGTAATCCCAGCATCCGGGAGGCTGAGACTGGAGGATCTGGGTTCGTGGTCAGCCTCCGCTACTTAGTGAGCCCCTCCGCAACTTAGTGAGACCTGGTTTCAAAATAAAGAATAAAAAATAGGGCAGGGGGTGTAGCTCGGAGGTCAATGGCCCTGGGTTCCATCCCCAGACCCACAATAAATAAATGAATAAATGAATAAATAAATTAAATTTAAAAATAAAAAGGGCTGGGGATGGAGCTCAGAGATAGAATGCCCCGGAGCTCAACCCCAGTAGTGAGAGCGTGCACGCACACGCACACGGACACGGACACACACACACACACACACACACACACAGTAATCGTAAACCCACAGAAAGGATTCTGCATGAACTGAGTTTCTTAATTTTTTTTTTTTTGTGTGTGTGTGTGGTACTGAGGGTGGAACCCAGAGGCTTTCTACCTCTGAGCTATACTCCCAGACGTACTTTCTATTTTATTTGGAAACAGGGTCTCACTAAGTTGCCGAGAGCCTCACTAAGTAGCTGAGGCTGGCTTCGAACCTGTGCGATCCTCCTGTCTCAGCCTCCCAAGCGCGGGGATTACAAGTGTGCGCCACCTCGCCCGGCTTGAACGGAGCTTCTTTATTAGCTATGTACAATCCTACAACTTGCTGTATTACTTGTTTATGCTTTAAAAACATTCAGGGGGGTTACTGGGGATTGAACACAGGGACTGTACCCTGCGGCACACCCCCAGGCCTCTGGTTTTCATTCCCAATAGGGTCTCGCTCAGTCGCAGAGGCCCTGAGTTTTGGAGCCTCAGCTGGGACACAGAACATCTGCAAGGCCCAGCCCTAGGCGGGGTCACGGGCTGCACTCCCAGTTCTTAGACATCAACTCTCCATTTGTTCAAAATATTTTAAAGGACAGGCTTTGATTTAAAAGGAAAAAATAAGACTTTTAGTTCTACGTGCCGAGCACGGTTACGCAGTACACTACCTGGCCCACATCTTGCAGGTAAGAAAAGCCACGTGGTACGGGCCTGCTGGGCAAGGGCCCAGAGCTCAGAAGGGAAAGTGACAGGTGGCGCAGGGGCCTCCGCAGCCTCCGCATCCTAAGTACCCGCAAGGAACGGAAGGAGGGCACCGGCCGTGGGGAGAACAGGGACTCATCGATATACTGGGCCAGAGCTTCTGGAGCTGGGTTACGGGTAGGCGCGCAGATGTTCACTTCTGGAGCTGGGTTACGGGTAGGCGCGCAGATGTTCACTCTCGTGTTCCTTAAACGAACAGGTCTTGGACACTTGAGCCCATGCGATGCATCTCACTGTAAAGACCAGCCAGGGCGCAGGCTGCCTCGGGAAAAGCCCGGCGGCCCATGGCGCCAGGTGCCAGGACCTGCAGCGGGCGGTGCCAGGGCTCCCGCCAAGACTCCTGCCAAGACTCCTGCCGAGGCCTCTCCACTTGCCCCCGGGCAGGTGAGCACGGGACCCAGGGCATCGATGGAGAAGGGGCGGGGCACATCACTCATCACTCCCACCAGCTCAGACTCAGAGCGAGCGCTTATTCTTGTTAGTGTCAGGCACTAAGCACTACTGGTCTTTTGTGGTTTGGGACAAAAAAAATTTTTACTCATTCTAAGCGAATAGAATATGGATTTTTGGAGAAATAGATGTAGTTCCCTTTCTAAAACATATTTTCCATGCAAGCAAAAAAAGGTAACTTATTCTCAAAAATGAAATCTTAATAATCAGCCGGGAGTGGTGGCACACGCTTGTAATCCCTGCACTTGGGAGGCTGAGACAGGAGGATCGCACAGGTTTGAAGCCAGTCTCGCTGGCTTAAGAGACCCTGTTTCCACCGGGCATGGTGACGCACGCTCGTAATCCCAGCATTTGGGAGGCTGAGACTGGAGGATCGCAGTTCGCGGACAGTCTCAGCTACTTAGTGAGGCCCTCTGCAACTCAATGAGACCCTGTTTCAAAATAAAGAATAAAAAATAGGGCAGGGGATGTACCTCAGAGGTTGAATGCCCCTGGGTTCCATCCCCAGACCGCAAAAAAAAAAAAAAAAAGAGACCCTGTTTCCAAATAAAAAAATATTTAAAAAAAAAACAGGTCTGGGAGTGTAGCCCGGAGGTAGAAGGCCCCTGAGTTCCATCCCCAGCACCACCAAAAACAAAAAAATCTTAATAATAATAAATCTATTCTAGCTTAACTAAAAATTCACAAAGTCAGAAGGGAGGCGCAAAGGTGACACCCACCAATGAAGACTAATCAGAAGAGATGGAAACACCTGTAACCAATAGCTTCCGTCCTGTGGAATAAGCTGGGAGAATGAACGCGGAGTCAGAGCTTGTTCCTGGTGGCGCTAGTGCTGGGACTGAACCCAGGGCCTCTGCCCCTGAGGTCACACTCCCAGCATGCTGTTCTTTGAATACAGGTTGCAAAATATATAGTGGCGCCCCGCGTCTATTGAAAAGCATAATTATATAGCACACGTTTGTATACACAGGAAAAGGGCTGGCAAGGATGCACACCAAGCTGCCTTGAGGTGAGGGAGAGGACTACGCGATTTTACCAATTGATTTTACACCACTCTGGCAAAGCAGAACTGCTTACAGCAGGATGTGCTGGTGCACACCTATAATCCCAGTACTTGGAAGGCTGAAACCAAAGAATCTCAGGTTTGAAGCCAAATTTAGCAACTTAGCAAGGCTCTCAGCAACTTAGTGACAATCTATTTCCAAATTTAAAAAGCTGAGCGTGGTGTCGCATGCTTGTGATCCCAGCATTTGGGAGGCTAAGACAGGAGGATCAGGGCTCACCAACAGCCTCAGCTACTTAGTGAGGCCCTTTGCAACTTAGTGAGACCCTGTTTCAAAATAAAGATTAAAAAATAGGGCTGGGGGTGTAGCTCAGAGATAGAATGCCCCTGGGTTCCACCTCCAGTCCAGTACCACACCAAAAAAAAGGGATGGGAGCTGGGGGTGGTAACACACACTTGTAATCCCAGTACTTGGAAGGTAAGAGGATCACAGGTTCGTGGCCAGCCTACTTAGTGAGCCCCCTTGCAACTTGGTAAGACCCTGTTTCAAAATAAAGAAAAACAGGATAGGAGGTGTAGCTCAGAGACAGAATGCCCCTGGCTTCAATACCCAGCACCGCAAAATAAAATTTAAAAATCGGGCTGAAAGTGTTCAATACCCAGCACTACCAAAAAAAAAAAAAAAAAAAAAGTATAAAAGTTGCCTTCAGGTTACGCATGGCATCTAAGGTTTACGTGAAACAAAGGAATTCTGTGTTTAGACTTAGGCCTCTTCCACCAGGTACCTCATTGTGGGAAGGACAGAACCCAGGGACAATACCATCCCAGGCCAGCCATCACTGAGCTCCCAAATCATATCCAATGATTCCTCAAGCCTGGCCTGTGGAAGCACACCTGTAATCCCAGTACTTGGAAGGCTGAGAAAGAAGGTTTCCAGGTTTGAGGCCCACCTCGGCAACTTAGTGAGACCTTCACCAACTTAGTGAGATCGTGTTTCAAAATAAACAGTACGGGATGTAGAGGTAGAAAGTCCCTGGGCTCAATCCCCAGTACCAAAAATAATAAAGAAAAGTGTTTCCTGATTATGTCAAAGAACGCCTTGGGAAAACTCTGGCCAGCACAGACACTGGCCCCTGGTCCCGCTCTTCGGTTTACTTGGGTTTTTCTATGGACTTTCTGAGGGAAGAAGCTCCAGCCCACACCTGGACACCTGGACAAAATGGACACGTTCTGAGGAAAACTATTTTGGAAACCTGAGCAAGGCTGGGGTGGCGTAGCCCAGAGGCCGGGCCTCAGCCGGCCCGTGCAACCCGGTTCCACTCCAGCACGGCAAAAGAGAAGCTGGAACAGTAAGAAACAGTAAACAGGCCAGGTGTGGTGGTGCACGCTTGTAATCCCCGTACTTGGGAGGCTGAGACAGGAGGATCTCAGGTTTAAGACCAGCCTCAGCATCTTAGAGACTCATAGAAACCTAGCCGGGCGCTTGGGAGGCAGAGATAGGAGGATCGCATGAGTTCGAAGCCAGCCTCAGCTACTTAGTGAGGCTCTCAGCAACTTAGTGAGACCCTGTTTCCAAATAAAATATAAAAAAGGTCTGGGAGTATAGCCGGAGGTAGAAAGCCTCTAGGTTCCACCCCCAGTACCACCCAAAAAAAAAAAAAAAAGAAGAAGAAACAGTAAACAGAGAAGGAAGGCTTCAAAAACAAATAAGGAGATGCAAAGAGGCGCAGGATTAGACAAGTTCCCAGGATGGGTGTTTCCCAGCCTACCAGAAATCAGAAAAGGGAAAGCGTCCCAAGTTCTTCTGGGAAAACGAAGGAGCGGTCAAAGGAAGCCCAAGAAAACCGAGGTGACCTCACCTGCGGCTCACGCTTTATTTAACTTGGAAGCAGAATCACATCTGACTCCGTCTTGAGTCCCCTGCTCTGCATCTACAGTTCCTGTTTTATGCACTGGAAGGGCCACTTGCCCCCTTCCAGTAGGTGTTAGGGTTTTTCTGATGATTTGCAAGCGTGCCTTAAAAGATAAGGATAATAAATAAACCAGGCGTGGTGGCACACACCTGGAATCCCAGAACTTGGGAGCCTGAGACAGGAGGATGGCAGGTTCCAGGCAGGCCTCAGCAATTAGTGAGGCCCTCAGCAACTTAGTGAGACCCTGCTTCAAAACAAAATTTCAAGAGAGCTGGGGTGTAGCTCAGAGGGAGAATACTGCTGGGTTTAATTCCCAGTACCCCCCCCCAAAAAAATTGAACACCTATCCTTTTAAAAAATGCATATTAACCCCAAGCTTGGGAGGCTGAGACAGGAGGATCGCACGGGTTTGAAGCCAGCCTCAGCTACTTAGTAAGGCTCTCAGCAACTTAGACCCTGTTTCCAAATAAAATATTTTATTTATTTATTTATTTATTCATTCATTTATTTTTGTGGTACTGGGGTTCCTGGAATCCCTTCTACCTCCAGGCTACACTCCCAGACCAATTTTTCAAATTTTTATTTGGAAACAGGGTCTCTTTAAGCCAGCGCGTCTGGCTTCGAACCTGCGCGATCCTCCTGTCTCCGCCTCCCAAGCGCTGGGATTACAAGCGTTCCCACCACGCCCGGCCCAAATAAAATATTTTTAAAAATAGGTCTGGGAGTACAGCCCGAAGGTAGAAAGCCTCTTCTGGGTTCCAGCCCCAGTACCACCAAAAAATTAAAATTAAAATTAAAAAATAAAACAAATGCATATTAAGCCACACATAGTCAAGTGTAATCCCAGTACTCAGTAGGCTGACAGAGGAGGATCACAGGTTCAAGACCAGCCTCAGCAACGTAACAAGAACCTGTTTCAAAAGCAAAAAAAATGAAAGAGGGCTAAAGGCACAGCTCAGAGGTAGAATACCTCTGGTTCAACCACAAAAAAAAGCATACTCATGGCCAGGTGTGGTGGTGCACATTTGTAATCCCAGCATTTGAGGCTGAGACAGGAGGATCACGGTTCACGGAGGACAGCCTCAGCTACTTAGTGAGGCCCTTTGGAACTCAGTGAGACCCTGTTCCAAAATAAAGAATAAAAAATAGGGCTGGGGGTGTAGCTCGGAGGTCGAATGCCCCTGGGTTCCATCCCCAGACCTGCAAAAAAAAATTTTTTTATGAAAATAACCAGGTTGAGTATAACCACATTCAGCTTAGGTGCAGGACAAGTAAACTGGCTATTTAAGGACTGTCTAAAGCCGGGCGTGGTGGCGCACGCTTGTAATCCCCGCGCTTGGGAGGCTGAGACAGGAGGATTGCACGGGTTCGAAGCCAGCCTCAGCTACTTAGTGAGGCTCTCAGCAATTTAGTGAGACCCTGTTTCCAAATAAAATATAAAAAGAGGTCTGGGAGTATAGCCCGCAGGTAGAAAGCCTCTGGATTCCACCCCCAGTACCACACACACACAAAAAAGGACTGTCTAAACAAATTAGAACAACAAAACGCTTTCTGATAAAATACTATATATAAAGCCACCCTGCAGAACACTATTGGATGGCAGGGAGACCGCCATCCAGCTAAGGCGGAGGAGCAGAACATGTGTTTTTATAAAAACCACCGCGGTCAGCAAGCCAGGCAGACCAGGACAGTGTCAGCTGCCGGGTGTGGGATGCGCGTGCGGCCCGTCTCACCTCTTACGTCATTTTGTTTTCTGCTACTAATGAACATGAGCCATATTCCTAAAGTTTAAAGTTCCTAAGTGCATATACGAGTCACTAAAAATAATTATGCTCAATGCTTAAGCTGCAACTATCTCCAAAAAATTAGAGATGCCGTTATTTCACATAGCATATTTAGTCCCATAGTAAAAGATGGAGCCGGGCTGGGCGTGGTGGCGCACGCTGTAATCCCAGCGCTTGGGAGGCTGAGACAGGAGGATCGCGCAGGTTCGAAGCCAGCCTCGGCTACTAAGTGAGGCTCTCAGCAACTTAGTGAGACCCTGTTACCAAATAAAGTATAAAATAGGTCTGGGAGTATAGCCCGGAGGTAGAATGCCCCTGGGTTACACACACATACACACACAAAAGATGGAATAAGCAAGTTACTTTTTTTGTCTGTGTATGTGTGTGTGTGTGTGTGTGTGTGTGGTATATTTGTGTGTGTCTGTGCTTTTCTGGAGATTGAACCCAGGGGCATTCTATCTCTAAAGCACACCCCAGCCCTATTTTATTTTTTATTTATAAACAGAATCTCACTAAGGTGCTCAGTGTCATTAAATTGCTGAGGCTAGCTTGAAACCTGCAATCTTGTGTCAGCCTCCCAAGTTCTGGGACCACAGGCTACCTCGCCTGCTTCATTTTGTTTATGTGTATATGTGTGTGTATATGTGTGTGTATATGTGTGTGCGCGTATGTGCATTGCTAGGGATTGAACCCAGGGGCATTCAACGGCTGAGCGACATCCCCAGCCCCTTTAGCCCTATTATATTTTTTATTTGGAAACAGGGCCTAAGTTACTGAGGCTGCCCATGAACCTGCGATTCTTCTGTATGAGCCTCTCAAGTACTGGGATTACAAGCATGTGCCAGCACACCTGGCTTATTTTTTATTTTGTAACAGGGTTCCGCTAAGTTGCCGAGGCTGGCTGTGAATCTGTGATCCTCCGCTCTCAGCTTCCCAAGTACTGGGATCACAGGCCTGTGCCACCACAGCGGGCTATAAAGTCTCATTTCTAGATAAACAAGGGGAGGGAAAAAGGAAGAGAAAGGTGCCTCTCATCCCTAATATGTGGAGATCTGCGTGGTAAATGCCTTGACACACCCTCTTGGGGAAACCACAGAGTTCACAATCCCATGGAAGTTGCCGGGGAAGCAAGTCAACGCTAACGCAGAAGGTTCGGTCCCCTTGATAAGGGTGCCTCAGCCCCTGAGCGAGTGTGCTAAAATGTTTATTCTAGGTAAGCCAAACCCCAAATTTCCTAACACCTTTCCAAAGTGTCTTAGAGTGATGGAGATTAGGTAAACCGGACTAATGTGACTCCCGACCCAGAGCCACCTGGCCGTGACTTTGCCTGAGTCCTGGGCAGGCTGCGCCTGGCCAGTGGGTGCCCACCTCCAACCCAGAGCCCGTCCAAGGACCGAGCGGGCACGCCAGGCAGGGAGATAAGGGGCACCCAGCGTAGGCAGTGGGGGGCAGGGAAGTAGACTCGCCCACCTGGAGGCAGCTCCAGAAACAGAACCCCCAAAAAATAAAGAGAAACAGAACCCCGACCCGTCAGTGAGGAGCAAGGGTGCACACTGAAATCCCAGTACTTGGAGGCTGTGACAGGAGGCTGGCAGCTTTGAGGCCAGACAGTTGCAGCAACTTAGCTAAGACTGCTAGGAACTTAAGGAAACCTTGCTTCAAAATAAGAGCTGGGGGTGTAGTTTGGAGGCATATGCCCCAGAGTTCAATCCCCAGAACCAAAAACAAAAAAAAACCCAGACCCGTCTCATTGGAAGCAGCAGGAGGGAAATGCCAGGGGATGGCTGGACGGCGCCCAGCTGAGCTGAGTCGTGCCAGGTGCCAAAGGTGGCACACGCCAATTCCCAGCACAAACTCAGG